>NC_088802.1:41661938-42262251 GCF_011386835.1 Chrysemys picta bellii | reverse complement strand
TAAAATAGAAGAGGGGAAAAATATGTAAGGAACATATATCCACAGCTAGGAAATCAATTAGTTCAAACAAACCCTGTTTCTCCAACAGGAACAATGGCTGTTAACACAATCAATATTGCTGCTTTTAACCCTCTACTATCTGTACATGATCACTATCCAGATTACGGACATTTAATCTAATTTCCTGTGACATTTACTATGCCCTCTAGAGTGACTCTGCCCCCCTTTCCACAGTCAACATACAGTTGTTTATTACATATAGAACAATGCGTGAAACTTACTGTGGGCATGTAGACATTATGAGGGTTGACTGGACTGTAATAAGCACTGGCAGCAGCTTCTGCAGCCTTCGCTTCAGCTATTGCAAGCAAACACAGGTTAAAGATTAGGTGACACTGCAGCCCAGCATGTTTCTGCTTACCAGGTATTAGGCCAACCCTCAGTTCTGTACCCACCTGCTCTACAAAGTGGCAACAACAACACAAAGCTACATAGTTAGTGGGACCCCTTCAAACGGCAGAGGGTGAGGAATCAAGTCACTATAGTATTGCCCGGTAAGAAACCAGGGAGATCAGCAGGTCCTGTGGGACTCAGCACTGAAGGAGCTATAATATCCTGCCACATCAGCTTGCAGTTGCCGTCGGGGTTTTGCTCTGTCTATGGAACAAATGCTAACAGCTGCTTTTGAAGACCAGCCGATCACAGGCAATGCTCCCCGAAGGCAATGATCCAAAGACTTTTTACAATAGAAAAATGAAGCTTTAATAGCAGCTGTGGGGAACTCACTCCTTAGGAAAGGCTAATCCACAAGAGCAGCCCGGATCGTGCGGCTGCCCCTGACTCTGAAGTCTTGCGTTCAGCCCCATGGACCCACCACCTTTTCCAAGTGCCAGTCCTGAGCTGAACAGCTATGGATTCAGACTCAAGAGGTGTGCTACACCTGCTCCTTCCCCCACCCCCAATTCCTTTGAAGACCAGAGATCCAGCCGTATTAAAAATCTCACTTATTTAGCATTTGCTTCATGTGATTTTAGTGTTTGTTCTGCATGATTGTAGCGATTTCACATGCAAGAACTTGAGAAAATGTCCCAAATCACTTTGAGAAACCTCATTTAAATGAAACAACAAGTCTGAGTTTTGTGACCAACTTCAGTCCCATTTCTATTATATGCCTCCCATCCAATTTCATCGATTAGGGAAGTATGGGGCAGGTCAGACGAAAGCTGGGCAGCTAAGATTAACACGGTTTGTCCTCTGGCTTTCTGATGGGATGCTGCAAACAATGGTAGAGCTGTGCCAAACAAATGCTGCTTAACTCTATGGATTTCTACCATGCTTCACTCATTGTTCCATTTCACTGAGTGACAGTCAGACTGATTCCTATTGACCTGCTGCCGCTGAAAGCCCTTCTTTATAAGAGCATTTCTATTCTGAAAAGCGTTCTGTTCTTACCGAGACCTTCTTACTCATCAAATCTACTCCTACATATATCAGAGTCAGATCTGCTGACTAATACAAACTTTTACACTGCTGTTTTGTTTTGTTTTTTTATTCCTGGTAGCCCTGCAGAATGATCATCACTACTGGAAAACAAGCTGGATTCTCTTCCGGCTCACACAGAAACAGAATTGATCCAACTGCAGAATATTTGTTGATGATGAACTTGTTGGAAAGACTCCAGGTTGGCTGTCAGACTGAACTGAGTTTGCAAGACTGGCAGTTAGGGAAAAACTATATTTTAACTTGTAAATGGAGCAGGTTGTTTCTGAAAGCACCAAGAGATGATGTACATGAAACCTTGATAATGCCAATTTTAAATAAAAAGAAGAACAGGAGGACTTGTGGCACCTTAGAGACTAACAAATTTATTAGAGCATAAGCTTTAGTCTCTAAGGTGCCACAAGTCCTCCTGTTCTTCTTTTTGCGGATACAGACTAACACGGCTGCTATTCTGAAACCAATTTTAAATGTTACTTTTCAAAGGAGAATCACATTTTAATGCTTTTGCTCATATTCATTATGCTCTATAGACAACTATTAGATGCATACTTCTACATGGCCATCGTAGAGAGAAGAGAAATGATACTGGAATGTAGTAGATCAACTCGTTCTCAGTGACTGATGTTACTAACATTGCAGAGGTCTGATCTAATCCACTGGACACACTTCTCACCTGCAGGAGTGGAAGGAAGGTCTGGGCCACTGACTGGAGGCTCCATGGGCCCAGGGTAAGGAGGTGGTGGAGGTTGCATGTAACCCATGGCTCCATCCATCATGGGGGGACCAGGGTAAAACTCTGCTTGGAAAGAAAGAAAATGAAAATATTGTAGGAACAGCTCCTTTGGGTCAGCCATGGACCATATACAGCCAAAACAAGTCTGAAAACTAAATACAATTAAATAAGCTCAGGTACTTAAATTGCATAAGGTGCTGAACCAAACCTGAAAACAAGCCAGACGTTACCTCCAAACATACATCCACCTTCCCCTCTTCCTTAACCTGCTTTTAAATTTGGTCACTGGAAAGATTTCCTTATTGAGTTCGCAGACTCACCAGGAGGTGGTGGTGGGTAGGGGTATCCTGGCGGAGGGGGACCGTACACCCCATTGGCTGCAGGTGGCGCAAAGGCGTAAGCTCCATTCGGCATGTAGGAATAACCATAGGCTCCATTGGGAGCTTCCCCTCTAGAGGCTATGAAAACAAAAGCAAGTTGATTCTACCAGATCCACAAGGACTGAATCAAGGTCAGGACAGATCCGACCTCTTCACAGCAGTAGATCAGACAAACTCGGAGACGAGTGCAATAGGCTAAGCAGATCTACAGCTGACCAGATGAGTAAAATTAATGATTTAAAAAAAAAAAAACAAGTGAAATCCAGTTACTGGCTGAAATTCAAAAATATTTTAATCCATCCTGCCATACCTTATTCTAAGAAGGACACATGCACCTTATGCTCGTAACAAGCCCACACAAAAGAGCCAGCTCCCCCTCTACCATTACCCGATTTAGCCTTGTTGTTAAAACTGAAACTTCAGTACCTTGAGATGCCGCTTGCAGCATACGCTGTCCAAACTCAATAGCGCCCCCAGCTGAAAAAGTCATTTTGAACGTTACAGATCCTTCCCAGCCACCTGCAGAGGAGAAAAATCAGTTGAAAGAGGAGAATCTTTTTCAATGTTATTTAGTCTCCCTGCTATGAGGCAATTGTTGTGGTCTATCTATATAGATCCCTCACATGCAACACTAAAATACTTTAGCTTTGTCCCAAATACCTTAAAAGCCTGCAGGTAAAAGGATAGGATCATCATAATTATGCTCTGATTAGAAAAATACACATTGGCCATGGGAGTTTCAGGTCAAGGGGTACCTGAAGTTGGAGCATCAATCAGAGGTTGCTGAAGTTGTGTGCCTATTGTCATAGTCTGTCAGTGGTTGGCAATGACACCAGCAGCATGAGATTTGCTCTGGCTCGGTACAGGATTAGAGCAAAAAATAGGGATTGTGTTATTCCAGTTCGCTAAAAAGCCTTTACAGCTAGTCAATCATTAGCTATAAATTAGACAGGGGTGTCGAGTACCCAATGAAGCAAAGAGCATAAATGGTATGAAAGATGTTCTAGGATAGGATAAAAAAATATGAGTGACATCCAAGGTTTCAGGCTTAAATAAACAAACAAGAGCAGCCCAAACGTCCCAGCTCCACACCAGAGATGAATCAGTGTCCGTGTCAGAACAGGAAAATTAAATTACTTTGTGAACTAAACCCAAGATGCTTGTGTGTGTTATAGCGACATTCCTATTAAAGGGGAACTCCTCTGGGAAAGGCTCACACAATTTTAGGCAAATCCTTTTGCCTTTTACATGGTTTTCAGAGTTTGTTCTCACTGTGTGCACCCCCCTCACAGGCTGATTTGTCCTATTTGATCCTGCACAGAAGCTATAATGCTGATTTCCAGAATCACAGACTGTGGTGTCCTAAGCACGGGATTATGACTTCAGTGCCAGAGTAAGCAAAAGAAATCGAGCTGGGGGTGAGAGAGAGGTTATCAAATTACAGGTTTCCAGTAACAGTGAAAGGAGGAACACAAGAAGTACTGGGTAAATACGTATTTGTACAAGTCTTTCCCCCCCTCTCTCCAGGTTCACTCGAGTATGTAAGTTCCCCTTTAAAACCAGCCTCCCCAATTTCAAGACTGCTTCTTCCCTTTCAAGCCTGAAATAGAACATGTAATGCCCATTTATTCAGTTCCTGTTAAAATAAAGTGACTTGAGATGGTTTTTACTACTAAGGCGTTTTGTGGCAATAACACAACCTTTCCTTGAGCTACACAAGAGATTTGTGATGGACAACTGTTTCTGGTTACTTGTCTGAAAGTGAACGTGGATTTAGGAAGAAGCAGAGAAGTTTAGCAAAGAATCATCTGGACAGGGATTGAACGGGTTTTCTCAACAGGCCATAGCTTATCGACATCCCTTAGAATTCTGTTGGCATGACCTTCTCTCTGTTATGAGCCACTTAAGGATGTTTCGTCAATGAGATCATTTGGCCAATTGAACTTTAACATTCAGAACAGAGAGCGGAAATTAGATCAGTTTCTGGAACAGACCAATTCATTGCAACTGGACAGGGAGAAAGGGAAGGGAGAGACATTTTTTGTTACAGTTTTTAAAGAAATACATTTTAATAGTATTGAATACTAAGCCATTTGGATAACACCCAGTTTAGCTCAATGACTAAACTTGATATTTCTCTGAATCTGATGCTATGTAACTACCCTAGCATTACTGTAACCAAAAATTACATACCTCCTGTCTCTGCTTTCACTGTCCCCTTGATATAATTTGCTCCAAAGACAGGCTGTTTAATCTCACAATCTTTTATCAAATAAAAGGGCATCATGAAAGACTGCATAGGATCCTTTCCCTTGGACACAAAGATAACCTGCAGGGGAAAGGAGCAAACTCACAGTAAGCGACATTTGAAACAAGCATGAAGCATAGAGACAATTTACTGTAAGAAAATGGAGCTCAATGTGCTGAAACTGCTTCCCACGCCTGGAGCTTTAAATCAGCCCTGCAGGTCACAAGATCTCCAGAACAGCCTGAGAGCTGAGGCAACAATGTGAAGTGCCTTCTAGAAGCATCCACTAGCTATGATCTCTCTCCTCCTGATTTCTAGTCAGCTTGCTGCTCTCCAGATGGTTACGATTATTAGTTTAACTGATGCATTAAGCATTTGCTTTTCAGCTCCTGAGGATCCTTGGCAGGCTACATAGCTGCTTGCAGGAACTAATCAGTATTTATGTCTTTTGACAAAGGATTTTCAATGCACTCATAATGCTGCTGAGGTCCAAAGATCATCCATTTTCAAAGGCTGCTAGATAACCATACTTTCAGGAACCAGGAAGGTTTCTCTGTCACTCTCTATTTAAAGTGTCTGATCCTATTATGAAAACTACTTACTCTAAATGGAGTCAAGAAGACACTTCCTTTCTTGGTCCCTTTGAAGGCATCTGGCATGTTTTCCATATCACTGAATGCAATTTCTATGTGGTCATAGGTCATCAAAATGCTACAAACAAGCAAAGGAAAGAAGAGGCCCATTATTAGGACTTGATCCAGTGTAGCAGTTTGTGTAAATTTGATGGCCTGTATCAGGGGTGGGCAAACTACGGCCCGGGGACCACATCCGGCCCTCCAGGTGTTTTAATCTGTCCCTCCGGGATCCGGGACTTATCCCACTCCGCGCAGCTCCCAGAAGTAGTGGCACGTTCCCACCTCCAACTTCTATGCGTAGGGGCAGCCAGGGGGCTCCACATACTGCCCCCGCAGCTCCCAGATTTAGCTATTTTGATTTAGAAACTACTAAGTTAAATCAGTGCAACTCCTAGAGTGGATGCAGTTATACATCCTTTATACAGGTATAACTGCATCCATGACAGCAGGGGGTTACCTGGATTAAACCATACTGGTGTGAGATCCCACTCCTAATTGAAGTAGTGAAATCGATGTGTAGAACAGGCCTCAGCAGAAAAATTGTACAAAAACTTGAGTATTGGACAGGCCCCAGAAGACAGGAGCCATGAAGAGTGAACTACCCTGCTGTGGCAGAACAGGGTGCTCTCTATGTTAATGAGGGACAACATTCACTAACAAAATAACAAAAACAGAAGGAAAGAGCAACTTTCTAAGGGCAGAAGATTGTTGAATGGCAGAGAGGGATACACAGATCTAATGGCCACTAGAGTCTGAGGTCTCACAGTTTGACCAGGTGGAAGGGCGGGGAGAGGAGGGGTGCCGCCTGGGGTCCATGCCATTGGCACTAGATGATCTACCCAGGAAAGAACATAGCTCCCAGCAGCACCAGCACAAGCAGACAGGCAAATCTGCCCAGCCAGAGCCAGCAGCACAGTACGATGGGAAGGAGCAGGCTCTGCAAGGCAAGGAGCGAGAGTAGAGCTGGGGCTCACCGGTGTCACCTCCATTCCTGGTGCTGCCAGAGGTCACCATGGCAGCCCGTGAGCTCCCAAAGGAGGGTGGCCACCTCTGCGGCACAAGGAACGGGGCAAGAGGGATGAGCCTGAGCCCCAATCCTGGGCAGCTGGCAGCGCGCACCGGGCAGCTATCTCGCGGGAAATGGCGGACAGGTGACACCCGTAGGGCCCGTGGCAGCGGGTTAGCGGGGGCCAGGCTGCCATTGGGGGGGGGGGGGCAATGGAGCTGCCAGGGGGAGGGGGGATGCCAGCAGTGGGGGGGGGGGGGCTGGTGAGCCACGCGGCGCTTGCTCCCAGGGTGGGGGCCCTGGTCTCACCCAGCCACGCAGGGGGGGGGGGGGAGGACCACGTGACCCAAACCCCACCCCCTTCGAGCTGCCCACTGGTAACGGCCCCCCAGGAAAAAAAGGGGGGGCTCTCACCTCTCGCTGTTATTGACAATCACGCCGCCGCCCTCCGAGTGGTTCCTGTTCAGCGCCATGGCCTCCGCGGCACACTCCCGGGCCTCCCGCTGCGGCCGGACACGGGCCAAGGGATGAGACACTGCGCCTGCGCACCGACAGAGCACTGGAGTGGGATGTGCGCGGAGACCGAATCGCCCAGCATGCAAAGCGGCACGGCACGAAGGCGGGAGCGTGGCATGCTGGGACGTTTAGTTCCCAGAGGTCCCTTAGAGATGGAGTGTTGCATGCTGGGATCTGTAGTTCCCATGAGCCTCTTAGCGGTAGAGTGTTGCATGCTGGGAGGTGTATACTCTCAGAGATGGGCTGTTGCATGTAGTCTCCATGGTCTGCTCTAAGGGACATGGAGCATGGCATGCTGGTCTGTAGCAGGTGGCATTAGGTCGGCCTTCTGCTTCCCCATCTGCATAGTGGGCCTGCTACATTCCCCAAGGCTGTCGATGGGGTGGGGCTGCATGGGGTCTTGCACTCATAGGGGGAAGGTGGTATGGGCCTGTCAGAGTGCCCTGTAGTTTGTAGGAGTCTTGTCCATCCAAATGAGCTGGGATCCCCTCCTCTGGCAGGCTTATGACCCCATATCTCACACCCACCGCTCATTGGCCCCAAAAACATCTCAGGTCATGGACCCACAAAAAGTCAACACATTGCTCCATCACATTACACAGAAGGACCCCACATGGAGGAGTCAGCGTCTTGTGATGCGCCGACATCACCCTGCAGACTGGTGCAAACAACTCGCTGGCCACAAACATCTCCATCATGACACCATGCTTGTCCCTTAAAATATTATTAAAGCTTATATATATAAGCTTGTATATATATATACACACACAGATTAAGAAAAGAGTATCTGTACATCTGGGTATAGTGCTTAGATTATCCACAAATACAAAGTTTGTTTTAAAAGTCATAAGATACATATCATACATAATCAGCAATAACCAAAATTTAGGTGAATAAATTTAACAATATACTTTAGAAATTAGCATCCAAATATTCAGGTTCATCTAATTAAATCAATGCCTGACCCTGGGTGTGCAGGACTCTGCAAGGCTGCACCAACACAACACTGAGATAGTCGAATTTGCATCACACTAGGAGCATTGCAGCTCGAAAAGTCCTGTAGGGGGCTATGGTCCTAGACTAGGGTGACCAGACAGCAAATGTGAAAAATCGGGACAGGGGATGGGGGATAATAGGAGCCTGTATAAGAAAAAGACCCCAAAATCGGGACTGTCCCTATAAAATCAGGACATCTGGTCACCCTATCCTAGACTAAATAAATTGTTACTACTTTTACTAAAAACAAGTGTCACCAACGAAGAAGGAACTGGGAGGAAAGAAAACAGCCAATGAACAACTCAGAAATAGTATTAAATATAAAGGAGAAGTTAGTTGCTTGGTAGGGTTGGATTCAATCTGTTTTGTGGGTCTTGCTCTTTTGCTTGCTGCTCTCCCCAGCAACAAGTAAGTTCCTCCACTCAGAGCAGTGGAGGAACAAATAGAATTGCTGGAGCATAACATATTTTTTAAATGAACAAGAAATTAATTTCCAAATTCCTCTTTCAGATGCTCAGCCTCAGTGTGCTTGAGAGACTGTTTTGTGGAACTAAGGAGCAGAGGACTGGTTAGAGCTGGGCAGGGCCGGCTCCAGGCGCCAGACGAGAAAGCACATGCCTGGGGCAGCACATTGTAAGAGGCGGCATTCTGGCCAATTTTGGGGCGGTCAGCCGAGCGCTGCAGGGGCATGAACTAGCGATCCTCGCCGCTCACCGTGCTGCCGGGCTCCCCGGGACTCACCACTCCCTGCCGCCTGCACCAGCCTCCGCCTCCCACGCCGCTCTGAGCCCGGCCGAGCCGCCTTTAAAGGAGCGGCTGAGCCAGCACCTCCTGCAGCCCCCGGGGGCTCTCCTGCCCGGCCGGGAGAGGCACCCCAAGGCCAGAGGGCTGCCCATGGGCGGAGGGAGCGGGCGGGTGCCGCCCTTCACCCCCCTGCAAGCCGCCTTGACCGCCCTCCACGTGCTCCCTGCGGCTGCTGGAGTTTTTTTTTGCTTCGGCAGTCTGGCCGCCTTTTTTTTTTTTTTCTTTCCTAGGACAGCAAAAAAGCTAAAGCCGGCCCTGGAGCTGGGTATATTATATACCACAAATTCTCCAAAGGATGAATTTGGGAACAAGAGGCAAATTGTTAGCTTTTAAACCAGGGGTAGGCAACCTATGGCACGTGGGCCGAAGGGGGCACGCGAGCTGATTTTCAGTGGCACTCACATTGCCCAGGTCCTGGCCACCGGTCTGGGGGGCTCTGCATTTTAATTTAATTTTAAGTGAAGCTTCTTAAACATTTAAAAAATCTTATGTACTTTACATATAACAATAGTTTAGTTATATATTATAGATTTATAGAAAGAGACCTTCTAAAAACGTTAAAATGTATTACTGGCACGCGAAACCTTAAATTAGAGTGAATAAATGAAGACTTGGCACACCACTTGTGAAAGGTTGCCGACCCGTTTTAAACCATCACTAGCCTCAACAGAGAACTGAGCTAAAAAGGCAGGTCAGATTTTCTCTCTTCTATTAAACCCCATTGGGTCTATATTTTTCTATACTATAGTAGTAGGTATAATCCAAAGATTTATTCTCATCTTTTTGGGGACAGTTCTTAAAAGTGTTTGGAAACATAAATATCTTCTCCTAACATTTGCTTCTGACCAGATTTGGAGCTGCCTTGAACTGGCAAGAAATGGTTCACTTGGACACAGAACTCTTCCTTGCTTAAAATGATTTGCGGTGTTGCTTGTGCCCTGCTGAGCAGCTGCACTTCACGGGTGAGCGTTTACGCTTTGGCACGATGTGAGTTACAAGTTATTTTTGAACCAATGTATTTTGCTGTGGTTCACGCCATGGTTTTTCTAAGGAAATTTCCTAGCTGGCTCAGTAGTGGCAAAAACACTCATATTTTCTGGGCTCACATCCAGTTTACAATCCCATAAGTGAGAACTGTTTGTACATCACAGTGCAAAACCACCAGTGATATTTGGTGTTGTTGGCAGGATCTACCAGAGAGCAGCGCAGGGCTGAGATAAAATGGAGACAGAGCTATTTCTGATTCCTAGTTGGTGCCTGGATCAGAATTCAGATTACTGGTGGAGCAGGCTGAGAAAGCTCCTGTTTGCACTATGGATAAAATGGTGGTCAGTCCCTATTGCTGCAAGATGATTGCTGATAACCATCATCACTTGGAAACAAATCTCCATTGTCTTATCCAGCATTAAAAAAACATTGAACAATCAATGACAAGATGGCCAGATAATTCAGTCGTTTTGTTTTGTAAGGAAAGACAATCCAGTATGATGTTTGTACTGTTTAATGGTAGTTAACATTCTTTAATAGCATTATATTATTGTTACAGTTTCCTCACACACTTTAATACAGTAATTGTATACCTAAAAAAATCCTAAGTAAAAAGATGATCACTATGTGAGGCGAAAATTGCTCAAGAAAAAACAGACACTCGAAATTGCACAATGCTGTTTAAACAGCGGCTTATTGGATTTATCCTGTTGCTTATGGAAAAGCAGAGGATAGATCCAGGGTTGGTTCAGTGTGAATTTCCTGATCATTCCAGTTTACACCCCATGCATGTTAGGAACATAGGGATTTCAATCCAGGCCAGTGCTCCATCTAATTCAGTACCCTGTTTCCAAATACTATCAGATGCACCAGAGGAATCTCGAAGAGGGAAGTTATTGAATAAACTGCTGACATAACTTTCTTCCTATCCCTGATAGTTAGAGTTTGGTTTGTGCCCTGAAGCATGAGAGTTTATCTTACTTCCGAATGGACTGAAAGAACAGGCAGGGGATATTCATCTTAAAATGAAGCAAATTGTATAGCTGTGATAAAGTGAATCAGCTCAACTGTTGCCTTTTATTAAAGCTACTTTCACAAGTTATTACAGGCAAATGTGGAAGATCATTTATAGCAGGTTCTCTGTAAAAATCCTGTTGTTTCATTTAATGGACATACAATTACTTCTGGGGCCTAGTGGATAGGGTTAGGGTTAGGGCAGGGCACTGGTTTCATGGTTGACCTTGGAACTCATCCTCTCCAACCTGCCAGAGACTGGCAAGAATAGGCCAAGTTCAGGCATGGAGGTAAGCAGGTATACCAGCTATAACAGAAGTTGCAACTGCTTATCACAGGGCTGAGAAGGGCCCATGTCAATAGCTTCCTGCCATGCACTGCATTTCTGCACTACCCTTGTGACTGCTTATGGAGTGGTTCTGAAGTCTTATCTCAGTGTTTTCTTCCATCCATAGGGAGGATAATATAATAATGCTTCCCTTTTTTATAGCACCTTTCAACAGTGGTTCTCAAAGCCCTTTCTAAAGCCGGGTATTAGTATCCCCATTTCACAGACTGGGAAAAAGAGGCTTGGAATGGTTAAGTAATTCATCCAGTGTCAAACAGCAAGTCAGTGGAAGAACTAGGAACAGAATCCAATTCTCCCAACTCATAATTCCCTGCTCTAACTGCTAGACATCATTGCCTCCTGAGTACTGCCGCTGCCTTCACTGCTGAAGCCCAGGATGGGGGAAAAGTTATGCAGATACACAGGGGAAAGACAAAAGTTTAGGATCAGCCTAATTGATTAATCTCCTGAATGTGTATCACAGACAGGACGTGTGACATACACCTTTGCTATGGGCAACTGGGAGAATGGGGAATGCCCACCTTTGCATAACGAACCCTCTGCCAAAGACACATTCATTCTAATAAGGAATTAAGTCATCTTCTTTGATACACAAATGGAACCAGGGGCCCACTCCTGCAGCCGACACTCAGGCAAAACTCCCGTTGAAGCTGATGGGAGCTTTGCTCGAGTAACACAGTCAGAATTTGGCCCATGAGAGAAAGCTACATTAGCCGATAAAGACTTAAGCAAGTGTCCTAGAGCCCTTACCGCACATATTAAGCAGAAGTACAGAGATTAATATCTTATTTTTCCCTCTCACTACATTATGGATAGCTTCTCTGTTGTGAAGGTTGAATCTAGCTTTTTTGCTTATATAGCCATTTCCAATCCTAATCACCTCTAGCTTCGCCAAAACTAAAGCAATCCACATGAAACGGCACAGATATTGTCTCACGCCACATTAGAGATTTTATGCAAAGTCAGACACAGAAAAGACAGAGTGTTTCAGAAATAAGAGTTAAAAACATAAGAAGTGAACACTGGTCCCCATTGAAATCAATCGCAAAATACCCATAGACTTAAACAGGGTCAAGATTTCATCCAAGGTGTTTACACTTCTTGAAGAATTTGCTAATCTTTTTTTTTAATAGCTCATAATATTTCAAAAATCACCATATAATAATAATTCCTAGCTCTTATCTATCTATCTATATCTAGCACTTTTCATCAGTAGATCTCAAAAGTATTTTACAAAGGAGGTAAGGATCATTATGCCCATTTTACAGAATGGGAAGCTGCAGCACAGACCTGGGAAGTGACTTGCCCAATGTCATCCAGCAGGCTTCTGGTAGAGTTGGGAACAGAACCCAGATCTCCTGAAGCTGGTGGCCTTCAGAGGACTGGAGCCTTTGACTATTTTCAGAAGGCGAGTGGGTGCATTTCACCAGGCCTCCATGTTGGGAGATGTACCTGTAATTTTAACTGTGAATTTCCTGGCCTTTGGACTGCTTTTTTAATTACAGCATTTTATTAAGGTTTTTTTCCATGAATATATTTCTATGTATTTACAGCCTTAACTCCATCTTAGCCAAATTCATCCCTACTGGAAGTGGGTTACATCAGTGGTGAATTTGACCCAATTATTTTCTCTTTACATAAATACAGTACACTAGGTCTCTTTTTTTATATATAATGCAAGCTCTAGGAGGTAGGTGATAAACTAATATCAGAGAAAATTAACTCATAGCAAAGTATATAAGACTGAGACAGGTAGGAGATGAAGCTACTGCAGTGCATAGATGTGACAGTAATTCATTCCAGCTATTGTATATCTCCAGGGCATACTTGAGAAGGTGGCTTGAGAAATGTGCTCTTGAAAGTTCTCTTTTCCTTTCCACCTTTTTTTAGAAGGGATTCGCCACCATCCTTTATATTCAGGATACATTTATAAATGGTTAATACATAATTAACAGATGTTTTAATACATAGTTAATGAAAGATTACAGATTGTCAGAATCCAATAGGTTGTTTATAACCAGGGCTTACAACCATCTAGAACAGCTTCTACTGATGTGCTTATAACCATCTTCTATAACACATACTGTTTACATCTGTTACAACTTAGAACATCTATTAATCATTTAAAACCCTTTATAAACTACACTGGGGTACATTAATAACTAAAAAGGAACTGCACTAACTGGAGTCTTTTAGGAGTTTGGGATTTTAATGCTACTAAAGTTCCCAGGAAAGTAGGGATGTGATTATAACAGAAAAGGAAACCTGCAGTGATGCCTTAATTAACTAAATTAACAGTTCCCGGATAAGAAACTATCTATTAAAAGTGAATTTTAATAAATACCGCTATTGCTATTTCAGGATCTCCAGCCACTGAATGGTACTGGAGTCTCTCACTAGCAGCTATTTCATCCCACTGGCTGGGATATTTTATAGTACTGGGAAGCAGATTGCGGGCCCAGAGCGGCTTCAGCGGAAGTCAATTGGAATTTAGCCTAAGTAAAGGGTTCAGGACTGCCCTCATAATGCCCACAGGAATATTTTGCTTTCCCAAATGCAACAGACCAACATTCAAAGTATCTGCAGAAGATGATGCTCATGATGCATATATAAATGGTTTACATGTTCCTTTTACATGTACCGTCACTTTGTTCAGGGGATTGGCAATGGGATTTGGGGCATTTCATCTCTGTGTCGCCAGTTCAAACCCATCCCATATTGAAAGCTGCTACCATCTGGATGGTTATTTGGTGGACTATGTGAAAATGAACTTGGTGGTCCCAGACCAGTTTTAGTGGACAGGTGACATGACAACGGGGGTGGGCTAGTTAGCAGTCTCACCGAAGAAGCCAAGAACTGAATGAACCTCTCACAGAAGCTAGAGACGGAAAAGTTCTACAGCATTCGTTCATCTACTCCATCTCCTGGCTAACGCGAGATTGTTCTGCACAGTATATTTTTTAGTCCTTTATCCAAACCACTTTTAAATAATTCAGCTGATGGGGTTGTGACATTGCACCCTATATGATTTTATGAAAATATGCTAATGAGAGTGAATATAATGTAACTGGAATATGCTTCATGCAAAAGGTCTCTTGTAAGGTATCATTACAAAGCTTATAATCTACTGAGTGTGTTCATCCTATTTGTATGAATGTATCATTCTAGTATCTGAAACTAGAAATATTAAATATAACTCTGAGGGCCGACTGTAATTATGCAAAGTGTGGGCCATTAATGGTGGTTTGGACTCTTGATGGCTCCCATCAACCAGGACAATTGACTGTGGATGGCTCTGTTTGCAGGCAGGCCTTCCTATGAGTCAGGCTGGGAGGAATGAAGGCTTGGGGTCTTACAGTGACATGTGATCATGTCACCTGAACTGGAATCCATCTTTAACCTGGTGTTTTTCCATTGAGAAGGAGGGCTGGGAACCCAGAGGGACAAAGGATTCCCACCTTATGCAAAAGATATATAAGTGGGTGGAACAGAATAAGGGGGCGGGCATCATGAGAAATCCCCTAGCTACCACCTGAGCTGGAACAAGGGCTGTACCAGGGGAAAGGATTGTGTCCAGACTAGGAAGGCGTCCAGTCTGTGAAAGAAACTTATTGAAGCATCTCTGAGGGTGAGATTTTATCTGTATTCAGTTTTCTTACTGTATTAGGCATAGACTTGCGGGTTTTATTTTATTTTGTTTGGTAATTCACTTTGTTCTGTCTGTTACTACTTGGAACCATTTAAATCCTACTTTCTGTATTTAATAAAATCACTTTTTACTCATTATTTAACCCAGAGTATGTATTAATACCGGGGTGGGGGCAAACAGCTGTGCATATCTCTCTATCAGTGTTATAAAGGATGAACAATTTAGGAGTTTACCCTGTAAAAGCTTTATACAGGGTAAAATGGATTTATTTGGGGTTTGGACCCCCCTGGGAGTTGGGCATCTGAGTGTTAAAGACAGGAACACTTTTTAAGCTGCTTTCAGTTAAATCTGCAGCTTTGGGGCACGTGGTTCAGACCCTGGGCCTGTGTTGGAGCAGCCTAGCGCGTCTGGCTCAACAAGACAGGCTGCTGGAGTTCCAGCAGGGGCAGAAGTAGTCTTGGCACATCAGTTGGCAGCCCCAGGGGGTTTCTGTGATCCAACCCATCACAGGGGTCTTCCACCATTTCCCTTGGGAGACTATTCCACAAAAGAATAGATCTCGCCATTAAGAAGTTTCCCTGATATTCAACTTTCATCCTCCTTAATTTCATCCCATTCCTCCTAGTTATAGCCCTACTTACCACCCCTAACAATTCTGACTAAAATGCGGTTACATCCTTGTGCATCGGCGTCATGTCCCATCGTCATCCTGCAGCCAATCCAGGGCTTCTTTTAATCTTTCCTCAACCAAGCCATCCCTCCCACACCCGTAGTCATTCTTGCTGGTTTTCCCTGAATTCCTGTCTCCCTCTTTCTGGTGTGGAGGTGTGCTGGACTCAGTTGAGCATTCTAGGTGTGATCTCATTGGTGCTGGTCTATCACTTCCCTGCTTTGGGACATGAGGTGTCTTTATGCACAGCATCCGTATGGCTTGGGGGGGCGCTCTCACTCTTAGATCTGGTCCCTCCAGAATAAGGTTGAGGTACGCTGGTGGTTCAGTGTACTGCTGCTGTGTAGAGCATTGTATTTGTACAGCCCAGGTGGTACCTGCTGTTTTTAAAGCATTGTCTAGGAGGCGTTCGCCCAGAAAGCAGATTTTGAAGGCGTCGGGGGGCTAACACGTATTAAACGACCATCCCGCATTTACAGTGTGGAATAAGGCACAGAGCAGAGTAACTGTGGGATCATATGGTCGGAGCGGTCACTAAGATTATATCCCCTTGGTTAGGAACGGAGGGCTGGCAGGGATAGGCCATCATAAAATGCCCGGTTTTTAAAGATAATAATAATAGCTAGCTCTTATCTATTGCTTTTCCTCAGTAGATCTCAAAGCACTTTACAAAGCAGGTTAGTATAATTACTCCCATTTTACAGACGGGAAAAATGAGGC
This sequence comes from Chrysemys picta bellii, assembly GCF_011386835.1. Classification (NCBI taxonomy): domain Eukaryota; kingdom Metazoa; phylum Chordata; order Testudines; family Emydidae; genus Chrysemys; species Chrysemys picta. The sequence continues at coordinate 42,246,044 of NC_088802.1, read as the reverse complement.
ACAGAGCGGTGACGTGACTTACCCACGGTCACCCAATGGCAGAGCCAGAAACAGAACCCAGGTCTCCTGAGTCCCAGTCCAGGGCCCTATCCGCTAAGAGGCGACTTCTGTTTGTTAACTCCTGGGTTACAAACAGCACAGGGCTAGAGTGGGTTGGCAGGGCTATTCCAGAGAGAAAACTATATAAGCCACGGTGCTGGTAAACAATTACAAGAGAGACTCCTGGGTCTTCTCTGCAAGTTACCTCCGCTTTAACACTGAAACACAATCTTTCTTCAACGGCCCAATCTGCATATGGGCATCTACGCTTTCAAGGAAAAAAGCTGGTTTGAGGTTATAAGCAAACAGCGATGGGAACTGGTGGTTGATCTTATTCTGGAAGGGGTCAAATTGGCCTTTTTTGAAGCGAGCAACCTTGAGCTGTTGGAGACACGTCATCTTGGTGTCCCTGACCCCGTAGAAGGTCAGTGCCTTTTCTGAATACTCCAGGTACACCCCGATCGTGTGAAAGAAGGGCTGCTGGATAACGGATTCGAAGCCACCAAACCAGGCCACGTAGTTCTGTCCATTCCACTGCAGGCAGCAGGATTTCTCATTCCTCCCCAGGCGGCCTCTGTCGTAGGACTCCCGCGGGTTGAAGCCCTCGGCAATGACGCCGATGCTCACCCAGCCGTCGATGATTTCCACCTCCCAGTAGTAGTTGCCTCGGTTCATCAGGTTCTCGCCCAGCACCTGCTCGCAGTTGATGAACCTGGTTGGGCTCTCGGGGTAGCCGATGGGGGTCAATACTCGTTTGGCCCCTTTGGTTCCAAACATCTGGAGGAACTTGTCCGCGGTATCACTGTCCAAATCGATGATGAAGGCAACTGTGCAGGAGGGGACAAGCAAACACAAAAGAGAGAATCAGAATCGAATTTAGCACAGAGCATCCCTTTCCCCTTTAGCCCCAAGTGGTGAGTTTCAGTGGCTAACGTTAACAGGTCTGTTTCTGTACTATCGCTCTCCAATATCTGGGCAGAGGCCTTTCCCACCCCTGGCCCAATGGCAATGAACACCCACTCAGCTGTTGATTGAAATCAGCAAAGCTAAAGAGATGCGCCTTGGGGTATGTCTACACTACAAGCAAAGGTATGACTGTAGCATGCGGGAGGGGGATACCCGCACTAGCTTTACTCTAGCTAGCACAGGTAACCGTAGTGGCGTAGATGTGATGGCCCAGGCTTCAACACAGGCTAGCTACTAAAGCAGGAGCCTGCTGGGGAGCCTGGTTGCTAGCCCATGCCGCTGTACGAGCTGGAGTAAAGCCAGTGCGGGTATGCACGCGCATGCTACAATCACACCTTCACTTGCAGCGGAGACATGCCCTTAGTACTGTGTCCTACTGGCTGCTGTATGGATCTGGCCTTTGTCTGATCATCAGGAGAATTCCAGAGCAGAGAGCCCTGCCCCCGAGAACTTCCTGCCACCCCCACCCCTCTAGGAATTCAACCCTGCATACAGAATCAAAAGCATTCCTGCTGATTGCAGCTAAAATACAGTGTCTGATCTGATGGTGCGTGTTAGGGTGATTAGCCACAGACTAAGGCAGCAGATTATTAGCAGGGCCAGAAACAACATGAAAGACTGGCTCTTTCTGTCTAGCAGAGCGGTTAAGAGGCGTATTCTGAATTTACCCCGCAGCAGTTTTATCCATTAAGAGTTTCTTAATGCTGCAGTGAATTGCACAGACTCAGCCCTACCCCCAAATAAATTGACCACATGCCCTTGCACTGAGCAGCTGAGCAGGTACCCACCATGGATACTGACTTTGAAAGAAGCAACAGATTTTTATGGCTGGTATTGTTCTCTAGGGCAGCAGGGGGCTGGAGGGACATGGAGGCAATGGGCCTCCTACCACTGAATACTGTAGTAATTGGCCCCGGAAGGATACTATCTAATCCCAAGGAATTTCTGTCTGGTCAGAAGAGGGTTATGGCCTGGGGCCTTGTTGATGGGTATTTATAAAACAGGAGTTCAGTTGGGACAGAGTACTGGCCACCCTCCCACGCACAGGAATAAGGCACAGTGTAGATCCACGAAGCCCAGGAGATCCAGCTTGCAAGTCAGATGCAGAGGAGACAGGGGGAACAGAAGGTCCTTGAATTTCCAGCTGAATGAGGCATTCATGGATTGGATCCATATCTGCACAGGCCCAACTTCCGTTGGGGAGCATGACCAGCAGCAGCTCCCCCAAGAAGACTGAGGAGTACCTGTGGCACTTTAGAGACTAACACATTTATTTGGGCATAAGCTTTCGTGGGCTAAAACCCACGAAAGTTTATGCCCAAATAAATGTGTTAGTCTCTAAGGTGCCACAAGTACTCCTCATTCTTTTTGCTGATACAGACTAACACTGATACAGACTAACAGCTGATACAGGCTACCACTCTGAAACCTGTCTCCAAGAAGACTGTTGACAGGCACTAGAAAATCGTCCTTGGATTTGTGAGTAAACGCATGTCTGCGTGAACAGGCGAGGAGCAGAAAATAAAGCCAGGGGAAGAAAGCAGAGACCCATGGTAGTGTACAGGGGAGAGATGGCTCACTGGGAGGGATGCAAGCTCAATCTCTCTCCCCTCTCTGCGAGCTTGTGCTCCAGCAGCGCATGGTGGAGCACAGTCTGTCAGATCGAGCCTCTTTCGGTTCTACAGCTGGTCTTTGTGTGGCAGCTTGCCAAGCCCCGCACAGTGCTTTGAATATCAATCACACTGTCTGAATCAGGCAACTTTTCATTGTAACCTCTTCAGTTAGCCTGGCTCCTCCTTGGGCTCTTTTGAGACAGAATTTTGTCCGGCTTTAACAACTTTATCTATTCAGCAACCGAATTAGCCACCTGCCTGAAGCCATCAAACTGGTTCAAAACAGAGCGTGGAATTAGGGTTATTTTGATTACAAGTTATTTGACTCCAGAGGTTCCAAGCTAATTAAACAGAGGATCAAATTCATCTGTGACTGAATTAAGTGGAAAGGGCTTTACGTGCAACAGCGTCTTGGCTAGGTCCCCCATGACTGGTTTGGCAGAGCTACACATAGGCTGAGTTTTTAAGACTTTAGCTGGAAGGCAAATGGACTCCCTTTATTAGCTGTATGGTATTTATCCCGACAACATGGACCGGACCCTGCCAGGGAGCAGACATACAAATGCAGCTGCCAGTACAGAAAGTTTACATGTCATCAGTGTTTTGAGCAGAAAAGGGAAATGCAGCAACTGGCCTTAGCAACAGAAGCCAAAACAAAGGTCAGGGTCTTACATTTCAGGAAATAGTCTCTTGTCTCCAAGCAGGCTGGATTGTTTGATTTGTCCGAAGGTTGGGGCTCAGCGACTGCTGGAAGGAGAGGAATAAAAGGCGTCACCATCGAGCTATATCAACAGCAAAGCCAACAAAGCCCCCGTGAACGGATGCTGTGTGAATCTCAGAGGGAGGTGCAAAGCCCTGGCCCTCACACCTCAGGGTACATCGTGCTGCTCCTGCATTTAAAAATATAAAACCAAGAGCAAAAAAGGAACGCCCCTGGGATTCTACAACATTCATGCAGGGTCCTACGACAGATGGTCCTGCTGCTGCACTGCCAGCCAGCCAACAGGGGGCACTAACAACCCAACCCCATGTTCCTAGGCTGAGGCCAGTACACAGTATACACAATACAAGGCAGATCCCTGTTGGACTGGGCTTAATGGCAGGCAATGGCCACATGTGTTCCGCAGGAGGAGACGGGCGTGGCTGGGAAGGGAATGATTTTGATGGGTCTCCAGGAGAATTACAAACAACGGGGAGTTGAACTAGTCATTAAAAGCTAAAATGGAGCTGCCCGAGTCTGTCTGAAACTCAACCAGCAGCTTCAGCTTCCCCCTCCCCTGCCAGGACAGAGAGTCCGGGAATGAAGTGGTAGGTCTGTGTTCAGAGGAGACAAGTCTCCCTTTCATGGGACGCCTCTTGGGGGGAGTTCCCCAAACCGCCCGGCCACACCTAGCTCCAAGCCTGTTTGTTGCCTTCTGATTTTCTAGTCGCTGTGGAAACTTCATAAACCCCCCCCCGAGCGAGACGTGAGCCCAGACGGCAGAGGCTGATTATGCAATTGCACAGTTTCCAAGGCTGTCAGGACGGGTAGGGAGCGCTTCACGGCTGTGCCCTGGGGGTGCTGGCTTCTCACATTCATTTGCTAGTTATAAAAGTTAAACAGGGACTCTCAAGAGCCTCAGTGCTCCTTGTGCACACTGGGGAGCAATATAAACCTCGGCCCACACACCCAGGGGCTAGCCCCCGGTGGCTAAATACACACCTTCTTGCATCCCATGGAAACCAGACTCTTCATACCCCTTCCCCAGCAATTGGTCCCACTGGTTCTTGCATGCAGTCACCAGCAGCTCCTTCACGGCACACACAGCCTGGCTGGACTTGGTGAAGCTCAGTTCCTTCTGGAAGCTTGGACATAGGGAACTCTTTTCCTCAGCTGCTATTTTTAAGGTCTGGAACTCCTGAGCCAAGGATACAGGGATCAAGAGCCTGCAAGAATCTTGGGCTGCGTCTTGTTCCACCACCACACCCCTTCCCAAAACACTAGTGCAGTGATTGTTCCCAGGACCCAGCATGAAGACAGACATGCAACAGGGAGGGAACGACTTCTCTGGCCATGTGTTCCTTAGTCAGTTTCAAATCTGACTCAAGAATATCACATACAACAGTATCTCCTCCCACCAAGGACCATTGTGGCGCAGTGGAAGCGTGCTGGGCCCATAACCCAGAGGTTGATGAATCAAAACCAGCCTCTGCTATTTAGGGGGGAGGGATAGCTCAGTGGTTTGAGCATTGGCCTGTTAAACCCAGGCTGTGCGTTCAATCCTTGAGGGGGCCACTTAGGGATCTGGGGCAAAATCAGTACTTGGTCCTGCTAGTGAAGGCAGGGGGCTGGACTCGATGACCTTTCAAGGTCCCTTTCAGTTCTAGGAGATAGGATAGGATATCTCCATTTCCACAGCTGAGGTGCTTGAGGATCGCTCGCTCTGCAGAGATTGCCCCCATGCTAGGGGCTGCTTTGTGCATGCCCACAATAGCTGCCCATTATTTTTCCCCCCTTTAACTTTCCAGTGAGTGGCAAGAGGCGAGTTAGTTCACATACAACCCAGTATCAAACTCACTGTAGTGACCTTTAATTACAGGCCTGAGCCGAGGGCGTCATTTGCATTATTTTTTTTCCCAACAACTCCCCCTCTTCACCTCCTATTTCCATTCACCTGCTACCTGATTAACATGCCCTTAGGAGTCACAAGTCTACAGGCTTTGTCCCCACACTGCTGCATTGCAGATCTGAACCTGCTATTATGCATGTGTAACACCAACAGACCCTGATTGTCAGCAGGCACAACCGGACCTGGGACCTCTGGAGCTCAGTGCATGAGCCTCTCTCTACTGCATGAGCTAAAAGCCACCTGGCTGTTCGCTAAGGCTGTAGAGCAGACTCATTAATCTCTAAGGGGTCTCGATACTACTACATGGGACAGAGCACCACGCCCAGGAGGTGTGTGGGTTACACATGCGCTGTCACATACCAGTAGGGATCACTGACATATTCTAACCTTTGCCAGCTCCTGGGCCCTTGTTCTTCACAGAGTCAAGCCCTCAGTTATAATGAAGGTTCAGTGTTAACAATAATTTGGTAAGTATTTAGCTATGTACTTGGTGCAGGTCAACATGCACTCCCAGCGTCTCACTGCTCCCAGCACCCAGGCGCTCCCAGCTCCCGCTGCTGACAGTGAACCTCTGCTCCATCTGCTCCCTGTGTCCGTCTGTCTTCCATTTGCAACATGAGCGTGGGCAAGTTGCTCACTAGCAGCCTGACCCAAAGCCCACTGAAGGCAATGGAAAAACACCTGTTGCTTTCAGTGGGCTTTGGGTCAGATCCTGATTGAATAATGGATTAGCCAAGAGCTGCACTGCAGTTTGGAGGGAGAGGGGCTTGGAAGTGTCATGTTCCAGCCATGGCCGGCTCCAACGTTTTTGCCACCCCAAGCGGCGGGGGGGGTGGGGGGGGGGAAGCTGCGATCGGCAGCACTTCGGCGGCAGCTCTACCGCCGCCGCTTCATTCTTCGGTGGCAATTCAGCGGCAGGTCCTTCCCTCTGAGAGGGACTGAGGGACCCGCCACCGAATTGCCACCGAAGAGCCGTACGTGCGACCCCTTTCTGTTGGCTGCCCCAAGCACCTGCTTGCTGCGCTGGTGCCTGGAGCCGGCCCTGGTTCCAGCTCCCCAGGTCCACAGGAAGCGCTAGCGGAGATCAGTACCTCCGGTCATTTGTGATTTTTAACCCTGCCCCAGCGCTTGCTCCGCTCCTGGCGCCAGTCCCTGCGCACCTGTAGGAAGTAAATGGTATCCGTGCTCGGAACCCTCTCCAGGTTCTGCCTGCACTGAGCCAGCTTGGCACGCTTCTCCTCCTTCTGCCGGAGATCTGCTTCAGCCTCAAGCAGCATGGATCGCTCGCCATCCTCGATGAAGCCAGTCACCTCTTTCTGGAAGGTCACCAGAGCTCTGGATGCTTCATCAAAGAGCCTGCTGACCTTTTCCTTCTCCTTCAGGGCGGCGCTCTACGCACACAAAGATGGGCATCTGCATTATTAGTAATCAGCTTTCCCCTTTCTATAGCTCAGTTCAGGGAAGGATCTCAGAGCTCTTTACAAACAGCAGCAGTTCATTAAGATCTTGCCTGTACTGGGGTTTTTGGCACTAATGCAGCTGCACCGGCGCAAACCACCGCTTGTACTAGGGCACCGTGCTTACATGAAGGGTCTGCACGGTGCAGCTGAAGTGGTGCCAAAAAATGCACTCCAAGCAGTGTAGACAAGGCCTATGCCACACCCCACCCCTCTGAGGTTGGCGGTTGTTACTGCCCCCATTTTATACAGGGAGAAACGGAGGCACAGAGAGGTGACGTGAACCAAGGTCAGACAGGGAGGCAGGTGTAGAACCCAACAGATCGCACTGTGCCCCTTTGCGTTTCCATGGAGCATGGCTGCACTTGTCCAACATGTTTCACTTTGATCACCTCTCTCCACAGGAAGTGGCAGTTCAGCACCTTCCCTCAGGCTGCGCTTTGCTGTCCCATGAAGAGATGCAGTTCATGCCAAATCCACGGTCTGAAATGTGGAGCAGGCAGGACACCTCCCCAGATGGGAGCAGAAAGCTAGATGAACCGTAGAGGCGAATGGGTGACAGACACGCAACCCTGGAGTATAATCAGCCTGCTGAAAGCTTAGGAATGTGGCTGCCATGGGGACTGACAGGGCTAAAGGAAATACCTCCCCAGCTGAGTTCCTCCAGGGGAGCAACCTCAGTCCCAGAAACGGTTTCCTCAGGGGCAGTATTTCCTATCCTGACAACATTCCAGATTGGGGGCCATGTATCGGGTCAGACGGCCGCCATACTTTCCCAAAGCATGTGAGCACTCCCGAACTGGGAAGAGCTGCCTCTAGCAGAAGTCTCTCCGAAGTTGCTCTCGGTTCTAGGGGGGCTCGCCGGGGCATTTGTTAGAGGCCGCAGTTCAGAGGGAAGGTGGAAGGGAGCAGGAAATGCTCCAAGCTCAGCTCAAGCCCTGGGCAAGGTGAGGACAAGGTCATCTTACTTTGATGAGCTCCACGGTCTTTCTGGTCTGCGCGACGGTGACTCCCAGCTCGTCCAGCTGGTTCTCCACGCAGCTCAGGATTTTGGGTCGCTGGGCCTTGAAAACAAAAAGGATGAAAACAGCCCTGCTGAAAGGTGCATTAGCTGCCATACCCGGGTTGCGTTCAGAACCTGAGCCTTCCAAATGGGTGCGTCTTATACACATCACCTGCAGGGAGCCACAGCACTCGCTCCATAGCTAATGTTACAAACCCTTTTTCATGATAACCCTTATTTTTCACATCCACCCCTCTAAATTCTGTAAATAAAAACCAACTGAGCTGAAAATCGGGAGGATGCCTCTGAGGCCAAGGCAGAACTTTTCTACCAAATTTCAGGCAAATCAAACAGGGGATTCCAGAATTATGGGCCCCCAAAATCAAGCAGGCGGTCAGTTTGCAAATGCTTAGTCCTTCCTTAGTCCTCAAATTGCAGCGGAGACGCAGACATCAATGGACTCTGCCTTCCCTTGAGGTTCGGGCGGCCAGGGAGACACGGGAGAGATTTGGAGTTCTTTTCTAGACTGACAAAATCCCAGAACTGTGGGGCTGGAAGGGACTTTGAGAGGTCAGCATTGTGCACTGAGGTAGGAACAGCCGTGACAGGTGTTTGTCCAACCTGTTTAAATGAGCCGCTCGCTGCAAGCAGGATTCAAACTTGTGCCAACCCTATTGGCTTTCATGTCCAACACTGCAAGCTTCCAAGATCACACGGCTCGCCCAACTGGATGGGGCATTTCACGGACCCAATGGACACCCGTTACGCCAGTCACACCTTCATCCCCCCATTACCCACCGCTCAGAACACTATGTGCATCTTCAGCACCTTGCAGGGTGGGTAACTCACCACGCAGGGTGTTCCACTCTACTTCTGTGCTCATTGGCTTAATAGCTTAACATGGGGCATGGAGGGGAGGGCCACACCTATTGGCAGAGGCAGGGATGGGACATCATGCTCATTGGCATTGATGTGGGGGGGGGTCAGGGAGGCTGTGTGGATGGGTAGAGCGAAAGGGGCATGCAGGAGGTAAGGGGTACTGTAGTTAGGGAGACAGGGAACCATCTCTGCCCCATCCCAACCAGGTCCCACTGCACAGATCCCCCACTCCCACATTTGAACTGGTGAGTCAGACCGGGACTGGCAGCTAGGGCATGAGGATATTTACTGGAGCTGAAGAGGGGGCATTTCTGGAGTGGGGGTGTGTGGATGGAAGGGCAGAGATGGCTCCCCCAACAGCAATCTCTTCCTGCTTCCCCCCACCCAACTGACCCATGTCCTGCACATCTAAGACTCTTATTGGGCCTCCTATTAATGCCCCCCAGGGTGAGCAGGGCTATGGTGGCGTATGAGGGAAAGAGGGTTGGGGGCAGGTGGGTGCCGAAGGAGCAGGAGAAATCAAGAGAGCACTAGCACTGCCCCAACAGACCTGCAAGGACTCACCAGGCAGGGGAGTCACTCTGTTCCAAGTGTCCTATTGGCCCCATCTCCCTTAGACCCCACCCCCGTCCTTTGCTACCTCCCACTTTAACAACAGAAATTCAAATGCAAAAAACTTTGTTAAACATGGAGCAACGGCTGCAGCCTCACAGCAGTGTAGTGAGCTCCCCATCCCCTTCCAGAGCAGGGACGTGACATTCCTCAGCATCCTTCCAAAGGGGAGAGGACTGTTCCCGAACCTCAAAGGTTGGATAACCAAGGAATGCTGTGTAAAGGCCCCTGCACACCCCTTACAAGAGTGTCAGCTTCACCACAACACACATTAGAACATGTGCAGCTGTGCTGGATGTGTTGGAAGCATCACCTTAACTCTGCATTGCCTGGTGTTCTAATGGTTGCAGAGTGTGTTGTGTCCTCAGGCCAAAATGAACTTGTAAAAGGCATGAGGGGGCGGGACCTTGACTCCACATTTCCTGGGTGTCTGAGGTTTGAATTCTGGGAAGAAGGCTCTCCCCTTCATGAAGGTTGCGAGGGGCACAGTACGTGGCTGCAGCCACAGATGCACATGAGCAACGTTCGTGGTGTTTGGATAGACATCGGCCTGGGAGAGGCGCATTGAGAGCAAGGCACACTGTGCTGTCGCCTGATAAAGGGAAAAAGCCAGCCGCACGCCAAACCATACCAACAGCACGGCACACGCCAGTGGCTGAGAGCATAAGGAGACCAGCGCATAGGAGAGATCTTACCCTGGAAGCTGCAGAACCCCATGGGAGGGAGCGAGGAGGGTCAACGAAATTGACATTGACACAGTCCAGGCTGTTTACGGCAACTTCAGATCCCAATGTGGCTGCCCGATACCTCTTCCCCAGAAGCTGACCCCACCCTCCTCCATTGCCAGATACCATCTTGGACTAACCTTCCTGATGCCTGGGTGGTGGTGAAGCATGACCCCTAGCATTACCAGGCCCCCTTTCCCATCCCTCAAGCCAATCCATTGTGAGTAGTTATATTAATATTAATGAGCCAACACTGTCCAGTAGGTTGTGCCTCCAATATGATCTGCCTTAAACATGCTAGATCCGGTGGGCAGTGTACTGTTTGCCTAAGGCTGGCAGCTCCTTGGAGATCCTGCCTTCCTGTGTGTTCTCCACAGTGCAGATCACACCGACGGCACTCAATAATAAAGGCAAGAGGATTTCTCTGCAGCAGGACAGTGGCCTCAAGAACCAGATGAAATAGCATGTGTTAATTCCAGGCCGGTACTCCCCACTATAAATCAGGTCTGTGATCACCTAGGTTTGCCTCTACCAGCTATGCCCACTCAGAGCTTCCTAGCACCAACGGGAATCAGACTCCGATCCATCTGCTGCAATAGCACAGAGCCCCTGCCACTTGAGCTGAAGGAGACTCCCCATTAAGTGTTAGCGGTATAAGAGCCATAACACAGACACTTCAGCAACTCTGATTCTAGTCAGTAGAGGGCAGTGGCCATTAGCCAGGTCATGGCAATGCCTCCTCTCTCGCTTTGGGAACTTCTCCCAACTACTGCAGATGAGCTAGAATGAAACTGACAGCTCAAGGAAACCTTGTGGGTGAGAATTTGGTAGATGAGTCAGGCCCATCTGGGAACGGGAGTGATGGAAAAATCCCTGCCGACAGAACACAAAAGACGAATGGAGCAAGGAATGGAATCTGGGAATGGAGCCAAAAGAAATAAAGGACCTGATTTAAGATACTGTGGGAAAGAGACACAAGTGGACAAATTGCTCCCGGGGTTTAATTCAAGTGAAGGCCATGGAGTGAGGCCAGGGATGGATTTGGCCCAGTACGTCCCAAAGGAACCTGCATATGCCCAGACTTTTGTTTCTGCCTCCTCCCCAAACCCACACATAATCAGTTACATTACCAGATCTCTTGCATGTGTGTAATCTGGCAGCCCAGACGGAACCCTTTGTAGCAGTCCGTTAAACTGTTATTTTTACATAAAAACATCTTGTCAGTGGATTTTCCAATGCGGCTTTCCCCCCGCCTGGCTGCAGCTCCAGGGAATTGCAGAGAACAGAGCACCATTTTCAAGTTAACAAGCACAGAGTGTTCTGGGATCTTGACACCTTTTTTCCCTTCCTTCTCCCTCCACTGGCAAAATCCTACCTTGACTGTTAAGCACTATACTATGAAACGGACTATGCCATAGCACTGTGATTTAACAGGGTGGGGGACTTTGGTCCTACATGTGTGCACGGGGCCAAACCGTGTTCCCAGCTTGGAAAACAGACAACCCCCTCCCCAACCCAAGCTTTAGCCCATCACTCAATTTATATTTCAGTCCTGGGCTCCCTGCAGACAGATCTACCAATGCCCTTTAATCCTGCCCTGCAGCATCACTGATATTCCAGTCCTGGGGTGCCTCTCCAAAAAAGCTCGGTGATATCCTTCATTCCTGACCCTGCCTCTCAATGCTGGTATCAACTAAACGGATCTGCTGATGCCCCTCAATCCTGACCCACAGCCTCTCTGCTATTCAAACCTGCAGCTCTACCGATGCCCCCGATGCACAGCATCCTGCTATCCCAGCCCTGCGCTCCCCCCCAGCTCTGCCAATGCTCCTCAATCCTGACCCAGACCTAGGCTCCCCCCACCCAGCCCTACCGATGCCCCTCAATCCTGACCCACAGCCCCCTGCTATCCCAGCCCTGATGCCCTCAATGCAACACTCCCTGCTGTCCTGGCCCTGGGGAGCAAACCCCACAAGGGTCTGGGCACCCAGCGTGGCGAGGGCTGTTCAGAGAGGTAGAAAGATCCTCCCCTAGCCCCTTCTGTGCCCCCACCTTACCTCCTTGTGCTCCCGCTCCACCTCCACCGCCACCACCTCGTGGCTCCGGTGCTCCTGGCCCTGGCACAGCTGGCAGATGCAGGCCTGGTCGGTGCGGCAGAAGCTCTCCAGCGGCCGGAGGTGCAGCTTGCATAGGCTGTCCTCGATGCGGCGCAGCGGGGGCACCAGGCGGTGGCCCTGGAAGGCCGGGCTCCGCAGGTGGGGCTGCAGGTGGGGCGGGCAGAAGGAGGCCAGGCACACCAGGCAGGACTGGGCCGCCGTGGCCCGCTCGCCCTCGGGGCAGACATCGCACAGCACCCCCTCCTCCTGCGCCGCCTCCGGCTCCTGTCGCTGAGGGGCGCCGCCGGGCTCCGACGGGCCGGGGGCCTCCTCCTCCGGGGGCGCCGGCGGGGCCATGGGGCTGCGGGCGCTGGGCGGCGGCTGGCGTAGCTGGAGTAGCTCGCACAGCGTGTGGTTCTTGCGGAGCTGGAGGTCGGCCGGGAAGGGCTCCTGACACAGCGGGCAGCGGGGGGCGCCCTGCCCGCCGCCCGCCCCGGCCCCCGGGCGGTGTCTGTGCGCCCCCAGGCAGCCCAGACAGAAGTTGTGGCCGCAGGGGATGGTGACCGGGTCCTTCAGGGTGTCCAGGCAGATGGGGCAGCCGAAGGGGGAGTCCTGCGGGCTGGGCAGGCTGCCGCCGGCCGAGCCGTTCTCCATGCTGCTCGGGCGAGCTGCTCCCTGCGAGTGCGAGGGACTGGGGGACTCGCCAGCCGGGAGCAGGGCGGCCAGCTCCGCCCAACAGGAACTGGTGTCAGAGCGGTAGCCCTGGGGCCGGCTCCGGGGTAGCGTGACCAGACAGCAAGTGTGAAAAATCCCGATAGGGGGTGGGGGGTAACAGGAGGCTATATAAGAAAAAGACCCCAAAATCGGGACTGTCCCTATAAAATCAGGCCATCTGGTCACCCTACTCCGGGGGGTGGGTAGAATCCCCAAGAGAAACGGTTGTGGGGGGCAGGCCCCTGCAGCGGGGATCCCCCAGGGACTGTGACATGGGGGTGCCCCCTGAAGCAGGGATCCCCCAACAGAAAGTGACATGGGGAATAGCAATAGCCCCCTCCATTAGGGATCTTCCAGAGTAAGTGACATGTTGATACCTCCCCACCCCACAGCAGGGATCCCCAGGAGAAAGTGACCTGTGGCACAGCCCCCTCCAGCAGGGATCCCCCCCACAGTGCACTCACTGACAACATTTTTTTGGGGGGGAGGATTAAACTAATCTTTTATTTAAGTGTCAGAACAGAGAATTCTTTCCTGGGTGTCTGGCTGGTGAGTCTTGCTCACATGCTCAGGGTTTAGCTGATCACCCTATTTGGGGTCAGGAAGGAATTTTCCTCCAGGGCAGATTGGCAGAGGCCTTGGAGGGGTTTCGCCTTCCTCTGCAGCGTGGGGCATGGGGTCACTTGCTGGAGGATTCTCTGCACCTTGAAGTCTTTAAACCACAAGATGAGGACTTCAGGAGCTCAGACACAGGTCATGGGTTTGTTACAGCAGTGGGTGGGTGAGATTCTGTGGCCTGCGTTGTGCAGGAGGTCAGACTAGATGATCATAATGGTTCCTTCTGACCTTAAAGTCTATGAATTCAAAAAAAAAAAAAAAATCAGAGCAAGTTTCCTCCCCACCAAACCCTCTCTCCATCACCAAAGACGAGTGACTCTCCTTCCCCTAGAGAGGAGGGTTTCAGAGCAATCTGGGACACATTGGCTTTACAGGCCCATTGTCATGGACAGAGGCTGTTTTTCTGTTCCGTGCGTGTACAGCTCCTAGCACAGTGGGGCTGTGAGCCATGACTGGGCTCCTAGGTGCTGCCTTAATACAAATAATAGCAGCAAGTGTCATGGTGATCAGAGAGGCCATGCCCCTGCAAAAACACATTGTGAGCAGTCCCTCTGGAGTTAATGGAACTATATGCACCTGGAGGATTTGGCTTGGCCATCACTGTTAGTAGAATTCGGGGTTGTGTATGGGGTTTTGGACACATCTGCTCACAACTGCTTGCTCAGAATCCACCATTTTCAGCCCATTAAAATAAAATCTGCATCAACCTACCTACAGCCCCGGGAGCAATGCACCGCGTCTCCCATGGGATTCCTCACATGCCTCCAGTTGCTCATGTGCGTAAGAGTTTGCGAGGTTGGATCCCAGCCCAGGGTAGTTACACGGTGCCAGTCTCTGTAATTTCTATGTGCTGGATTCCAGTGACTAGGCCAGCCATCGTTATCAGGCCATTTTTATTTCTCTAGGATCAGGTCAGTTGTATAAATATCTTTTGCTGGACAGTCAGTTTTATGTGTGTTTGCTTTTAAGGTTTGAAAACGCCATGCCCCTGGTTGGCTTCGAAGCAAGCAGAGTAATGAGACACAGGCTTTTTCCTTCTCGTGTTGCCCCAAACCCTTCCTGCTGGGGGCATGCTCTGGCCACTAGATGAGACAGATTCCTTCCCTCCTTCTCTCAGTCAGCCCCCCTGGCCTGCCGGCTCGCATACCCCAGGCCAAAATCACTGCTGCCAGAGGCGGGTGCTGCTCCGTTGAAGCCGCTAGGCCGCCAGTGTTGAATATGGCCGTCTGCTATTCACGTTCTTCAGAGCATGGGAGCCAGGCTGACAGGGGACAGTGCAGCATCAACAGGGGGCAGGAGGCAAATGGCCAGCCAGTATGAGGAAGGGTGCCCCCTTCCATGGCTGCTCCAGATGCTGCCCAGGTGAAGGGAGTTGGGTAGGGGCTTTGTGGAGAGCCAGAGCTATGGGGCAGTACCCAGGCTAAGGAGCTGGGTGATTTGCTGCCTAACTTTCGTCCTCCTGAACAGGGAAAAATAAAAGCTATATGGAGACCTGGGTTCCTGAAATTCTGCCACTCCTCCACCCCTTGCAGCCCAGCTCTCCCTGCAGGACAGAGCCTCCCTCCCAGCCTTTACCCTAGCTGACCCATTTTCCTCCCACCCGAGTCTTTGAGCTTCCTTCCAAGTCAGGCAGCTGTGCCTCTCTTGGCAGTTGGCCAGCAGCAACCAGCTCTCCATGGGACAGTCCCTGCTACTCTCCCTTCTGCTCTGCCAAGCCCTGCCCGCCCAACCCTGGGGCCCACCTCTGCGAGGGAGTGATCAGATATTGACATGGAAGCATGACCGTGGATGGAAAGCTGGAGAGGAAAGGGTTTGCAGCAGGGGCTGCTTGAAGTGGGCACGGATGGGGCAGTAGGGGCCTAGTGACCAGGGCCGGCTCCAGGCACCAGCTGAGCAAGCTGGTGCTTGGGGCGGCAGATTGTTTGAGGCGGCATTCTGCCCAATCCTAGGGTGGCACGGCCGCTTTTTTTGTTGTTGTTCCGCTCCGGCCGCCCTGCAGGAGGCGGCGACGTGGAGAACCAGAGCGCCCTGCAGGGCACTCCTCTTCCTTCCCTCCCCGCCGACCGGAGCGGAGCCCTCGTGGCAGGAAGCGGCGTAGCGGGTGGGGCCGTGTGGCAGCACCCCTGCTGTAGCCCTGGCCGCCCCCTTCTCTCTCTCTCCCGCCCGCTTCCTCCCTCCCCCGCCCC
Source organism: Chrysemys picta bellii (assembly GCF_011386835.1). NCBI lineage: Eukaryota > Metazoa > Chordata > Testudines > Emydidae > Chrysemys > Chrysemys picta. The sequence continues at coordinate 42,230,527 of NC_088802.1, read as the reverse complement.
ACCCAGCCGGTCCCCCTGCACCCGCGCTCCGGCCGCACCACAGGTTTTTTCTTTTTGTTTGTTTGTTTTGCTTTGTCATTCTGGCCGCCCCATTTTTTTTTATTTGTTTTTGCTTGGGGCGGCCAAAAAGCCAGAGACAGAGCTCACCCTTTTCCTGCCGACTCCCTTCCTCCCATGCCGATCCAGTGGGATGCCCCAATCTCCACAATTGGATGGAGGAGTGGGGGGGAGAAAGGAGCACTAACCCAAGAGGGAAACAGGTGGGAGAAACAGGCTGGTCAGAGAAGGAAGCTGAGGCAAGGAGGGGAATCTGAATTCAGTCTCAGCTTTGTCTGCAAACCCACCTCACTGGCCCAAGCCATGGGGCTGTTCGAGGAGTTGCCCTGAGGCAGAGCAACATCTTCCCCGGGCAGGCAGCAGCCCAGGGGGTAGTGCCAGGGCTCAGAGTGGCACGGTCTGGGACGAGCTTGTGGCCCAGGAAGCATCTTTCCTGAGCAGGACACGTTTGCCAAGCGGGCTGGGTGAGGGGGTGATCAGTGGCCCCAGAGCCACGGGGGATGGGTTTGGGACAGGTGTGTAGGGAATATGGACAGAGGGGGGGTTATAATGGACTGTTTGGGAGCTAGGAGACAGGGCGTAGCTGCCTTGTATTTATGCACAGACATGGCATGGCTCAGGGAGCGGCAAGGCACGTTTCCTCACTCATGGCCTCTGTCCACTGTGAGGTAGGGAGTAGGGGGGAGACAGTGTTCAGGCTTCAGGCCTTCACCATCTCCAGTGAGGCTGCCAACACAGGCACCAAGTCACGCCAGCTGCGGTGGTAGTATTTTGGGATGTGGCTGTGGATACCTGTCCGCAGGGAACTGGATCAAGGTCAAACTCATTTCAAACAGGGCAGCTGAAGAGGCAAATTACCTGTGGGAGTCCAGCAGCGACAACAGAGTCATTGGGCCAAATCCACTCCTGGTGTAAAGTGGATATGGACCAGGGGACCTCCCTGGAGATTTAGTGCATCAATACTTCCATGAGCCTCTCTGTTGAGCATCACCGAGGGCCGTGGTACCAGACACCCTCTAGTAGCAGGAGAGCAACAAATCTTTATCCTGGGAAAGGTACCGAGACAATGCCCCCTAGCGGTCACTTCAACCACGTGGCTGGGAGGTGAAGCTGTGGAGGATGGGGATGAGGGGCAGGCACAGAGCAACGCTTGGCAGACTGGGCTGAGCGGCAGGCAGGCTCACAGCTAAGGACCGCTGGGCATGGTCGGCCATTGCTTCCAACCGCTCTGTGGCCTGTCAAAGCAGGATAACAGCACCAGCGCTACACGACACTCCCCTGCCACCCAGCAAGGCACAGCTTCACCCTTCAGCACAGACTAGTTCGAGTGATGGGGAAGAGCAAAGTCCTGGCCAGTTAAAGGAACAGCCCCATGCTGCCCGGTGCAGGGGCTGCTGGAGAGGGTAGTTGGTTTGTGGGGTAGAAGTTTCCTTTTTTTTTAAACTCTTACATTTCCAAACCACGTTGGCTGAAACATTCATCTCCCTAGGGGACTGAATCAGACAAGACAAGGACACACACAGAAGGGATGGGACGGGACTCCTGGGGAGGCACATGGCCAGGCCAAGGGTATGGGAAGCTCGCCTACTGCTGCCCACACTGGGTCTGTTTTGTGGATAGCTAGAATTTCTTCCAGTCTGCCTCCTGTCAATCCAGCACCTTTCACCAGACCTGAGCTCCCAGGCAAACTCTCACAGCATAAGAAAACAGAGCTTTATTCCAGAGGGGAACAAGTAGAACCCAACCATGGGAATTGACTGTCCGCAGAGCAGAGGAAAAAGTCCGCTCCCCTCTCATCCCCCCACCCCAACTGTGCTCTGAATGTTCTGAGGCCTGGCGCGAGAACAGCCCGGCATGTTAGAAAGGGGCCAGACTGGAATCTCTTCTTGGAACCATCCCGGAACATGGGTGGTTTGGGGAAAGTGGTTAAGAGTTTGCAATACCAGAGTAACCACATCCTCAGCCCTCTACAGCACGTCGGTGAAGGGCCTGTCCCACCGGCATCTCCTCCAATAAGCTAAGAGTGTCTTAGCAAGGACACAGAAGCACTGACTTTGTGATTTCTCTGGGGGTGCTGGACCCCCACTCCACTCCTTCCCCCAAACCTCTCTCCCACCCTGCATATTCCCACTTGCCACCCCGTTCTGCCCCCTCTCCCGCCTCTTCCTGCCCCCGCTCCTCCCCAGTGCCTCCTGCACACCGCTGAACAGCTGATCAAGGCAGGCGGGAGGTGCTGGGAGGGAGGGGGAGGAGACAGAACTGATCCGTGAGACTGCCAGTGGGTGCTGAGCACCCACAATTTTTTTTCCATGGGTGCTCCGGGGCTGGAGCACCATGGAGTCGGCACCTATGCAAGGACACCTCTCTGCTAGCAACTGCTCTGCAGAACAAAAAGCAGGAGGTGACTGTCCAAGGTTCTGGGAGGCAGAGAAAATGAGGGTTGGGACATCAAGCTGTGCTATCTCCTCTCCTGCCACCATCCCATCAGAGCCTCCCAAACAGCAGCCCTTTCACTGGTGCCACCACAGGATCCTAATTCCTCCATGTTAATGTCACATGAGCTGGAGACGGGCAAGGACGTTCCACACGCAACAAGACTGAGGCCAGGTGCCTTCTGAATCCCACTAGCTTCAGCTCTTCCAGCAGGGGATCCTTGTGACAGGTCTCCTGCCACCTAACTCTAATTTACAGAGGGCTGAACTACTTGGGCAATTTTCATTCCAGCCACGTTTCTTTGCTTTTCAGGATTATTACAATCCATCTGCCCATGTTTAATTCATTGCAACCCCATCGCCTCGGCCCTGTCGAACCAGCTGCATTGGGACCCCTCCAGTCCTGGCTACGGCTTTAGTAGGCTGCCCACCGACTAAAGCCAGGCAGCTGGCTGCAAGATGGGATACGCCCCGCTGGGTGTGGCTTGGCTTCTGCATCCCAGCTGCTGGCTCAGTTCTGTTGGCAAAGGGTGACGGCTCGGCCTTCGCAGAGCCAGAAGACTGGGTAGAGGGGCTCGGTGAAGACACAGTGGAAAGAGTGGAGGAGCTTCATCTCGTCCCCGATGCCATAGAACGACAGGACGCCTGTGCCATAGTTCAGGCTGACTCCGAGGCATTTGTACAAGGGCGCCCTGATCTTATGCGACTGGCCCTCGTGCCAGGCCAAGTAGCAGTCCTCCCGGACCTGCAGCCCCCAGGACAATCCGTCCAGGCCGATGCTGAAGGAGCGACCCGCTCGCTTCTTCCTCTGGATTTTCTTGTAGGTTACTCCTAGGATGACGGAGTGGCCGGAGATCCTGACTTCCCAGTAGTGGCGGTCTTGGCTATAGCTTTGGCTGCACAGAACCTGCCACAGCTCAAACCTGTCGGCACGATCCTGACAAAGGCCATCAGGAGAAGGGGTGTGCTTGGCCTTTTGGTTCTGATTGGACAGCTGCAGGTACTTATTGGCTGTGTCTGGGTCGAAGGTCAAATTTCGATAATCTGTGGGCAACATGGACATCCACAGTGTAAACCACGGGGGCAAGAACAATTGAATTTTCCTTTAACCTTCCTCCGCCTCAACCCCCACCCCCTGCCTATGTCAGGAATCCAGCCCAGGCATCACTCAGCTATGTAAAATTCTCTGAAGATGGAAAACGCAAAGCATGTTTGGGTGACGGGGTGATTTTGAGGGTAAGGCACAGGACTGGGAGTCAGGAACTCTAGGTTGTGTTCCTGGCTCTTGCACGGGCACGTTGTGTGACTTCGGGCAGGTCATGTCCCCGCCCCATGCCTCAGTTTCCCCAGCAGTAAAATGGGAATAGAGATACTCATGGGAGTATCAGGAGGTTAAATTAATAAGTTCTTGCAAAGTGCTTTGAGATCCTCTGAAAGGAGGAGGAGGAGGAGGAGGAGGATGCCAATGGCCTTCTGCCAGCACCGTCTTTGTTCTGGTTCTAAGAACAATTTCCCACTATCCCCTATCCACAGCATTTCCCAGTAGATGCATTGACCTCTGTTGGGGTGCTTCTGCTCCCCGGTCAATGGAGTCCCGCCCGGAGATAACCTTGCTCAGTTAGCTCCTATGGACCTTTGTTCATTAATAATAAATAACATTATTACAATTAATAACGTTTTAAACATTCTATGGCACTGCTTATGAATACATCTCTTTACAGACATTAACCAACCCCTGTATCAGCTCTGCACTGTAAGTATTAATGATTGATCTTCCAGGCACTGTGGTGATGGGTATATTAGAAACGTGTGTAGTAAATACTAACATCCCTGTTTTGCAGATGGGGAAGCCGGGCTGGAGAGGGTTAAAGGGGCATTCTAGGAATTGGCATCAGAGCTGAGAATAGAAGCCAGAAGTTCCTGGCTCTCAGCCCCTTGCTCAGACCCCTAGGCTTTGCCCCTTTCTCAAAGGGCTGGGTTTTTTTGAAAGCAGGAGCTAACCAAGCCAAACTGGAGACTGTCTGATAGACTCAGCAGGGTGATTGCTCAGAGAGGTAGAAATGGGAAAAGATGTAAAGCGATAACATCCAGGGAGACACCAAGTTCTTAAAACAAGGGAGCAGAGTCCAGGAGACTGCCCGGATCAATTAAGATTTGGAGCAGGGTGGGTTGGGGAGGGTCAAATGTACTGGGAGGGTGCTATCCCTTTCCCCTATGAGTGGAGCAGCTCTCTGGACTGACTGCCCCGTCACTTCAATTCTACGCTGTGCCACGAGACGTGCAGTTCAGATGTGACCAGCCAAGATGAATCCCTGCTCTGTGCCAGGAGCCTGGCAGCTGCTTGCAGTGATTAAGCTTCTCAGCATTCCCCATGGAAAGTTCTGTGCCTAAATATGGCTGGGCGGGAGCAGGCACGTGACGCTTGCCGAGGAGAAAAGTCCGAGAGGGAGGGAGAGATTGTGTGTGTGTATAAAAGAGAGGGACTCCCACCCACAGGTGGTATTCTGGAATTACTGTGCTTCTACAACTTACCCTGGCCCCCATTCTCCCACCCTGGGGGACGAGGAATTCCTGCTGATTGCAGCGGGAGAATTAGGTCCCTTGTAACTAAAGGTCCACTAAAGGCTTGTCTCCACGTCCACCGGTGCAGCTGTGCCACTGTGGTGCTTTAGTGTAGATGCTACTACGCCAACAAGAGAGCTGCTCCTGTCTGCGTAGTTAATCCACCTCCCCGAGAGGCAGTAGTTATGTCGAGAGGAGAAGCTTTCCCGCGACAGAGCACTGTCTACACAGGGGCGTTAAGGTCGATATAACTATGTCGCTCAGGGGCATGGACTTTTCACACCCCTAGTGATGTAGTTATACTGATGTAAGTGTGTAGTGTAGACCCAGCCTAAGTAATGGTAGCTGAGGTATTTGTGCCTTGTAAGCTACTAACAATGTTAACTTCTATCTGAAGATCTCAAAGCCCTTTGCACACATGGATGACTGAAGTCCCACGCTCCCTTGTGAGGCAACGGAGTATTCTGATCCCCTATTGTTAGGGCAGCTGAGAGACAGCCGTGCTCAAAGTCACCCAGGAAGCCCGTGTCAGAAGCAGGGAGAAAATCCAGATCACTTTAGCCACACTCAGGGCATGGCTACACTTGCAGATGTAGAGCACTTTGAGTTAAACCAGCCTTTGTAGAGCACAGTAGGGAAAGTGCTGCAGTCTGTCCACACTGACAGCTTCAAGCGCATGGGAGTGGCCACATTTGCGGCACTTGCAGTGGCATTGGGAGTGGTGCATTATGGGTAGCTATCCCAGCATGCAAGTGACTGCAACGTGCTTTTCAAACGGGAGGGGTGGGGTGGAGTGTGACAGGGAGTGTGATGTGTGCATAGGCGCCAACTTTCCCCGGTGCCGGTGGGTGCTCGTGCCCCCCTGCCTCTGGCCCCGCCCCTATTCCAACCCCTTCCCCAAAGTCCCTGCCCCAACTCCGCCCCTCCCTGCCCTTATTGGACACCTTCCCCAAATCCCTGCCCTGGCCCGGCCTTTTCCCCAGCACGCCGTGTTCCCCCTCCACTCCCCTCCCTCCCAGCCATGCGAAACAGCTGTTTTGCGGCACAAGCACTGGAAGCTAGGGGGAAAAAACGCGCATGCGGTGCGCTCAGAGGAGGAGGCAGAGGCAGGGCAGAGGCAGAGGTGAGCTGGGTGGGGAGGTGGGGAGCTGCCGGTGGGTGCTGAGCACCCACCAATTTTTCCCTGTGGGTGCTCCAGCCCCGGAGCACCCACAGAGTCAGCACCTATGGTTGTGTGTATGTGGGGGGAGAGAGAGTGGGTTTTTGGGGGGCTGAGAGCATGTCAGCATGCTGTCTTGTAAGTTCAGACAGCAGCAGACCCTTCCCTTCCCCCCTCCCCCCGCCTCTCTCTCTCTCACACAGCATTCCACAGTAACGGCTTGCCTACCGGCTGTCAGAAACGGAGCTTTGAAAGGGCATTTCTGCATTCCTACAGGAGTTCAAAACAATGACAAGAGTGGCCACTTGACTTAAGGGGATTCTGGGACTTTTCCAGAGGCCGATCAGAGCGCAGTAATGCAACACCTCATTCACACTGACGCCCGGGCGTTGTAGCCAAGGCGCAGCAAACGTTATTCCTCTCACCGAGGTGGAGTACCAGGAGCGCTGTAGTCGCGGAGTCAGAGCGCTCTACGTGCCTTGTCAGTGTGGACGGGGAGAGAGGTAGGGCGCCCGGGGCTCCTTTATTGCGCTGTAACTCGCAAGTGTAGTAAGCCCAAAGCCATCCTGCCTAGGGAGTGCAGATTTGCCTCGAAAATGGTAACTCAGATCCCCCCGAGGCACAGCCTTGGCTTGCTAAATTGCTATGTTGTTACCAGTCCAAGAAGGAAACCCCAGTCCCCTTCATAGGTTATAGACACACTTTCCTACTCTTCCCACCCACCCGCATGGCTGGCTCCCAGCGCGTGTTATTCTGAGCTGCACTCAGACCCAGAACTGCCTCACCCTTCAGAAGCTCCACTCTTAATTCACACTCGGGAAGGGCTGGTCTTGCCTTCATCACAGTAAGCGCCTTTGGCTTGGTTGACTCTGCAGAGCAAAAGAGAAAGGAAAAGCTCTAGAAACAAGGAGGGAACTGTTCCCGCAGACAGAGGTATCTGGGTGGGATTTCAGAAGCACAGCCCAGCTCTGACCACTCAGTTGCAGCTGCCCGTCTGTGTGTCTCTGGAGTGGAAGGAAGGAAACGAGGGTTTAACAAAAACTCCAGCTCGGTCACTCTGATGTTACAGCTGAGGGAGTGGGTCCAGCTAGGCCTGCCGGGGAGCCCATGTCTATATGCAAGAGCCCTAAGGGAATGCTGTAAAGCACGCCCTGATCAGAGCTAGACTGGGGAACTGGAATCAATCTCCTGACCCCCTAAGAACTGGCACATCCCATTACATCTCCTGGCCCCACCCCACCCAGCCTGCTTGTCCGAGAGGAAGGATGGCCCAGTGGGCTGGATGCCAGCCTGGGACTTGGGAGACCTGGGTCAGTTCCCTGCTCTGCTACACGCTCCCTCTGTGACATTGGGCACGTCACTTAATCTACTCTGGGCCTCAGTTCAGCCTCTGTACCATGGGGGTGACACCTCACAGGGGTGCCGTGATGCTAAATCCATTAGCGGGTGTGAGGTGCTCAGATGCTAAAGTAACGGGCGCTAAGCACTGGACACTGACTTGCTCATCTAATCTGCCTGTTATGTCTTTCAGACTGTCATCTGCTATTTGCTCATACAGCACCTAGCACAATGGGGCCCAACCTTCAGGCTACTGCAGTAGATCTGGTAACAAAAACCTGGCCTAAGCCAGCAAGCGGCCCCTCTAGTGCCACATGTGGGGATAGGGGGAGGATTCTTGTGATGTGAATGGTGAGACGTCCCCACCCCCCCACACACACGTTAGCCCAGCATATCTACATCAGTTCCACTGCAGACAGGTGATTTATACAGGCAGGGGTGGGACGGTGACTTGGTGTCCAGCTGGGCAGTGGGGGGAAGGTCCTCAAGGGAAGAGCTTACCTTTGGTTTCAGCATCAGCCGCCTTTGGGTTCAGGGAATTGGGCAAATCCTCCAGCAAAAGTCTAGAAACCGCGGTGAGGATCTTAGCAGTGGACTCCACCGTGCTGGCCACATTGAATTCAACAGCTGGCAAAACTCCCAGGCTGGCCGGAGAAGGGAGCAGCAGGAATTCCTGCACGGGACAGGAAGAGGAGAGGAAATGCAGCACATACAGCATTCAGATCGGAGACTCAGTGGCACAACAGCTCAGAAACCCCCTTCCCTATGGAAAGGGGAAGGCACAGTCATCATGTCCCCTGGCATCTGCATCTACTTCCCCAATTCATCTGCTCCGGGGACTCGCAGTAACTCTGCTACTTCATGGTGCTGAACGGCTTGTCCTGGCCTATGCCTGTAGCTCAGCTGTGTTCAGCTGCACCCACTGCTCCTATCACTGTCAGAATGGGTGATGTTCCTCTGTACAGGGGCCTTTACGGAGTAGCATCAGGGTAGAACAGTCTAATTAGGGCTGCCAAGTGTCCGGTTTTCAACTGGAAAATCCGGTCGGAAAGGGAACCTGGCAGTGTCCAGTCAGCAGTGCTGACCGGACACTAAAAGTCCTGTTACCCGCAGTAACCAGCCTCCGCCTCCACAGGGCGGGATGCACAGCAGTTGCAGCTGGAGCCAGGCGAAGCTGCTCATGGACAGAAGTGGCTGGCTGCTCTCGGCTAGCTCCAGCCTCTCTGGCAGAGGTTAGTGCGTGTGAGTGTGTGTAATCTTGTCTGCCCCGATTTCCCCACCCCGGCCCCTTGCTCTGGGGACCGACTTCCCAGTTGGGCAGGCGGGAAGGCTCCATGTCAGCTCCTCCCAGCCCAGCTCTGCAAGCAGCAAGTGAGTCCCAGAACAGGTGGAGGAGTGAGCAACAAGGGGGAGGAGTGAGCAGGGGCGGGGCCTGGGGAAGAGGCGGGGCAGGGGTGAGGCAAGGTGTGCAGTTTTCAGCAGTTAGAAAATTGGCAACCCTAAAATGAATCCTCTTCCTTCCCCCACAGGCCTCTAACTATTTCCATTGCCCTCATCTGGATCTTCCTGTATTGTCTGGAAAGGGAAGGAGCCAAACTGAACACAACGCCCCAAGCAAGGATACGTTGTCACCTTGTAACATGGCATTCGATAGAATTAGATACATAATTTGCATGCCTCATGCAGTCCTCTAGGGGGAGCTTCACGTGCACCATCTTCCTGAAAGGTGGTGTTTCCCAGTAATAACTGCAGCAAAGCTGAAGAGGCACCGAGCATGCTTGATAGTGTGGAAGTAGAGAAAGAACTGACAGGGATTTGAAAGGGATTTCAATGCAAATAATCCTCTCTGTGAGCAAGAGTCAGGCTAGCTGTAACTCTAATAACGCGAGATTTGTAGAAGCGAGGATTGTGTGAGACGAGTGGGAAAGAACTGTGTGAGAAGTTGTTGCGACCTTGTGTTAGATAAGTATGGAATGTAGACTATAGTCTAAATAGAGGTGAGAAAAATAAGATATCAGGATGACCTATGTATAAACAAAATGCAACTGTTGCTCATTATTGTATGTAACAAAAGGTATAAATGCTGTAATTGTTTACCTGAAGAGAGATCTGTTTAGCTCTCTCCCTCCACGCAATTGCTAGAGATAATAAAGCAACAGAGGGTCCTGTGGCACCTTTAAGACTAACAGAAGTATTGGGAGCATATTGGTCAGGAATTTGATTAGGCCCATCTCTAGTCCATACTCTACAATATTAAAATTGCCAGCCAGCCACTTTATAGACTTAGACTCAGTTTCCACTGTGCGCGTGCAGGGAAGGGAGAGATGGGTGTGGGGGGTCATTTCTAACATGGTTCTGGCTGGACATAGTGTAGAGGGTCTATGAACACAAGAACAGCCACACTGGGGGTCAAATGAATGGTCCACCTAGCCCACTATCCTGTCTTCTGACAGTGGCCAATGCCAGGTGCTCAGAGGGAATGAACAGAACAGGCAATCAATGAGTGATCCATCTCCTGTCGTCCACTCTCAGCTTCTGGAAGTCAGAGGCTAGGGACATCCAGAGCATGGGGTTGCATCCCTGCCCATCTTGGCTAATAGCCATTGATGGACCTGTCCTCCATACACCTGAGGCTCTCTTCCCGAGCAGATGTTATGCACCCTCTTAGAGACTGGTTCAGCTGCCTGTGTGGACAGGGCATTATACAGAGAGTGTAATTGCCTTTGGAGTACATGTGGCCAGGCCAATGGCCACAGGGTATTTGCAGCTCCCCCACTCATGGCTGGGCAGGCACCAATACCTCTAGGAATTTCATGTCATCCACACAGATCAGCAGCTCCTGGGCCTTTTGCCGGTGCTGGGTGAGCATTGTCAGATGATCCTGCAGCTGGCTCCAGTTCTCCTCCACTTGCCCTAGGGCAGTGGCCTGCTCTTGCTCTATCTTGTCCACGGCCCCCCTCTGGCACTCCTCCAGCTCTTTCATCAGGTGGGCAAACTTCTGCAAAATCCCCGATTTCAGCCTCTCTGAAGAATCCTGGGTAGAAAAAAAAAATCAATGGAAATGACAAGACAAAGAATTGACGTGACAGCAGTTGGGTGGCTTCCTCCCCGAGCCCTATCCAGAGGGCTTGGAGCCAGCCCCCTGCATCCCAGCTGTGGGGAGGGGTGACTGCCTTTGCCTTACTACCTTTATGGTGCCAGTTTGTTCCTCCAGTTTGTGGATCTCCTCCTCGGTCTTTACTGTCTCCTCCTGGGTTTTCGCCAGAGACTCTTCTAAAAGGACCTGCGAAAGAGGACAGATCCCAAAGTGTAATGTGAGACAATATTCAGTGTCACAGGTACAGGGCAAACTGCCCCTCTGGTCTTTCTGCGTGCCCGTCACCTGGAATCACGCGATTCTCCCACTCTCAGACCAGGCCCTTCACCCCCAGACCCTTCCCGCTTCCTGCCACTCTCTGCTGCAGGTCTTCCTTCTCCCGTGGCCGGGGCCTGTGCTGGTGCTAGTGGGGTGCAATAGGGGATGCGGGCTCCGGAGGGAGTTTGGGTGCAGGAGGGAGCTCAGGGCTGGGACAGGGGTTTGTGGCACGGGAGTGGGTGTGGGCTCCAGGAGGGGGCCAAAAATGAGGGATTCAGGGTGTGGGAGGGGGCTCCAGGCTGGGGCAGGGGTTTGGGGTGTGGCAGGGGTTACCAGCTCTGGGCTCAGGGTGCGGGCTCCGGGGTGTGGCCAGAAATGAGGGGTTCAGGGTGTGGTAGGGGGTGCAGGGAGCGGGCTTCGGACAGTGCTTACCTCAGGTGGCTCCCTGGAAGCAGCGACAAATCCCTCGGCTCCGAGGCGGAGGCACGGCCAGGCGGCTCTGCGCACTGCCTTCACCTGCAGGCACCACCCCCACAGCTTCCATTGGCCGCAGTTCCCAGCCAAAGGGAGCTTTAGTGCTGGCACTTGGGATGGGGGCAGCGCCTCTGCCTAGGAGCCGAGGGACATGTCACCACTTCCAGGGAGCCACGCGGAGCCAGGTAGCGAGTCTACTGTGCCGCCAGCCAGACTTTTAATGGGCCAGTCAGCGGTGCTCACCTGAGCTACCAGGGTCCCTTTTTGACTGGGTGTCCCGGTCGAAAACCGGACACCTGGCAACCCTAGTTGGGGGTGGGGGGCGTGCTGCCTGCCTGGCACTCCGGCACTCCTAGCCTCCTCAAGCCCGCGGTTCACCTGCCACCCATGGACAGGATCCATGAAGCTGACAGTTTGCCATGGTGTCTTCCAAGAGTGTGCCCGGGGCTGTTCACAGGCTCTGTTGTGTGTCTTTCCTGTGTGCCCTGCCCACAGCTCCCCATTAAGTTACACTGATACATTCAAACAGGACTTTCTAATAAACCACCACAGCAGTACAGTAAATTTACCTCACTGACCAGCTCATTTCCAATAACCAACCATTACTATCCATCAGTGTGCACAGAGTAATACATGTCCCTGCCACCCTGGGCACCCTCAGCACTTAGACAACATTTATCTCCTTTGCGAATATCCATATACCCTGCACAGATCCCCCAGCAAACCCCACTCCCCAGCAAAAGCTCCCACAGCCTTTCACATCCTCCTTTATTCCACCCTCCTGAGCAATGCGGATATTTAGCTCTTATATGGCACTTTGGGTGCACAGGTCCCAAAGCATCTCACAAAGGAAGGTAAGTATCAGCATCCTACTTTTACAGCAGGGGAAACTGAGGCACGGAAGGGGATGGGCATTGTCCTGGGTCACATGGGAACAGAATGCAGGTCTCTGGAGAGGGCTACCTGACCTGGAAGCCCTTTTATTTCCCTTCTGCAAATCCTCTTAGCTCCACCTTACACACACACTCAGAGGAAACCGCTCAGCTTGGACGCTGCGTGCCGGCTACAGCACTGGGCTGCTAAAAGGCAGCACCAGGCAATAGGAATTTGGACGCAGTCCTTCCACCTCTGCAAGGTTGGGTCTCTCCCCTGACATCCCGGGCAGCAGGTGCAGCCAACCAGCAGAGGACTCTGATCCCTAAATAAAACTCATTCCTTTGGGCAGGACTTCACACCCCATCATAGTCAAACCTTCTCAGGTTTCAGAGTAGCAGCCGTGTTAGTCTGTATCCGCAAAAAGAAGAACAGGAGTACTTGTGGCACCTTAGAGACTAACAAACCTTCTCAGCTACCTCATCAGAGGAAGGACGTTTGTCGCCTTTTGCCCCTCATGCCGCCGTGGGGGAGCAGGTGTTGCATATGTTCTAAGGTTTGTTGGGTCTCCCTGTGCGGCTCAGGACTGGCTGCGCGCGCACACAGGAAGGCTGGGAGGAACTCCAGGAGCTGGTTACCAGACAGCAGTATGACACTATTAACTATTTAGTGTTCAAATACGCTGCAACATCTGCCAGTTCTGCTGAGCCTTGGTCTAGTTAAACATGTGAATACCTTGTACTTGTATTCCTCCTTTCGTCCAAGGGTCACCAGAGAGGGGCATGGACGCGCTGCCTCTTTCACAGACAGGGAACCTGAGGCATGCAGAGGGTAAACGACTTAGCCAGGCCACACAGCAAGCCAGGGTCAGGAATAGCAACCCGGGTGCCAAACTTCTGCCTCAACGAGGAGAGCACACTCACCCACCCACCCACCTGCAGGACTGACCCAGAGCCAGGCAGGAGAGCTGATCTCTCTCGCCATGGCCCTGCAGATTGGGAGCAGATCACAGGGGAGACACAGCCCAGACCTACCTCCTTTCTCTTGCGCTCCTCCTCGAACAGGACCCTGTGGTGGTCCCGGCACTCCTGCACCGTGCACACGCAGCAGATGCACATCTTGTCCTCTTGGCAGTATAGCTCCAGGGGCCGCCCATGCCTGGAGCACCTTCTTCCGTTTGCGGGGGTTTTCCTTTCGGCACTGGAGGCCTGCACTTCCCCAGATCTGACCAGCTCCACCACGCTGCAAAGGGCGACGTTCTTCCTGAGTTCCAGCCGCTTCTCGAAGCGTTTCCTGCAATCGGGGCAGGTGTAGTCCTTCTCACCTGGAGGAGCCTCCTTCTCTTCCTTGTTCCAGTGGTTGTTGATACACTTCATGCAGAAGTTGTGTCCACAGGGCATGGTCACCGCTGTCCCAAACATCTCCAGGCAGATGGAGCAGACTAGCTTCTCCTCCAGCTTCCGGGGGCCTTGAGAGGCCATCCTGCCTGGGACAGGAGCAGCTGAGACAGAGAAGGAAATCACAAACAGCAGCGTGCGAGACTAGGACAGAGCTACGTATCGCAGAGAGGAAGGACGGGCACAGAGATGGCACAGAGCCAACCAAGCTCTTAAAGGGACATGCAGACCGGCTGCATTATGGTTTAATCAACGCATGTTCTCAGCTCTCTCAAGGGGGTTTTGTGGTTTTCATCTCCCCTAACTCCACAGCCCCTCAGTCTGCCGGCTGCCTGGGTGTCTTAAAAAACTGCCTTCACTCAGCATCGTGCTGCCGGCTGCTTTTTTGGAGTCACTTGTTTTCTGTTTAGCCCTTGATGGGATTCTCAGCTTTCAACTTGAATGTCTATTTTCTCCAGGGGCAGGGATGACCTTTACAAACCAGGCAGAGTCCTGCATCCCCTCACCACCCACTTTTCTGTTACAGGGACCACAATCTGGGATGGAATACCCCGGCCAGAGCCCTTGGCAAACTGGAGAGGACACTCTCCATGGTCTTTTGATGCAGCACTCCTGCCGCCTGCTGGTGTGAGAGCTGAGCCTGGCAAAACCATTTCCTGCACAGAGCAGCTCTAGTCATACATAACCCTAGCACTGGTCAGGTGTCTTGATCCCTGGGGAGGGATTGCTAGCAAAGCTGAAATGTAACATGTTTCAATGCAGCTTCATAACAGAATGTTGCATTTTCCCCGTGTTCCATCAGTATGGGAAGGCAGAGCTCCTGCAAAAGGTTGCGCCATGCAGTTGGGAGGTCATTGCAAAGCCTAACCTCAGGGGCAACACCCCCCATAATAACAAAGCCCGGCCGTGCAGGTCACTAACCCGGAGGCCACTGCCACGACTGAGCGTAGGCCCAAATTCACTAACAAGTGGAATTACTGATCCTAGGTAACAAAACAGCCTGTATTCTCCAGGAGAACCTACCAGGGGAGGGGCAGTACGGTAACACGTTAAACACCCAATGAAGGATGTAGATTCACAGTTGAGAACGAAACCGCCAATATTTGGATCCCAGGGCTGCAGTCTGAGGCTGGAGTCCTGGGAGTTCAAAGCTCATCTGTGGAATCAAATCATCACCTAAGGTTTCTTTAAGGTTTTGTCCATTTCTTGCCCTTTTGTGACCCCATCATGGGAGATCGAGCAGGGTCCCACCCACCCCTACTGGGACCCAATGATCTTTCTGCTGTTACCACTTTAGTTGTCTCCAGGGGGTGGGTGGGTCAGAGGGGGCTGCTGGTGCATGATGCAAGGCGCTTCCCCCTCCCGCCATGAGATTAAGGCCATCACAGATGCCAGCAGCTGTACTTTCTTGTTCTGCTCCCAAGTGCCTTCAGGCTGCAAGCTCTTTCAGCGAGGGCTCCGCTTGGTTTATTAGGGTGTGACTATACTGCCTACATTACAGCGCGGCTGCAGCAGTAGTCACGCTGTCTCGCCGGGGGAGAGCTTTACTTGCTGTTATAAAATCCTCATATTTGCACACAGTGCTCTGGAAATAATAAAAAGCCAGTTGCCTCCCTATGGTACTCAGAGGCTAGCTGCTTTGTCCTTTACCCTCCAAGTAATCATTAACTTGTCCCCCCATCCCCTTTCCAGGAGTTCACACTCCATCCCCATCAGAACCCCGCCCCCACACTTCACCCCCAGATTCCCGCCCAAGCTGTGGCTGGGAATCACTGCCCCCCTCCCCACACATAGACACACCCAGGGTGTTTCTCCTTCTACAGTCAATATTTGCAGAGGCTGAGCTGAAAAATCCAGGGCTCCTTACACCAACCTCAGGACATCAAAAAACATGAGATTGGTTTAAGAAAAGGATTCTACAGTATTGTGAATTTTTTGCCCCATCTTTTGACTGTTGAACTCCCCCTGCCCGGCCCCCGTGTGTGTGTGCACAATTAGTGCCGCCCACTCTCCCAAATGTATGGGGTTCCTCCTGCTCATCTAACCCACCTCCTGCCCAGCAATTAATTCGGTCCCTATCAGTTCACACGTGTCCCCAGCCTCATCTCTGCTCCTCCTGAGGTTCTTCACTCCTCCCTCCCGGTCCTGGGGTGGTTGCAGCTAGGATGGGGCATATCCAGGGGCTCGTCACCTCCCTTTGCCCTAGGCTGGCTGGTAGTGGGAGGTACCAGAGGAGCTGTCCCCATTGCTCAAAGGAGGGGAAGGGGGGACCCAACCTGCCGGTGTTTGGGTTGCTGGAGGAGGGGGAAAGATCTCTGCCTGCAGCCGCTCTGATTGGCTGCTCAGCTCCAGGTTGGGCAATGGGGACAGGTAGCCAATCCGAAGTCTCAAATGCACAACTGGGCTGGAGAGTGACATCTAGGGTGACTGGCTCCAGCCCCAGCCAGAATTCTGCTACTTGCAAAACCAGTGGCAGGGCCGTAGACAGAGACCCCCAGTCCTTCTCCTTCCAGGGTCAGTATTTACAGAGGTTGAGCTGAAAAACCCAGAGTTTGTTATAAACAGACCCTGATTCCACCACCACCACTGCACACTCTAGGGGGCTGCTTCCCTTCGCACCTACCCCCTCTATGTCCCTGCTCCCCACTCTTCCCCCTAAAGAACTCCCTCTAAGGCTCTTATTTCTGCAAGACTCCAGGCTACACAGACTCCCTACATATCAAGTAAGTTGCTGCCTGTACTCTCCCTGCAGCACCAGGTGGTCTGTGGTTTGATTTAGAGGAAAAATCAGGCCAATGTTATCCCATTACAGAGAGTGGCCAATAAACTCCCTGTGCTCCCTCAGCAGAGGTGTCCCACCCTCAGAGAGGTATTGCACTCTGAGCAGAGCTTTGTAGGCTGCCTGAGGCGGCAGAAAGAAGAAATCCCGGCAGTTGGTGCAAATAGAAGGGCGGATACTCAGCCACTAAATGTCTTCTGTTGGTACTTACTCCTTTAACAAGAGGGATGCCTCAGATACAGTGACAGGCAGCCCCTGTAAACAGGAGCTATTGCAGGGAATACACAGCCGGAGTCCTGGAGAGTTGGAGCAGGGGTATTGCTATTATGTGGGGGTTAATTTAAGGCTGGGGATAGGTGCAGAGTCAGAGCATTGGTGATTGGAAGGCACCGTGTATCTACACAGATGCACTGCTGCCTGTGTTTTAACTATCCCACACGTTGGCGTGCCGATGTGTCTCAGCCCAGACCCAGGCAGGTTTCAGTTCTGGTTTTGACCCACATCTACTAACAACCTAAAGACCTTGTCCATGGCCTACGGGGAAGGAGGTGAGTTTGGACCATACCTGGAGTTTGTGTTCTCTTAATTTTGGGGTAGGACCCAACCCCTTCACAAACTCGAGGCAGCCTGGTCAGCCTAACGTGACCTCTATTTCAAACCCCTGCTGTGCCAGCGTTTCCACCCACATGGCAGTGCGCAGCAGGGGTGGGGGCGTGAGGGAGCAGCAGGAGGCTGCCCTTCAGCGGTAAGCATTGATCCCATCAGTCCTGAAATGCACAAAGAGCCCGATACATTTCGAACGGCTGCATTAGCTGCTGGCAGGATCCCCGTGGGTTCCCCAAAGCTCTCAGCGACTCACACCCAATCAAGTCACCAGCTTCGCTTGGAAAATGTTTATTCAGATTTTTGAGCTATCTGTACAAAAATATGAAGGATGCCGCTCAGGATCCCAGCACTGGGAAGTTCATGGCAGGGGAAGGAGACGACGCACCGGACCGACAGTTCTGCCTCTGCCAGGCTGCACAGATCACTGGGTTGGATTTAGATGAGGGTATTTTTCTGTCACTGCACAGATACATGATCTGAACTGGCTAACCAGACCAAGTCAGCCTTGGCCCACCTATAATTAGAGCCCTGGCTCCTGCAGTGAAGTGAGACATGGTGCCTTTGGAGGACACTGGGCCATTCAGCTACCACTAGCATCTGGCTCCTTCAGAGCGGAGATGGATACACTCTCATGGCCATAAATACCCTCTATGAACAAGGCTTTTGACCAGGTAACTGCCAATAGCAGAAATATCTGCTAACCTCAGTTCCACCCTTTCCGGTGTTGTCAATGAAACCGAGCTTGGATCAAATCATGCTGTGATTCCGAAAGTCCACACTCCCCTTCTCCCAGAGACATGGAGCATCCCAGACAGCGCAGTCATGTGACGCATCTCGAGAAGGTAGAGTATTCCTGCCCCAATGGCCTGGAGCTCCTGGGGAGGTGGCAAACTCCTCAGTAAATGCCATACGTGGGCTCGTGGCTGTCCCTGTACCTATCCAGGTACCTCAGAGGCTGCAGGTGTGGAAACTTCTTCTGAGGGGGGTGATACACAGGAGGCCGCACAAAGTCAAACACTGGCTCCTTCATGTCTGCAAAGGGACAATGGTGAACGTTAGACGAGACAGCTCAAAACCTAACCCTGCACACCAACCCACCAGGCCCCGCCCACTCTCCGTCGTTCCAAAGGTACCATGTCTCCCTCCTCGGGCAGAATGGGAGATTAATGATAGATCAAGAACACACATGTAGTTCTCTCCACCACGTACTCTCCCATTGTTATTTTAAAGCGTCCACGCGAAATGGGATTCAAAGCCCACCAGAGTAAGGCTGTTCCCTTAGACTGCCATGGACACACTGAAGCCTTTAAAAGAGAAGGCGACTGCTTCTAATTCTCAACTGTAAATGTTCCCAGTGTCAGACTAATGTGCTAGTGATATGCAGCTATCTAGGAACCAGTTAGAGCAACTGTCCCAAAGGGGGACATTCAGAACCGGCCATTGCATTCACCCCGCACTCAGACACGTCCATGCCTCCAGGAACCCTCATTGCTCCATCACAGAGAGCTCGCATGGCCACAGTTGATTTAAGTCAGGTGTGTCTGACATCTGAGCAAACAGCTTTCAACCCCTTGTCCTTTCCCAACCCAGGCCCTACCAAATGACTTCGTCTCCTCCAGGATACATTTAGTTATGCTTGACTGCTGGATGGTGGGGTCGGAGGAGAAAGGGACCCCCCCGCCTCATGCAACAGCCACTGCCCCATACCCCTATAAAGTGAGTTTCTTACTGAGATGGTTGTGAAAGATATGAGTAACAGAATCATCCCATTGGCACTGGAAAAATGCCAGCCCGGCTGGCGTCATATCGTTCTGGTGCTTCTTGTAGAAGTCAAACGTCTTGAAGGTTCTCATCTTGAGACTGTGGCTGAAAACAAGACAGAAATAAAAGGACAGGTCTCTCTTTTAATTAATATATGTATACATATACACATACATACACCTATCTAACAGAACTGGAAGGGACCCTAAAAGGTCATTGAGTCCAGCCCCCTGCCTTCACTAGCAGGACCAAGTACTGATTTTGCCCCAGATCCCTATGTGGCGCCCTCAAGGATTGAACTCACAACCCTGGGGTTTAGCAGGCCAATGCTCAAACCACTGAGCTATCCCTCCACCACTAACAATCCTGCAGAGATGGAGAAGAAAGACCCCAGGAGAGAAACCTACATGGCTATTTAAAGTCAAACTCCCTAGGCAGCCTGAGGTGGAAGCATGCCAGCCATACATAAATTGGCCTTGTCATGTCAATCCGGCAAGTCATTCTTTTAACATCCTGTTCTACTGGCGAAGTCAATGAGATGCCATGGAGGTGCAAGCGTCTTCCATACTGTTCCCATTGCAGGACTGGGGCCTTCACTTAAGAAAAGGTATAACAGGTGGGTGAAACAAATGGGGCAGGCTGTGGTAGCAGTAATACCAGCATGTGTCTTCACAGACCAGCCGCGCATACAACCTCCAGAGGATTTGTTTTGTTAGTGGAAACAAATAAGCAAGAGAAACAGCAAACGTGACTATGCCCCCAGCGCCGTCCAAAGTGCAAAGGAAACAAGCTGAAACAACAGGGGAAAAATCACCTTTCAATTACGGTCAGTTATTGTTACAAGTAATCTCAGTGGGTAAAATGTTTTCAGAGAGCAGCGGGATTTTTTCAGTTGAGAGATCAGCTTTGTCCGCTCTGATCATACAGGGCACAAGAACCTGGCAGGGACTCAAGATTCAAAGTTACCATGGGGTCGGCCGAACATCTTCAGTGAAATCGATTGGTCGGTCCTGCTTGAAGAGGAGGAAGACAAAGCGGTGGTAGCCAGTTCCCTTGGCAGGGAATGGGGGGAAGTAATGGCAAATCTCTTTTCCCGAATCTATGTTGTTGCCTGGAATGTTGGTCCTGTGAAGTGCAAGACATTTTTCAGTCATTATCCAAGTGGCTGGTTTTATTTTCTTTTTGACATCTCTGATCAAAATCATAGCATTGAAGTTGTGTGGGGGGGAAGATCTGTGGCATGCTTTCCCCTTGTGTAGCTGTGGGCTATTCCCTGCCATAGCAAGCATGCAGCTACTAGAGACAGACCTAGTCAGGGGAAGCAGCAAATCACATCCATAGAGCTAAACAGAAAACAGTAACAATTCCTGGAACTACTCTAGCTTTAGCGATATCAGTGCTCCAGGACTGATGTCTGACCAGCACTACGCAGGCCAGATGATCAGGGAAAAGCCAAGTCAATGTTTGCCAGATTTTGTCTTTGTAGCAACTACATTTCAAACCTCTGTTGGGAAGCTCTTTCCCCATTTCTTTGACCATATTTCCTCTCACAGGGCTTGGGAGGCCGGGGCTGCCGTCCCTAACGCACATCCATTACACAGATGTATTGGTTTGCAATACTCACACCAGCCAGTGGATGTACTCAGAATCAGCATCTCGCAGGTGTCCATCTGTGCACACACAGAGAAAAACACATCTTAATGACAAGTACTATGCGTTTGCCTGCTGCCTTATTGATAGCATCTACTCCAAAGCCAGAATTCCCTAGGTCCAACAGGAAAAGGGGATGATGCCTCCAGACCTCTCAGCTGCTCTCTACCAACTCATTATTGTGTCAGAAAAACAACTGGAACAAGTCCCAAGAGGATGGAGTTCAAGGCTGTGAGCCAGCAACCCCCGAGTTCCAACCTCTGTGTTGACACCAACTCACTGTGTGACCTTGGGTGAGTCACTTAACTTTGCTGCACCTCGATTCCCTAATCTACAAAACGGGGACAGAGATACTGACCTACCTACTTCACAAGGATGTTGTGGAAATCAGTTAACGTTTGTAATAATACTTTGGAAATATAAAGCTTTGTGTATGAGATGCGCAGAGAAGGACAGTCTTGTGGTTATGCACAAGATTGGGAGTCAGGAAACCAGCTCTCTTTTCCTGGCTTCCCTTCCAGTGTGTCAGACACTAGGCAAATAATTTCACCACTCTATTTCTCTGCCTGCAAAATGAGCATAGTACTGCTACCCTCAGAGAAATTTTGCAAGGCTGAACTCTTCAATGTATGTAAAGAATATTGTGACACTATTTAGCATTCACGTTGCATTTTGCAAAATGACTAATCCCTCTGATTAAAGGTGGGCCAGGGGAGCAGAGTATTGCTATTCCTTCCTTCAGCTCCACCACCTTCTGCCAAGCAGATCTTTCCATTCTAGCCCTTCTATGCACAGTTTCTGGAGTGATTCTGCAGGCGTGGCTGAACAATCCCTACGGAATGACCACCCCGCTGCATCAGGTTACACAGCCCAAGGTAATACGATTTTCAAAACAAAAGAGGGCAGAAATAGCCAGTTTAAGGAAGCTCTTGAAAGTCTTGATACACACCCAGATTAGTGAGCAGCAGAGTCCACAGGGAGCCTTCATCTGCCTCATATATCACTTCTGGGGGACTGGATGCCTAAATACGCAATGTAAAGAGACAGTCGTGAATGTAAGAATCTCCGGTAAAAGCTCCCAAGGATTGTTTGCATTAAAATGATGTATTTTTTGAGAAACTGAGTTAGTTACTCAGACATAACCTGGCTGTATAATAAAAACAGCCCCAACAGAACAAATCAAATCTGGCTTTGCCACAGAGCGAACCATCAGGAAAGGCAGGGGTATTTTATCAAAAGCAAGTTCACCATTTCATTTAAAAATGAATTCATTGTAATGCTGTTTCCTTATCTTAACTAGAAGCATCTCCAAAGCATATGATTTTCCATTTAAAAAGAACATTCCTCTTACAGTAAGTGTCTGTGCTGTCAGGCCAGTTAAACCTTGTGTTGCTTCTGATTAACTTGGGCACACTTTAATATTCTTCCTAGTGATCAATTATAAGATACCTCGGTGGGTGTCACAAAGTTCCCATGATATACTGGCATGACATGCTCATCATCTAGGTTGTATTCTACCCGCAGAACCACTCTGGGGACGAACGTGGCTTCATCAAACATATCGTGGTATATCCCGTAGTGCTCGGCGACAAGCTGCTTATGCAACGGGCCATTGGTTTTCTCCCACTCTGCCTTGACTTCGTCAAGTGGAATCACCACTGCAATTGCAAAGAAGGAGTTGTGAGACACGTGGAGGGGTTGTCTAAGCCACCACAGAGACAGAAGAAGAGGAAACCAAGACTGCAGGGTACATACACGTCCTGAGGCGGGATGCTCTTTCCATTTCCATGCTCTGGTGGTTCTGTTTCAATATCTCTTTTCTCTCCTTCAGTTGCTTTGCCCGTGGTGGTCTGTAGTAAGGCAAGCCAATGTCTATCTTTGCCTCTTCATCTAAGGTCAAAAACATGTAAGTGAGAAACCTAAAATAAGCCCCATTCTGTTCTTTCTGTCCAGCAGTCATGAGGAACTGTGACAGACAAACCAAAAATGCATGAGGGATACAAACAATCAGATGAATTACAGGCATAAGCCCTGATCCTGCAATGAGCTCGGTGCAGACAGACCCCTGTGCCCGCATGGAACTCATAACAAGACTGGGACAGTATTTTGTCCACACCATATAATCTAGCTGCCCGGCAAGTGAGAGACTCTGATACCACTGAAACATTTAGTGTTGTCAGTGGTACTACTACAGCACAATCCTGTTACAGGTGCCCTCCTTCAAGAGGGACATGGAACACAGTCCCTTCTGCCAGTTTCTCGTACAAGTTAAAAATCCCAAGGCACTTTCCCAGAAAGCGCATAGGGAATAACTCAAGTGGAACGTTAGCCACAACTTCTCAGTACAACTGATTCTGATGTTCTAGTCTATAGGGGAGCTAGTGCATGCACGTTGGCTATTCTGTCTATGCAGCCATTACAACCCCGGTATCTAACAATGCTTTGTAAAAGATTTGGAGACATCTAAGGATAAAAAGTACTTCACACTCTCGCTGAAGCTCATTCGAGGCTGAGTTTTGCTTGAGTATTAAGCCTGTTAAACAGGTCCACAGATACACCCATGGATTTCCACTCCCTGCTTTACAATCACCTAAGCTGTATCGTGGGTCTAATTTAGACTAAATTTTGGGATTGTATCTTCCTTATGTTTATACAATGCCAAGCACACAGACAGCACTCAAACAATATCTGGCTTATAATATTGCCTCCTTACAAAGGACAGCTGGATGTGTCTTTCACCTCACTATGGCGTTATATAAAACCAGGTCCCTCAATCTTTGTCTGTTGGGGTTCTTGTTTCATTCTTAGATAAATGAGAATAATAAGCCAGATGCTCTTTTGAGATGACTTTGCTCTATAGCATTTGGGAAGGGATGGAGTGGGATGGGTTGGAGAGGTTATGAGCTGTTATGCCTTTTACAAGAAGGGAATTTTGAGTTTACAATGCTTGTAGGTAGTTATTTACTTTTAGGTGTGAAACACAGCTCATCTGGCTTGGTTAACTGAAAACTAAGTGGTGGAAAGGCGCTCAGACCCAAGGGCATTTTGGCTCCTATCTTTGAGGATCTAGGCCTGTGAGTATAGGGTAGGTGCTCACTAGCCATTTTATGAATGAAAATAAACATAATACATCATTAGAAACTAAAACCCTGCATACTTCAAAAGGAGAGTTTGGAGACCTTATGGTTTATTTTCCTTTGTATTACAGGAGCCCCAGGAAATAGCTTCCTTACTCTCATCCCTAATCTTTGAGTGAAAGGAAGCCAAAGATTTAGTTGCATCTGGCAAGCCCTTTCCTTTAAGAGGAAGATTCTAGTCAGTTTCCCTGAAGGGAGCAAATTTCTACAGCAGCAAGGGGTCTACTACCCACACACGTATTTGATCAATCCCTTGTGGAGCACATTTTGGTGCTACATGCATAACTACTGGCCTACAAATAGCTCCCCCTTCCCTACAGCAACAGAAGTTAAAAGTAACTCATCTCCCTCCCCTTGGGTACCTTGCTCTGGTGTGACAAGCTTCCTGTATGTTTGCCACCAGGGAGTCTTCTTACTCTCCTTTTCAGCCACTTTGAAATAGCGAGTGAAGCTGCGGTATTTCTCCAATGCCTCCAAGTTGCTGACATCTAGGTCTTCATTAGGCATTGGCCCTAGAGGGGCTGCCCGCTTGCAGAGAGCAGCTGAAAACACAGGAGGTTTTCATTTTACAAAGACACTGATAATCACATGCTAGAGAGACAAGATCAGAGGGGGCTTAGACTGGACGAAGAGCATAAGGTTGGTTTTGTGACTACAGCATAGGCCTGGAGGTTAGGAGACCTGGGTTCTATTCCCAGCTGCACCCCCAGCCTGCTGTAGCCTCAGGCCAGCAACTTAACTTCTGTTCTCTCAGCTTCCCTATCCATAAGATGAAGATGATGATATACAGCAGTGCATGTGAGGCTCAATCCATTAATCTTTGTACAGTACTTTAACGTCCTCAAAGAAAAGGTGCTAATAAAAGCAAACTGTTTGATATCAAGGACAAATTTTTACCATTTCCAACACACTCTGCTGAGGTTTTTATACTCTGCTCATCACCATGGTACCTGGGCAGTTTAATTTTGGGGGAAGAGTAGGTTAAGTTTTTCTCCTTGGTGTGTTTTTAAATTACCCCTCTTCCCTTTTACACTTTTAAAAAATTGTTTTCAAGGTAGTGAAATATATGAACACTCCGATGGGTCCAGGACCGAATTCCACCATGCCGGGCCAGCAGCTGAGAATGTGCCGCTCCTCATGCTTACAAATGAACCCTTCCATTACATAACTATTGAGGATAGTCATGGCCACACAGAAAGGGATTGTTTCTCCAGTAACCTGAGTCAGTTCTGTGGAGGGCTTTGAATTTATGTTAAGACCAAAATACAATGTTGCTTATTCTCAGCCCCTAGTAAGTTCTAGGGTGATCCAGCACACCAGGGGATCAGTGCAGTAAGTTTGGTATTATCCCCCAAATTCAGGGCAAGTGGGAACGCTACTGATAGCAGCACAGGCCGGTGTTCGTTATGCATGTTTTACAAATAGGTAAGGAAGGAAGGGAGTCCCCAACGGCCAGCACAGCAACAGGGTGACCATGTGTTGAGATGCTGCATCTATTCCCCATCCCACTGCACAACTGCTGTCACTTGCAGTCACCGCAGCAGGCAGAGAGATGTCACCACCACATTGGACTAGCACTCTGATGCCACCATGGCCCTAAAGGGGGTTACAGGCCCCAGAACACCCAGCAAGCTGCATGTCTGTCATTAGTAGGGACTGGGGCAGCTCACGATAGGCAACTGCCCCACACAGCAAGCTGCCCTTTCTCTGAAACCCTGGGACAGATGGTTGCCCTGTATAGCGAGTGACAACTGGGAAGGGAACCCAGGCGTCCGAGACGCTGCCCCTCTCTGACACCCTGGGACACAAGGCTGTCCCACACAGCGAGGGAGAAGGGAACCCAGGTGTCCGAGAGCCCACCCACCCCGGAATCCCAGGACAGACGGCTGCCCCCCCCGGTATCTGGGAACCCAGGCAGGGAACCCAGGCATCCGAGAGCTCAACCCCGGGCGCACCAGCCCCCGTGCTCCCGCTCCGCCCGGCGAGTCAGTCCCAGGGACCCGAGCGCCGAGTGGCTCCGGGGGTAAGAGCGGTCACTCACCAGCGGTACCGAACGCCCGCCCGGTCCGTATTCCGTACAGCGCCGCGCTCAGTATGGGCGCCGCCATTTTGCCAGCGCTGCGACAGGAATCACTGGAAGCCCCCACCCCACAGCACAGTATGTCCCGCATTGCGTTTACCAGACGGGCCTGGAAGGGCTGTCCTAGCTAGTGCCTGAATGAAAATATTACAAAATATACCTAAAAAGAGGTACATCCTCATCATGGGGTGAAGGACTAGAGACGCCAACCCCAGGCAGAGAGCTGCCATGTATTTATTTTACCAAGGCAAATATGATTGCCAGCTACAAAACGGGGTCCTGACTAACAGCTGCATCTGGTGTGTCACTCACAGGAGGAGTTTGCTGGTGGTGTCCACGCCAGGATCCTGGAGCCATTCGCATTGCTATATTATAAAGGGAACTGTGGGCAATCTTACATACAAGCAGGGCTACTAGCTGCTGCCTGTAGTATGCTTGGTAGAGATGATGGTGCCTTTTCCAGCATTGCTGGCTCTTATGGTTGTATCGCCAATCCCACCATTTTTTATATATTTTGTAAAGCTCTAACTGCTGGAGTCAGGTGATCACGTGAGATTTTTTTTTAAAAGTAAGTTTCTAGTCCTTGTAATTTTTTTTCAAAAGAAAAACTTGAAAATGTGAAGTGAGTGCAACCATTGAGCCAGAGGAGTGCCATTGACAACCATGGTCTTAATCCTGGAGCTTTCTGATCTTTTGGATGCCCTGGGTCCAGGTCATGAGTGCTTCAAAGACAAACATGATTGTAATTACCTGACAAATTGTCTTAATTAGAAATAAAAAGAGCTAGGAAGGGATGCAATTAAATGAAGAGTTGGTCAATTGAAACGAAGGGAGCAGCATGAGGAACTACTCAGAGCAAAACCATCTCCCTTGAGGCCCATTACAGAAATAAATAAGGGGGGCACAGGTCCTCTCCATGCATCAAAGTTTAGCTGCTGTGTGGTTATATTTGTAGTTCTACCGTGCACTAAGGCTCCTGAAATGGGACCCATGCAGATTGCACCTGCAGAGAGCCCCTTTGATTATATAGTGGAGCTCTATGCTGCGGTCCACACCCATGGATCGGGGCCAGAATTAGTAAAACGACATCCACTGCTGGCGAGCTTCCTCTCACACAAGAACATCAATCTCTGCAAGGTGCAGAGAGGAATCATCACAGCCTGGCTCCTGAACTGGGCAGAAGCTGATGTGTGAATCAGACAGAGTTGAGGAATATTTTGAAAGAAGGGACACGGGCTAGCTGTCCTTTCCAATTCTTCCCAAGCCACCAGAGGTCAGTGCAACAGCAGGAATGGAACCACAACTTTGGTAGCTGAGAAACTGGAATCACAGAGAAGAAAAGGCTTTTGAACTAGCACTTTTCATCAGTAAATCTCAAAGTGCTTTGCAAAGGAGGTCAGGCTCAGTACAGTAACAGCGAGAGGTATAGATTAGACAGACAGAACATTCCAAAGGACTGAGCGAGAAGACACGCTACGGCATTTATAGTCCGAGACCTATGTTATAGCCGTTCTCCACTCCACCCTAATTATCCGTTCCAACCTTCTAATAAAAGACAGAAGTACAGTTGCTTCACTGGACAGGGGGAATTGGGTGAAACCAGCCACCTTCCCCTTGAATTTATGAAAATGGATTGTTTGTAACGTGATGGGTAAATCTAGGGGGCCCATCAGCAAGTCGTGCCTACCAGCGAGAGGGTGGATTAGTTTCCCGTGGGAAGAGGTGGGATCCCCAGCACTTTAAAATGAGCACTGAACCCGGGGAGGCTGCACTGGGTGAGGGAAGAGAAAGCGAGGCCAGTCCAGCCAGCAGGATTGGAAAGATGTATCCAGCATGGTCAACACCCATCTTCCTAAGGCTAGAATGTCAAGGTACAGCGTAGTTCTTCATACAGAGCTACACACTGAAACAGCTGAGATGCTTGTGTCTTCTTTGCACCCGTTTCCTTCTTGTTTTACAGTTGGGCGGGCGTATGATTACATTAGCCTATCTAACCGCTTCAGATGGCTGTTGTGTCTCCTGGCAGCAATAGGAGGGGAATTCAGGCCAGCCTGCGGTCTGCTTTGAGGAGGTGCCATTGATTCTCAATGTAATAGCCCATAGGGGGTTACTGGGGATCAGATCAGCTCCTTCCGTGGAAGGGCTAGAGCGGGGGATTAGGGTTTTCCCACAGCCAGCTCAGCTCTGTGTAAAGAGCAGAAACATAATGAGAAAAACCCACATCTAAGCTCAGGTAACACTGAGTGGGTTAGGCCTCACCGAAAGCCTATAGGTCATGGGTTTGAGTCTCACTTGAGCTCACGCTGCAAGACCACCTCCAGTTCACCCATTTGCAAAACGGGTACTCAGCTCATTGAGTTAGGGCAGTCGAAGGTGGGCGGGCATGACGCTGACCACATCACTTCCTTGGGCAGCAGTGGCTTTGAAACTGATGTGCCTTAACCGCATCAGCCCGATGTGCCATTGGTTTGGGGGGGGTCTTTGACCTGACTGGGACTCTCTTGCATGTAAGGGGAGCCAAGTCACATTGTGAATCAGTAGCAGGGCTGGGACTAGAACCCAGGAGTGCTGCCTCCCTCACTGTCCAGTACTGTAACCCCTAGGCAACACATCCTCCTTCAGCTGTGAGCATGCAGTAGTGGGCAAGATGCAGCTCCCGAGCACAAGGGGCGGGGGGCGGAATGCGAAAAGTAGCATCTGGATTAATTTTTAATATGTTGGTGCACATGGGTTTAGATGAGCCCGTTGGGTTCTTTTCTCAGCTCCACCACGGACTCCACCCACCTCTCCCAGTCTTCAGTGGCATTGCAGACGTCACCAAGCGCTGCACCTGACATCCTCTCTGGCTCATCTCTGCAACAAAGGCCACAAATAGCTCAATTACAGGAGCAGGCGCAGAAACAATTTAGACCCTGAATTAAACCAGCTTTGTCTCCAAAAAGGTCAATCGTCCTCCTCCTCTCCCCCAAGGTCTCCTTCTTTGTCTCCAACAGAACAATGGCAGCGCCCCCGCCGTGCTTGAAGACTGGGATCAATAACACACAGGCACAGAAGCGGATCATGGCGCTGTCCAAGCCCCATTAGTCCCCTGCTGCACTTTAATTCACTCCCCGACAGAAGCACAGGGCTAGATTCTGAGCGGACTCCAATGTAAACCTGGAGTTACCCTGCTGAAGTCAATTTGAGTTACTCCAGATTTACCCAGTGTAACGAGATAAGAATCCAATCTGTGGTATTTGACGCTGTCCGTCCCCATTATCTTCAGATTCTCTTTCCTTCCAATCTCTCAGCTAGATTGACCAGACAGCAAACGTGAAAAATTGGGATGGGGGTGGAGGGTAATAGGAGCCTATATAAGAAAAAGACCCAAAACTTGGGACTGTCCCTATAAAATCGGGACTTCTGGTCACCCTACTCTCACCACATAAATGGCAGCCCAAATAAACAGCGTTTCTCTCCTTGATGGGTTGGCAAATGGCTGATAATGGAGCATGACAAGGGTGGTTAAATGCACAGCCCTCTGTAAATTACTCCATAGGGCAGCCAAGAAAAAGAAACGGTGCTGCTCTTTCGCTAGATTCTGTTCAGGGGCGAGGGCTTTTGTTCCTCTTACAAGGCGTTCAAGATTTTACTATATTATTTAAAATATAAAAGCAAATGCTGGGGGTGGTGTGGAGCAGATGCAGAGAGACCAGTTCTCCCTTTGGGTACATGCTGCATTTGAGAGTAATGAAAATTGAAGCTTGTCTTAAGACTAGCAGAAAACATTTGGCACTGCTAGCACTCTTCCCCTCCGTCAGCAGCTGAGAGGCTCGTGTTCTTTATCCAAGGTCGTTGTGTTCTTACAGCAGAGTGGGAGAACGGCTCTGGTATTAATGTGGGAGCTGCACCACGGCTCTTTGACTAAATCACTCACAACAGCAACAAAGACACAAACCTCCCACGCTGCATCAGCAGCCAGCGAGCAAGGCTAAGCGGAACCAGCATGGCCGAGAGAGAATCCACAACATTCTGCAGACAGTAGGGTCCTAGGCTGGATTTTAACCAGTGACCCAGCATTGGAAGGCTCTATGCGCCTTTACCAACCCCAAGAATGTAATTCCCCTTCCCAATCAAACTAGCTTCTTCTCCAAAGGTACGGAACCTGCCAGCGCCCCACAGCATCTCTGCTAGCCTGCTCAGGCCTAAAGCCGGACATGAACCAGACTAGACCAGTCACCCAAACCTGACCCAACCCTGAGTCATTCGAACCCAACCCTTCCCTCGAACTTCCGTCAGCACTGCTGCTGCCTCGCCCTTGGGGCTCAGCCTGGTGGGGCTTCCTACTCCCCACACCTGGGGCCAGTGATCTGTTTCCAACTGCCTCCTGTCGGGGAAGGGAACGGAGCAGCGGCTGTATGTGCCATGCCTGCTGGCTACCGCCACCTCGCTGTGCTGGGACTCATCAACACACTCCACTGCAGGCATACCACAGCCAGGTGGTGGTGGCCAGCAGCAGCGGGTCATATAGCCACTGGTGCACTGACCCCACGGGCAGGAGGAGATCAGAGACGCCCTGACCCAAGCCCAAGAGTGTTGGGTTGTGTTCCAGACTCAACCCAAACCTGACCTCTTGATGACAACTGGCAGAGCGCGTAAGGGATACTTACAGTTTTACAGGGATCCCCGGCATGAGGTACATGCATAACTGTTTGCCAAAGGATGGCATGTAAGGTCTCTACTGAGTGCCAGTAGCCCACAGGGAACCATAATCATTGCAAATGCACGTACGGAGGCTAGTTAAGAGGTATTTGTACTGAAAGCTATATTCTTAAGGTATGTAAGTTAAAACAGGTCACCAGAAGGTGAGAAATAGATTTTGGACCGGCAGAGGGGAGTAAATGTTTGTCTTTCTGGCTGGTCATTGTGTATTGCATGTCTAACACTGTAAGTCTATTTGCTTGATTGAGTTGATGCTACTGAAGAGACTGTAAAGTCGACAAGAAAGGAGCACACAGGAAAAACAGCAGGGAGGATCCTGTTTACAAGTAAAGCCAATAGATCAGAAACGGGCCGGGCCACCGCGTCCCACAGCTCCCATTGGCCGGGAATGGTAAAACCGTGGCTACTGGGAGCTGCGAGCAGCCATACCTGTGGACGCTCAGGTAAACAAAGTGTCCCTGAAAGAGCCATGAACCAAGTTTGGGAACCACTGCAATAGATTGTAGGTGCTGTAACTTAGGGTGCAGAAAGACACCCTTCACGGAGGAGACAAGCTGAACATGTGACTTGTTTGAGGAAAACGGGCACACAGCCTACCTGGCTGAGAAACGTTGGCTATAAGACAGGACAGTAACTAGCCATGGCGGTCTAGGCTCTAGAATGCGGTTATGATTTTATTTGACATTAGGGCTGTCAATCGATTAAAACAATGAATTGCGATGAATCGCTCTGTTAAACAATAACAGAGTACCATTTATTTAAATATTTTGGATGTTTTCTACATTTTCAAATATATCGATTTCAATTACATCAATTTCACGATAGAGATTGCACTAAAGTTCTTGGATGAGGTAAATTGAAAATACTATATCTTTTGTTTATCATTTTTACAGTGCAAATATTTGTAATAAAAATAATATAAAGTGACCGCGCACACTTTGTATTCTGTATTATAAATTGAAATCAAATAATTGAAAATGTAGAAAAACATCCAAAATATTGAATAAATTTCAGTTGGTATTCTATTGTTTAACAGTGGATTAAAACTGCGATTAATTTTTTAACTAAAAAAAATTGTGAGTAAATCGCATCAGTTAACTGCGATTAATCGACAGCCCTGTTTTACAGATAACCGTTTGCTTCCAAAACTTCTACTTGTTACTACATGACTATATTTCACTAAATAAACTGTTACTTATTTTCACTACAAAAATATCTCAGTGCTGTGTTAAACGGAGCAGCGATCTGAAGGGACATGGGTAACTGGGCAGGACTTTTCTGTGGAAGCAGCATGCCTGTGAATTCTGCAAGTGCCCAGTGGAACAGGGGCTGGTTATGTGAGGGTTGGAATGTGCCTAGCAGTAGCCTGTAGAGAGAGTGGGGCCTGCATAGGCCTGGAGGGAAGTGTTTTTGTTGCCCATGGCCAGGGTTGGCGAGCTGACCCTCTGGCACAGATCAGGCTTCCTCATGCTAAGGGCAGGGGGTAGCAAGGTGCCTCACACCCCTGGGTACCCTCAGGCAGTGTCACACTAGCTCTTGAAGTCAGGTATTGTTGGGTTCAGGTCAGGTTAGGTTGCAAGGCTCTAACCCAGCCTATGAAAGGGAAGAGGGAAGATAGCAGAGCATTAAAGACACTGAGATGCAGTGGAAGTGAAGTGAACTATTCCTAAATCACAAAAACTTGGTTCCTTCTTGTTTCCTTCACTCTTCCCTTATCACTCAACATCCAGCCTTGGACACAGCCATGGTACAGCGGATAGGATTGCCGGTGAAAGTGAGTGAGGGTGGGGGCAAGCAAGCGACAGAGGGAGAGTGGCTGGAGTAAGTGGGGGCAGGGCAAGGGGCAGGGCCTTGGGGAAGAAGTGGCTGGGTGCTGGGAAGGACGCCGAGCCCTGTGTAGGGGGCGGGGCTTGGCTGATTAAGGGGCCCATAAAAGCGGCCGCCCAGCCAGGCAGCGGTACAGCTGCGAGCAGCGGCAGCAAACAGGGGAGTTTGAGAGAGAGTTCTCATTGGAGGAGAAGGTACCTGTATTTGCATCTGTCCTTGTGTGTTCTTGTGTGTTTGTTTGTAGGGGCCGGCAGGGGCTGGGTGCTGGGAAGG
The DNA here is from genome assembly GCF_011386835.1 of Chrysemys picta bellii. NCBI lineage: Eukaryota > Metazoa > Chordata > Testudines > Emydidae > Chrysemys > Chrysemys picta. Next base: position 42,198,066 of record NC_088802.1, on the reverse strand, counting down.
ACGCCGAGCCCTGTGTAGGGGGCGGGGCTTGGCTGATTAAGGGGCCCATAAAAGCGAATGGTGTTCGGTTTTGTGCAATTAGAAAGTTGGCAACCCTAACAGCAGATGAGCCGTCCTTTGGCTGGCTAATGTGAAATGAGTGTGGTGGGTCTTAGGCCATGTCCCAGTGCACAAGTGTGCACATCACCATAACCCCCTACCACACTTGAGGCTTTCAACAAAGGTGCCAAGAGACAGGATAAATTATAAATGGGCCACGGCGACTGAACTACCTGCTCAGGCCGAGGAGGTAGTCCCTGCTGGTCATGACTGAGGCATTCCAGCAGGGCAATACATGGAAAGTTTGCACTGGTTCAGCCCATGGTGTACCTGTTCTTGGTGGTGTGTGTACAGATCGCTAGGTGCTCTCACATGGGCCAGTGACTCCATGGAGATCCCTAAGGACTTCGCTATTGCCAGGCTGTTGTACACGGAAGGTGCTTCAACACTATGGTGATAGGTGACAGCATAAACCAGAGAGAGAGAGAGATGGGCATAATGAAAAGACCGTCCAGGCTCTGAAGGGCTCACAGCTGAAGTAATGGAAGACTTTAGGCTATAGGGCTCTCAGTCGGACATAGTTAAAAATTCACACGCGAAGGGGTCATTTTTTTGTTTAGTTTTTTAAACTAGCTGCTGCCTGACTGAATGTATCTGACAATTTATATTTTTCCAGCCATTCATTTTTGGATTTTTAAAAAAGATTATAAATTACAAAATCCCCCGTCGTCTTCGTAGAAAACGCCAGCTCAACCAGCGCTGCACATGGGGCTGGACTCATGCTGTCGACATGTTGTAGGAAGCTTTCTTCAGGGTCTCTAGAAAGAACTGCTCGTCTTCCAAGAAATCCCGGTCCTGCAGAGAAAGATGGGAAGGGCCATCACTGGTTGTGGCTGGACTCCCTGAAGGTAGAGTACAGATGCCCACATGCCTGGTAGATAATCACTGTCTTAGGAACTGACATATAAGGGAAGTATCAGAAGCAGTCGAAGCCTAGGCTTTGGGAGGTGAGTGCACCAGCAAGTACAGTTACTTACTTTGTTGTAACTGTGGTTCTCCAAAATGTCTTGTCTGTGTGGATCCCAGTTAAGGATGCATGAGGCACATGTGCACCTTGAATGGGATCCATACAGCCAACTTGAATAACCTTTCTTTCCTAGATAGGAACATGAGGATTCTAAGGGATCAAAGCAGAATCCCAATTTTGCAGGGGTGTTGGGGGAAGAGCAGGCGAGTGACTGGAGAATCTGGAGGGAGTGGGAACGTCAAAGCACCAGAAGAACAGGGATTAACCACCTTGATAAGACACCTTCCATCTGAGGATCTCAGAAAACTGGGTCTGGAGCAGTACATACACCCCACTCCAGTGGTGAATAAGGCTGTTAACTCGCAGCCCAAGTGGGGCAAGCCAACTAGGAGCTTTGACGATGTGGTTGTCCAAGAATTTATGGCTGTCATTGCTTCTGTTGTTCATCCACTTCTGCTTTAAGTGTATCAGGGAAACACCAGGGTGTCTGTTCTCTAAAATGACCCTTTTGCAGCACATCACGGAACAAACAGCTTTACTGCCCAGCAACAACCTTCAGAGAAAAATCCACCCATTGGCAGGTGGCACTGAGCCCTCTCTTTCCCTCTTCCTGGGAGAGTCCGAATGGTGCCAAAGCCAAAGCCCAGCTCAGTAGCAGACCTGATGTTGGGTCCCTTTTACATCGGAGCAAATGCTACAGAACCTCATCTTACCCGCTCGGCTGTGTGCTTCAGCAGCACTAGTCTGGCATACAACTCAGCGGGTCCCGCTCCTGCTGTGCCCTGGGTGCCCCCCGTCCTGCCAGAGTTGTGCCAAGGTAAGTCTATAACAGGAGGGGGGAAATCTGCAAAGAAAGCACAATAGTGCAGAATACACACAGGGTTAGAGCAACGTGGGACATCCGTGTATTCTCTACAGAGACACTCAGAAGGAGGCAGGGAAGTTGGACCCACTAAGCTTTCCTAGTATTATTGCTGTGCCCGTGTTTTCATGTCCTGGGGGAGTATGGCAGTCCCTCTTCCTGGGACCTGAGGAAATTGTGGGGATTAATTATAATGATTATGTGGCACTTCTATAGCCTCTTTCACGCAAGGATCCTAGAGCACTTTACAAACATTTAATTAACCCTCTGGAGTAGGCAACTCATTAGTCCCATTTTACAGAAGGGAAAGAGAGAAGTTAACCAATTTTCCCTGTCCAATGCAGCAAGTCAGTGGCGGAGGCAGGAATGGAAACCAGGACTCCTGACTCCAATCCCTTGCTCCGACCACGAGCCCAGCTCCCTCTTGCGAAGAGGTGACTTCAGAACTCGACTCAGGTCTTTATCCTTTGAAAGCCAGAGAGCTGAACCACAGAGATGCCCCACCCGCTCTGTGACACAAAGATACAGGAGGTGCTGTCCCTTCGGCCTGGTCCACACTTAAAATTAGATCAAGTCGCTCAGGGCTGCAAAAAATGTCGTGCCCCGAGCACTGTAGTTAGGTTGACCTGACCCCTGATGTAGACCCGGCTAGGCTGACAGAAGAATTTTTCTGTTGACTTAGCGACTCGCTTTTAGAGAGATGGATTAACTCCGCTGATGGAAAACCCCTTTCCGTCGATATAGGAAGCGTCTACACTACAGTGTCACAGCTGCAGTGCCGTAGCTGTGCCACTGTAGCAGGTGTAGTGTAGACATGCCTTTCCTCTCATTTCCTTGCTCACAGGAACACGGGACTGGAGAGGCCTCTTGGGTCATTGAGTCCAGTCGCCTGCTATCACAGGCAACCCCGGCACGTTGTCCTGGTCATACATTTATCAAACTCCACCTGAAAACCAGTTTGGTTTCTTGCCTCCACTCCTCCTATTGGAGACTGTACCCCAACCCCTCTCCTCTGGTGGTTAGAAACCTGCTTCTAAATTTCCAACCTAACTTTCCTCATGGCCAGTTTATTCCAGAGCCAACGTTGTCCTTTAGGTTAAATAGCTCTTCTTCCTTTCTGGGCTTCCCCCCTGATATATTTACAGAGCAATCACTGAGAACAACCACTCAAGAGCTGTTCTGTGGGCAGGTGTGAAGGAGCAGCTTACAGTGCGTGCTGGAGAGGCTCTTGGTTTGAGCACCTGGGTGTGGCCCCCGGGGCTTGGTCAGGAACTGCACCGGGCTGTTCGGAAGCTCCTCTCGCAGCTGTTCAAGCTGTCTCCTTTGATGAGCCAGGTTCTGGCGCTCCTACCCGGCCCGAGGGGAGAGAGGGAGAAAGGCTGGTTTACTAGGGTCTGGCATGTTGCGGTACATAGAAAAAAAACGAGAGGGGAAGCGCGAGGATCTGATTGCCTGGTGCAGGTGCTGCTCCTGCTGCCTCAGCCGTTCCAGCCGCTGCTGCACGGTACCCAGCCTCGTCTGATGTTCTGACTCCACCTTCTTCGCCTCTAGCAGGGCTCTCTCCCCCTCCTCGTACTTCTGCGAGGACAGCTGGGGGACACAGCAACACAGAGCGTGAGTGGGGGGCGGGGGAGCAAGGGCGTGACGGCGCCCAGCGGGGAGGAGAAAGACCCATGTAAGTGTCTCTGGAAACCCCGGCTCATTTTGTGTAGACCACGACATCCTGGACACTCCCATCCTCTGCTTACCCACCACACTAGTAAGGCAGGTGCCGCAGCAGGGCAAGCTTCCCCTAGGCCACCCCATTCATGGGTCTCAACCAGGACCTGGGGGATCTCTCAAGGATCGAGTGGGTTGCTCCATCTCCATGGTTTCTCTGCCAAGGCTCGTCCACTGGGAACTCAAGTGAGACCAAGTTCATTTCATGCAGGCCACCCAACAGCCACCCGATAGGAATGGCTCTTGGTTGCCAGGGACTTGGCCTGGGATTTGAATCTGTGTCAGAGGTGGAGGGCTCTGTATCCCATCTCCTACCTCCTGAGCCATCTGGGTACTCTCCTCCCCCTCCCCCACTATGGATCAGACACACAGATCCTTGTATTACGACGCAGGTCTCTGTATCCCTTTTTTATTTTCAAGTGCTAAATCACTAACAAACATTCATGTAAAGAACCATCGCTCCTGGCTGTTGACTTCTATAGCTCTTCAGCCAGAGATCCCCATGTGTTTTATCAAGGGGGGGGGGAAATATCACTCTCCCCCCTTACAGATGGAGAACCAAGGCAGAGAGAGAGAATTGAGGTGCCCAAGGTCACCCGCAGGATGTCACTGGACGAGCGGGGAACTGAAGTCCCATTCTCAAGCCCCTACACCACTGCTGCCTCCACTTCCTGTATGGCCTTTCCTGGATTCTAATGGGGAAGGACTGTGGGTGCATTGACTGCAAGGGGTTAAGAGAGGAGGAGTCGTCCTTCCTACCTTGCTCATGCCGTCAATCTCCTCTGCCCTCTGTTTGACGTGCAAAGCGGCCGCATTAACCCTTTCCTTCTCGAGTCTCAGCTCCTGCCTCTCTTGCTCCACAGATTCCCTTTCTCTAGCCAGCTGCTCCTCCTTAGCCCTCAGCTCACTGGCCTTGATTTTCAGATCCGCTTGTTCCTAGGAAGAGAGCATCAATGGTGGCTCTCTATCGGCTCCTCTCCCGAGCACTCAACCCAAGTGCTCAGAGAGATCCGTGATAGAAGAGCCCCCCCCAAACCCCTGGCCCACTGGAGGATTGTTCCCTGCTGTACATTTACTAGAGCGCTGGCTTTGTTGTGCAGGGAAGGTCCCCAAGCATTAGCGTTCAGGTTGTTTCCTTCGCCCTGCCCAGACAGAACAGCTGGCTCAGGAATCTGGGCCAGTCAGAGGAAGGGTTGGAAGGTTTCCCTTCACCTACGTTATTCAGGGCTCCATGTCCCCCTATAGAAGACTCCTTCCTACGGCAGGAACACATGCTACAGGCAAAGTGCTGCACTGAGACTGCTGTACCTTTGCCAGGGTCATGATGGCCCCTTCCCTCTGGGAGTCTATCTGCAGGGCACGGTCGACGTCACGCTCCATCCGCTCCTTGCTCAGCTTCTGCTGGGTGTGGAACTCCGACCACTCCATGGCGAGTTTTCGACGCTCCTCCGCGCACTTCTGCATGACTGACTTCTGCTCCTCCAGCAAGACGTTCTGTGGGAGCAAAGCATGAGAGATGCAACCAAGTCCTCCAAACCAGAGAGATGTAGGGAAGGTTGACTTGAGGTCACAGAGAGTACCCCTTCCACCAGGAAGAATGGAAAAGGAGCTCCTTATGCTGCCTTCAGACTGAAAAGGATTCCTGCTACTAAGATTTCCACTGCTGCTCCTGGGAACTGGGTATCATTCTCATACCCAGACAGCAGAACCCCCTTTCTGTACTATGGGGGCAGGGGTTTTGCACTGTTCCCACAACACGGCAATGAAGCAGAGGCAGTGACAGCAGATCTCACCACCCTGTGGTTGAAACAGGAGTGCTTTTCAGGAGGGGAGCGTTACAGCAATGGGTTTTAAAAGTACCGAGTGACTAGCACCCTCCACTTGACATTATTTTCCTGCCTTCAGCCACAATCGGTGGGTTTTCTCGCTCACGTGACCTAGTGTGTGTCATTGTTACTCTGTACAACAACCAATGTCTGCCAAACCCGGACAAGCCTACCACCTTCCTGCTGACTAGTGCCATCCCAACGCCGCCTCTGTCACTCACGCTGTCGATCACTGTGCCACATCTCTGGGAAGAGCAGACAGGTGCTACCCCAGCAAACACGAAGCGCTCCAGGAGCACGTGCGCCTTGCCCAAGAGTGACAAGTGAAGTCTGATAGGTCAAGTCACATGCTGGCTTATGGTTCTGATTGAGCAGGAGGGCAAGATATTGCCAAGTGAAGCGTAGGGTATTGTGATGCCTCACTGAAGTCCCAAGTGGTTAATCTCTGAGTGGAACTGCTTCCCGCCCCCAAATCTACTCCTATTAGGTTAATATCCTTGAGCTATGCTGAATTCTACGTCGATTTATTTCCATCCTGCCCTTTGTCCTCCAGCAAAAGGATTTTTCTCCTGGCCTTGATGCCATCTGAATGAATGCTACATAATGGGAACACTTCCTCCTTGAGACCATCACGTTCATTAAACATCATGACAACACCGGACCTTTGCCCGCTCCAGCTCTTCCCTCTCCATGGTCAGCTGCTGGGTCATCACCCTCCGCTGTTCCTCTAGCGAGCGCTGTAGAGATTCCACTTTGGATTGTTCTGCTGTCACCCTCCAGCGTTCCTAGAGCGCGGAGACGACAGCAGATGGGGGAGAGCAATGCCTGGGTTACGTGAGCCTATGGTACAATCATGCCTTAAATTGAATATTTAACGCAGATATTTTTCCACCACCACCTCCGTTTTCTTTGACTTCAGGGCAGGGCCTGAGCCTTGGAGGTTCAGGCCCTGCCCTGAGTTTTCCCCCACCAAGCAGGAAGACAGTTTTTCACCTGTGGAAAAAAATTGGCCTCTCACCATGGCTCTCCGCAGGTTGAGGAGAGTTCCCATAGTGGATACAGAACATGCAGGCCCCCTCTCCCCCCCGTCAGAGCCGTTAACAGAGGCTGAAGACCCAGGTTGTTGGCCTTGCCTCACCTGCTCCAGGAGACGAGTTTGCTCACTCAGCCTGGCCTCCATTTTAGCGATGACCTCCTGCAGCCGGCTCCGCTCCTCCTCCATGTCCCTCTGCTGTCGCGTCAGTCTGTCCTGCAGCACTGAGGGGAGAAAAACCACCGTGCAGCAAACTGCAGCCATTCACAGGCTAATCCCACAGTCCAGCGCAAGCCACCATTGTGTCCGTCTTGCAAAAAAGTTGCAAGGCCGGATCCTCAGCTGGTTTAAACCAGTGTCACTCCAATGGTGCTGTGCTGGTTTACAACAGCTGGGAACTGACCCTCAGTCCCAGCCACCTGGGATGGCTTCTCGCTGGGAGTGCTGTCTGGCTACAGGACATTCCCAGGGAGCCGCTTTCAGCACAGAGGATCTTTGGCGCTGTTGTCTTGCTCAGGTACAGCCCTGGACAAGGCAATGTTCTTTTCAGAAAGGTAAGTGCGTAGGAGAGCCACAGATGGGAACATCTGCTAGAGTGGACGGATGATCTTGTGATTAAGACACTGAACAGCGATCTGGGTCCAATTCTCTGCCATAGACTCCATATGTGCTTTTAGGCAAGTCACTTAATCTCTCTCTGTGCCTCAGTTCCCTTTGTGTAAATGGGACAGGGATCATCTTGCTCTCTGTTTGTACAGCACCTGGCACAATGGGGCCTGGTCCATGATTAGGGCTCATAGATGCTTCCACAATACACATCTCCTTTTGGACTGTAAATTCTTTGGGGCAGTGACTGTGTGTGTGCATACAATAGAGCTCTGATTGAGGTTGGGCCCCTAACTGCTACTGTAATAAATAACCATGACCGTGATTGCTAGAAAAAATAAAAAGCAGGTACCCCTGAGCTGTTCGTCCCGCTGACGGGCTCCAATCTCGAGCTCCTGCGACGTGTTGTGGTGAGTAGCCTCCACCTTATAAGAGAGGTCACTCAGGTTACTGGAAAACTTCTCCATCTGCTCAATGACGCCATTCAGAGACCTGCAAGAGGAAGGGGTGGGGCCACAGTTACGTGGTAGCTGCATCGGTTCACACTGAGTTCATGTTTTCAACGTTATCCTCATGTGACGAGGGGCTAGAAAGATTTACTTTAAAACAAAACCTTAGATTCTGAGCCCAACCTGTGGCTTCCGCAGCAGGTTCCCTGGGCAATAAATATGCACCGCCTTGCTTGAGTGGGTACGATCGCTTTGTCCTGAACCTCTCCTGCTCAGTTAACCCCTCCCCTCGGTAGCAGCAAAGGACAGGAGCTGCTTTTTCTCAGGGGTAAACAAAGCTCATTTATTGACTGACAGAGCTTGAGAGGTGGTGAGGGCAATCTACTTGCTGAGCCAGTGGCTTCTGTGCAAACACATCACCAATTTAGGTGTTCTCCCTTTGGTTGGGATCCACCCAACACCCCAGCCCTGCCTTCCCCTGCAGACAGCTCTCTGCTTGGGGACTGTGCCCATAGATTCCGAGGCCAGAAGGGACCACTGTGACCATCTAGTCTGGGTGCGTGTGATTATTCCCCAGCCATCCCATGGAGGGCTGTCAGGTTTATGGTGCTTGCTGTGAGAGAGCATCCGAGCTCTGTTTTTCAGAGACTCTCCGAGCCCTGAAGGGAAGAAGCAACCTACTCAGTTGCTTGTGCTTCTGCTTCAGAACCGGAAGAGGAACCCAACCTCCATCACCGTCTACGTGGGGTGGGTGGGGAGCTGAAGGACGAAGGCAAGGAGGCTGTGCTGGGTGGCAGCCGGTACCTGGTATGGGAGGTAGCACTGGTTACCGCGTCAATCTCCTGATCTTTCAGTCGTTTCAACCTCTGTAGCTGCTCTTCGTGGTCTTTGCGCATCTCCAGAATGGACGCTCTGTAGGACCCAGAGGGGAGGAGCCCGTTAACCAGGTCTAGTTATTTACATTCCCTGCAGCCTATGCCGCAGTCAGCGCTCAGACACATGGCCCTCGTTGCCACAGCAAGAGCCCAGAGAAACACACAGCGAGAGCTGAATGGGAGCAGCCGGCTGATCTCGGCCCCTGGCTGTGGGCGATGGTGGAGGGTCACCGGATAAGCTCGTGGAGACAACTCATTCCTAGAGGAAATTTGCTGATTCCTGCCCAGGCATGAGCAGAGGGGTGGATGGGGGAGAATAATGGCCGTGAACCCCAAAGGACCCTACACAGGTGCAAGTCCCTGTGCCCTACAGCGACAGTCCCACGCGTACCGGCCAGGTGGAGCCCGTGCTCAGAGGCCTGCTGCCTGCCACAAGCAGATGCAAATGCTCGTGGCTAAGCTGCATAACTCAGGAGATCGGGACAAACCTTTAATCACTTCCCACCAGGGCTGGGGTTAGTTCACACCGTTGCAGTAGCCTGACTTTTCCTGACACCACGATCTCAGCTGGGCCCATTTTCCAGTCTGCTCAGACACGGATTCAATATCTTTCCAAGAGCTTCAGCCCCTTCGGGAGGTGAATAACGTTGGACCCCAGATGCCTCCCACCAGGCTGGCTGTCCCCTCCCCTAGCCCTCCTTACCGCTGCAGCTCCCGTAGCCTCTCCACCTCCTGGACCTTCTCCTGCTCCAGCTCTGCCAGCCTACGCTGCTGCTGTGCCAGCAGCTCCGACTTGGCCCGCTCTGCGCTTTGGCAGTGGGACAGGGACTGCGCCGCCAGTTCCTCGTTCTCCTGCCGCAGCCTCGCCTCGCGCTGACGGGAAGATTCCTCCATCACCTTCACACGGCTCCTGAGGAGAGACACGCAGGCTGGAGGAGCTGTTTGCACGGTGCCCGCTGGGCTGGGGCACTAATGGGTGGTTCTGATCTGAACTATGACGCTTAGGGGCCAATTTTCAAATGCAGGACCCTAATTTAAGTGCCAGTTTAGGTGCCTGCTGCTGATTGAATAGTAAATAAATAATAATACCCAGCTCTTTATATTTTTGTATATATAGTATGTAGCGCTTTTCATCGCTAGATCTCAAAGCACTTCACAAAGGGGATCAAATCCCCTTTTACAGATTGGGAAACTGAGGCACGGAGCTGTGAAGTGTCGTGCTCAGTCACATGGCATGTCAGCAGGAGATCTGGAAGTAGCACCCTGATGCCCGGTCCCCTGCTCCAACTATACGCTGGGCCAAGTGCTGTAAGTGGGGCAATACACACCCCAGGTATGCTGTGCATCAGGCAGGACCCTGAGTGCGGGGGCAAAGGTCCATGTCACTGGTGTGCATGTACCTGGGGTGTAGGCCCCCGATACCTGTGTGCATTTTCAATGAGCTCCAAGTCTTCCTGATGACGCTGCTGTAGACTCTCCAGGAGCAGCTTCTGTTGATTCCTCTCCAGCTCCAGCTTCCGCACCTGATGTGGAAAGTCACCACGATGGGCTAAAGAAAACCCTGCGTGGCTGGGGTGAGACACTGTACCCCATGGGTCACCCTGGAGCCCATGCTCACCACTTCTATAGGATGATGATATAGTTTGTACAAAGTAGGCCTTGTGAGGTATCATCTGAAAATGCATAATCTACTGCACATCATTGTCACGTTAAAATATGTGTATCAGCATTGTACATGGAGCTATGAGATTTTACTTAGGATTGTTACTGAAATATACTGTAGTTCTGGGTAACTGGGTACTGTAGTTCTTGATGCCATATGAATTAATGCCACATAATGGGAACAGTTCCTTCTTGAGACCATCACTTTCATTAAACAGACCATTTTCTCAAAGACAAAGGCACACTGGCACGCCAGGTAGGTGCTAAAGGGCCATTACTTGTTCAATTAGAAATTCACCAGCAGGGGAGTTATAAACAAAGTTTTTACAGTTCGTCTGAAGGACAGCTGGCAGGGCACATATGCAATAGAACTGCATGGCTCCATGTCCCAGTGTAACCCACACACCTCCTGGGTGTGGTGTTCTGTCCCATCTAGTGACACCGAGACCACTTAGAGAGAGAGGGAGAGAAAATGAGTCTGCTCTAGAGCCTTAGATAATAGCCAGTTGGCTTTTAGCTCATGCGGTAGAGGCTCGTGCACTAAGCTCCAGAGGTCCCAGGTTCGATCCCGCCCGCCGACGACAGGGGTTACACCCTCAAGGACTTTTCCAGTGAAAAGGGTCAGGATATAAGAAGGGGGGGGAAGGCATCTGGCCACCTCTCCTCCCCCATCTCTACTCATGGTAGCAAGATCATTTGAAAGACAAAGAACCATCACTGAACTGGGGGGAGTGGTCCAAACTAGAAGGCTTCCCAGTCAGCCTGGACTGCTGAAAGTTTTGGGTCAGAGAAATCCTTTTGCTTTCAAATCTTATTTAACTTGTTAACATTTAGGTCAGGAAATAGCTTGTGTATTTCTCTTTTATTTCTTTTGTAACCAGTTCTGACTTTTATGCCTTTACCGCTTATACTCACTTAAAATCTCTCTCTCTCTTTAGTTAATACACTTGTTTTATTTATTTTATTACCTAAACCAGCGTGTTTTGATTGAAGTGTTTGGGGAATCTCTACTCAGGTTAACAAAGGCTGGTGCATAATCATTCCCGTTGATGGAATAACAGACTTTTCACGAGCTTGCACTGTTTGGGGGTGGGAGGTCCTGAGCAGTGCCAGACGCACATTCCTGGGGCACAAGGCTGGGGAATTTGCTCTGTGTGTAGTTCGTGAGTGGCTGGGAGAGCATTCCTGCTAATGGCTGCGTGTGAGCAGAGCCTGGAGCGGCTGCTTGTCACTAGCAAAGCAGCGTAAAAGGCACCCTGGACTGGAGAGTTAAAGGGACCCAGTGGTTCAACAGTCCAGACTGTACCCTCGGGGATGTCAGCCGGCTTGCAGTCAGGCCCCCGCAGAGCAAACCAGTGCACATGGAGGATGTCAGCATTCACCCTTAGTGCAGGGGTAGCTCACGGGCCGGCAGCCAGCAAGTGTGCACAGAAAGCAGGAATCTTGAGGCTTTACTACGAGGGGTGAGGCTAGAACATCTCTGTGAGCGCTCCCTGTGGCCCTCAGCAGACAGACCCTCTGTTACCTACTCAGTTCCTCTCTCTGGGCAGGGATGAACCATGTCTCTGGCACCCCTAATCCTGCTGCCCTTTGGAGCGCAGGTATTTCCTTCCTAACTGTTCCTATCACAGCCCAGTATGATCACTCCTAGCTTGGCCCCAGTGGGAAGACTGGTGCGAATACAGAGAGACCAGTCCTGTCTCTGTCCTCAGCCCAGCAGGCTGGGTCCCTCACCTGGCTCTCCAGCTCGGTGAGGCGAGTCTGGGCACTCAGCAGCTCCGCCTGGTGCCCTGCCGCATTCTCCCTCAGCTGTGCCCTCAAAGCTACCAGCCTCTTCTCGTACTCACTGGCATTCAGCAAGCTCAGGGCCAGGGGCTCGGCCTCCAGGAGCTGCAAGGGGAGAGCACCGAGGGGTGGGGAGACAAAACCAAGCCCTTTTAGAATGAAGAGTGGCAGAAGCACCCTGTCAGCCCAGCAGGATGCAGTGTCGTCCTCTGCAGAAGCCACGCCCTGTCCTCACCTGCTGCGGCAGTAGAACCTGCTGGAGAGGAGCCCCAGACACGGCAACCTGCAATGAAACAAGGAAAAGCTCAGCCACCTTCTCCTCTTAAAGGCCTCCACCCCTGTGGGGAACATCTTAACCCCTACAATGGCTGCCATTAATTCTGGTCCTACTTTGCGCCCCTCCTCTAGGCTTGCCAATCCTTCTCTGATCTTACCCCGCTGCAAATCTGGATCCTTTCTCCCAGAAGAACACCTCTGTATGAAACCTCCAAAGGGTCCTGTCCCAGAAGGCAGCATGGACAGGACAGGAGACTTCCAACCTGCCCCAGAGCAGGCAATGGAACAGACTCGGTGTTTAGTTTGGTCTTATTGCTTGAGATGGGCTCAGGAGTAATAGGATAAATTCCTTTTGATTAAAACACACCCCCCCACAATGGAGGGCAGGAAATGAAAAGGACCCAGAAGGGCTAGCTTGCTTCTCAGTGAGGCTTAAAAGCTAAGTAAGGATTGCGGGACACACTCATTTTTAATAACTTTCATAATTTCCCCTCTTAAATTGCTAAAAAATAAATAAATTTTAAACACACACACACACACACACACACACACCTTTCACCTCAACAACTAAGAAAACCTGGCAATGTAAAACCCAATAATTAGCTAGAATCCAAGTCTCATTATTAATTACTACACTCACACGTGTATTCTGAGCACTTCCAGTCAAGGGCCTCAAAGCATTTTGTAAACACTAATTAAAACCTCACAGGACTCCTGGGAAGGAAGGAAGGAAGGAAGGGTGTGTTATTTCACCCCTTCTACTGCTGAAGAAATGGAGGCATGGAGAATATAAGTGACTTGCCCGAGGTGACATTACATAGCCAATCAGTGAGACAGCAGGGAGCAGAACCCAGACTCCCGATTCCCACTTCTACTCCTGCATTTTAGCCACTGAAAAATGACTGTACAGGTAGGGGTGTATTATCCCCAATACTCCGTGATCAGTGTTGTAGCATCTCACACCTACCTGAGTTAGTGTGGGGAACCCCAGACCCTCTGGATGTCCTTGGAGAGAAGCTGCAAGTGGTGAAAATTCAACACATTTAACACTCAGACATGGCAGTGGATTTAGGCATTTTCAGTGTAAAGAGCGGTGAGACAGTAGCATTGGAAGCCTGGCAGAAATACATAAAGCCCTTCCACATCTAACCATACGTGTGCTGCTTCGGCATGAGGAGGACACGCTAATGTCATAAGAGCTCCAGCCACTGAAGCAGTGGGGGGCAGATACTCCAGACTACTTGGGCAGAGTGGAGCCAGGAGGGGCTGGAAGGTCCTCTAGGCACTAAAGAAAGATGCATCTTTAATGAAACCCTTGGACCCCACAAGTGCCTCCTTGAATGCTTTATGCACATTCGTCCCTTCACCTGCCTTGCTACATCCCTGCCAAGAAGCTGACTGGGGCAGATTTCTACTCCATACATATGGATGGACTGACACATGGCAGGTGCTCGATGTGCAGCACTGGCCTGATTTTCATCCACACCCCCCCAAATCACTAGGACCCGCAAGTGCTCAGCACCTCTAGGAAATCAGGCTATATTGTACTACTTGCGTCCAAGGACCCAGGCAAGCAGTGCAGGTCCTGGCAGGGTCAGCAAGCTCTCCCCTTCCGACCCAAGGGCCACCATTTCTGCACCCACCCCCTCCCCCAGAACTCCTTCCTGCTTGGCCAACCTCATCATAGTGCTCACCCTCCAGACAGGAGGCAGATTATTGACCTCATGCGAGATTGAACCAGCTGTCATCACCCACCACGCGGAAGCCCAGTGCGTTTCCTCTGTGACATGCCAGCCCTCCGCCAGTACCGAGAGAAAGGGGCATCTGGCTCCCACAGCCTGCACTGCTGCCCTTAAGTCACACAACTGACCACACGCATTTGGTTTGAACCCTTCACGTTATGTGCTCCTTCCAGGCTCCAACCCAGCATCACCTGGCCACCTAAATGGGAAATACCTCCCACCCCCATTGGCTTTGATGTCATCCCTTTGACACACAACTGAGGCCACTGTCTGCTACTTCCCGACTGCGTAATGTCCAACCTCTTTTAATACAGTAGTAACTCAGCGTTATGAACACCAGAGTTATCAACTGACCAGTCAACCACACACTTCATTTGGAATAGGAAGTACATAATTGGGCAGCAGCAGAGACAAAAAAAACAAAACACAAATACAGCACAGTACTGTGTTAAATGTAAACTACTAAAAAAATAAAGGGAAAGTAAAAAAAAAAAGATTTGACAAGGTAAGGAATCTGTTTCTTGTGCTTATTTCATTTAAATTAAGATGGTTAAAAGCAGCATTTTTCTTCTGCATAGTAAAGTTTAAAGGCTGTGTTAAGTCAATGCTCAGCTGTAAACTTTTGAAAGAACCATAATGTTTTGTTCATAATTACAAACATTTCAAGAGTACGAACAACCTCCATTCCTGAGGAGTTTGTAACTCTGAGGTTCTACTGTAGATTTCATGGAGAAAAGTTACACATATGAGCCAACAGGGGGCAGTGCTCTGTAACAGCTGGCAAGGAGATGGGAATAACGGCGTGGCTGCAGATGGCTGACGGTTACCCATGTCCCCGCGTCCTTGCACTGCATGCTGTGTGACAGGGGGTGGGTAGGACAATGAGGGTATGTCTTCACAGCACCTAGACACCCGTGGCTGGCCCGTGCCAGCCACCTTGGCTCAAGCTGTGTGGCTGTTTCATTGCAGGATCCTAGAGCCTGAACTCCAGCCAGAGCCCAGATGTCTACACAGCATTGACACAGCCCTGCAGCCCAAGCCCTGCGAGCCTGAGTCGGCTGGCACAGGGCCGCCGTGGGTTTTTCTTTGCTATGTAGACATACCCGAAGGGGCTAACACCAGGATGCAAAGCGGCGAAGGGATGAGGTTGAATGTTTAGGTGGGGTAATCCAAGGAGGTGAGGGGACTGTGGAAGTGGAGGATGAAGAGCAGAGGAGACTGAGGACTAGTTATCGTACTGCTAGCGTGTCAAGGAAAGCATGGCTGCACAGGTCTGGCCCTTCCTCAACACCAGAGAAGCCATGGAAAGAACCTATGCCAGACACTAAACTAGCACCCATGGGCTGTAATTGGAGAGGACTCTGTCCACACTCAGAGCGTGTGGGGGTGTCAGGGGGCGGAGACCTGTCAGGATCTGACCCCTTCCCACTGAGACAGAGAGAGAATACGAACATGTGATCAGCCACACATCCATCTACCATTCATTTGTGGGACAAGCCTCAAAGGTCCCTACAGACATCACAGCAAATATGTTAGGGCTATTTGGATTTCGTAATGAGACCTTTTGGATACACGACCCGGAAGCCTTGCTAGGCCCATCTTTTCCTCATTTTCATCTCACCTTCAAGGGCAATGATGCAACGATCATTTCACTTTAAAAGATACAACTTTGTATTCCCCATCCAGAGAGAGAGAGTAGAATTTGGGAATCCTCTAGGTTACATAATGTCTCTCTATGGCTCCTGATCACTCAGTTAGGTGTGTCAGCAGTGTGTGTTGCCTCCCCAATAGCTGGGCTGATTTGGGATGTGAAACATACCGGCGTTACTGGCGTCTCCCAGAGGTGCCCCTTTCCTGGACTCAGATGTAAGAGATGAGGCTTGTTTCTGAGTGGTTAGCAA
Organism: Chrysemys picta bellii; assembly: GCF_011386835.1. Lineage (NCBI taxonomy): Eukaryota > Metazoa > Chordata > Testudines > Emydidae > Chrysemys > Chrysemys picta. The sequence goes on along the minus strand of NC_088802.1, from coordinate 42,182,264 downwards.
TGGAATGGGATACCTGTGGGATGCATAGAGTAGATAAGTAACTAGGAATGCCATTATATCCCCACAGCAGGGCATGTGAAAGAGAGATTAAAGGTGTATTTTCCAGTTAACATGCATCGCTTTTGTAAGAAGAGAGTTTCACAAAACATCCGATCAGCAGTTTTGTACAGCACCAGGCCTACGGATTCCTGCACGTGGAGTCACAAAGGGGTGGTGTTCAAAGGTCAAAAGTTGGAGGTGTCAATCCAAGGTGATTTTTCTTTAAAACATAATGCACCCGATCTCACTGTTCACGCACATCGCAGATTTATAACAATCAAAAGCCACCACAAAGTTCTCTTCCTGCCTACCCTCATGCAGAGTGGACTGACTTAAATAAAAATGATTTAGATAAGTAACCAGGAAATCAAAGCATTTAAAATCATCCATTTATATCAGGAAACTTAGAATTAATTAATTAATTTTAATTCAAAGTTTTACATTTGTATTTCTTCGTTATTTTCCTAAAGAAAAGCTGATTCTCTTTGGTTGGTAACCATTCAAACATATTGAATTGCATAGGCTTCACTCTAAATTTGGTGCTTCTTTTTGCCACACAGGAGGATGCCCTATATCTGTACACATGTAGTTAAGCAATTATATAGCTTAAACTTACATTTATTCAGAGAGTCTTCATTTCTACATTTCTTTATGATGTTAGAAAATGGTGAATGATGCATTACTTATTTATTAGCTGATGATTAATTTTTTTACTTGTGATTTGTATCGAGCTCTGTTTGGATGGAAATGTAAATTTAATTAAAAATGTACAAAACCAGAATTTTAATTGGTTTTAATTTAATAAAATGACCTTAAATGTGCTGGATACATAAGAAATTTTTTTTTTTTTAATCACAACATATTTTGCATTTCAAACTAACTAATGTATTGAACAAAGCAAGTATTATCTGTATTTAGTGAATTCAATTGGTTGTTTCTGGTCACCATGTCCTGCAAGATTTTAGAACTGGTAGATCTCATTGTCTCAACACCTAGCTTTTATTCCTAGATTGAAAAGAGGAAAACAAGTTTTCTGTTTTTTCAACTCCCAAAAGTTGAAAGTTTATTAACTTTGAATGAATTAGTCATTGAACTAAACTAGTTGAATAATCTGAAAAGAAGAAAATATTCTCTCTGGGCTACACTGCTGTCAAGAGCTGGTTTAGCATTTCAACAAACTCCGGTTCCCTACGCTTAGCCAGTGACTTCCACCAGTTCAGTGGTCTTTCTTTAAAATTTGACAACAAACATGTACTGCTTAATTATGTTTGTAGTTAATGTAAATTATTTTAATAAATTATAAGTAGTTTAGGCACTAACATAAATGATCAGTTTCACATTTAATTTTAAATAGATTTATTTTAAAAAATAAATATGCATTTAACGTAAATCAAAAACATCTGATTTAAGTTTAAAAATCCGATTTAAATTTAAAAAAAAAACTAATTTTTTTTTTAAATCATTGTTTTTTATTTACCCCATTTCAACCCCCAACACTCTCATGTCTGACACCATTTTAATTCATTTCAGCAGTTCCTGTTGAAAAGGCAGATTAGCAGGTATAGCTAGAGTGAAGTCATACCCTGAGTCTTCCATCCTGGTGGACTTATCTTCTGGGACAGCAGACCACTGAGGTTCTCTCACAGAGGGAACTGGTTGGCTGAAAACAAAAGTCACTTATATGAAAGAGCAAAGAATATTAATATAAATGGACAGTGAGGGGGGCCACAATCCTCCAGTGTCAGCTACAACTCTATCTTGCAACCTCAAAGACAATGAAGGTCTCTCTTCCATCAAAAGCAATCTCCTCCTCCCAACAGAGCTATGGAAGTATTCAGCATTCACTTGGTTTGAAACATTTCGGCCTGATCTACACTACAGAGTTAGGTATCAGAGGGGTAGCCGTGTTAGTCTGGATCTGTAAAAAGCAACAAAAGAGTCCTCCGGCACCTTATAGACTAAAAAATGTATTGGAGCATAAGCTTTCGTGGGTGAACATTACACTACACTACAATGTTGCTCCCGCCGATGTCAGTTGCCCACTACACCAATTTAATAACTCCACCTCCGCGAGAGTAGTAGTGCTTAGGTCGACGTAGTTAGGTCGATGCAGTGTCAATGTAGACACTGTGTTGCTTACATCAGACTGTTCCGGCTGTCAGCCACGGGCACCGGGGCTCTGGCTGTCTGTGCCCCACACTGACAGCCGGAGCAAGCGCTCCTGGTGAGGACACGCACCACCGACAGAAGGAGCTAGTGTGGACGTACAAAAACGATTTAATTACTGCGGTGGCTCTGCGTCGACGTCGATTAAATCAACTTAATTTTGCAGTGTAGACTTGTCCTTAATTGCAAAGACTGAAGGAGCAAATGCACACAACAGTAAACTGTGACTATACACTACCAAGATACTTCACTTTTGTCCGACAGGCTCTTCCTAATTATAGCCATCAATCCTGCTTTGGGCAGCACAAGCCGTAGCCAATTTGTTCTCAGCCGTAACTCTACGTTCACGAAGATTTTGCCTGGGAATTTCCTTAGTTTTCTTATAATGTTTTCATGCTTGTTGTTAATCTTATTATTTATATTACCATAGCGACTACACTCATATAACTGAAAAAGGGTGGAGGGACTTTGCTTGTAAGTTACAAGCAAAGGCCAAGAGTTATTGAATCAGAAAAAGGCAGAAGAGAAAACAGAACTGGTTTGAATTTTTGGTGGTTTCTGGACCATTGACCCAGGCTTCCCGGAGTAAATCACTGTAGCCTTTACACAGTTACAATGGCAGCCTGCATAATGTCCCTTGCAGCTGCAATGAAAGGCAGCATGGTCTGGACTCCGCATTGACCTGGAAACTAGGAAGTCCGACGCTCTTATCCCACTTCTATTTCTGTAGGCAAAAATAGTCACATTTGGGTGCCTAAAGTTAGGCCCTTAAAAATGGCCTGATTTTTAGAGGTGCTGAACCCTAGCGACCCCCAGTGAAGCCAGTGGGAGCTGCAGGAGTTCTACACCTCTGAAAAGCAGCCCACTGGCATCTCTTTACCTGGTAACAGTAATGGTGTCCACCTTGTCGTCCTGTCTCAGGAAGCCCGAGGGCCCAGACCTTTTCTCCTTGACCTTCCCCTGCAACTGGGATTTCTTTCGAGACAAGGCGTCATTCAGCCAGCTATCCTCCTCCTCCTCAAGTGGTCTGGGTTTAGCTGCTGCTTCCTCTGCAGCTGACTTTGTCCCAGGAAGGAACTGGCTGGCTGGGCTGGGCTGCTTGGTGGCTGAGGTGCTGGATGGCGTGTTCAAAGGGGCTGCCGCGGGACTACCTTTGGCGGCGTCCTTGGCTGGAGATGGAGGGTCCAACTCGATAAAGTCCTCATCTTTCAAGCCCAGCCAGTCAGCGCCAGTCTTACTGCCTCGCATGGGGCTCGTGGTGGATGGCGTGGTTGGTTTGGACCTTTGGTCCATTTTCAGTTCATTGATATTCTCTGCTGAAAACCTGCAACGGGAGCGAGAGACAGACACACAAAGCTGAGAGTGTTAGGACTTCGGCAGCTCCCTGCTGGGAGGCAGCATGGCCCAGTGATTAGTGTGGCAGACACAGGCAAGCATCATATATAAACACATACCTGACAGATTGTCGTCTTGACTGCAGGCCCTCGGGTGTGGAGGCCACGGTGGGCTGGTAGGCCCCGAAGGTGAAATCCTCATTGCCCCAAATGGTTTCCTTATCTGTTTAGAGAAGTGGACACTAAAGACATTCCCCAGGAGGCAAGCAGGCTGCATCACCACACACTCACATGCTCTCGCTTTTGTCTGTTGTTTGGGAGTTTCACTGTAATTCGCTTAGGCCCTGACTACACTAGAAAAGTTGGCTGGTCTAGCTATACTGGTATTGCTATGCTGGCAAACCAGTACAGAACATACCCTATGCCCACACCCTACCGCAACTATCTCTGTACAAGGTATGTCCTATAAAGTATCATTTGAAGGCTCATAATTTGCTGGTCAATACTGTCTTGATAAAATATGCGTGGCAACATTGTATGTGAAGTTATCAGATTTCCCTGTAAACTTAAAGATTAACAGATTTATTTGGGCATAAGCTTTCGTGGGTAAAAACCTCACTTCTTCAGATGCAACAAAGTGAGGTTTTTACCCACGAAAGCTTATGCCCAAATAAATCTGTTAATCTTTAAGGTGCCACCAGACTCCTTGTTGTTTTTGTAGATACAGACTAATACGGCTACCCCCTGATACTTGACATCCTGTAAGCTGTTATTAACACATGTTCCAACTGAGGTTAGCAAACAGGTTTGTCTCAAACAAAGGAATGTGTGCTCTGCTTAATTTGCATTTAAGCAATAAATAGAGTCATCAAGCAGGAAGAAAGACAAAGGGAGTTCAAACAGGTGGGGAAAACCAGCAGGAAATATCCTTACATATAGACACTCTGTCTCCTGAATCTCAGCAGGAAATGTTTTCCAAAAGGGGGATTGACACTATAAAAAGGAGGAATAAGCGCCCAAGGTACCCTCTCCTCTCTGTTCTTCGATTCACCGCACAAGAAGGGACAAAGTAAGCAGCCATTAAACGGAAGAAGGGGTCCTGGCCTACTAAGTTTAGCCAGTAAGACTATTGAGCGCATGTGGCGAGAAAAACTTTGCTTTGAATTTAACACAGGTTGTTCGGTTAGGCACTAGTTGCGTTTTATCTTTACTTTTCATGTAACCATTTCTGGCTTCTATGCCTCATTACTTTATTCACTGAAAATCTCTTTGTAGTTAATACATTTGTTTTACTGTTTTATCTAATCCAGTGTGTTTAAATAGAAGTGTCTGAAGAACAAGGGGGAGGGATAGCTCAGTGGTTTGAGCATTGGCCTGCTAAACCCAGGGTTGTGAGTTCAATCCTTGAGGGGGCCACTTAGGGATCTGGGGCAAAATCAGTACTTGGTCCTGCTAGTGAAGGCAGGGGGCTGGACTCAATGACCTTTCAAGGTCCCTTCCAGTTCTAGGAGATAGTTTTTTTTAATGGAGATATCCTATTTGAAATAAGCTGGCATATCATCATATTAAAGGACTTAACACACATGTATTGTCCAGGAGCGTGCTGGGCAGTATGGGACATACATTTCTAGGGAAAAATCAAAGACTGGGAGTGAGTTGGGGTCACCCTGTACTATACCCCAGGCTGGTATGAGCCCACGTGTGGCTGTTTGGCTGCAGCTCACGGACAGACGCAGCTGGGAGTAACCTACATGCCAGCAGCTGTTTGGGAGCACCCCAGACTGGAGGCGACAGCAGCAAAGCAATGTGAAGGGCACGCCAGGTAAGAGAGCAGGGGTGACACAGCTATTCATTAGTGTCGATTATACCCTGGTAGGTGTCACACCCTCCCAGTGTGAATGGAGACATACAGTCACGAAAGTGCTTTTGCTGATATAGCTTATACTGGTTCCCCGAGCAAAATACGCTATGCAGGGCGGGCTCCAGGGTTTTGGCCGCCCCAAGCAGCCAAACAAAAACAAAACAAAAAAAGCTGCGATCTGCGGTGGCAATTCAGCGGGAGGTCCTTCGCTCCGAGCAGGAGTGAGGGACCGTCCGCCGAATTGCCGCTGAACAGCTGGACGTGCCGCCCCTCTCCGGAGTGGCCGCCCCAAGCACTTGCTTGGTAAGCTGGTGCCTGGAGCCGGCCCTGACGCTATGTCAGCAAAAGTACTTTCATGCTGCTATAACTGTGTCTACACTAGGGCTATTACCAGTATAGCAACGTCGCAAAAAAACTGCCACCCTTCACAGTGTTGCTAAACCAGCAGGTTTCTGGTCTTACTCACCAGGTTGCTGTTGGTATTTTGTATCCAGTTTGAACTCCTTGCGTTCTCCTGTGATCGGTCGCTCCAGGAGTTTGGCTGCGGTCCCACTTCCCAACAACTCCTCCAGCTTGGAGCGGGCAGGGCGGGGCTCTTCCCTGCCGGAGAGCAAAAAGAGTTACAAGTGTCTAGGCAGGGGTGGAAATCATTGAAGCACTGTCTGTCTCCCTCAAACGAGGCTGCGCTCAGGAGCTGACGTGGTAGCGGCTGGCATAACCTTCTAGCATGTCTCTCTCAGTCTGAGCTGCTTCTGGTTCGTTTTATTTTTTTAATACCTATATATCTATGAAATTAAATTTTTAGCCCTTCTAGTTGCAAGGAAATATTTCCAATGCTGACCCACTGCAGGACAGCCTGAATGAGTCTGCAGCCAGCTAGCCTGAAACAATAGCTCTGAAGGGTGAGATTTGCTCTTGTTCATCTCAACAGGGTGTTACTTAGACTGGAAGTTCTTTGGGGAAGGCACTGTCCTTTTGTGCTGTGTTTGTACAGCGCCTGACACAATGGGGTCCTGGACCACCATGAGTGAGGTTCCTAGATGCGACTGCAATACAAATAATTAATAATCACAATCGTTTAAATGGGAACAAAGTTAACTATTTCATCGTTGCTCATTTCAGTCGATAATCCCACAGTAGAGCTGGATATGTGATCAGAACTTCAGTACCATGCCCCTCCTTCTCCCTTCCCCCTGTGTCCATGGCTTCGGTCCTGTCTGCACGACAAGCGCTACAACGGCACAGCTGTAGTGCTGCAATGAAGCTGTTGTAGCACAGACACTTCCTACATTGAGGGAAGGGGTTTTCCGTCAATGTAGCTAATCCAGCTCTCGGAGAGGCAGTAGCTAGGTCTTTTGGCGAGCTAGCCGGGCCTACAGTAGGGGTTAGGTCAATCTAACTATGGTGCTCGGGGGCAGAATTTTTCATAGCCCTGAGGGACGTCGCTAGGTTGATCTAATTTTTAAGTGCAGACCTGCCCTTCGACCCACTCCAGCGATACAGAATAGTCATAGCAGTGATTCGGCGTAGGTGATACATGCCCACGTAGCTCTGGGGTAACAAAGTACTTGTGATATTCTTCTGCTCTTTTTCAATCCCAGGCACTTAATGACTGAAACTCAGTGTGACTAGCTCATGAGTCACTCTGTACTTGATTTCCTGGCAACTCCTTACTCTTCTCCTTTCCTCTCCTGCTTCAGCTCTCCCGTCGGACTCTTGCCAAACCCCAGCGCATCCATCAGGTCATCCCCATCATCTTCAAATGTCAGCTCCTCCCTCCTCCGCACGGGAGCAACAGCGTGGCCAGGAGCCAAGGAGAGAGACATCCCTGTTAAACGGAAGGAAGATCTTTCTTAGCAGAGGCTGCTGGGTTTACAGCACTAGCTGAAATCACGCACGACGCTCGTCCCATTGTTGGGATCTTTGACGCCGTCGCCCGTAAATGGTTCTTTTGCAGCCAAAGAACAAATCACTGGGAAGCGACAGAGCATTAGTGCGCTGCTTTGCTGCACACTCTCTCGCTCTTTTGTAAAATGCATCTTTGGATGAATTTGGTGACCATTAACAAGGAGACGTTATTTAGCACTTGCCAGCCCTGGGGATGTTACAGGCTCTCAATCCTGCTTTGTAGGATTCCTGCTATCACAGTCTGCCCCCAGCCCTACCAACGCATCTCAGACCTATGGCAGCCCCGGCTATTCCAGACTTTACTTCCACACTCCCAGCACCTCCCGCTATACTAGTCCTGGATGTTCCCCTCTTTCCCAGCCGCTCTACCACCAGAACCCGAGCTTGACCCGCAGTGCCCTCACTATCCCAATCCTGGGCCACCCCAGAGATACCAAATATGCCTTGATTAAAAATCCATTGGGGTGAGACTAAAGCTAGGATTTGAACCCCAGTCCACAGAGGTGAAAGGTCAGTTCATTAATCTACTGTCCCACTTGTTGATAGTGAGAATGTCCGATACCCAGGGAGTCCCCGTAAAATGGACACGTTGATGATTTAAAAGGTGGGAAAAGCAGGGTGTTCATGCTACTGAAGCAAATTACGGAGCAGCCCAAACTAGTTCTGCGGACTAATTCTAGCACGACTCCATACCTTTGGCTGGGCCAGTACGTCTTTCAGGGCTGCTTTTGGTGCCTGTTGGAGGTAACTTCTTAGCAGCATCGTCCTCCTCATCCGATAAAAGCCCTGCCAAAGGATTGTCTAAATCTAGCAATCAGCCCATGGGAATAAAAGGGGAAAAAACAACTGGCATTTGGAAACTGTCTTCTTGGAGCTGGACTATCTGCAAAGAGCTAAATATCAAGACCACCATCTATAACTGGGGATTCTGCACGAGCCAGAACTTGCTCCTGTTGGGCGTCACTGGCAAAATTCAATGGGTCCTTGTGTTTGTATTAGCGCTTGGGAGCGAACTCCTCCTAGGGGTACCTGGAGTTGCAGGCTGAGCTATATTGTCATTGGGAAAGACAGTTTAGCCTATTTTTGCCATAAAGTCTTGGATCTCTCCTATGACCTCAATGTCGGTGTCATGTGAATTTGGACAGTCTCAAAATGCCTATTCCTTGGATGGCAGCTTCCACTGGTGATAAAACACAGCTGTGAATTCAGATTCTGTAAGGAACCCGGTAGACCTGAATCTCTCTGGATTTGGGTGACCTCCAGTATCTCAAGAGTTCTATGTATGTTCATGATTTTCTACCCTATTGTCTTCCCTTAAGGGATAATTTATGGGGCTGAAATCACTTGAGATCAGGCCCTCTCTTTGCACTTGCCCTGTCCAGGTATGGAAATGCCACGAGGCCAGTTCTCACATTATCTTAGCCCCAGAGGTAGCTGTCTATTGGCCTGATCCAAAGCCCAGTGAAGTCACTGGGATTCTTTCCACTGATTTCAGTAGGCCCTAGAACAGGTAGCATAGACTCCTGGTTAAAGCATAGGACTGGAAAAATAAGGAGACATGGATTCTATTTCCAGGTGCTGCACCTCAGTTTCACCATCTATAAAGCTGGTATAATTCCTACCTTGCTCACAGGGGTGGGGGGCATTTAAACTATTAATGCTTGTCAAGCATTATACTTCTACAAAACGTTCTATACAAAGATCTCAGTGTGTTACATAGATCATCATTTCAAAAGACATGTGACAATATAACCCTAAATACAGTGCTCCCAGGAATCCCATCCAAAGACCAGAGCTCACCCACACACCCCACTATAGGATAGTTTTTAAGCCAGGTTCCCTGTTCTCTTACGTGGTTGATTTTTAGACTCATCCTCGTCGTCTGTTGAGTAAAGAGAAATGGGAGAGAGAAGATGCAAGGCAGAGTAATGAACTGAAGTCAAATTCACACCCCCACACTCCTTTATCTGTATGGCATGGTTTTCTCGTGTTACCATGACAAGCTGCTGTAGAGTTTTTCCTATCTTATGTTCCCCTCATATACATTTGGCAGTGAGATTTACGTGAATTTAGTGCTGAGAGTGGTGCCTAGAGAACTTGTATGGGATTCTCACATTGCCCCATGACCCCAGTTTGCCTCAACTCCGACCTGTAGAGGGCACCGTTGAGCATGAGAAGGTACTCGGTGTTCATGGCCCATGTAGTCCTTGGCGCCTCTACCAATCCTAGTGATGATTTGTGTGCTATGGACACATTGGGAACCGCAGTAGGAGATCAGCAACTCATTTCCCACTGGTCACCCTCGTGGTACTTTGAGCTGGAGGAGGTTTAAACTGGTGACCTAGAGGAGAAAGACTCTGTCTGTGCCCTGTTACCCATTGACTCTTGCAGCAAACTTATCCTTAAAGGAGATGAAGATCTACTAGTTTCCCAGTAAATTAAAGGCGAGAGTCAAGCTGCGAGAGCACAACTGTACCCGCCCAAATCCTACCTTCAAAGGAAAACTTCTTGTACTGCCTCTGGGGGGTGGTGGGAGTGGAGAGGGGTTTCTTTTCAATTCCAGTGGCAGACTCTCCTACAAAAACCATCAGATAGGGGGGTTTGCAGACAGACAGGCAGAGCCTCTTCACTGTCCATGCTCCCCCCCCACGTATGGAAATAAGCTATTCAGAGTAAATACAGGGTTAACATTTCCAGCTAGGAGCTTATTTTACTCTCTGCAGTAACCTGAGCACGCATACAACAAGATACAATTCCCCCGAGGGATTCAAGGGTTGGAATATCTTTGGTGCAAGGGCTCCTCATGTGGAATCTCCGTCTCTGGAGATATTTAAGAGTAGGTTAGATAAATGTCTATCAGGGATGGTCTAGACAGTATTTGGTCCTGCCATGCGGGCAGGGGACTGGACTCGATGACCTCTCGAGGTCCCTTCCAGTCCTATAATCTATGAATCTATGAATCTATAAAACCATCTCCCCTCTGGTAATGTTCTGATCCTGATCCTTAGTTTGTAGATGGATCCTTTATAACCAGTGAGGCCAAAAACCTGGCCGCCAACTTGGGTAACGTTCTGCTGTGGGTCTGAACGCTGCAGCTCCGGTTCCTCTCTCACTAGAATCTGTGCCTCCAACTGTCTTCTACAGTAGGTTGCAGCCATACTGCTCAAAAAGGACCCATGTCAAGTCCCCCTCGAACACGATCTGTTTGGGAGCAGCCCCACCCTAAGAGGCTGGATATCAGTGTCCATGGAGCTTTATTAGAAGTGTTTCCAGGCACAGCTAATGCATGCAGGCAGGTCGTATGCCACCTAGAGTGCTACAATGTGGTCCAGAGCCACACTCATCTTTAACGCAGGTGTGCAGTGCCACACAGTCTACAGGTCTCAGTGAGCCATGATCCGTCTCCGTCTGGGCAGCCTGTCTGATTGGATCCAGGCAGAGATCACTGGGACCTGTAGATTCCTGGGGCAGCACCTGTGTCTGAAGAGGATGACAGCTATAGTCTTGCATCTGAAGAAGTGAGGTTCTTACCCACGAAAGCTTATGCTCCCAATACTTCTGTTAGTCTTAAAGGTGCCACAGGACCCTCTGTTGCTTTCTACAGATTCAGACTAACACGGCTACCTCTCTGATAGCTATAGTCTGCTTCATGTTATGAGAATAAGGTGCAACCCACAGACTCTGGAAAAGTAGCCTGTGTGGCCCTTGGCTGGGCAAAGTCTGGGTGCCCCTAGGTTTATCACTGCATGTAAGTGAGCAGCAAGGGCTGGTTCTAAGTAGGGAACAGTCACTATTTTATTATAATATTGTAGTGCCGAGCAGCCCCAGACATGACCCAGGACTCCATTGTGCTAGGCGCTGTACAAATGCACACAAAACTCTGTGTTTTTAATGTTCACAAATGCAAGCCACTGAACATATTTTTAGGCCGTGGTTCAGGTGTAAAACAGATCAAATCCAGCTTTGGTCATGGGACAGTCCCTGTCCTGGAGGATATTCTAGAATCAAATATTCAAAGCCCCAGAGGGCAACAGCTTCATTCAAAGCCCTTTTGCAATCAGCCAGGCCGGATATAAAGGAAGCGCTAGCAGAGGGTCAGCTCATCGCACTCACCTTTCTCAACAGTCGTTAGCTTCCCTGAAGTTTTTGCCAGATCACCTGAGGATTCAAGTTTCTCGGAACCCTTTGCCATTGTCCTCCCAGCCCCAGAACTAGACTTCTTTATGCCTAGGAGATCAGCTTCCATGTCATCCATCTCCTGGGAATAAAAAGAACATACATGGGAGCATGAAGAACTGAGCTGATGCCCCGGTGCTCAGGTAGTAGAGCATGTGGACACCGCCTTGTTTTGACATGATATACTTGAACAAGTGAATATGGACATTTAAACTAAAACTGGGCTGCAGGATGTGCCGCCTTTCTTATCTGCTGGCCAGGGATCGTGTCTGCTCTGGAAGGATTTATCCACAGGGTGGCCAGTGGACCTTCATCCCAAACCTGGTTCCCAGTCCAGCTCTAGTCCAAATCACTCCCCAGAGAAGCAAGGGCAGCAGATCTGCCCAGCCTGCATTCTTCACCTTGGGTGGCCACAGGGTGTGGCAAAGACTGTGCCACAAAAAGCACATGGCAACGCCAGCAAATGTACTAGCCTCCCTATTTTTCAATACTCACCAGTGGGGAGGTTTTTAACTGGATGTGGCTGGGAAATATTTAAGGAGGAAAAATAAACCGAGGCCTGATGCTGCGAGCCTTCTGCATACACATAAAGTTCATTGCCAGGTCTCAAAGCGCTGATCTAAAGAGGTCCCAGAAACCAAGGACACAACATGGGTCTCTATGAAGAAAACCTCTTGGAGGAAGAGGTTACAATTAAACACTGATTAAGAGAAACAGGGCTGCAGACCAAGGGCATGTCTATACAGCAATGAGAGGTGTGGCTGCAACATAGACAGATACACCCAAGCTAGCTTTGACCTAGCTAGATCGAGTAAGAACAGCAGTGAAGAGGGGACACAGGTGGCAACAGGGATTGTACAAGCCTGCCTGGGTTCCTGTGTATGTACTCAAGCCATTAGCCCGCCTTGCCGCGGCTTCACTGCTATCATTATTCAAGCTAGCTAGATCAAAGGTAGCCTGAGTACGTCTACATGTGCTGCAGTCATCCCCTGACTGCAGTATAGACATACCCCAAGAGGAAGAAGTCAGAAGTTAGTTCTAGCATGTCACAGCCACGGTCAGTGCAGTTCGAAGACTAGTGATGTTTTATTCACTTACCTTCAGGGTCTCCAGCAAAGCTTGTGGGTCTACATCTGAGAGGTCGGATTCCTGAGTGCAAAGTCAGGAGAGATGAGATCACACTAACACACATGTAGCACCAGAGGAGGCTCAAGAAAGCCCAATGCACACAAAAGGCATGTTTTTATTTTGCTTAAGTATTTTCACTTGCCTTGGCACGCTCTGCATTCGTTGTTAAATGCCATGTTAAATGCCATCTATTCTATATCTAGTCCAAAGTGGAAATGAGCCAGGAAGTAAATCAGACAGGCTGTCCTGTCTGCGTTTAAAATAAAGCACCAGGGACTCGGACTGACCAGGTTACAGTGGAGGTAGCGTGTCTACAGCAGTTACACAAGGAGCTTAGGAGTCACGACTTCTGGGTTCTGTTCCTGGCTCTACCACTGATTCACTGTGATCCTGGGAAAGTCACTTCAACTCTCTGCATCTCAGCTTTCCTCATGTGTAATACAGGGGTAATAATACACACCCAACTCCCAGGAGCACTATAAGGCCTATTTCAGTCCTGTTTGTAAAGTGCTTTGAGATCCTTTCATTATGTGTCTTCTGAGGCTTGGGAATTTTTCAGTTCCTTAGGAGAACATGGGTGTTTGGGAAACCCTTGAGCCAAGGAACTTTGTTTCCTTGCTGAAATCGGACTGTGATTGGTGGAAGTGACACTACACCAGGAAGAAAACCTGGATTTTTGCTTTGCTTATCACCAAACAGTGCTTTGTGATACTTTGTCTGATGGGCATTAACTGTATTCCAATGTAAGTCATCCACCAGGGCTCAGCACCAACTAGGATGTTTGCTTTTCATTCTCCCACCATCCATCCCCATTTTACAACAACTAGAGGGACATCCAAATAAGATCTGCAGTCAATGGGACTCCTAGAATTAAATGAATCCCTATGGGAACTCGGCGGACTTCAGTGACATTACAGCAGGGCTGAATTTGGTTCTGTGTGTTCATTAGGAACCTCCCCTCACTCAAACTCTCTCTCCTCCTTACCAGCCCCCCCCAGGCCTTAGTTCACCTCTGCTCCTGCACCTTCCTCCGCAGCCATCTTGCTGAAGACACCATCCTCCAAAATGGACCTGCAACACATGCAGGAGGATTAGGAACCGCCCTGCTACTTGCAGCACACAATCCCAAGAAAGGAGGCCAGGCAGGAGGTTACTGCAGAAGCAGGGCCAGCTCCAGGGTTTTGGCCGCCCCAAGCAGCCAAAAAAAAAAAAAAAAGCCACGATCACAATCTGTGGCAGCAATTCGGCGGAAGGTCCTTAGCTCCCAGTGGGAGTGAGGGATCGTCCGCCGAATTGCCGCCGAATCGCTGGACCTGCCGCCCCTCTCCGGAGTGGCCGCCCCAAGCACCTGCTTGCCAAGCTGGTGCCTGGAGCCGGCCCTGTGCAGAAGCCATCTGCAGTCTGAAGGAGGGACATGTCTCACTCACAGGGAGAGAAGACTGGGAGATGTCCCTGCAGGGCAGGAGTTATTCTGATCTTTACAAGAGGAGTGTAGGTGGAGTTATGCTAGTGCTAGGATGCTATTTCTTCAGACAGAGCTAAACACTGCCCTCAGCGTCACCTGCATAACTTTATTAAATGGGGTCCTATTATTGCAGTAGGCTGGTGCAGCTGAGGGAAGAATACACCCGTCAGAGGGATGGAGATTTGAGAGCCAGTGGGATCTGGGCACCAAACTCCTCGTTGTGCCTTTGAAAAAATCTCCCCCCAAAGCAACAACTGTCAAGTCCCAAAATAAATGACTAGTAGCAAGAAGTGAAACACAGGACATGGATGAGGAGCTCATGGGGTGCAGGGACACCAGCAAGCAGCGTGGTTTGAGCATTGGCCTGCTGAACCCAGGGTTGTGAGTTCAATCCTTGAGGGGGCCATTTAGGGATCTGGGGCAAAAATCTGTCTGGGGATTGGTCCTGCTTTGAGCAGGGGGTTGGACTAGATGACCTCCTGAGGTCCTTTCCAATCCTGACATTCTATAAGTCTCCCTCTTCGATCTCTTATTTAATAGCGTGATTCAGACGTACTCACTTTTTGCTGGCTTTGGAGATGATGTCCCTGGTTCTCCTTCCACTGCCCCCAAGGTGCTGGGAAGGCTTGTTGGATTTAATGGGGGTTTCGTCTAGAAACAAATCATGGAGAATATGGAACTTGCTCCAGACCTTTGCTCCGAAAGCTGCATATCAAGTACCACCTTCACTACTAACCCCCCTCCCACACTGATGTCAGCTGAGGAGCCAAGGACTGAATGGACTGCATGGAAATTAAACATCCCTTTTACCGAGGGGGGGTCCCTAGAGGACAGGGTTGATGCACCGTGGCAGGGGAAGTTTGTGCTTCCACAGCCAGTGCTGTAGCTGCTCTATGAAGAAATAGAAGGCTTCATTCTCCAAGGTTGCCAAGCCAGCACGTCTCACCAGCTCTACATCCACATGGGGGGGGAGGGAGGAAAGCACCTTTTCAATGTCAGTGAAAGAGCATTTACCATCATCTCCCAGGAGGTCACTGAGCATGTCCTGGATGGAACCTAGAATGAAACAGAGCAAGGTCATCCCATGAGGGGAGCTGGGCAACACGTGGAATAAAAGCAGTTTTTCAGACATTCAGAGAGCACTTGGTCTAATCGAAAGCCTCCAATCTCAAGCACATATGCATCATCAGCATAAGGTCTGGGGTTCCTCCTGGTCAGCCTAAAGATGATGGATGAAATCCTGGCCCGACTGAAGTTGACGGCAAAACTTCCACTGACTTCAATGGGGCCAAGTTTCCAGCCCATATCTTGTGAACATAAGAAAGTGTGGCCCAGATGGGGCTCTCGATAGAGAAGTTTGCCCTCACCTGGCCAAAGTAGGGGATTTCTTTATTTATTAGATTTGCAAGATGCCCACCCCCCATCACTCAGTCGCTGGGCACACGTAGAGATTAAAGTAATCTAATGAGGCTCTCGTTCTAATATGTGAAGGACCCACAAAGGCTTAGAAAGCCAGAAGCTGTTCTGTACTGTGGCAGCGTATAATGGAGGGAGACAGCCTCTGTCATATCAACAGGGAATTGAGGCTGATGGGGGGAAGAACAAGTTGAGGTTGATCAAGGTATAGTCTCCACTGGATCTGCATAATTCCCCATGGGAGGGAAACATGCCCCTATGTGCAAGGTTGCCTGATTTAAGAGGCAGCTGAATTCCACCCCTGATTCAGCAATGCCTTAATACAAGCAATACTAACACTTCGCATGTTCATATCTTGGAGACAAGGAACCTGAAGCCAGTAGCCAGGATTCCCCCTTGTACCTGTGGGGGTGTCAGTGACCCCTCAGCGTTGGTGTACCTTTACCCCACCTCTTCTCAAACAGCCCAAAGGGTGGTGTAGTGAGAAACACACATGTGTACATACCTTTTAAACCTTTCTTGGGTTTTGCAGCCTAACAGAAAAAGAAAAGTTCCCTTGTTACAAGAATAAAAGCACTGAAAGCAAGACTTGTCGTCTAACTTGGACTTTTCATGCAAGCTGTTAATTCTCTGCATCACAGAACTGCCGTTCAGATAATTCATGGGCCAGATTCATCCCACATCTGACATGTCACGATCACCACAGTATGGGCTTGAATAGGGACTGGGAGTGGCTGGCTCACTACAGAAGCAGCTTTTCCTCTCCTGGAATTGACACCTCCTCATCTATTATTGGGAGTGGACTACATCCACCCTGATTGAATTGGCCCTGTCAACACTGGTTCTCCACTTGTGAAGTAACTCCCTGCTCTCCATGTGTCAGTATATAATGCCTGCATCTGTAACTTTCACTCTATGCATCCGAAGAAGTGAGGTTTTTACTCACGAAAGCTTATGCCCAAATAAATCTGTTAGTCTTTAAGGTGCCACCAGACTCCTTGTTGTTTTTGTAGATCACCACAGTGAACTCTGGATCATCCATCTAGGAAGTCAGACTCCTCCACGCAACCCCAAGCAACACTAGAAATCCTCCTCAATGGAGTCTGCACCAGGTAATGAACAAAGATTACTATAGGAGACTGCAACCACCATAGTTCCTTCTGAGCAAACGGGATTTGCCATCAAAACCTGCCAGCACACCTGAGCCAGTACATGTCACAGAATGAAATCAAAGTGATTCTGTTCTAGAGGACATGAGACTGCTATCCAATAGTGTTTACTTTATCCTTACCATCTCATGGCTTCTAACAGTTCTCCCTCACCGGTGATTCAGTTTATACAGCCCTTCAGTCTTCACCTTCACATACTGTAGAATCCTTTAGTACAGCGCTCATATATACTTGATCCTCACCTAGGGAAAGGGAGAGTTAAAACTTCCTGATTCACTTTCATGTTCAACAGGAGCTTTGTGAAATGGAATTCCTTTTGCAGTCGAGACGTCAAGTTTTCGACCCCCTGCTTTCTCAGACTCACTCATTAGAATAAAGTGATTTCCTTAGGAAAACCATAAAATGCTTCAAAGCCATTAACAAGTTAATTAAGCCTTGAAATACTCCTGTGTGATGGGTAAATGTGATTATTCCTGTTTCATACATGTACATTTAGGCACAGAGAGTGTGTCAGTGATTTGCCTGTCTGCTTATCTTTCGGGATTGCTTGTCAAATACTCACCAAACTAATATTTGGGGGCTAAGTAAATCCAGTCAAATGGCAAACCAGGGGCAGGGCTAGGAATATAATCCACATCGTCTGCTGTGCCCCAAACCCCAGAGTATCCTTCCTCTCACACTAAATTAAGCATTTTTTTGATTGCCTATAAAGTAGACATACCCAAACTTCACTCAGCTGTGAGCCCCATGGGCACCTTGCCAGGATCGGGAAGGTCACATTCAATTTGTATAAAATGGAGCAGATTATAATCATCCTTGATTTGATTTAAAGAGGTATAGCCCACAGAAACTCCAGATCCCAGCATGCAATGCTGCTTCTTGATCTGATCGGTCTAGTAATACACAGATGTGGACTGAAAAGACTGCAGGTCCCAGCATGTAATGCTCCTCGAGCCAAGCAGCCCTTTAACACACAGAATACAGCCTGCAGCAACAGCAGGCCCTGCTCAGCTCCATCTTGCTTCATGTAACCCTGAAGCAGGGATGTGGGCTTCAAGTTCCCAAGCACAACATGCATCTACTGCTTGGATCAAGATGGAGCACTGCATGTTGGGACCTGATATGTCCACATACAGCTTGGCTCAGGGTGGGCCTTGGACTTGGTCTTGTCTGTGACCTGTGTCCTCTTTAGTAAACACAGGCCCTGCAGACAGCATTTAGATCACACTTCATTCAAATCATTATCGCTGCCATCCTGATTGGAGGCAAGTGCCTCCTACAGGAGTTAAAACCCACTGTCCACTTGCCAGTGGCAAGTAGCAACTTTCTCTCACGAATGGAGGAATCTGGTTTAGCAGCTTGTGCAAACTTTCAGGAGCGTTTCTAGCCGCCAGATCAGTGATCTCTTCCTGAGTCTGCAGACAGACAGTTCCATTGCCCCAGTTACTGCTCAGGGCCGTCCATGTTCCAGTCGCCTCCATTTCCACCCGGGCTTTTCAGAACCCCCTGGGCAGCAATGAAGCTGGGATCACTGGCATGGGGGTCACTCACTCTGCTGCTCCTGGGGAAAGCTCTGAGCAGCAGCAGAGGAAGAGGCGCTGGGGGATGGAGAGGGAAGAGCAGCAGGTGGGAGGAGAGGAACAGAGGGAAAAGCCCTTTCCAACAGCAGGACGGGCTGGTTGGTTTCAAGGGGCTCAGACACCGACCGACTAGCCAGGGGCTGGTACAGAAAGTGACGCCCCCAAGCAGCTGAGCTGATGGCGTTAGAGCGCCCCCAGCCCTGCCCCTGGCTAGCAGGGGGTCTCTGCCCCGCTTCCCTGCACCCCCGCGGCTCAGGCTCCATGGCCGGGCACCGGCCCGCCCCGGATAGCGCCCGAAGCGCGGCGGGGGAGCACCCTGGTTACCATAGCGCCCAGCCTCCAGCCCGAGAACACCCCCCACCCCCGGGGGCGGGCAGACCGCCACACCCCCCAGCGCCCGGAGACAGGCAACACACTCCAGCTCTCACCCTCTGGCCGCAGGGATCCTGCCCGGACACCGGGAGCCGAGATCCCAAGGGACTCCGGGAGTTGTAGTTCCTTAGCCAGTTTCTTTCTTGGAGAGCCGGCTCTGGAGCAGGAAAGGAACTACATCTCCCAGCATTCCCTTGGTGGCTATCAACAGGAAAGGGAGGGGGAGGGAGTAGAGAAGCTGTCCGGGCTGATGAGACCCCAGTCCCGGTGGGCGGCGCGGTGAGCTGCTGCCCAGCCTCCGAAATCATCCAGGCTGCACCTTCTCCGCGAATACGTGCTAGCTGAGAGGTGCATGGGAACTGGGGGTCCCTGCTGCAGGGGGTGGGCCTCTCAGGTACTTAAAGCCATGGCCTGGAAGAGAGAGAAGCACCTAACTGCAGAGTCTCCGGCTGCCTAGGGCCAGCAATGAGTATTGGGAGTCCCTAGTGCTGCAAGGTTCAAGCATGCTCAGGCTGGGAATTGCCCCCGCTCCTAGGACTAATAACTAGGGTTGCCAACTTTCTAATCGCACAAAACCGAACACCCTAGCCCTAGCTTTGCCCAGTCCCCGAGACCCCACACCCCACTCACTACATTCTCCCTCCCTCCTTCCCATGGTCTGGGGCAGGGGGTTGGGTTGGAGCAGGGGGTGCAGGCTCTGGGCAGGGGGTACAGGCTCTAGGGTGGAACCGGGGATAAGGGGTTCAGGGTGTGGGAGGGGACTCTGGGCTGGGGGAGTGGGATGCCGGGGGGGGGGGGGGTTTGAGAGCTCCGGCTGGGGTTGTAGGCTCTGGGGTGGGGCTGGGGATGAGGGGTTTGGGATGCAGGAAGGGTTTTTTGGGGGGTGAGCTCAGGACAGGGGCTCAGGTTGGAGCGTGGGCTTATCTCGGGCAGCTCCTGAGCAGCAGGGCTAAGGCAGGATCCCTGCCTATCCTGGCACTACACTGCACCCCGGACGCAGCCAGTAGGTCTGGCTCCTAGGCAAGAGGCTCTGTGCACTGCACTTGCCTGCAGGCACTGCCCCCACCCCAGCTCCCCTTGGCTGCAGTTCTGGGCCAATGGGAGTGCGGAGCCAGTGCTTGGGGTGGAGGTAGCACCTGGAGCCCCATGGCCCCCCTGTCTAGGAACCAGACCTGCTGGCCACTTCCGGGGTGCAGCACGGTGCCAGAACAGGTAGGGACTAGTTTGCCTTAGACCCGCAGCACCATCGACCAGACTTTAACGGCCTGGTCGGCAGTGCTGACCGGAGCCGCCAGGGTCCCTTTTTGACTGGGCATTCCGGTCAAAAACCAGACACCTGACGACCCTACTAGTAGCTGTAGTTGTCTAAGTAATTGGCCCCATGGCTGCAGCCAGAGAAGCTACAGCTCCATGACTGCCAGGGGCCTTTAAGCTGGGAGCAGACAAAGAAACTGGAGTTAACCTCAAGGAACAGAGGTCACCAGTGGGAAAGGAATGTCAAGGGGAGCAGGGAAAGAGGAAGCAGGTCAGGCTTGCAGGGGGAGAATAGGACCAGGTGGCTGGGGAGCACCTCCAAGGTAGAAGGGAAAGAAGCATTGGGAGTAGTGGTGGTGACCAGGTAGTGGAATAGCATGTAGTTGGGAGCAGAGTGAGAAAGAAGGCTGCAGGTTCCCAGGGGCTAAGTGCTCACTGACCCAGGGTTGGGGAAATGGTATTTGCAAGTGGCTTGGTCAAATGGCAGGACAGGCCCAAATGGGAGAGGGATGTGTCAGAACTTATCAGGTATCTGCTGGCTGGGGAAGTTTATTGAGTTGAGGCAAGGACCACATACAGTCACTAGTGAAATAGGGTGGTACTGGAGATATGGCTACAGAACTTATGAACGAGGAAGGAGATAAAACTATGGGGAGCTTTCCCTGATCACTATGAAAGTTCTGCTCACTGTGGACACTGGTAAACCCACATAGGTACAGCTCAGTGAGAGAAACTAGGGCCTGAGGAAGCGGTTTATAGCAATACATAGAGTCTTGCAGAGGTGTGTAATCAATATGGAAAAGGTCTGAGATTGAAGAGTTTCAGACAGTGAATTTCTTTAAGTGCTAGGCTGTAGCTGGTACCTACATCCACTCTGTGCACACACACGCAAATGTCAGCACGACAGCTGAAAAGGACACTACTCCACGGTGATGCAAGTGTTGGTAGAGCTCAAAGCCCACTTTCTAGACACGCAGGCTGCCCAGATGGAAGATGAGGAATACGTATTTAAGAACTCTAGGTATACACTAAGCA
The DNA here is from genome assembly GCF_011386835.1 of Chrysemys picta bellii. NCBI lineage: Eukaryota > Metazoa > Chordata > Testudines > Emydidae > Chrysemys > Chrysemys picta. Next base: position 42,161,361 of record NC_088802.1, on the reverse strand, counting down.
GGGTGATGATGGAGTTATCAATGCAGCTGCCCAGGAAGAGATTTGGTGTCTGCTTTAGGCCAAAGGCAGCTAGATTAACTCCTGAACAGAGGCCCTCCTCTAATCTCCAGTAAGTAAGTAGAAAAGGGGAAGCTTAGTTAAGAACATAGACATAGAATATCAGGGTTGGAAGGGACCTCAGGAGATCATACATTGAGCTCACTCAGAAGCAGTTGCTAGGGAGAAAGTATATTAATTGAACATAGCCACACTGGGTCAGATCAATGGTCCACCTAGGCCAATATCCTGTCTCAGATGGTGGCCAGTGTGAGATGCTCCTGAGGGAATGAATAGAACATGGCAATTTAAGTGATCCATCCTTTGTTGGCCTGTCCCAGCTTCTGCAGCATGGGGCTGCATCCCTGATCATCTTGGCTAATAGTCCTTGATGGTCAGGGATCCTATCCTCCTCCAACTTATCTAATTCTTTGTTTAACCCAATTATACTTTTAGCCTTCACAACATCCCCTGGCATGGAGTTCCACAGATTGACTGTGCATCGTGAGAAGTACTTCCTTTTGTTTTAAATTTGCTATTACTTTCATCTGGTGGTACCGTGTTCTGTGAAGGGGGCAGATAACTAACACTTCCCTATTCATTTTCTCTACTCCATTCATGATTTTTATAGACCTTTTTTGTATTTCCCCACCTCCCTCATCTCTTTTTCAAGCTGAACAATCCTAGTATTTTTCTATCTCTCCTCATAGAGAAGCTTTTCCATACCCCTAATCATTTTCATTGCCCTTCTCTGCAACTTTTCAAATTTTAATATATCTTTTGTGAGACAAGGTGACCAGAACTGCAAGCAGTATTCAAGGGGCGGGCGTACCATGGATTTATATGGTGATACCATAATTTCTGTTATCTTTGTCCTAATGGTTCCCAACATTCTGTTATCTGATCAATGTGCAAGGGTGGTCACAAAAGCTGTTTTCAGGAAACCATCCATGATGACTCCAAGATCTTTTTCTTGAGTGGTAACGGCTAATTTAGACCTCATCATTTTGTTTGAACAGTTAGGATTTTTTTCCAGTGTGCATTACTTTGCACTTTACAATATTAATTTCATCTGCCATTTTGTTGCCCAGTCACCCAGTTTTGCGAAATCTCTATTGGAACTCTGCAGCCAATTTTGGATATAACTATCTTGAGGTATAAGGGATTACTAGGAAGTGTCTTCTTAAAGTTATCCCATAGAATGCCTCGCACCGTGAATATAACTGCTGCAGAGTGGTTATGGAAGTGTAAGCAAGGCCTTTATTTGAGTACAGGAGCAGGACCCTTTGAAGTAGGGTGGCAGCAAAATCAGTACTGCCCATCTACTGTATCGACAGCTTAGACTGAACCAGCGCTGACTGGAGCAGTTAGACTTGCCCAGCCCATGAACACTTGTGAACCAATACAAACACTTGTGTAGTAAATATGAGGCTTTACCAACTTGCCAGGTATTTGAAGCAGCCCTACATGAGCCAAAGCTCTGAAGCGTATATTGGTCGTAAGATAGGTCCTGTGTACTTACTGCTTTAGCAAATATAGCAGAGGAACAACTTGAACTGAGCATGGCAGATGGGGGAAAATCATTACCAAGAAACCATAGAAAACAAATTGCAAAGGAATGTTTCTTGTAAACAGTGCAACACTGAATGTAAATATTGCACTGTTTACAAGAAACAATATCCATTTCTTAAACAATCACTCCAATAGAAATTTCATACTAGACAGGTTGAGAGTAACTGAGCAAATCTAAGGGGCAAGAAATATAGTTTGCCAAAAGTAGTTCAAGTCATCTATCTCTGCACCAAACTTGATTGAAACTTCTGGAAGCAGCATTTTAACAAGCATGACAGAGCTCACATGAACACAGGATTACCTTCAAACTAGCATTGCACAGAAATTAAAAGATAGCTAATGTCTTTCCTATCTAGTCCCGCTCCTTAGACAGGTATAGAATTGTTCCCTTCACTATGTTTTTCTAATCCTTTTCCAGTCATTTAAAATGTCTGGAGAGAGAGTGGTGCAGATGCCTTCCTTGGAAGACTTTCAGTCTTTGCCGAGAAGCATCCCCTAATTAAAATTCCAAAATCTCAGAGATCTTGTGTTCAATGAAACCCAATTCAGTAGCCTATAAATTGCATGATTATGAGAAGCATATATTTTGACAAGCAATGCAATTATTTGACTTAGCGCTTGCCTACATTTAAAATACTGCACTACAGCAACGCAGCTGTGCCAGTGTTTCAGCATAGATGCCACCTTAGCTGATGGAAGGGGTTCTTCCATCAGCCTCAGTAAATCCACCTCCATGAAAGATGGTAGCTACATTGACAGTAGAATTCTTCTGTCAACCTAGTGCTATCTACACAGGGACTGATGTGGGCTTAACAGCTCTGCTCAGGGGTGCAGATTATTCACACCCCTGATCAACATAATTAAACAGATCTAATTTTCTAGTGTAGACCAGGCCCTAGCAGTCACTTGCTTAAACTAAACAGGTACTATTACACTTCAGGAAACAATTGATTTAATTTTGTTGTGCGAAAGCGATGAGTTAACATGGTAGAGCACCATGACAAGCTATAAATTGACATGCTTCAGCCATTATCAATATTACAATTTATCATTTCTGCCAAGAGGTAACATTTAGTTTTTAAGAGGATTAACTAGCAATCAGTTCAGAAAAGATTGGGTGAATCATTAAAATTGTTGTAGCTCATTAGAAATAAACAAAGCAGACACCATTTGCTAACAATTATGATAGTTTTGCCCTATTTTTTTTTAGGGGGTGATATTTGAGTTGGCAATTATTTTTTAAAAAGGCTTCTGCTCAATAAAAGAAGTTTCTAGCTACCTTTACTCTATCATTAGTATATGCTATATTGTGTTTACTGTTCTAGAGTGCTCTGAGAATCAAAGTAGAAGGTAACATTAAAAATAAAGTAATTAACAAATTGATCTGACAGACAGTTTTGGGAAGTTTAGTAATATAGTTGGGCTGAAAGATAAAGCCATCCGATTTTTTACACTACTGATTGGTAGCAGCTCTAGAACCTGTCGCCACCAAAAAAAGCCCAGTTTGGCTCCAATCGTATCAGTTTAATAGACGATTCTACTCCATCCAATGTGTTAGAAGAATCAATGCAGACACATGCACAAGAGTTAGAAAATGAAAGAATTTGCAACTGTTTTGTTTGAAAATGAGTTTCTGTAGTTTATTAAGTCTGTACATATATGCTGCTAGTGATGTTCTTTATCAATCTTTAACCCTTCCCCTGCGGATTCTCCAATGCCCCTTGTCAACAGTGTTCCACTGAATTAAGTGGAAGGCAAGGGCACACTTCTTATACTGAACAGCACAGAAGATACATTTGACCTGGAAGGTTCAGCAGCAAAAAGTTTTGATTTTTTTAAAAATTATGTATGTCAGTCCAGGTTTAATACACTGAGCTACCCTTTCTAGTTGAAGAGATTAGTGCAAAAATGCCTCTGTGGAAATGTTGTCCAAAGCTAGAGATTTTCACAACAGGGTGCCAAAACACTTAGAGACCCAGCTTCTCCAGAGGTTTAGTCTCATCTCTGGAGCACAGGATTACGGCTTATCCTGAAGGGAGCTCTTTAAACTTAAAGTTGCTGCTCTTCACTTGTTTTGGAAAAAGGATTACTGGAAGAGGACAAACTTAAACCATTTTCTGGTTTTCGGGATTATGATTTCACAGAGGATTGGTTAAAAGCTAAATCTTTAATCTGTTAATATAGAAAGCAATTGTGTAAGTCTCAATTCAGTACTAAAAGGGACATTTTTAAACATTTCAGAGAAATCTCATTGGAAGTTAACGGGGAAAAGACGGCAGATGTTCCACTAGGACACCAGTTCTCAAACTATGGGGCGTGCTTCCCAAGGGAGACGCAGGAATGCGTCAAGGGTTTTGGTTTTTTAAAAGAGCTCTGGCTGTTAGCTCCGAGTGACTGGGGCTCAGGCAGAAGGGATGTGCACACACAAGAGGCAGGGATAAAGGGGGCAGCTGGAGCCTCACCATGTGGGCTCGGGCTTTCCTTCCCCCATTTGCTCAATCCCTCACCTAGAGGTGGCAGAGCTCTGGCTGTCAGCCCTGGAGTGGAAGCAGCAGCACAGAAGGAAGACGGGTGGTAATGGGGCGTTGCGACCCTTATTTCAATGCTGCTGCTGGCACGGCGTTGCCTTCAGAGCTGGGTGCCCAGCCAGCAGCCGCTGCTCTGCCTTCAGAGCTGGGTGGTGGTATATACACTGGGGCGCATAAACGACTACCGACACAAAGAAGGAGGGGCCTGATCAAAGAAGTTTGAGAACCATTGCACTAGGAGAGACTGTTGAGAGTTTCCATGCAACACATGTTTGGACACAGTACATCACACAGCAAGACCAATGGGGCTAAAAGACCCCAAACCAAGCAACTTTTGCTATCAAATACTGGCAAGCACTAGTTGCACAATTGGTCAGATTTGCAATTTCCCACCAGCAAATGTGGGTTTTGACAGCATACTTATATATTAGTATTTGTAAAGTGCTTTGCAGATGTGAAGTACTATGGAAACGCTAAAGATTAAAAAGATGGCAGAACTCCGATTAACATGCTCCTGGCTGAAATGTGCCTTGGTGGGGGAAGGGGGGGAACAGAATAGTGTCACTGTTTTCTCTCCAAAGCTGCCATTAGTTGAGAGCCTCAAAGAGGGGAGGGTGCCAGTGATGGACATGGGGGTGTTTGCGGGTGGAAGAAAGGATGGAATGGAATACCAGGGAGAAAGCTCACTGGATGATTTGATTGAGGATGAGCTCCAGAGGGGAAAAAGGGGATATAATTCCGAAGTGCATCTGGAAGGTCCTGATGCAGGGAAGGAGGTTCAGTGCTGTGCCCAGAGAGACAGGAGTAATTAACTGGGAGAGAGATGGATTACAATGGAGAATATCACAGAGCTTTGATTAAGACCCAACTCCCTGCGTAAACCCTTGGATCCTGACCAGTTCACGTTGGCGTCACTGTGCACAGCAAGGTGCAGGATGATTCAGTCAGCAGCTGTGTGTGTATACTGGGGTGCACCACGGTGGCAGAAGGGTGTTGCTGAGTTAAAAGTGTGGTTTTTAACAAGCCGTAGCTGTTCGTCAGCAGCTATTGCCTGAATGCAGTTAACTACTTAGTAGTAAAATTCTGCTATGCTTTCCAGATGAGTGACCTCTGCAGTTAGCAGCTTCACAAATGGAAGGCTTGCATGAATCTGTACAACTTTCCCTAATGCTTAAAAGGATCATTTCTCAAGGATTATAATTGCACTTAAAAAAAGCAAATCCACTTCTTATGAAATCTCTCTAATTTCCCCCACCCTACCCTGTCAATATATAAAAATGGAAAGAGAGGCTACAAATTATTTACTGTCCTACAGTTATTGGGATTTCAAAGATTTGATTCAGGGGCCTGAAGGAAAGCAATGACATCCAGTTTTCACAGCTTGGCTTGCATTGGCTTCAGATGTTTGTGGAAAGACTCATGAACCTGTAGGGGGGAACAAAGGGAAATTAGATCAAAATAATTTCTTGTTATGTTTTATTTTTAAACACATACCCTGCAGGATCAAAAGTGGGTGTATCTATACAAATAGAGAACCAGTGAATCAGCCACTTCTGCACTATGCGAGTAGCAGTCAAAAGAGGGAAATCTGGCCAGAACACTGGAACAAACTGCCTCCCCCAACTATTCCACACAAGAAGCTCCATGGAATCTTTAAGGTCTATGGAGAGTGGACAAGCCTGTTTAAAAAATATTAAATCCCCACAGGAAACTGCATGCTCCCAGTTGACCTTGAGAGAACAAAGGGCTGATTGACCCTGTTGGGATTCCTAGCAGTGTTTACAAGAGGTCTGGCTTAGTCTCAGGCTCGAGATACCTAATCTACCATGGACCTAAACAAGGCAAGTGGAAAGCGACAGTATATTGGCAGGGTACTGTATTCTATCCTGTTTTCCGAGATGGAGAACTGTCCATGGCTCATTACCATATAGGTCTCTGGTTTTTGACTACAGCAGCTACAAACGGATTCAGAAATGCAGCAGGTATTGTCAAAAACCTAGAGGGCAACTGTCAGTTTCTTTCCTCATTTAAAATAGTCACACTTTGTAATGGCTTTTTTTTTTTTTTGGCAGAATCTTCCAGCAGGGCTTTTGTAGCTGCAGTTGCTTGAATCATCAAGTAGAGTAGGAACTAGGAGGGAGAAATAAGGGTTCCTCCTTACCTCTGTTTTGTTTAGTGGGGATTTCTTTGCCCATTCAAACATATTCTCGTAGATGTTGCCATCATACCGGCCAAGCACAGATCCAAGGTGATTATCATGAAAATCAAAGGCATCAACTAGTGCTACAGCATTGGGACGGATTGCAGTCAGAAGCTCCTTCACACGCTGGTACACCTGAGTAACCTGTGCATCTGTCAAAATGCCCGCCTGGGAAAAAAGCCAAGAGACTTATCAGAACATAATCTAATTACACACACCAACTCTCATGGCTCTGTGAGAGACTAGACTGCAGGTCAACTCTGCCCTACAGGGAAGGCCAGTGTGTCAAAATATTAGAGATAGTAAAATGCTAAGTAATTGCATTGGTCTTCTAGACAGGAGGAAGAAGACCATCCCTTCAGCCTCTTTCCTCTTAGTGAGGGGACTCCAAAGAATGAAAAGTGCCTATATTTTAACCCCCAAAATCAGAAGTTCTCTTAGCACTTGCATTATATTAAATCCTTCCTGTTTTCATAACTCTGTTTGGTAAATGGAAGAGGCGTCAATGAGAGATCATACTTATGTCAGCATGAACTTACAAAACCCCACTGTTTGTACAAGTATGCACCAGCACCATTGGAGTTAAGAGATAAAGAGAAGTAGCTTGGATCAGACCACTTGGATACTCTGACAGGAGACTGATCAAGGTGAAAGGTTTTGAAGACCAAGCCCTTTTCTTCTGTGCTTATTTACAAATGGGTACTGCCCACGCTGGGGTGTGTATACAATTACTGACATCATCACATGTGCATGATATCCATCTCTTATTATCTCCCTATTGATACTACGCAACCTACCAGCAACTGACCCGAAAACAAGAAGCCAGTCTAAAGAGATGAATCGTCGACCATATCCTAATGGCCATCCAACTCTGCCTTTGGAGGGCTGCCCGAGGAAGCTAATTCCAGAGCCCCCTCTGAAATAGCTCTGCCTTATGCCAGGTTTAACCCTGGAGCTCACAAGCCTGAACACTCCAGGTAATTGCAGTTGTCGTCCATTTCACAGTAACTTCAGACCAGGGCACTGTGGCCCTTGAGATCTGGGATACTAAACTGTGATACTGACCTGCAGGAAATCCCCTGTGTGCTTACTGATTCCATAGAGCGCATACAGGAGACACAGACTGTTCATCACAGCATGGACAGCTGCATCATTAATTTCTGAGAGCTGTGTTGTGAAAAGCTTTACCACCACATAGTGACAGTGTGCCTGCAAAAGTGGTATATAAAAACAGTAGGGAATTCAAGGTCAGAAGCAGAAGACATAAGAATGTAGAGTTGAGATGCTTCCAAAATATGCTTATTTAGTGACATTACTGACCTCAGATGCTCGCACCAGGTCAACAGAGGTTCGGTTCCAGGCATCCTCCTGGCTCTTCCTGCGGTTCAGCTCAGCTTTCAAGTTCTTTGCTGCCGCTTCAACAAGCCTGTTTCACACAAGGTGTGTGGGGAGGGTGGGTGAAGAGAGAAACAGAGTCTGCAAAGTGGCCTCATACCAACAATACAGTGGAGTCACATCTTACACGGGGGTTAGGTTCTAAGGTCAGCACGTAAGAGGAAAATCGCATATAGTGAAAATTATCATAAAGTACAGTACACACAATACAATGTATATACAGTATACACTGTACACACTAGAACAGGGGTCCTCAAACTACGGCACACGTGCCAAAGGTGGCACACGAGCCGATTTTTTTTAATGGCAGGCTGCGTGTCCCGGCTGCCGCAGACCCTGCTGCCAGCCTGGGGTTACGTTCACTCAGCCGGCAGCAGGCTGAGCGGGGCCAGCGGCCGGGACCCCGGCTGGCAGGAGCCGGCGGATGGAACCCCAGACCAGCAGTCTGGGATACCAGCCGCCAGCCCCGCTCAACCCACACTATTTAAATTCTTATTTTTCTCTGGCCAAGCGCGTATAGTTGAATTCGCGCAAGTTAAATGCGCTTATGATGCAACGCTTCTGTACCAACTATAGAAAATTCACAGAAACTGGCTTATGTCTTGCTGATGCATTAGGCACTAAGGAGCTCAATTCTCACCCCATCCCAACATTTTCTGTTCCAGAACCCGCATGTTTACTGGTGCAACTAGGATGGCGTGGCTACATCAGAGTAGTATTAGGACAGCTTTAAGGAAACAGGATAAATATAAACCTAATTTTAATAAGATGGAAATACTCAAGCAGCCTCATGTCCCCATTTAGTACCTGTGCTATTTCTTTTTCCCTCTCCCCAGGTGTAGGGCTTTATATTAATGACTCTCCTCCCCACCAGGTCTGCAGTCACCACTATTCTAACCTCTCCAGTAAGGTAACTGCAGTTTGATTAATTTTTTTATCTGCAAGTTTGAATTTACACCAAAAAACCTCAAACCAGCTGCATAGGTAGCTAAAGTGCTTAGGTGGTGTTGAATTTAGATGGTCAAGAGTTTTTTGAAACTAAGTAGCGGATTGGGTTACACCTAGCAGAAAGCATCACTTCTTGACGATTGAAAGATATTTCACTTGGACGGATGTGGTCTGCAGACCATATGTTGCATGCTGCTGCATTAACAGAACAGCTTAGCTCTATCACATTTCTCACCAACATACACATTCTACAGCATTTTATTAATGCGTAGTTCTGTGCATTAAGTGTGAACTCACCTTGACGCCCGCAGTTTATACGCCTCCACCAAGCTGTCTGGATCATTGATGTGCACTGTTGTAGGCCTAGCAGCCACCTGCTGTGGCTGGATGTGTTGCCCTGAGAGGTCGTTAAGGTAGGACACCATGCCACTAACCAGCTGACCGGAACTAACCTGGGTGTAACTTTTGATCAGGAACCTGAATTAAAAAAAAAAGATTGCATTGCTCCATTCATTTGGATACAGAGTAGACAGATTAACTTTAGGGTACAGACTGTAGAACTACTAGCCAATACATAAGAGTTGCATATACTTGCAGTTATAGCAGAAGCCAGAGAAGGGGACAGAAATATATAGATCCAAGAGAAGGAAGACTGCAAGTTAGATGGAGTAGACAGCTGATCTGTGTGCCCTTCTGACCATCTCTTCAGGCACATGGACAACTAATGACTAAGTAGGGAGATCTCTTGAAAGAAGTCACCTCACCTAGCAGTCTGCAACATCATGACCGTGTTTTCTCCCTCGTAGGTGCAGGATGGGGTGAAAGTGACATAGATATCAGGAAGGCCACTGCAACGAGAGTAGCCATGCCCACCACATGCCATTCGACATTCTTCGATGCCAGCATTGGCTGTCCATGAAGTGAATGCCTTTAGCCCTGCAGTCAACGCGTGGAGCTAAGGGAGAAAAGCAGAACTAGTAGCTGCTACGTCTATTGCCTTAGGTTGCTGCTTTACCACAGGTGCCCACCCAGTTTGCATTTCCACTATTAGCTCACAAGCACAGTGGGCTTCCGTGGCAGCCAACAGAATAAATATCGTGTACAATCAGCATCATCTACCTGCTGCGCATCATAGTGTTAGTCAATCTTTAGCTTTTGTGGACCCAATTATATCATCAGAAGTTAGTGCTAGAAAAATACATATTAGGTCATCCAGCCCATTTCTCTCTACTTATACCATATCATTCTTTACAGCGTATACGCCAATACTTTGTGTAGTCTACAAGACAAAGATGGCTTTCCACTGCATATTGTCATTTCACCTTATTCCTTCAGCCACCCACTAGCCATTATCTGGAAGTTATTGTATCTTGCAAACCCCACTCTCAAGGTTCTTAGTTCTGCCCATATCTTTGATTAACAGCAGTGCTGCCCTGGTTCATTGGAAGCATGGTCCAGTGGCGACAATAGAGGACTTTAAGTCAAGACTGCGGGGTTCCATTCCCAGCTCAGCAAAACCACATTCTGGGTGATCTTGGGTGAGTCACTAACTCACATTTTTTAAATGTGCAGTGCAGTATATAGATGCAAATGGAATGATGCCTCTGGGTGAGTCATCAGCAGGGATTGAATCTAGAACCTCTGGATTTGAAAATCTCAAGTCTCTATTGCTTGCCCAGGAGGACTGGGGACCATTAGCTCACAGCCTACAGCAACTTTTACATAAAGTATTAGAATCACCCTCCAGTTTTCAGACAGGACAATTACCTCTGGCAGCTGTCTCAGGTCCCCCTGGTTGATGTCACCAGTGATGCGGTGATAGGTCTTTTTCATGTAGGCTCCAACAAAGTGAAAGGCATATGCAGTTGCCAGGAGAGGAAAGAGTTTGTATTGCTGGGTCTGATAGTCCAAGATCTGAGGCTCCGGGTCCCTAGAGCAAAACATGAGTCACTACTGTGACTGCTGCCAAATTTCTGCAGACATCCTGTACAACAGTAAGAGCTTACCTACATGGTGCTTGAATCCATAACGAGGGCTGTAAATTCTCGTGCACACTAGCATGTCAGACACTACTTGGCCCACATGGACCTTGCGGGCACGCACTAAAAGTGCCCAAGTGCGTGTTCATATAGTCTCAATTCATTAACATGCACTAGGTCATTTTTAGTGCATGCCAGCAGGGTCTACACAGGCCAGAAAGTGCGCAACATGCTAGTGTGCACTAGAATTTATACCTCTCAGGTGCAGACTAATGCATGGTGTTTGTAGATAAGCCCCAAGTGATTTGTTAGAGTCCAGTAAGGTTATTGCGTCCAGTGGGAATGTTAGGGTAGGGTTTCACTAATGTACGCAAAGACACAGGAGAAAAAAAAGAAGATAAAACAGGTTTGGGAACTAGAAAGTATCTCTGGGAGCCACTGAGGCAGAGAAACACACCATTCCAGAGCATCCAGACTACTTGTTGTGGGAAACACGAGGCTGAAAGCTCTGTCTCTAATAGAGCCTCAAGTCCTGACTCTGCAGCAACCAACCTGGAAGCCCTGAGAACTCTGCCTTGAACTGGGACTGTCAAGACTGCCAAGCTCTCTGGCACAGAGCCAGGGTCTGCAGCTCTGGGGCAGCCCTGCCATGTGGACTGCCCCAGGCTGGGGACCCTTAGGGCTTCCTGCTGGCTCCCTGCAATGCCAGTCAAGCCTGGTGTGGGGCCTAGACAGCTACAGATTAAATCCCGCCCTCCTGTTTAACCATTAATAACAGTGGTGAAAAAGACAAGAAGATTAATTTCACTCAGCAGCTGTTGAGGTCCCTGGAATAGATTTCTTTTTGGAAACACCATGCATTGTATGATAATTCCCTCCCCCTCCCCCGCAGGATTTCAGGTTCACAAAAATTTCAAATAAATTTAATTCCATTCTGATTTGGAATTAAATCACATTTAAAAACCACAAAGTCTTCTGCAGACCGGAAATCCTGCATTTCAGTCAGCTCCAGCTAGGAGCGAGGAGGCATCTGTGCTTCTCTTTCAGTTGCCAAGGTAAAATGCATCATCTACAATCTGCCTCCCCCCACCCCCGAAATGCTTGCCTTTTGTCCAACATCCATGTATTTTTTGGCATTTCACCTATCACACAGGCAGGCCCTTCATTTCACTGCAGCCACTACACTTACCCTGGCTTTAGCTCAGACTGGTGCCTCACTGAACTGTAGCGGATGGCAATGGTACAAGCCCTGGACAACGAGCGAGCAGAATCCCCCACAATGAGGGATCGGATGAACACCATAGTCCCATAAGTCAGCTTGTCACTGACTGGTTTCACGTACGTGCCATCTGGTTCAACCTAACAGAAAGACAGGATGATGACCCAAGAGGTTTCCTGGCTTCGAAATTCCAGCAGAAGCTGCCACCTTACTGTGGAACAGAATGTATCTACACTTCACAAGCCTCTGTCAAAGAACACCATGTCACAAGTTTAATGTCCCCTACCTCACTTGAAGAGTTTTAAGAAGAGGCTCTCACTGTAGTAGCTGCAAGCAAACGGATGAAGGCTGCAGAGACAGTTTGACATATTCATCTCAAGTTCCTTGCACATTAAGAAAAAGGCAAAGCAATAGACATTCTTGTAAAAGTGATCAAACTGATGTCTACTGTTCTAAATGTTCTGCCATTTTTCTAGGTGCATCATGGAGAGCAGAGTTACCATTCTAGAGAGTCCTGAGCAGGCAATAATTCTATGGTCTTCAGCTATATCAGCTTGGACTGTAACCACATTAAGTCACATTCAATAAGGCTCAGGTCTCAGAATCATAGAAAAGTGAGGCTGAAGGGACCTAAAGAGGTCATCTAGTCCTTAGCAATACTTGCATGAGAAACTCCTAACGAGAAACCCAGGGTTCTACAGGAAGTGCTAATAATTCAGTGGATGCCATTCTTCCCTCTGATGAAGTGGGTTTTAGCCCACAAAAGCTTATGCCCAAATACATTTGTTAGTCTATAAGGTGCCACAAGTACCCCTCGTTGTTTTTGCTGATACAGACTAATGTGGCTACCACTCTGAAACTCTTCCCTCTGAGTCAGTAATTAATTACAGTCACAGGGTGCTTGCTTGAGGTGTTGCATTTTGGATGAGTCCTAAAATGGTCATTAAAGATCTCATGCACTTCTCCTAGGGTAGAGTTGTTAACTCCTAAGGCTAGTCATATTCCAATGTGGATAATTCCATTCTGTCTCTAAATTCCTGCAGTAGTTTCTGATTGATGCAGTATTCCTCCTCACTAACCAAGCTTACTATATAGTGGTGGTGTATGTTAAATAAGCTGCCACATCCACCCATGTTGTGCAAAGTGACTGTGTATAGTTCAGAGTGATTTGGGATTAAGAGCAGCTACAGAAATGCTACTGAACTTGCTCATTGGAACCATGGGATGTGAAGTGAAGGGGGTTATTCGAAACAGAGTTTCACAGGAACCAACTGTCAGTTACACATTAGTACTAAGTAAGGCTCTGTGTTTGTCATGGAGGTGACGGATTCCGGGACTTTCCATGACCTCCGTGACTTCTGCAGCAGCCCAGTGTGGCTGGCCCAGGAGCCACCTGAGCAGCTCAGGCAGCCCCTGGGAATATTGCACCGGCGGCTGCTGCTGGGGCAGTCTCAGGACCTCCCCACCCCCAGCAGCAGGAGTTTGGGTGTGGAGGGGCTCAGGGTTGGGGTGGTGCTTACCTGGAGGGGAGTTCCCTGGAAGGGCAACAGCAACTCCCCTCCCTCAGCTCATAGCTCCTCCGCCCGCAGCTCTCATTGGCCGCGGTTCCCAGCCAATGGGAACTGCAGAACTGAGGCTTGGGGTGAAGCGGAGGCAGCAGGTGGAGCTAGGGTTGCCGCTTCCCAGGAGCTGGGTAGGGAGCCGGCCCCAGCTCCCCAAACCCTTCCCCAGCACGCACAGAGGCCCCCCCAAACCCCACCCAAGTTTTAGTCAGGGGTATATAGTAAAAGTCAAGGACAGGTCATGTGAATTTTTGTTTACTGCCCATGACCTGTCCATGACTTTTACTAAAAATGCCTGTGACTAAAACGTAGTCTTAGTAATAAGATCCATTTAGTCAGAGTTGGAGGAAGTTCTGGAGATTAAGAAACAAACCCTTCTTGCTCCTGGCTTTATAGTACAGGGCTGGAAGGCCTGGAAGATCCTAGGACAATACAATAGTATCATTTCTTCCACGCATAGCTCAGTAGCAACCCCTCTGGCCAGTTAAGGGTTGAATTTGACAGGCTCCTAAAGGAGGTTAGTTTGCTTCTCTAGACAGCAAACACGATAGCTGTGATGTAGGATTTTCAGGGTGGAGAATGAAAAGTAAGGGGATCCCCATGGTCAGAAGATCCCACAGAGAACCCATTGGTAAGAAATGGGGACGGATTTAACCCAGAGAGGGAAGAGTTAATAGCTGTTGAAAACGCTGTGCCAGGTCACTACAAAAGAGCTGTTAATGACTGGCTCCAGAGTTCACTCCTTTACCTTGGCATACTTCATCAGCATGTTCTCCCGGGGAATGCGAAAGTTGTCCATTTTTAAGTAGCCATTATCCATTTCATCATAACCAAATTTTGGCCCAATATCACCCACAGTAATGCCTGCCATAGAACAATGGGAAGGAGTTAGAATTAACAACAGGTGAAAGACCTAACCCATCAATAAGCAGGCAATCTAGATTTCTGGGAGCTCTTGACATTCTGTTATGAAAGGCAGCTGATAAGCAGACTTAACATTATCCGGTCCTCTTATTGCAAGAGTATGGATGGAAACCCACAAGGATCTTCATATTCCACATCCAGTCCTGTAATACAGGACTCTCCAAAATTTGTCAGTGCCAATCCTGGCTAGACAACGATGCAAGGAATTCCTTCCCTCTTGGGGAAAGGAGCATGCTGCCTCCACAGCACTCCCAGCTTGGGAGTATAGCAACAAGTTCATACCCCAAACTAACCTCCACTGTCGGTTACCGCTAAACCACTAGATTGGCCATGTCATTTTAAGTCATTGGTTCCCAAACGGGGGGTTGTGCTCCCCTGGGGGGGGAGAGGGAGGGAGAGAGTTGAAGAAATTCCAAGGGGGTCACAAGACTGCCTGGTCCTTGAGCTCCTGGCCGGGGAGGCTAGCCCCCAGCCCCTCCCGTCCCCCCGCAGCTACGCCACTGCGCAGGCAGCGCGGCTAGCGCTCGCCCACCTCCCACACTTTCCAATAAGCCAGTCCTGCCGCTCTGAGCGGCCTGCTAAGGGGGCAAGGAGCGGGGGAAGGGTAGGTTGGATAAGGGGCAGGTCCCGGGGAGCAGTCAGGGGACAGGCAGTGGTTGGCTGGGGTGGAGGTTCTGGGGGGGCGGTCAGGAGACGGGAAGTTGGATAGGCATGGGAGTCCCAGGGGGCCTGTCAGGGGCTGGGGGTGTGGATAGGGGTCGGGGCAGTCAGGAGATAGGGAGCAGGGGGGATGGATAGAGGGTTGGTCCTGGGAGGTGCGGGGGGTCCTGGGAGGGGGCGGTCAGGGGACAAGGATTGGGGGGGTTGGATGATGGTAAAGGAGAGGTGGGGGCATGAGGGTTTCTTGAAAATTAAAAAGGCGGTGTGATGCTGAAAAGGTTGGGAACCACTGTTTTAAGTCTTAAGGTAAGAGCCCTCAGGCTTCTAGAGCCACACAAGACCTATCCATGCACTTGTGTTGAAGTGTTATAGTTCTGCACTGCATTGCTATCTGAGTTCAGTCTGAAAGATAAGCCATGTACGTTAACAATGCTTGCAAAGCTATATGGACTGACAATGTGTTGACCCTTGGTTTCCCCAACAGTGATAAACCCCAGTGTAGACTCTTACCTGGCAAGGGCTCATGGGTACCCAGCTGCCGTATGGGTACAATGAAGGCATGCAGCCCTTTGCATTGGCCCTGGGTGTAGAGCTGAGCCAGAACTATGGCATGGTTTGAGGTCTTTCCAACTGCAAGAGCAGAGAAAAAAATATAATTTTAATACATGCAAACTCTCTCTTCGATAAAACACCATCTGAGATTTGACAAGCTCGACTATATATTCACTCTTCAATGTTAGTTAAGGGCCTGATCCTATAGCTGGCTCACAAATGGAACTCTCATTAAAGCCACTTAAGTTGTGTGTGAAGCAGCTTCATAACTGTCTCAAGGATCACATTCAGTACTACACAATTCCTTGGCAAGACTCCTAGTGAAGTCAAAGGGGCTTTGCCTGAGTCAGAAACAAAGGAGAGTCTTCAAATACACAGGAGATAAAACTTCAGCTTAAAGTCATACTAAACTCATGTTGTGTAACAACTCAAAAACAAGTGCCCAAAGAAATCTGATGATTCAAGATTACAGCTGAACTTTGATAAATCTCCTACTTGGCTGAAGAATGATTTAGCTCCACACGCAACTTCCTTCTGTACCAATTTCCAGTCACTACCTTCCAGATGCGACAGTCCTAACATGGATATGAATCACCACCTCCTACAGACAGGAGAGTGCCTCCTTTAGTTTTCAAGTTCAAATGCACAGTGATTCACTTACGTCCACCTGGCCACCACTTAATGGAGGTCACAGTGGGGCTGTTGAGGATGAATTCCTGGGTAGCGGGGTCATAGGTGGCAGTGGTTTCCAAGCCTCGAAGGTGAGTTCCTATGGGCAATTAGCACATTATATTTTGACCGTCACAGATTACAACACAGAAACAGAATTGAACAATGAATTGCTGAACTCCAGCAGTGATGCAGCAAACAATATAACCCAAAAGGTAGAGAGGATACACTACAGTGTACACTTAGAGCATGGAATTTTAGAAGTATGGGAGTTATTAATCTGACTGCCTGGGCACTAAGCCGGAAATGTAAAATTATTTCAAATGATACAAGTGCCAGTTTTCAGGTTGTTCCAAAATTAGGCCCTTTAATTTTCAAGCACCTCCACCTTGACACTTCACTGGTTTTGCGTCAAGAAGCATATGATCAAGAAATGATCCACAATGCCATAGCTTAGCTGATTACACGGATACTGGAATCTGATTAATTGCAAAACAAAGTCATATGCATTTAACAAAACATGCTCTAAGGAGTGCTACCATCATTATTCCCTCTCCAATGGCCTTGTATCCCACTCATCTGATAGAGCGGTTTCTCCCAAATCCATGTGAAAACACAAGAGCATATATGCTAGATTACTGAAGATACCTTCAGCCTGTTGTTAGTGGCTGAAGTAACAGTTCCATTAACTACTTCCACTCCCCTCATCCCAGGTCCTCACTTCACGCAAACTGAAGGCAGTTCTATCTATCAGATGACATTCCCTGCACTGGCGTCCAGTCAATTTAACTCTAGATGTAGATGACCAGCTGAGGGACTGACCTGATGCTCCAGAGGGCAGACCATTACAGATCCATTGACGCTACATGGGCATTTCATCAAGTGGCCTGACCCTACCCTGATGTGTCCATACACTAATTTCCAAAGTTTGTAGTTCTACCTCTGGTGTCTCCATAGCCAACTTAATATACCCTTACTGAATTGCCAGGCCACCTCACCACCATGAGCTTCAAATCTGACTATACATAAGCATCTCATTTCAAATGACCATGCTTTTACTACTAAAATATCTGCAAGTCAGGCTTCATTGTCTCTTGATGTCTTTGTAGGTGAAGGATAGATCCAAGCTCACTATTCAAAACATTTTCCCACCAACAAGTTTCAAAAACAAGTGTCCTCCAGGCAGAATGTGCTCATGTGTTGTGAAGTTGTGGGACACATACACGTGGTCCCCACTGATCTTGCAAGACTTCAGCAAATGCTCACTTGTGCCTAGGGCTAGGAAACTGGGTCACTGCCAGGGTCATTGAAATGTGGTTGGGGGGGGGGGGAAATGATGGGGAAACATTGAGTATTTGCCACTTCTCCCTAAGCCTGTAGGCAGAGGAAAGGCAACTGTGAAACTAACTGAGAAGTGGGTGGATAAAGGAGAAAAAACATTCAATTCTTGATGATGAAAAGAGCATGCCACAGTAGGAAGAAAAAGAGGGAACTTAAAAGAGATATGTGGGTGCAGAAACTGGGCTTACCCAGGTGATCTCCAAACTATGGTCAGCCCCAAATGAAAAAACTGACTCACTATTTTATCATCTCTTTCAGGCTCTGTAAAAGTCTGCACTCCTGACTTCCAGCTGAATGCCAAGTAGAGCAACCAAACTGATCAGGGAGAGGCAGAAGAGTCACGTGGGTGTAGAAGCTGAAATATGCTCATATCAACACACCCATATAAATAGAGTATTTTCATTAGTCTCAGTCTCCCTCATTTGAGTGACAAGAAAAGTGAACATCAAATACACCCAGATACCACAATGATGGGCACATCAGAAACTCAGAGATCAAACATTAAACAGTGGGGTACTATGTGTAGTACATGCGAACTATTTAAAATTCCAGAAAGTGTACACTTTTCCCCATGGCCAGAACTGCACCTGCAGAGATTCTGGAAAGTGCATGCCATGTTCCCTGTGCAGATAGACATCCTCTGTACAGAAAACCACCTTTTTGAATACACTTGAGCGAATGTACTGTACCATGGCCCATCTCAGTCTGTGCATAAGTGCCAATGATCTCCAGGTTCCAGGCAGGCATGAAGAAGCGGTCCTGCTGTTCCAGGGTTGCCTGGGTGAGGAGGGTGGGCAAGAACATGCCCAGGTGGAGATCCAGGGGCTCAGGCCGTCCACGATGAATACAGCTGTGCCGAAATGCCAAGGGGTGGGAATGTGAAGGGAATATTATGGGAAGGAAGCAAGCGTGAGGTTCAAGGTGAAGATTGAGGGGGAAAAAAAAAAATGGTGTTAAGAATTTAGCATGCATATTTCAGAAAACTAAAGCACTGTCCTTTTCTTTGGTCTGTACTATAAAGAGATCTGGAATACTCAATCATACTGCAGCGCATTTTCCTCTATGCTAAGCAGGACAGCATATCCAACACTCCCCTTTTTAGCTTTGGCTCCAGTTTAAAGAGGAAAATCTATTTCTGATGTAGCATATTGGCTAGTATAGGGAGTTAATACAAACCAATGAGAAAGAAGATTCTGGAAGCAAGTACACATTTGAATTTAAAATGGATAAAGGCTGGCATGAGTCAGATTGTGTTTTAGTTTAAAGACAGAGCTGGCTGGCTGAAGTTAGATTGGATTATTTTAGAACTGAGTCAAGTCTACACAGCTTCATGATTTGAATGGGGTTCCAGGAAGTGCTCAAACCCCTTACCACTTGAAGTCCCACTTGTTTCAGCAGAAAGAGCAATGTTTCCATCTAGATTTCTTAAACTTGTCATAGCTGTCAATGTTTTAGACTTTGCTTTGGACTTGCAAATTAGACATACGTAGCAGATATGGACTTGAGTTCCCAATACGATCTCCTCCATTCGCCAACACAACCTCTTTTTCTAAAATTTTGTCTGCTCTTTAGAAGCCTTCAAACAAAAAAGGACAGTGCTCTGCATAAGCAATCAGTCAAAGCTAGTGACCGTAACTGCGGCTGTGTGTGAGAAAACATTTATCAGTCAAGAACAGAGCCCCCGCCCCACAACCAAACATGCTTCATTATAATGTGCATCTCCCACTTCGCCTAGCCCACTCCAAATTCTATCAGATACTGGTTATCAGGTTATTTTTAGTTCTAGTTCCAGAGTCCAGAAGTCTTTGGACACCAGAAAATGTAATGTATTATTATTAACCCTTACTAGTTTTGATACCTTCAACGAGGTTTTTACCCACAAAAGCTTATGCCCAAATAAATCTGTTAGTCTTTAAGGTGCCACCAGACTCCTTGTTGTTTTTAACTTAGAGAACTGTTTCTCTTTGACCCCCAAATCTCCCAACTGTGGTAACCTAAGCTTGTTTCTTTGTTTTGAAGTCTCACAAGATAATTCATCCAATTGGAACTTCTTGTGAGAGGTTTCACATAAGGACATTTTGGATACTTTGGTGAAAAACACATTTCCTCATCTGTTGGAAAGTACTAGTGAGAGGGTAGGATTATTTTTCAACTGCTGACACCAGCACATAGTGAAGAAGGAAAAACACTAGAGTGGCTGGGATGCAGGCACTGCAGAAGTGTTGATCCCCAAAAGACAACATGTCCGGTACCTATATTTTACACTGTACAAATATGTAGTTTTTTGCCAAGTCATTCATAGAATGAACGTAGTTTTCAGGTAATAGATTTGGGTTCCTGAAAGAGCACTGGTCTCAATTTATCAGAGGGGTAGCCGTGTTAGTCTGAATCTGTAAAAAGCAACAGAGGGTCCTGTGGCACCTTTGAGACTAACAGACGTACTGGGAGCATAAGCTTTCGTGGGTAAGAACCTCACTTCTTCAGATGCAAGAGGCTTAAAGGGCCAGAATACCTGACAGAATGGACTAAAGTATTCTCGCACTTTACTATACACTGGCACGTTCTTTTACACATAGAGCTTCCTAGTAACAGCAATTCTTTCTACTTTGGCATTTCTGGTAGGGTTGCCAATTTTGGTTGGATGTATTCCTGGAGATTTCATCACATGACTTAATCCTTAATTAAAGATTAATCTTTAATTCCTAGAGATTCCAGGCCAATCCCAGAGGGCTGGCAATCCTAATTGCTGAGCTTGTTATTATGAAGATCCAAAAGAAATTGTTAGACAGCAATATTTTGTAACGCCATATGCCTTATATAGTAACCCAGCTGGGTTAGATTTAGTGGTCACTTTAACATTAGAAACATCAAGCTTTTAAGTGAGTTTAGTGCTGGTGAAAGGTGCCCAGCTGACAGTCATGAATAGGGCCCTACCAAATTCACGGCCATGAAAAATGCATCATGGACCATGAAATCTGGTCTCCCCCCCCCATGAAATCTGGTCTTGTGTGCTTTTCCCCTATACTATACAGATTTAATGGGGGAGACCAGCATTTCTCAAATTAGGGGTCCTGACCCAAAAGGGAGTTGCAGGGGGTGGTGATCACAAAGTTATTTTAAGGGGGGGGGTGGGAAGTCACAGTATTGCCACCCTTACTTCTGTGCTGTCTTCAGAGTTGGGTGTCAGCGCCCTGCCAGCAGCAGTGCAGAAGTAAGGGTAGCAATACCATACCATGCCATCCTTACTTCCGCGCTGCTGTGCATCCAGAGAGTGGTGGCTGCTGCCTGAGGGCCCAACTCTGCACCCAGCAACACAGAAGGGTGGCAATACCATACCAGGCCATCCTTACTTCTGTGCTGTTGCTGGTGGTGGCTCTGCCATCAGAGCTGGGCTCCAAGCCAGCAGCCACTGCTTTTCAGCGATCCAGCTCTGAAGGCAGAGCTGCTGCCAGCAGCAGTGAAGTAGTAAGGGTAGCAGTACCATAACCCCCTCCCCCACAATAACCTTGTGATCCCTCCTCCCCCCCACAACTCCTTTTTGGGTCAGGAACCTACAATTACAACACTGTGAAATTTCAGATTTAAATAGCTGAAATCATGAAATTTATGGTTTTTAAAATCCTAGGACCGTGAAATTGACCAAAACGGACCATTAATTTGGTAGGGCCCTAGTCATGAAGACTGAAATAGTTATTTAACACAACAGATACAGTACAGGTGGCGACAACACAATAGTCCCCCAACTCCACTTCATCAATAAGCCTCAACCATGTGCTAGAGAGGACCTCTTTGGAGGGGAGAAAAGGCTTCCATGCGCCATTCCAGATTGACAATTACTCCCAAATATGGTGTTTTAAATGAACACCTATTCACTATGAAATGGACTGAAAACCAACTCATTTCACATAGGCTACTGAACCTGATACCAACACCTATTAATCACTGCCATTCTGGACTGGATAAAAACTCCTATCCCTTTACCTATCATGAACCTCTGAAGCCACTATAAATATCAGGCTAAAAAAATATATTAACTAGAAGTCAGATATCATCAATGTAGCCTGTGCAATATTATAATAATTACCCAACATTCACAGCAGACATTCCTAACAGACGTTAAGAATCAGTTTTTGACATGGAAAGTGTGAGTTGCTCCAATATAACACAGCTAGTGAGAGTGATGGTAGGTTTAATCAATCAATCAATCAATCGGCTAGTTAGTCACAGAACATGGTGAACATTTCAAGCAAACTGATCCTCACCCAGGGATAGATCAATGACACAGCATGCAAAACCAAATCACTTTTGTAAGACAGATTTGATTTAAAACTTGTAGGGGGAAGGAAACAAGATCAGTAAGCAGTTGTTTAGTCACAGGATATCATCCACTTGTTTCACAACTTCTGGTCTTTAGCTAGTTTGGTTTAGAGCTGGAGCCTGTAGATTTATCATAGTGATGTGAAGAATTCCATCCAGTGATTCTTCTTTGCATTTTCAGCTGGCATAGTAGCAGTAACCAAAGTAACTGAGATCCAAGCCATGGGTTTGGCTATCTGGCCTGGGAAATTACAATATGTTGGGCACATTCCAGGTTTGACTTCAGGAAGTGTAAAAAGAGAACGATTTCATTTTCTCAGCCACTGAAACTTCACTTGCTGGGACTTGTATATTTTGCAGTCTTGGGCACTGTGCTGCTTAGGGAATAGGATTCCCTGGGTCCACAATCAGTTCTTGTGTTTTGATAAATTCAGAAAATAGGAACAGGGCTTTTCCCTATAAAACAGAACTTTCCATAAAAACATATAGCTAAATGCAGCTACACCTAGAACAAACAGTGCTTGGGACAAGCATACCTATAACCAGTCTTTCACAAACATGTGATGCACAACTTCACCAAGCTACATTATACCTAAAGACATATGGCTGAGGTATTTAGGCTGCTCATCAATGCATTAGCTTCACTTTGCAACTTACATATCCTAAATTCAGGCACAAACAGACCTACTGCTGACTTCTGTTAGTCCTTGGTACCATAATCAATAGAATATTCAAGCTCCTCTAGGCAAAAACCTCATCTTTTAATCTTTGTTTTAACAACTATTAAGTTAGTGACCAAGCAGGAGGTGTATTTTTTTTAAAATGTCATAATTAAAGCCATTTGCGAGTGAGAGACTGTTGTCAACCAGTAGAAGAACTCTACTGTGGCCTTAATGGTCAACTGGCCTTTGGGGTGTGGTTTTTTTTGGTTTTGTTAATTTTTTAATTTAGATTTATTGTGTCCTTCACCCTTTAGATTTTAACTACAGAGCATCACCACCAATTTATTAGCTGGAGTCACAGCACAGAGGTTACCCATTGGTCTCTAAAAGGAACTAACCGTGGCCCATCTCAGTCTGGGCATAGGTTCCAATTATTTGGAGTCCATAGGTCGGAGGTAGCCATTTGTCTTGCTGAGCAACAGTGCATTGGTTCTGTAAGGTGTTTGTAAACACGCTGAAGTGGAGACCTAAAGGTTCAACAAAAGAGCCCTGGCAAGTTCTGCAGGAGAGAAAAAAGAAGGATCAGGGTCTCAGCCTTACTTTAAGTGTGCTCCTGAAAGAGCTTTCCTCCATCTCCAGCAGCTGTACACAGTAGACTTGCTTATGCTTTTGGTGTTCATGGACTTAAAAGTCTCAGTAGTAAACCTTAGACATGTAGAAATCATAAGCAGTGCTAATGGGGAATGAACCAATACCTTCTGAACAGTTCCTTCTTCCTGCAATTTTTTGCTCCTATTATATTAATCACAAAAATCTTGCTCTACTTCTTGAACTCAGTGGAAGCCTGGAACTGAAGACGCTTAAAATGAAGGGCATACCATTAGTTTTATTAAGTTCAGCTGCAATTCAGATATCTTGCTTTGCCTGAAAACATTTAGCTTTCCTGACTCAAAACCCAATAGAACTGGTAATTGGAAGAGTGGTGAGGCCTGGGTGTCCAGTTGCAGCATGGGGTTTGCTTTAAGGAAGTGCAGTCATGCTGAACAGACCACTGTCAATTAGGAGCATTCAGGGATTAGGAAGGAAGAAGCTTCTTAACGAATGGTCCATGCTTCTTTCAGTACAAGTGCTCTATGTTATCTTTGTCTGCTTGCACCAGTGACAAGATCATGAACTTTTATCATGGCAGCTGTTCTTCAGTTTCAATCATACCATTCCGATTATGGGGGGTTTGAGGGAATATAAAGCTGGGCATTGTGAATAGACATCTTTACTCAAAATGCAAGGTATTATTTCACTAAATTGAACAGAACAGAACAGAGAGAAGACTGGTCTGGAGGGAAGGCAATGCAGACATTACTATGAAAGAGAGGCAAGAGTACATTACATACTAACATGCAGAATTAATTGAGACAGGACAAACAACATGCTGAAAAGTTTTAGTCCACAAGTTATACGGATAGTAAGGTGGCTACTTTCCCTTTGACATTTTGTAGAACTTACGTTTATTAAGTGCTCTTTTCATTTCTTGATCATACCAGTATCTGATTAGTTGATCCTCTAAGACTGGAATGTCCAGGATAAGCAGAAACACAGAGCGCTCTCATTTGTCCCAACCAGTGACCAGAATAGAGATGCACAGTGATAGAACCAGGCCATTCTCCCAGTGCGCGCACACACACACACACACACACACACACTACTTGGACCCAGACAGATTTCATTTTGATGTTAGTTTCATATCAGCGAAGTAAACATCATCTCTTTCTCAATTAGGGCTTGTCTATGTAGGGGGTTTAATCCCCAGCTTTGAGTTAATCTGCTTTGAAAACGCTTGCATGCATACAATGCAATTTATTGTCGTGCACTGACTCCGCATGTATTGGGAACTCTGAAGTTCTCTTTCAAAGTGAACTAACTTTGTTGCAGAGTGAGTTAGTCTGGTCTGCTGTTCATGTGCATGCAATGATGCTGTAAACTATTTTGACAGTCTTCCAAACGACTATCCCAAACTGCTTTGCA
The DNA here is from genome assembly GCF_011386835.1 of Chrysemys picta bellii. NCBI lineage: Eukaryota > Metazoa > Chordata > Testudines > Emydidae > Chrysemys > Chrysemys picta. The sequence continues at coordinate 42,136,775 of NC_088802.1, read as the reverse complement.
GGTGACTGTTACTGACCTGTTTACCTGTGTGCCCTCCCCTGCTCTACGGTCAAGTTGACTGGATGTTCCCTCCCCTGTTTATAAGGTGGCACATAGCCAGATATTATCCATTCACTTCTGGATTCCAGTTTATAAGAACAGCTGTGATAATACTCCAGAAACCCTATAACATGCCTTGAGCAGCTGCTTGGAGCCACGCCGAGACACTGGATCTTTTTGTCATCTGGGGAGAAGCACTGATGCAGGAAACTCTTATGGCCAACCAGTGGAATAAAGACCTTTTTATTGACATTGTTAGGCAGATGCCTGTGAGGGGCTATAACCAGAATGCCTAACGTTGCCAGATATAGGTGCTCCTGAGCAGTTTGCTCTTTATTAAAATGAGGGACAATAGGAAAAAAAAATCTGGCAGGTGACATGCAACCTGTATTTTTTGAGGAGCTGGACAGGATTGTACTGTACCATGGCCCATCTCAGTCTGTGCATAAGTGCCAATGATCTCCAGGTTCCAGGCAGGCATGAAGAAGCGGTCCTGCTGTTCCAGGGTTGCCTGGGTGAGGAGGGTGGGCAAGAACATGCCCAGGTGGAGATCCAGGGGCTCAGGCCGTCCACGATGAATACAGCTGTGCCGAAATGCCAAGGGGTGGGAATGTGAAGGGAATATTATGAGAAGGAAGCAAGCGTGAGGTTCAAGGTGAAGATTGAGGGGGAAAAAAAAAATTGTGTTAAGAATTTAGCATGCATGTTTCAGAAAACTAAAGCACTGTCCTTTTCTTTGGTGTGTACTATAAAGAGATCTGGAATACTCAATCATACTGCAGCGCATTTTCCTCTATGCTAAGCAGGACAGCATATCCAACACTCCCCTTTTTAGCTTTGGCTCCAGTTTAAAGAGGAAAATCTATTTCTGATGTAGCATATTGGCTAGTATAGGGAGTTAATACAAACCAATGAGAAAGAAGATTCTGGAAGCAAGTACACATTTGAATTTAAAATGGATAAAGGCTGGCATGAGTCAGATTGTGTTTTAGTTTAAAGACAGAGCTGGCTGGCTGAAGTTAGATTGGATTATTTTAGAACTGAGTCAAGTCTACACAGCTTCATGATTTGAATGGGGTTCCAGGAAGTGCTCAAACCCCTTACCACTTGAAGTCCCACTTGTTTCAGCAGAAAGAGCAATGTTTCCATCTAGATTTCTTAAACTTGTCATAGCTGTCAATGTTTTAGACTTTGCTTTGGACTTGCAAATTAGACATACGTAGCAGATATGGACTTGAGTTCCAAATACGATCTCCTCCATTCGCCAACACAACCTCTTTTTCTAAAATTTTGTCTGCTCTTTAGAAGCCTTCAAACAAAAAAGGACAGTGCTCTGCATAAGCAATCAGTCAAAGCTAGTGACCGTAACTGCAGCTGTGTGTGAAAAAACAACATTTATCAGTCAAGAACAGAGCCCCCGCCCCGCAACCAAACATGCTTCATTATAATGTGCATCTCCCACTTCGCCTAGCCCACTCCAAATTCTATCAGATACTGGTTATCAGGTTATTTTTAGTTCTAGTTCCAGAGTCCAGAAGACTTTGGACACCAGAAAATGTAATGTATTATTATTAATTATTATTATTATTAACCCTTACTAGTTTTGATACCTTTAACGAGGTTTTTACCCACAAAAGCTTATGCCCAAATAAATCTGTTAGTCTTTAAGGTGCCACCAGACTCCTTGTTGTTTTTAACTTAGAGAACTGTTTCTCTTTGACCCCCAAATCTCCCAACTGTGGTAACCTAAGCTTGTTTCTTTGTTCTGAAGTCTCACAAGATAATTCATCCAATTGGAACGTCTTGTGAGAGGTTTCACATAAGGACATTTTGGATACTTTGGTGAAAAACAAATTTCCTCATCTGTTGGAAAGTACTAGTGAGAGGGTAGGATTATTTTTCAACTGCTGACACCAGCACATATTGAAGAAGGAAAAACACTAGAGTGGCTGGGATGCAGGCACTGCAGAAGTGTTGATCCCCAAAAGACAACATGTCCGGTACCTATATTTTACACTGTACAAATATGTAGTTTTTTGCCAAGTCATTCATAGAATGAATTTAGTTTTCAGGTAATAGATTTGGGTTCCTGAAAGAGCACTGGTCTCAATTTAGAGGCTTAAAGGACCAGAATACCTGACAGAATGGACTAAAGTATTCTCGCACTTTACTATACACTGGCATGTTCTTTTACACATAGAGCTTCCTAGTAACAGCAATTCTTTCTACTTTGGCATTTCTGGTAGGGTTGCCAATTTTGGTTGGATGTATTCCTGGAGATTTCATCACATGACTTAATCCTTAATTAAAGATTAATCTTTAATTCCTAGAGATTCCAGGCCAATCCCAGAGGGCTGGCAATCCTAATTGCTGGGCTTGTTATTATGAAGATCCAAAAGAAATTGTTAGACAGCAATATTTTGTAACGCCATATGCCTTATATAGTAACCCAGCTGGGTTAGTTTTAGTGGTCACTTTAACATTAGAAACATCAAGCTTTTAAGTGAGTTTAGTGCTGGTGAAAGGTGCCCAGCTGACAGTCATGAATAGGGCCCTACCAAATTCACGGCCATGAAAAATGCATCATGGACCATGAAATCTGGTCTCCCCCGCATGAAATCTGGTCTCGTGTGCTTTTCCCCTATACTATAGGGATTTAATGGGGGAGACCAGCATTTCTCAAATGAGGGGTCCTGACCCAAAAGGGAGTTGCAGGGGGTGGTGGTCCCAAAGTTATTTTAAGGGGGGGGAAGTCACAGTATTGCCACCCTTACTTCTGTGCTGTCTTCAGAGTTGGGTGTCAGCGCCCCGCCAGCAGCAGTGCAGAAGTAAGGGTAGCAATACCATACCATGCCACCCTTACTTCCGCGCTGCTGTGCAGCCAGAGAGTGGTGGCTGCTGCCTGAGGGCCCAGCTCTGCAGCCAGCAACACAGAAGGGTGGCAATACCATACCAGGCCATCCTTACTTCTGTGCTGTTGCTGGTGGTGGCTCTGCCATCAGAGCTGGGCTCCAAGCCAGCAGCCACTGCTTTTCAGCGACCCAGCTCTGAAGGCAGAGCTGCTGCCAGCAGCAGTGAAGTAGTAAGGGTAGCAGTACCATAACCCCCCCCCCCTCCCCCCCAACTCCTTTTTGGGTCAGGAACCTACAGTTACAACACTGTGAAATTTCAGATTTAAATAGCTGAAATCATGAAATTTATGGTTTTTAAAATCCTAGGACCATGAAATTGACCAAAACGGACCATTAATTTGGTAGGGCCCTAGTCATGAAGGCTGAAGTCCTTATTTAACAACACAACAGATACAGTACAGGTGGCGACAATACAATAGTCCCCCAACTCCACTTTATCAATAAGCCTCAACCATGTGCTAGAGAGGACCTCTTTGGAGGGGAGAAAAGGCTTCCATGCACCATTCCAGATTGACAATTACTCCCAAATATGGTGTTTTAAATGAACACCTATTCACTATGAAATGGACTGAAAACCAACTCATTTCACGTAGGCTACTGAACCTGATACCAACACCTATTAATCACTGCCATTCTGGACTGGATAAAAACTCCTATCCCTTTACCTATCATGAACCTCTGAAGCCACTATAAATATCAGGCTAAAAAAATATATTAACTAGAAGTCAGATATCATCAATGTAGCCTGTGCAATATTATAATAATTACCCAACATTCACAGCAGACATTCCTAACAGACGTTAAGAATCAGTTTTTGACATGGAAAGTGTGAGTTGCTCCAATATAACACAGCTAGTGAGAGTGATGGTAGGTTTAATCAATCAATCAATCAATCAATCGGCTAGTTAGTCACAGAACATGGTGAACATTTCAAGCAAACTGATCCTCACCCAGGGATAGATCAATGACACAGCATGCAAAACCAAATCACTTTTGTAAGACAGATTTGATTTAAAACTTGTAGGGGGAAGGAAACAAGATCAGTAAGCAGTTGTTTAGTCACAGGATATCATCCACTTGTTTCACAACTTCTGGTCTTTAGCTAGTTTGGTTTAGAGCTGGAGCCTGTAGATTTATCATAGTGATATGAAGAATTCCATCCAGTGACTCTTCTTTGCATTTTCAGCTGGCATAGTAGCAGTAACCAAAGTAACTGAGATCCAAGCCATGGGTTTGGCTATCTGGCCTGGGAAATTACAATATGTTGGGCACATTCCAGGTTTGACTTCAGGAAGTGTAAAAAGAGAACCATTTCATTTTCTCAGCCACTGAAACTTCACTTGCTGGGACTTGTATATTTTGCAGTCTTGGGCACTGTGCTGCTTAGGGAATAGGATTCCCTGGGTCCACAATCAGTTCTTGTGTTTTGATAAATTCAGAAAATAGGAACAGGGCTTTTCCCTATAAAACAGAACTTTCCATAAAAACATATAGCTAAATGCAGCTACACCTAGAACAAACAGTGCTTGGGACAAGCATACCTATAACCAGTCTTTCATAAACATGTGATGCACAACTTCACCAAGCTACATTATACCTAAAGACATATGGCTGAGGTATTTAGGCTGCTCATCAATGCATTAGCTTCACTTTGCAACTTACATATCCTAAATTCAGGCACAAACAGAACTACTGCTGACTTCTGTTAGTCCTTGGTACCATAATCAATAGAATATTCAAGCTCCTCTAGGCAAAAACCTCATCTTTTAATCTTTGTTTTAACAACTATTAAGTTAGTGACCAAGCAGGAGGTGTATTTTTTAAAAAAATGTCATAATTAAAGCCATTTGCGAGTGAGAGACTGTTGTCAACCAGTAGAAGAACTCTACTGTGGCCTTAATGGTCAACTGGCCTTTGGGGTGTGTTTTTTTTTGGTTTTGTTAATTTTTTAATTTATATTTATTGTGTCCTTCACCCTTTAGATTTTAACTACAGAGCATCACCACCAATTTATTAGCTGGAGTCACAGCACAGAGGTTACCCATTGGTCTCTAAAAGGAACTAACCGTGGCCCATCTCAGTCTGGGCATAGGTTCCAATTATTTGGAGTCCATAGGTCGGAGGTAGCCATTTGTCTTGCTGAGCAACAGTGCATTGGTTCTGTAAGGTGTTTGTAAACATGCTGAAGTGGAGACCTAAAGGTTCAACAAAAGAGCCCTGGCAAGTTCTGCAGGAGAGAAAAAAGAAGGATCAGGGTCTCAGCCTTACTTTAAGTGTGCTCCTGAAAGAGCTTTCCTCCATCTCCAGCAGCTGTACACAGTAGACTTGCTTATGCTTTTGGTGTTCATGGACTTAAAAGTCTCAGTAGTAAACCTTAGACATGTAGAAATCATAAGCAGTGCTAATGGGGAATGAACCAATACCTTCTGAACAGTTCCTTCTTCCTGCAATTTTTTGCTCCTATTATATTAATCACAAAAATCTTGCTCTACTTCTTGAACTCAGTGGAAGCCTGGAACTGAAGACGCTTAAAATGAAGGGCATACCATTAGTTTTATTAAGTTCAGCTGCAATTCAGATATCTTGCTTTGCCTGAAAACATTTAGCTTTCCTGACTCAAAACCCAATAGAGCTGGTAATTGGAAGAGTGGTGAGGCCTGGGTGTCCAGTTGCAGCATGGGGTTTGCTTTAAGGAAGTGCAGTCATGCTGAACAGACCACTGTCAATTAGGAGCATTCAGGGATTAGGAAGGAAGAAGCTTCTTAACGAATGGTCCATGCTGAAAAGTTTTAGTCCACAAGTTATACGGATAGTAAGGTGGCTACTTTCCCTTTGACATTTTGTAGAACTTACGTTTATTAAGTGCTCTTTTCATTTCTTGATCATACCAGTATCTGATTAGTTGATCCTCTAAGACTGGAATGTCCAGGATAAGCAGAAACACAGAGCGCTCTCATTTGTCCCAACCAGTGACCAGAATAGAGATGCACAGTGATAGAACCAGGCCATTCTCCCAGCGCGCGCACACACACACACACACACACACACACACACCTTGGACCCAGACAGATTTCTGTCTCTTCTGATTACCGATCTACAAGCACACTATCAGCGAGCCTTCTGGGTTTGCAATGGAGAGAGAACCATCAAACCTTTTGCAAAGTCAGCTGCTTCCTGGTAATGTGCAGGGAAGGGATTAAAGTTTTCCCACAGTGCACCACAGCCCTAAAGCTAGAGCAGCCACATTTCTAGGGGTGGGGGAGGCTAGGGATGCTGGGATATGGTTACTCTGACTTGGGTCTGCACACTGCAGTGTGGATGCCAGAGCCCTAGGTTCAAGCATGGGTTATAAAAGTCTTAACATAGGGTTAAAATACAATGTAGACACTCAAGCCCAGGGTTTCCTAACATAGGGCAGCTGACTCAGTCCCACTAATCCTGGGCATTCAAGTTTGATGACTGAACCTGGTTTTACTCGCCATACTGAATGTATGCAGTGTAGTTGTAGCCATGTTGGTCCCAGAATATCCAGAGACATTATGCAGGTCTGGAAATCCACACTCTCCATTCTCTGATTCCCCAAAGGGGTTTAATACTCTCTAAGACTTAACAGAAGTTCATTAAGCATGTTTAAAAGTATTTTCCAATTGCTTGTTAGCCAATCAGTTCTTCTCACCTTCCCAGCGTGATGATGAAGTTAGTTCAACAAGGGGTAGTCACACACCAAACTCCCAAGTTCAAAGTTCTGTCATTTTTTTGTTTTTTACAAAGTTCCTGTAGGCTACATAAGCTACTGAAAGGAAAGGAATTTGCTCACATTTTCAAAAGCAATTCCCCTGTGGACAGAAAATTTCAACCCAGAAGCTGAATTTTTTTTTGAACATTTAGCGTGTGAAAACAAGGTTTGTTACAAAAATATTTCAACTTCCGTAACTGAGAGTGACTGGCAACCATAAAAACACTTTGCACTTAGCTTTTGTCTATGTGGTAGGCGATTACAAAATAAGTTAAGGTGTGAACTGAAAGCACAACGGCTATTTCACTCTAACTCCCTGCATGGATAAGCCCTTAGATAAAGGACCACAAACTACTTCCAGAATGTTAGTGAAGCCTCACAATACCTCTGGTGAAGTATTATTCCCATTTGACAGACAAGGAAAATGAAGCAAAAAGTGAAAAGTTGCCCAAAGTTATGTAGCAATTCAGTAACGGAGTCTTATGTTACTAGCCCTTGTACATAACTTAGGTACATGACAAATAGAGGATACTCAAAAACAAACACTGAACTCTAGCCAGAAATCAACTGAGCAATTATTGGACTTTGTTACATTTTGCCTCAAGTATAGTTACATATTATCTTTGATTAAGAAAAAAAACTTTTGCTCAGCACAAATTTCAACATTTGCTCCCATTTTGTCAGTTGTAAAGCAAGTGAAATCGTCCCCTTAATTTCTTCTGTATATTAACTCAATACCAAAATCCTCCTGTATATTATGTTAAACAATTTAAATGCAAAGAGTATCAGGAAACTCAGTTACAGTTTCCACATAAATCCCTACTTCATATACACAAATATAGCACTGTACTTTATTACTGCATATGCTAAGTTTTCTGCATTAATTATGTGTGACATATGAAGAAGCTAAGGCTGTTGCCAGAACGATAACTTTGGACTTCCTGAATTTTTCAGTTAGAGCCTGATCCACAACCCATTTGAATTTATGGTCTACTGACTTCATTGGAATTTAGATCAAGTCCTATATTGTCATCCATAACACTGCAATAGCATAGGATTATTAGTGCAAACACCACCATCACTCTGAATTTCCTCAATGGAAGAATTACGTTTTGTACAATTTAGAAAAATATACAAAGAGGGCTATCTTACAAGAGAGAAAACGGGAACTGCTATGTACAAATAACTGAATTATATTCCATATATAAAATACTAAATAGTCTTATTCATTTATGTTAGAGTAATTCACTGGACCTGAAATACATCTATAAATCCAAGTCTGTATATCAAAGACCAAATGTATCCTGTTACACATGTAGCTGAGAACACTCCTTCAGTTTCTATAAAAATAGTTTTATCAGCTGTTCCCAATATACAGTATTTACATTGCAAAAAATCATGAAAATTTGCTACCCAAGGCCACAAGATCTACTTGCTTACTCTTTTTCCATAAGAATAATTGAGAAGTGATATTTTACTCCTCCATTAAAAAAAAAAAAAAAAAAAAAGCCTCACCCAGGATAAGTGAATTTAGTTTGCCATAGAGTATCTGTAAGTTTTCTAATCAACAATGAATTTGAATATACATTAAAAAAAGATATATTCAGTGTTGAAAGAGCACTTCCAAAAGAATCACTTTCCAGAACAACTATCTCAAGAGATTTAGAGTCTTGGGAACTACAACCATTTTTGATGGGACAGTGAATCTTAATGAATTTGGCCTATCTGTCCAATCCAGTGTTTCCATGGATTTCAACAGGAGTTGGACTGAGCCCTTAGTAGGTACAATCAGATGCATATTTGTTTATTTAAATGAATACACCTCCAGGTACACTCATGCCTTTGCACCTAGGTTTTTAACTTTGCAGTCACTCACTGCAAAGTGAAGGAGTGAACTGAAAGCTACGTCAGACATTGATTTCTCAACTAAGTTTCTTAAACTGTGTCAAAGGTGCTTAACCATATTCAGAGCTAAGTTCATGGCAAGTTAGACTCTGTCTAATTCAGTTGTCAAAGATTTTTTTGTCCAACTTTGAATAATGCAAAAAAACAAATATAAGAGATCAGCTAAATGAAAGGTCAGACTAATTCTTTGGGCTAAAAGGAAACATTTCAAACCCAAAAGCATTGTTTTGTCTGAAAATTGTCTTAGGACCTCTTCAACAATGACAATACAATAGCTCTATTTACAAAGTGAAGTAATCAGCTTCATAGAAGTACATTAAAGACAGTGATCTCATTTACCCCACTAATTAAAACAGTCAACATATTTAATTCCTTATGGTTAATTTAGAATGACTAAGAGCCATTTTAGGGAAGTTTTTACTATCTTTGGCATTACAGAAGATTTGATCATTGCTAGGTTTATAATAAAGGAGTCTGAGGAAATGGACACTGTAGTCAATAGATTTGATCCCTAGGGAATTAGGGCGTGCGTCAAAGATCACTGAAGTCAAGACATGGGGGCTTTGGTTCAGGTTCCCAGTTTGCTTTAAAAAATTGAAGGAAAAAAAAAAAAAAGAGCTCTGATTTAATTGACGATGCAGAAGAATTTTCTTCTAGCATCTGCTTTGCATCAGAGTCAGGTACCTTTTAAACCAGTAGATTTCATCAGGATCTGCAATCCCATACTCTCTGAGCTTCACCACCATCAGGGCGCTCTTCCTGATGGCTTCCTCATAGCGCTGGCTGCGGGAGAGGAAATTCAAATCCTCATGCTGGAAGTCTGGATCATTCAGAACTAAGGCTTCTGAGGGCACAAAGGAAGAACAGAAAAGGAATTAATGGTCAAGAGATCAAGACAGTCATCCCCCGAGGAAGGGTAAAACTATAAGGATTGTTATGCTCAGCCCTGAGATACTAAAATCTGAAGCAAGTTCAGGTGCAATTGCTAGTCAAAATACTTCTTGTCGTGGATCATTTTCATATTAAGTGTATGTTCAAGCACCTTTTAGTCAGTAATTCACTGGTATGGCACCACAGGGCACTAAGGTACTCATATAGTTCCCATTATTGTAGTGTATCTAGCCTTGTAACACCCCTGTTAAGTAGAGAAGTGCTACACTAGCCACATTTTACAAGTGGGGAACTGAGAGACTAAATGTCTTGCTCAAGGTCACACAGGAAGTCTGTGGCAGAACACGGAAACAAACCCGGCCCTAGGCTACTGCCCTAACCACTGGACCATCCTTTCCCACAGTCCCATATGGGGCCCCTGGGTATAAGGCAGGAGCAGGAAGCAATATCAAGCACCTACCTATGAGCGCCTTGCCTTCTCTAGGGACAGAAGATGCAAGATTTCCATATATGTGGTGTCCAACTTACCTGGCGGGGTCGGGGAGAAGGGCAATACTACAAACCCCCCAATTGAGCTCCTGGGGTAGTACACACACAGGACTGGGAGCTCCCCAGGATCCAGTGGGGGCGGTCTCAAAGTGGGCACGGAGAGGGGTAGGGGAGTACCCCAACGTGAGGAAGGGGGTCCCCTCAGAGCCCGTGGGGGAGGGGCGCCCGGGGCGACTCCGTCCCGTGAGGAGGGGGGTCCCCTAGAGCCCGTGGGGGAGGGGCATCCGGTGCGAGGGGGGTCCCCTCAGAGCCCGTGGGGGAGGGGCGTCCGGGGAGGCTCGTCCTGTGAGGAGGGGGGGTCCCCTAGAGCCCGTGGGGCGCTCGGGCGCTCACCGATCTCCCTGCGGCGCCGGGTCCGCTCGGCGCCCCCATCCAGGACGTGGGTGAGGAGCTCGGGGTTGAAGGAGGCCGAGTCACGCTCCCTGCGCAGATCCTTGTTCATGGCGGTGGCTCACCGACTCCGTGACCCCCACCCAGCCCGCACTGACTGACTACGCGTCAATGCCAGCAGCAGCCGGACAGCTTCGAGCCCCGCTCCCAGCCCCGCCCCCTTGCGTGCTACGAGAGAGGGCGGCGACCTGAAGAGAAAGCGATTGGCGCGCGGCTCCGTCACTCACCACGCGCGCATGCGCAAGGGCCTGCTGGGTGAGTGCGTTGTAGCCTAGTGCTAGGCTAGCTCTTTGCAGGGGGCGGGGCCGGGGTTCATTCACTGGTGTGATGAGCAGGCGGGAGCTCTGCCCCAGCAGTTCCTTCACCCTAGCGCAAGGTGCAAAGGTGGAGTGGGGCTCTGGCCAAGTAGCAGGTTACGCAGTGCTTAATTTGTGCCAGGGCTGGGCCCTGGCTCTGGGTTTGCTGTATCGGTTATGAACATAAAAAACATTGCTTGAGCTCGGGCACTTTCATTACAAATTAAGCACTGGAGTCAGGGCCCACAGCCTAGTAGGTGACAACCCTTGAGGGGAACACTGCGTATCAGGGAGCAGGGCCGGCTCTAGCTTTTTTGCTGCCCCAAGCAGCCCCCGAACCCCCCGAGCCTCCCCGCCGCCCCCCTACAGAGCGCCGGAGCCCACCCCCCCCCTGCGCCGAGCGCCGCCGGAACACCCCCCGAGCGCCGAGCCGCCGTCCCCCCCCGAGCGCCGCGCCACCGGAGCCTGCCCCTGCCGAGTGCCGCCAGAACCCCCCTCCAGCGCCGCGCTCGCGCCGCACCCCCACCGAGCGCCGCGCGCCGGACCCCCCCCCCAGCCCCGAGCCCTGCGCTGCCCCCCCCCGCCAAGCGCCGCGCCGCCGGAGCCCGCCCCCGCCCCCTGCAGAGCGCCGCCGGAACCCCCCTCCAGCGCCGCGCCCGCGCCGCCCCCTTGCCGAGCCCCACGCAACCGGAGCCCGCCCCCTCAGCGCCAAGCCGCGCTGCCAGAGCGCCCCCCCCCTGTGGAATGCCGTGCCGCACCCCCCCCGCCGCCCCTTACCAGGTGCCGCCCCAAGCACGTACTTGGGTGCCTGGTGCCGGCCCTGCAGGGAGAGGTTGAGGCAGCGAGTTATTGTGCTCAGGAGGGGGAAGATCAATGGGTTAAGAAGTTAAAAGGCTGTGTCTTAAAACACAACAAGGGGAACAAAACAGACCCTAAATCTGATCATCTACATTTTGAAGGAACTAGCTGCCATAGCGGGAATGGATAGCACTGGCAAATAGACACAAGTGACGTGCACAGCTACATCCTGAGCAGATGCTGGATATTCCTCCAAAAGGCCACTGAGGTTCTTGTGGTTTTGAACTTTGGTATCATTTGCATAATGGGCCATGCAAGTTTTTTGTTGTTGTTGAAATCACAAGGGATGGAACGAAATGCATTGCAACAAGTAACTATTTCAGGGCTCTGTGATGCAATTAGTGCAGTCCAGTGAATTAATTGCAAAGAACAGTGACATTTTAGGGCTCTAGCAGTGCATTCCTGCATCCACTGCACAGCTAAAGTACCGGAGAGCCCATGCACACCTTGAGAGGCACAGCAGTAAATCAAAACAGAAACATAAATTTGCAGGGCTTTATGAGTTACAGCTCCAGCATCCTATTAAGTGCCCATTTGTTATTTAACATACTGCAAACAGGTCTGGGTGCTATTATGCTAGGCACTGCAATGCTGTTACAAAACAAAATAAACTATTTTGATATAAAGCCTTAAACTGATTTAAGAGTGTTCTCACCAAAAACTGCATCAATTTAACAAAATCAGTTTTCAAACTTAATTAGATAAATGGGCACTCAAACTGAGCATAAACTAGTCCACTGCCAGTATCATCAGAGCTGGAAATAGAATCCAGGTAGCATTCCCAGTCCCCTCCGCTATCCACCAAAGTGGTACCTCTCCACGAAGATTATTTCACAATTTAATTTTAAAATCAACACAAATAAATATATCTGGTGAAACGGACGAAGTGTAGCCCTTTAGCTTCCTAACACTGTGCATCCGAAGAAGTGGGCTGTAGTCCACGAAAGCTTATGCTCTAATAAATTTGTTAGTCTCTAAGGTGCCACAAGTCCTCCTGTTCTTCTTTAAACATAAGTTAGTGGCCTGGATTTCTCTATTTTAGATGCATAGCTAGCCTCCTACCTTCAGAAACTGTGATTGCCCCCTGTCCAATGCATGTGTAATACATTTTTCAGAACTATGTGGGAAGGAGTCAATAACTATTAAAGCCTCCGGTTGCAACACATCATTGGCACAAAGCAGAGGGAGTGATTAATGGAGACAGACATTCTTTAAATAGCCGGGAGAGAACCTGACTATGCACATTCATTCACTGGCATAAGTTCCTCTGCAGGGCTTTGCAGCTGCCACCTGCAAGGGAAGACTGGGCTGAGCAATTTTGTCTAATCATGTGGCCCGGCGCCTGGCCACGTGGGAAAGCAGAGGGAGGAGATTTATTGCAGAGCTCTCTCTGGCTTCCAAGTTCCTGGTGTGTGTGTGTGTAAGCAAACGTCCTAGGGAGAGAGGTAAGGGACAGCGCATTGTATGACCTCTCCCCCAAGCGTCCCAAGAGAATGAGGGAGGGTCACAGAGACCCTAACGGAGGGTGAAAAAAACCACAGAGCAGGCCCTAAAGATCCTGAAAGAGAAATCAGAGACCAAAGGGTGGGGAATGGGGGTGCCCAATGGCCCAGCGGTGAGCTAAGGAAACAGACACGTGACACAAAATGTGGGGGAAGCAGCCCTGCCACTGCCAGGTTGCTTGGTGAGTTAAGCTCCCCTTAGCATGAGTGACAGGTTCCTGACTAAGCCCCAGGAAGTAAATGGCTAATTCTCTATAGCACTGAACATGAGATGGCTCCCAGGTTTTGGGGAGGAGAAACACTGTACCTGCAGAGTGTCAGAGCACAAACCCCTTGATCCCATTATACACCCTCTCCGGGTCCCCTGAACTCTTGCCAGCTATCCTTTCCTCACGGACTGCCCCCAAACCCTCCAGTTCCCCCTCCTTGTTCTTCCTTCTTTCCCCCTTCATTTTCTCCTCTTTCCATCGCTCACTCTTTTTTGCTTCCCTCCTCCCCCAGTCAATTGCTGCTGGTTGCCAACTTTCTAATTGCACAAAACTGAACACCCTGGCCCCACACCTGCTCCTTCTCTAAAGCCCTGCCCTCCCCTCCCCCACTCACTCCAGCCTCCCTCCCTCATTTTCACTGGGCTTTGGGCAGGGAATTGGAGTGTGGGAGGAGGTGAGGGCTCCGGCTGGGGGTGTAGGCTTCAGGGTGGGGCCAGAAATGAGGGGTTCAGGGTGTGGGAGGGGGCTCTGGGCAGGGCAGGGGATTGGGATGTGGGAGGGGGTTTGGGGTACAGGAGGGGGTTCTGACCTTGGGCAGGGGATCGGGGTGCGGGAAGGGGATCGGGGTGCAGGCTCCAGCCGGCGCTTACCTCAGGGGGCTCCTGGTCGGTGGCACAGTGTGGCTAAGGTAGGCTCCCTGCTTGCCCTGGCTCTGTGCTGCTCCAGGAAGCAGGGCTGGCTCCAGGCACCAGCCCAGCAAGCAGGTGCTTGGGGTGGCCAACGGAGAGGGGTGGCACGTCCGGCTCTTTGGCGGCGGGTCCCTCACTCCCTGTCGGAGCGAAGGACCTGCCGCCGAATTGCCACCGAAGAATGAAGCGGCGGCCATGGAGCAGATCGCGATCGCGGCTTTTTTTTTTCTTTTTTTTTTTCTTTTTTTCTTTTTGCTCCTTGGGGCGGCAAAAACCCTGGAGCCAGTCCTGCCAGGAAGTGGCCATCATGTCCCTCCCCTAGGAAGAGGAGCCAGGTGCCTCTGCGCGGTGCGCACTGTCTGCACTTGCAGGTACTGCCCCCACAGCTCCCATTGGCCACAGTTCCCGGCCAATGGGAGCTGTGGAGCCGGCACTGGGCATGGTGGCAGCATGCAGAGCTTCCCTGATCGCCCCTGTGTGTAGGGGCCAGACATGCCGGCCGCTTCCAGGAGCATGTGGAGGCAGGGCAAGCAGGGAGCCAGTCTTAACCCCGCTGCGCCGCTGACCGGACTTTTAATGGCCCGGTCACTGGTGCTAACTGGAGCCGCCAGGGTCCCTTTTCGATTGGGCGTTCTGGTTCAAAACCAGATGCCTGGCAACCCTACTGCTGCTTCCCGCTCTCCATATCAGTTTGTGCTTCCCTGCCAAAATTAGTTAGTGCTGCCCTGTAGCCTTTTCAACGGGCCCTGCTGCTACAATCTTTGCCTCCTCACTAAGGCCTGGCGGGGCTGGGTGGGATGCAGAGACTTTATGTACCCTTCAGGCCTGGGGAGAGGAAGCTGATCAGGAATCTTCTCCCTTCCTCAGGTTCTTGGGGTGGGTGTGCTGGAATCTTTGCTCCCCCTTTCTCCTGGCTATGAGGAGCTTCGCTCCTGCTTCCCACTGTCTCCTGGGGAAGGAGCTCCTGTGCACAACAGGCTGGCGTACTGTGGGGGCCCTGCCAGGAGAAGGGGAGTGCACCAGTGTGGCATAGAGGGAACTTTGGACATGGGTATATTTTAGTCTCTAAGCAAGAGGTGGTGATACAGGGTGCTGGGGGCGGGGGGGGGGGAGGGAGCTAAGAGCATCCCTGATTTATTTTGACAGTGGGCTACTGGTTTTCCAGTTGGCTGATGATGACGACACCCTTAAATGGCTGGGCCCATTGCACATACACCACTGAGGGCATCAGGAAGTGTAGTTTGAAAGGAGAAATGACTACTCCGTGTGCTCGGCTGCTGGGATCTAGTGAAGCCAACAAGTGAGTTCCATTGATCTTGGACTAGGGCTGTGGAGAGAGATCTCCATGTATTAAAGCTCTTAAATGGAGTTAAGGAACCTAACTCCCATATACATATACTGAAGCAGCAGGAAGTTGCTGATCTCACAAGTGTTCCAGCCGTATTTGCCACTTTTTGACAGTCTCGGTCACGGAGGAAAGAAGGTCTTATGGCTGCAGAACAAGACCGAGCGTTAGGACTCCTGTGTTCGGTTTCTAGGATAAAAATAGCTACCACTTATCTGGTGTATAAATATGAGCAGGTCCTTTAACCTCAATTTCCCCATGTGTAAATGGGAGCGGTAAATATGTTTGTCCCTAAAGTGGTGTTGGGAGCTTCTTAATTAATGTTTGCTAAAGACTTTGAGATCCCTTTATGGAAGGCGACATTAGGGTAAAGTATTGTTATAGCTGAGGTGATACAGGCTCCACCTAGGAAGGTGGCATTACAATGGTTCCTGAAACTTTAATACCTAGAGTAAACACTAACTAGCCTGATCCCAACATGCCAGAGGTGAGAGTAGTAAGGTGAGATTATCCTGTCTGCTACTTCTGAAGCACGTTTTCTGTAACATGACCGTGAGAGCTACTAAATAATTTCTCAAGGGAAGTGCATGAAAACCCATTTGAAAGTAGGTGGTTCAATACAGTAGTACAGGGGTCGGCAACCTTTCAGAAGTGGTGTGCCGATTCTTCATTTATTCACTCTAATTTAAGGTTTCGCGTACCAGTAATACATTTTAACGTTTTTAGAAGGTCTCTTTCTATAAGTCTGTAATATATAACTAAACTATTGTTGTATGTAAACTAAATAAGGTTTTTAAAATGTTGAAGAAGCTTCATTTAAAATTAAATTAAAATGCAGAGCCTTCTGGACTGGTGGCCAGGACCCGGGCAGTGTGAATGCCACTGAAAATCAGCTAACGTGCCGTGTTTTTCATGTGTGCCATAGGGTGCCTACCCCTGCAGTAGTAAATGTACAACAGGGAACAATCTTGTCTTGACCAGGACTCCTTCATTTGTAGAACCTATAGGTCAAATTCAGACTGGGTGTAGATAGGTCTAACTCCATTTACTTTCTGTTATGACTAAGTTAGAAAACCAGTCAGTATAGCCATTCAGATTTCGGAATCAAGTTACACAACCACAGTAGAAAACATTCATAATTACTAATTTGGAAAGGTGACTTTGTTTAAATTTTTGACAGAGTCCCTAAGGATAGGGCATCACTCATGCCAATTGGTTATCAACTCTAGTGCTGCTAACTCAGAGGAAAAACCATCCACTGCTAGATCACAAAACAAATTTGGTAAGTTACTTACATGCCCAATCACCAAGGTCTTCTTCCCAATAGATCTACATTAGTCAACCCTTTTAGCCTATTTCCCAATGAATTACACCTCTACCCCGATATAACGCGACCCGATATAACACGAATTCGGATCTAACACGGTAAAGCAGTGCTCCGGGGGGGCGGGGCTGCGCACTCTGGTGGATCAAAGCAAGTTCGTTATAACACGGTTTTACCTATAACGCGGTATGATTTTTTGGCTCCCGAGGACAGCGTTATATCTAGTAGAGGTGTATTTTAGTTGTAGGATGTGACTGATCCTCCTAGTAACCTAAGATAATCGCCTATGTTTGTGACAGTTCAAAAAGCTTCCACGCTTTGTCTTATGTCTGTATACACCTGGAACTTGAAAGGCCGAGTGAAACCATTAACTATGGTAGATATATGTACCGTGTTCTATAATCCCAGTTAACAAAAGTAACTTGTTCAGTTTTAAAACTGTTCTGCAACAGTCTTGATTGGAACCGGTTACAAAACAGACACCCACACATCTGTGATAATCTTTAAAACACATACATAAGCACATACGCTTTCTTACTAATAGGTACTTAGCTTCAGGATGCGGTCAACTGACTGATTTGGGTCATCACCCAACAGAAAGTCTGTGTGTTACTTGTCAGAGTTCAGGGCAGATGCACCTGTTTTCACTCACTCTCAGGCTTTCGGTTCCCCTGGCCATCACCTCCGATGGGTGGAGACCCACGTCTCGCTGCCTTCTGAACAGGGTACGTCCAAGCTGAACAGTTCCCTGCCTTCACAGTGGTATTCCCAGCAAAGCCAGTCTGCTTAAACAGGCCTGCTTGGGTTCTCTTCAAAGACATTTAACAGGTGTAATGGCTACAGTTATAAGATACCACAGGATTTCCTATGCAAGCTTACTTTATTCTTAAGGTAAAAAGCACTACAGTGAAAACATTAAAACCAATAAAAGAACCTACACACACGCTACCAGCTGTCTCCAACAAGTGACTAGTGACAACTGGCAAATTAGTCCTTCAGACTCCAAAGGGGTCTCTTGTTTGTCAAGTTCATAACAGCCTCAGCTCAGAACTGGCACATTCATGACATGTTTAGTCCACTTTTTATATAGCTCAGGCATCTTTGATTTCAGGAGCTGGTAAAGTAGCAGACAATTAGCTTCTCTCTCCAGGGCATAGCTTCCGAAGAATGGATTTGAAGTGGGTCACTTGCATTCCCCTCATTGCCCAGGTATTTCCTAGAAATCCGCTTTCTACGCATTGTCCCAAAAAGTCCTTTGACGTTCCTAACATTTACATTAGTCAAGTCCCTAGAAACGATGCATACAATCCTACAACACCACAATTGCATTTTAAATAATACAATAGACCTAAAAGGTATTCAACCTAATTCAATAAGGTTTCATTTAATTCAGTAACGTTTAGCTTAATTCCATAAGGTTTGTCCAGGATATAGCAGGATATTGACAGTCTGTCACATTAATTATCACCAAATCTTTGCTGATCTGCTAGCTTTCAGCTCAGTTATTGTTCACAACAGGAGTTGACTCTACAAACACAGGTGAGTGAAGGACAGTTCCTCTCCCCCCCCCCATATGCTAATAGGCAACCTGAATGCCTGGAAAATAGAAAGACAGTTAGAAGTGCCTATCTGAGATAAGGACTTGATGTCACCAGGAGAGCTTCCACATGGCTGGCCTAGACCTCAGTCTTCTCCCTTCTCAGTGTCCTCAGCTTTCAGGAAGCGATGTGTTGAAGGAGACAGGCCTGTTTTTGCTGGGTGGTCCACCTTGGTTCCTCTTGGAAGTGCTGGCATGGACTAATTGTATGGTGACCCAGCCTTCCGAAGTTTTGAAATATTAACTCAAAGTGAGTGAGTCTCTCTCTCTCACAAGCCAGTCAGGGAACAAGATATGAGCTCTTGCTGCTGGAACTGGAATTTTCCAGTCTCTTTGTGCAACACATCTTGTCAGACCAGCTTGTGTAAGACAAGGTAACCGTAACTATTGGTACAGCCACCGTGGGACATACCTTGAACACTCTCTGCAAGTTGCTTTCCCTTTGGGATGCATACTTTTGGCCAGTTTTGCAGTTATGCTTGCTCAAATTGCAGTTTCTCCATCAACACTCTGCTAGCGGCTGAAAAGTCCAGTTTAAAGTTCCCATAATTTCCATATTCTTTGATGCTTTTTAAGCTTGTTTTAGCAGTCCATTACACAGGGCAGAGTCACGTCAAGAACTGTGGTTGTCCAGCAGGTCAGAACAGCGTATCCATCTTCCATTTCTGTTCTCCTTGTTTTAACAACAATGGTTGGACCTTAGCATGTATGGTTGAGCCGAGTCTGTGCATTATTTACCAAGCAGTTACATTTTGGATTATTCCATTCAGTGGTCAATGGTCCTTAGCATTATAAACACGCTATTTGACTCATTTCTTTTTATTTACGGCCTTTTTTTAGCACAGGTGTATTTCACTAACTTGATAGCAGAAGCATGCTTGTTTAGCCTTACTGCTTCACTTTATTACTTTAGCTAAAATAAAGCAATAGGAACGCAACCTCTTTCTTTCCCATGAGGCAAATCCTGTTCCTAAAGTTTACAATGTTTTGCCCAACGCTGTATTACTTAGAGTTGACTTTCTTTGTACTCGAGGACGGCCTGTATCCCCATTTGAAGTTGTATTAGATTCCATCAAGTCCCCCATTTTACAGCTGTATGTGGCATATCATATACTAACAGTGTTTGATAGTATACGATTGATTTTCAGTTCATTCATTCACAGGGGAAAGGCGGAAGTCTCTCTAGCTGCACCAGCAGTACACCTTTGTGAAAGGCTGCAGCCACTCTGGGTTTCCGCAGATTATTGGATAAATCTAGCTGTTAGACCTTGGGCTTTTATTCTGTCAGCTCGCTGGTCTGTCTTTACTAAAAGGTTTTAATACTTGCCTGGGTATTAAATAGCAATAACTCAATTTCGGGGCCTTAGTTACTATGTGGGTTATAGTGTTGTGTACACACACTATCACAATCACCTCTGTATAGGATCTTCAGCACCCCAGGAATATTCGGAGAGGCAGTGTAATCTAGCGGCTTGATCACAGGGCCGGGAGCAAGATAGGGTGACCAGATGTTCCGATAAAATCGGGACCGTCCCAATATTTAGGCGTTTGTCCCGTGTCCCGACTGATGTTAGGTCAGGACGCAATTTGTCCCGATATTTCGCGATACTCTTTTTTTTTTTTGCTCCACCGGCGGCACTCCACTTTTTTTTTTTTTTCTCTGCCAGCGACCCCTCCTCCCCCC
Organism: Chrysemys picta bellii; assembly: GCF_011386835.1. Classification (NCBI taxonomy): domain Eukaryota; kingdom Metazoa; phylum Chordata; order Testudines; family Emydidae; genus Chrysemys; species Chrysemys picta. Next base: position 42,116,849 of record NC_088802.1, on the reverse strand, counting down.
GCCTCTCCTCCCCCAGTGTGTCCCGATATTTTCTGGTCACCCTAGAGCAAGAAGCTCCCAAGTCCTTTAATCCCAGCTTTTTTGCTGACCCACTGTGGGGCAAATCTTATTCTCTCTGCGCTTCAATTTACCCCCTCTCGTGAAATGGGGTAAGTATGTTCCTGTTTCAGAGCAGTTGTGAGAATTAAAGTTGGTGTAGCACTTTGATAGTACTTGGTGATTATTGTTAAACCTCTCAATCAAGAGAAAATATCTTTATACATAAGGCCTTAATGCATCCATTGGGTTTTTTGTAGGTACATTTTGGGGCCTATGAAGGTTGACTAACATCCCTTTAAATACCTGCCCAGAATTTTGTCTGTTTGTGGAACCTGCAGCAGCAGCTCTGCAAGATGCTGCCCAGTCCTGGTGTTTATTATTTTCCTTGGGAGATTAACTCTGGATCAGTCGCAGATGGGGAGACCCTGCGAACGTTTGGCAGGTGAGAACAGCTTTTTTCAGGCCAACGCTACTTTCAACAGTGTCTCTGTCGCGTCTGTAGTTCCTTTTTTTCTTCCTTGCGTCCTCTCAACTCACTTTTTAGGGTCCCTGCTGCTGAGTTCACTGAATCAATTGTGTTTCAGGTTACACTGTTATGACATGGTCCAGTCTGAAGCCATCCTGACAGCCCTGCGCAGTTCAGTCCAGCACCAGGTTTGTGTTTGCACCAAATTTGTGGAACCGTTCCAAGCCCAGCTTGGATCCCTATATGTGGCTCTGGGAGAGATTGAGCAGAGGGATGGTAAGTGCTTCTTTGTTTTCTCCTTACGTGAAAGGAGGAGCTGTCTGTTCGTCTGAGGAAAGGAAAAAAACATGCACTGGTTAGGCCTCTGTCCTCCTTTGCTCTCCCTCTCCACCCAAAGCAACTGTTCTGTTAGGTGAAGAAAATCATTCAAACTCACTCTGAGACACAGCATGTTTTATGGTTAGAGCAGGTTCTATTTCCAACTCTGCCACTGACTTCCTGTGTGACCTTGGGCAAATCACTCCTCTGCCCCATGCCTCAGTTTCCCCATGTATAATATCCGTATCCACCTTCATAAAGTACTTTGAGATTGGCACATGAAAGGCACTAGAGAAATGCCAAATATTACTATTTTTGTGGCTATGATAAAGGACCTTTCCTCTCTAAAGATAGCCTTATCTCGAAACGCTGCGATCGCTGTTCTTTGATATCACTATGCAGTTAATCAGTTGGTTACAGGGAAACTGGTGTTCTCGGCGGAGGCTTGGGACGGCCTAGTGCAGCTCAGCGTGTTTGTGTTTCAAAGTCTTAGGAAGTGGCAACATTAGAAGACACGTTTGATCGTAGAATAATATCATTTCGCTCATTTAAAGCATAGATGCTAAAACCAAGAAGTGTATTTTAAAATGAATGTTTTAGCTGAAATGAATTGCAGTGAACCCATGTTATAGGGAGGAAGGTTTGGTTTTAAAGTACGGGACTGAGAGTTAGGAGATCTGGGTTCTATTCCTGACTCTGCCATTGACTCACTGACACCTTGGGAAGGTCACGCCCGTCCTGTGCCCCAGTTTCCCCACCTGTAAAATGAGGAGGGTAATTATTAGGCTAACAGTGTTGCTGTGAGGACTGATTAGCCTATAAAGTGCTTGGAGATCCTCTGAGGGAAGGTGCCACAGAGACAAATTAATATTTTCTATCCTAGTTATTTGGGATTAGCATAGCTCCACAAACAGGACCCGATGCTTGTGCATTGAGCAGCCGACACAGTGAGCAAAGTGCAAGTTCCACACAGCTAACGCAGCAGGGATGTGTGTCTGCACATGTACCGTTGGAAATTATGGAGAATCTCCCCCCCCCCCGCCCGAACCTTTCTATCCCAACCCTAAATTTTCCATAACTCTCCAGCCTGTAATTGCCTTTCCTTGTCTGTATTTTGTAATTTGCAAACACATTTAACTCACTACATTGCAACATGCTGTTTACCTTGAGCCACAGCTTAGAAATCTTTGCGTCTCTTCTCCTTCCCTCAGAGCATCACAAATACATCCCCACTCTGAGGCATGGTATGTGAGGCGTGAAAGCAGTCCGACAAGCTCGGTGATGAAGGGCGCCAGATCCAATTTGTTAAGGTGCTCTGAGGATCATTTTATTTGCATTATAAGACGTAGAAAGCAAATGTTGGCTTGGCTGTACGCCAAGTGAAGCTGAGTGGCTTTGTCCCAGGCAACACCTTGTAATAATAATCATCAGTGAGTGGAATTCTTCTTAATTAGTTTGAGACTTATTACATACAAGATTTGTAACACCATGCCTTTCTGGATTGCCTTCCAGCTGACTGTCTCCAAGCACAGTCTAAACACAAATGATTTCAGTCTCACAGCACCACAGGCAATTGTTCCCATTTTGCAGGTGAGGCAATGAAACAGGATAAGACCAGAAAGTCCCACAGCTAGTCAGCGACAGGGCTAGTTTCAGAACCCAGGACTCCTGGCCTGCCACAGCTCCTGCTCTATGGAACAATCTCCCCATAACTCTCTGCTTCGGTCACTCGCTGCCTATTTTTAAAGTTCAGCTCAACCCCTTATTTTCTCCTGCCTCTCTCTCAATTTCTCTTTCAAGTCCTAGTCTGTAACAGTGGGGGTTCGGTCTGTGCAAAAGATGCTACGTAACCGTTCTCCTCTCGAGAAGCCGCATTCAGTATTTTATATTTGCAGGTGAGGGGCCTGTGCTGAAGGCTCGGGTGCTGACGTGCGTGGAAGGGATGAATCTGCCCTTGCTGGAGCAGGCAATACAGGAGCAGCGGCAATATTTCCGAGAGAGACAGGGGCAGGTGGAGAGCAGTGCCTCCTAGCCTTGCTGGAGGAAGGTGTTGTTGGACTGAGTCCAGGTCTCAAATGCATCACCTGCCTTCCGTCCTTCTCTGCATCCCGCTGCTCTTTTGCTGTTTTGGCACCATGAGCCCCAATCCGGTTCCGAGGTTGCTGCCCCTTTCCATAGTGTTTCAGGTTTTGGATGTCCTCCGAACGTGCATTTGCCTTAAGTGTTTTCAGGGGCTCATTTTTATCCCTCTTTTCTGTCCCGTCACATCAATGGGATGAACTGAGTGCCTGTGAAAGTCAGAGATACCAGGGGTTTAAGATGGTTCGCCCTCACACTTCTGTCAATAAGCTTCAGACCTAATCTGAAATACCCTCCACTATTCCAGTCATGGGCCCCATGCAGCTCTGCCAGTGCACCTCAGTCCTGACCCTTACAAACTCCCACCGTTCCAGTGCTCAAGCCTGTCTGGAAAAGAGATTGGGAAGCATGCAGAATTGAATGGCAACTTCAAGCAAATCTGCCCAGAGGACAAGACCAAATCCTCATCACACAAGAGCTGAGTCAGGATTTGAACCCAGGTCTCTAGAAACAAGAAAATGACGCACCAATTTATTACACTAGCTGGTGCATCTTTGCAGTTAAAGTCAATATCTCAGACTGAGACGAGCGTGGACAGTGTCTGTTGGCGTCAGTGGGAGTTGGGTGGGTGGGTGCGTTTGAGGAAGGAATTTGACCCAATGAATTCTGAAATATAAAATTGTGGTGCCCCGCAGATGGAGGTTAGTCATTTGTTTCCCTCCTTTCCAGGACGAGAGTAGGAGAGTGTCTGATCCTGCAGGTGCTTTCCTTTAAGAAAACCTAAATTGTCTCTGTTTTATTATTGTACTGAACGTGTTCTTTGACTGAAATGGTCATAAATAAAGGAGATGAAAAGAGCATGCAGCCTGCTTCCGTTAGTGATTAAAAACTGCATTCATGTTAAGGGGCCTGAATTCATCCCTGCTGTAACTCTGCTGAAGACGCAGGGAACTGAGTCAGGGGGGTGTTCTTTAATAATGGGTCTCTTTCAAGGGTACCTGGCTTTGGAAGAGCTCCGGGAGGAGGACATGAGACTACATCAAGGCTTGTCTACCTTCAGAACACACTACAAGACCTATCTGTTTACCAAAGCCATACTGCTGTAAATGAAGACAAATATTAACGTGAAGTGGGGAAAGAGAATGTCTGTGGGAGGGGAATAAAACAAACAAACTCAACTGCTCTAGAAAACCTCCCAAGGAGAGGTGGGGAGCAGCATTCACTGTGATGTCCAACTGGACAACACTTTGCACTTCAGTTACTTGTTTGGCTTGTAGATTCTATGGTGACATACAATAAAAGAAACTCTAGCTAGAGAATTCCCAATATGGAAGCCAGAGGGAGCTAGGTGTATATTAGGTTCCACATTACCTGGTGCCTGAAACCAAGACCTGAGACTTGCCTGTCATTTATACAGCTCACTATCTTGTTTGATTAGGTTGCACTGTATGTTTATTCACACAGTTATTAAGCCTTGTCTTCATGTGCTCTGGGCTCACTGTAAAACCTGAGATGGAGTCTTGAGAGGTAGTTTGGTTCTCCCAAAGGCCTGAACTAGAGCATGCGGACATTACAACTTACTAGTAACATTCAGATACAATTATTTTGTGGGTGGCCTGAACCATTTTAATTTGGGCTATTAGTTTTTAAGCTACTAGCCCAGCTGTGGAACAACAGGACATTTTAGGTCATTATTCGTACAGCCATGCCAAAGATCTGTGCAGTCAGTGGACCCATGTATGCCCTGCCATTCCACATCTTCAGAGGGCATGGGAGAGAGTCGCCAAGGAAGAGAACTGTGACTAATACAGTAAATGTGGCATAAAGAGGCCTCTTCCCTTTGCTGTACATTGGAATTGAGAGTCTCTTGAGGCAGCCTTACAGAATACTACAAGCCAAAACCAAATTTTTTTTTGGCCTGGTAAGTAAAAAAAATCCCGCCCCCCCCCGCCCCATCATCTTACTAAGGGCAGATAGAGTCTGCTTGGGCTGGTAGATGTTTGTTGGCCATTTTGCAAGGCATAAAGGCATTTATTAGTTATTTGTATTATGGTCGTGCCGAGGCGCTCTGGTCATGGACTATGACTCCGTTGTGCTAGGTGCAGTATAAACACGCCCCAAGGAGCGTACGCTCTGTCCTTACACAGTTCTCAGCTGTCCCTCAGCATGAAGGATGAGCCCCTAAGTGACTTGTTTCCCGGACAGTCGCTGTCGATCTCCCACTTTTATTATTATACTGATTTTGTTAGCAATTATACTTAAGATTGTGGAAAACGGGGTAACTAAATTGATCCCCCGTCATGTTACATTTCTTCCACTGCAATTTTGCTTGTGTCCCTTGTCTGGGTCGTCATCCTCCCCAGCTGGCTAACAGCTAGAAGGGTGTGAATGCCACTGGACAAAATTCTTTCCTCCTCTTACCTCAGCAGTGGCCAGCACCAGCCAGTGCATTTGATTGTAACATAGACACTATAACATTTTAAATGATGTCTCCCCCTAGTGGTCAAATGACCTGGGCACGAGAGTAGAATGAATTTTGACCCTTTGGCAACCCAGTAGATCAGCAGGAAGGCTACACAGAGAAGGTGAGATGAGCATGTGGGCAGGAGCATACAGTGGGCATGGAGAGGAGACAGCCATTTCACACTGGATGCAGGAAACTGAGTGCAGAAACTGCCCAGCCTGCATAGGAGGGGCTGCATATGCCTGCCTTAAAACCTACCCTCCAACCGCACAGCATTTAAGTTAAATATTGAAGGAAAGCTGGTATATTATGGCAAATCCATCTTTAAAGTATTAGATCTCTTTCTCCACAGGCTGCAGGGGCCAGTTTTCATGCAGAAATGCTAGCCATAGACATATAGGGGGAAGAGCAATACAGTAATTCTGGCCCATTACAAGGGACACGGTTGCAGCTGGACCATTTTCTACAGGCCATCAGAGTCGGCTTTAGGAAATTTAATACAGGGAGGCCTGGGGCTACTCGGGGTGGGAAAGGACAAATGGTTTTACACCTAATTAGGAGACTGTTGGTTGAAAATAGAGCAGATGGTATTGAACTGTTAAGAGGTACATAGCAGTAATACTTAGCGCTAATAGGGCTTTTAATTCATAACTCATTCTCTCAGCCCCCAAGCCCATTTAACAAAAGGGGAAGGAGAGGCAGGGTGAGTAAGTGGCTTGTTCAAAGTCACAGGAAGAGACCGGCATCTCTGAGCGAGAGATTGATCTTAGATGGTCAGGATCAGTCCAGTCCTCTGACTACTAGTCATTTTCTCCAATGTATTCGCCTAATAACTGTATTATTTAATTCAGGAGGGGTATTTAGTTACTGATGTGTGCATTAGAAATTGAACCCAGGGTATTTGAGAATTGCTTGAGGCACTGGACTGAAACAGCTTGGAGGTTTTGCATTGGAGGGCAAGCATCTTCCCTGCCTCTGTATAGTATGTAGCACAGCTTGGGATGTGCACATTTGTTTATAGAGTAGCACTGCCATGAGACATGCCTTGAGGCTCTTGTTTGGATGCCTTTAGGCTGCTGAATGTGGTTACACTGTGGGGTATTATTAAAGGGAGTTGTCTTTGCAGGGGTTAGGGAACGGATGGGATATTGCGATGGAAAGGGTTTAATGCAATTGCAGTACCTTTTTCCATCCAACAATACCTTCAGTTTCTGGGATGTTCATTGAAAGGCGGGGCCTGCTGGTACTCTGAAGCAGAGGGCAATGTTAAAATGTGCGGGACTGAAATGGCAAAGTGGGACTCTGACTAATGAATGGAGGAATGTTTCAGTGACAAGCCTGCCGACGGACCATGGACACGTTCCAGGATGTGTTCCAGAAGGTGGAGAAAATTGGGGAAGGCACTTATGGAGTGGTGTACAAGGCGAGGAACAAACGAACGGGCCAGCTGGTGGCTCTGAAGAAGATCCGTCTGGATTCGTGAGTGTCCACGCTCCCAACCAGGGTCCAGCTCACACATTCCACCTCAAAGCCAGAACTCTAGGGTCATGCCAACGCTAGGGTTTGAAACCGTGTCTGAAATGTTTACCCAACACAGCTACTGTTGTAACATGGTTAGGCAACCCACATCACAGCATTAAGAAGCCACGATAGTGCCCTGCTGTGCCTGTCTGTAGCGTAGTCAAGGAGGGAGGGATAGCTCAGTGGAGGGAGGGATAGCTCAGTGGAGGGAGGGATAGCTCAGTGGTTTGAGCATTGGCCTGCTAAACCCAGGGTTGTGAGCTCAATCCTTGAGGGGGCCACCTAGGGATCTGGGGCAAAATCAGTACATGGTCCTGCTAGTGAAGGGAGGGGACTGGACTCGATGACCTTTCAAGGTCCCTTCCAGTTCTAGGAGATAGGATATCTCCATTAATTAAAAAATTAAATAGTCTAGACCTCTTAGGATCAAAACCTGGTCCAGAAAGGAGCAGCAACCCATACCATCTCCAGTCAAGCTTGAAATGGTAATCAAGCACAGCTGTGTCCAAACCATACTCGAGAACCATCATCTAGCCAGACCAGTTTGTGCTGCACTGTAGACAAGCCCTAACCTTCCTAACTGCACACAATCCTCACCCCTCATTCAAACTTACTGATCAGCATGACAAGCTAAGAGCTCCCCGCCAGGAATGGGAAACGCGCCTCAGTCTGAGAACAAGCATTCTAAGATAGCCTGTGCCACAGAAACTGGCTTGTACACTCCTTGTCCTAACATTTCCCTCCGCATGCTCCTTCTCAAGCTGGTCTTAAAGCAGTTCTCTCCCTAGCATGGACAGCCTCAAACCAGGGCCAACACTTGTTGGAACTTGGCTCGGCCTACTCTGTGCATGCCAGTGGGACAACCAGGCTGGCTTAGGGCTCTCACTTGGCCGTATAAAGAGAGGCCAGATTTTCAGGCGCACACCTCACCCACAATGACATGTATGACTGAGCGCTGGCCCCAGTTATGTGTGCTGAGCACTTGAAAATCTGATCCTGCGCTCTCCTAAAAATCTAGGCCTAAGTTGTCTAGATACATATGGAGAGGGTCCTAGATCGAGAAACCTTATATTTTCTGTCCTAAGCCCCTGTGAGTATCCACCAAAAAGAAAGGTCAGAAAGGAAGACGTCCGTGAGCCACATGACTAGCTGAATTGGCATTTACTTGCTAATATCACCCCAGGAAATAATGGGGAATGCAATAAAGTCTGTTTTTCTCCCATAGGGAGACAGAAGGGGTTCCGAGTACAGCAATCCGAGAAATCTCTCTGCTCAAAGAACTTAAGCATCCAAACATAGTGAGGTAAGAGAAGCACTCAGTCTGGCCATGGAATTGGGGCGGTCGGGTCATTGCAATACGACTCACTCACTACTGATCAAGTGCAGTTGTGTCAAGCTGAGGAGCATAAGGATGTTAACCAACGTCTCCCAGCTTTGTGTGTGCCAAGTAAAAGGGTTGTTGATTAAAAGGAAACGGACAAGGCATTTCTCAGTCAGTCACGTATAAAAAATCGTTTTCTGCTCGCCCTTTGCCCTAACCACTGACTTAGCTATTTTTCAAACAGTAAGTGCCTATCAAAGTCCCTGAGTGTTATTCAGAGTCATTACCCTGACACAGGGCAATGGAAAAGGCCACAGTTCCAGTTGATGGGTTATATTTTTAGACACAGCCACACATTAAGAAGTGTGTGGAACTTAAAAATCAGATGAACAATCCCTGTGAACAGTGTGAATTAGCGTTCAAAGTGGAGCAAATTTACAATTTCGTAGTCGTCTTGTGTTTCTTTTTCCTTCTGCGGTTGCATTAGTGCTGAAGAGAATTTAATGGCCTTTTTCTCCATTGAGCATTTTAAACTTTGTTTTTCCCCTGGAAATTTCCTTGGTGTTTTTTGTTTTTAAACTTGGTCACCTTGCCGAGCTAATGGAGAAGATGACGGTGGCTGCGAGACTTTTGTGGAGAAATTCAAATGCAGGAAACGTGATGTAAAAAAATGTGTCTGGGTGTTGACAATCAGACACCAAATAAACAGAAATGAGATAGATGGCCAAGGAAACCGAATGCCATGCTTTGGCTATGAAAAACAACAGGGTGTCTTACAGCAGGGCTCCAACTCTCGGGGGGTTGGTTAACTTCGCCCCTTTTCTCAGCATGAGCCAGCACTGCCTAGCTACAACCAAGCTTTCCTAGTCAAGGCGTGCTCCTTTCTGAAAGACCTTCCCAAGCAAGATTTCCTCTCCCCTCCTTAAAATCCAGGCCAGAGCTGCAGCTCTGGAGTGGCTGTTTTGGAGAGCAGCAGCAGAATGCTGCAGATCACAGTTACCCTTCCAGCTAGATTCAATACATCTACACTTCACTGAAAAAGCCACAGGCCGGCCCGGGTCAGCAGACTCGGGCTCATGGGGCTATAAAATTGCAGTGTAGATGTTCGGGCTCAGGCTGGAGCCCAGGCTCTGAGAACCCGCGCCGGGGGTGAGGGTCTCAGAGCCCAGGCTCCAGCCCGAGGCGGCACATCTGCACTGCAGTTTTACAGAGCTGCAGCCTGAGCCCTGGAAGCCCAGGTCAGCTGACCCAAGTGCCAAGACTCGGTGCATAGGCGCCGACTTATTCTGGCGCCGGTGGTTGCTTGACCCCCATCGGCCCCCGCCCTGACTCCACCCCTGCCCCGCCCCCATCCCAACCCCTTCCCCAAAGTCCCTGCCCCAACTCTGCCTCCTCCCTGTCCCCATTCAACTCCTTCCCCAAATCCCCACCCTGGCCCCTCCTCTTCCTCGCCTCCTCCCCTGAGCGCCCCATGTTCCTGCTCCTCCCCCTTCCCTCCTTGCTATAGCTGTTTGGTGGTGACAAGCGCTGGAAGGTAGGCAGAGGAGCGGGGATGGGGCGCGCTCATGGGAGGAGGCGGAGGTGAGGCGGGGCAGGGTGCTTGGGTGCCGGTGGGTGCAGAGCACCCACTACTTTTCCCCCATGGGTGCTCCAGCCCCAGAGCACCCACAGAGTCGGCGCCTATGACTCAGTGCTGTGGGATTTGTATTGCCGTGTAGACATACCGATAGATTCCAAGGCCAGAAGGGACCATCGTGATCATCTAGTCTGACCTCCTGTCTAGCACAGGCCGGAGAACTTCCCCACAGTAATTCCGAGAGCAGAGCTCCCATCTGGATTTAAAAATGGTCAGTGATGGAGAATCCACCATGACCCAACTAATGCATATTGGCTACATTTTTGCTTTCATCAGGCTGTCCTTGTTCTTTTCAGGAATGCCCATTCACATGCAGGATGGTTTGCCACCCGCACCAAACTCTTCCCTCCAGTCTTACCAGATACAATGGGCCAGCTCCTCAACTGGCATAGCTCTGCCTTTCAATGGAGCTATGCCAAGTTACACAAATTGGTGATCTGGCCCTATTATCCCACTTACAAACTAGCTGCTGCTAATATAATGTAGAGAAGATAGATAATAGCTAGTAAGGCACAAGACGTTTCAAATAAATCCTATTCCATTCAGCTGCTGAAGAAAAGAACCTAGCAGAGGGATTGTGGGCCTGCTAGAAGAGAACATATCTATGTTACCCCCTGTCCTGTTCTACTGCTGTTTCATTACAGAAATAAGTATTGGTTTGGAGCACTGCTGTATAAAGCTGGTCAGGACTGTTTTTAATAAGACTGGGCATGGTTGTGTTTTGTTCTTAGGCTTCTAGATGTTGTGCACAGTCAGAAGAAGCTGTATCTGGTGTTTGAGTATCTGAATCAGGACTTGAAAAAGTACATGGACTCGTCCCGGACAGGGGAGCTCCCTTTAAGTTTGGTAAAGGTACGAAGTTTAGAGAAGTAAGAGTGCCACCTTGGCAAAATACCTGCAGGCGGGTAAGACTGTGTTTATACTTGCTGCCCTCTGCTGGATGGACCCAGAACTGCTCCGCTGTGTGTTAGACTTTATATTGATAGCGGAAATTGTTGGTAAGCTCCCGCAGAAGGCAGTGGGAGCGGTGAGTGCTCAGCACCTCTACAAGTCAGGCCCAAGGTGCTGTTTGATCTGAAAGATTCTAGACAGCATTGTCTGGTTCGTTAATTTCCCAGCCATTTCCAGACTTCTCAGCTTGTTTGACCAACAACAAAACAAGTGATGTTGGGGGAGACAGTCCAGGGAGCTACTGCTAATTGTTTTTATATTGAGCAACACGCTGCTGGCACTGGCAGTGACAGCACAGCGTGGACTTGACTCCTTCCCTCCCCAAGGCAGCAGGGATAGAGACGTGTCAGTGTATTGCTGGGTTGTGGTCAGAACCTCTGTCATGGGTTTGGATGGAGCTTGGGTGACAGTATCTGGGCTGTGGGAGAGAAGTTAAGAATATAAGAAAGGCCGTACCGGGTCAGACCAAAGGTCCATCTAGCCCAGTATCCTGTCTTCCGACAGTGGCCAATGCCAGGTGCCCCAGAGGGAATGAACAGAACAGGTAGTCAGCAAGAGATCCATCCCCTGTCGCCCATTTCCCAGCTTCTGGCAAACAGAGGCTAGGGACACCATCCCTGCCCATCCTGGCTAATAGCCATTGATGGACCTATCCTCCATGAACTTATCTAGTTCTTTTTTGAAGTTATACTGCAACCATGAAATATTTTCCATACAGCTGTTGGACACTTCCTTAATGAAGATCTACCGTATTTCAAAGGTTGTCATTTAAACCAGCCCAGTTTTCCACATTGTCTCATTGCATGGATGTCTGAAATCTCTCCTTTTAGAGCTATCTGTTCCAGCTGCTGCAGGGTGTGAACTTCTGTCATTCGCACAGAGTCATTCATAGAGACTTAAAGCCTCAGAATTTGCTTATCAACGAAGTGGGAGCCATCAAACTGGCAGATTTTGGTCTGGCTAGAGCCTTCGGGGTTCCACTGCGCACTTACACTCACGAGGTAATGGCTGTGTCCCATCTGATCTAAGGTGCCTTCACCTGGGTATCTTAGTGCCAATCTCACTCTCCGGTTTATCTCATCTGAATTATTTGATTCCTATGAAAAATAATGGTTTCAGAGGGGTAGCCGTGTTAGTCTGTATCAACAAAAACAACAAGGAGTCCTTGTGGGTTAGTCTCTAAAGTGTTACAAGAACGCCTCGTTTTTATGAAAAATAATGTAATCTATGAATTTCTAATATGCCCATCACTGTAAAATTTGTGTATCGGGCACTACAGTGGCCTGCACTGTTGATTAGATGCCACTTCCTGTGTGGTTGGAGGGGGCATAGATGGATGTTGTACATAAAGAATCTTTCCAAGCTGGACACAGCAGGAACTGTCCCTTGCTAAGAACAGAGAACTGTGTGTACCTGCCAAGGGAAACTAAACTAAAGAAGGGGTAGTCAATAGGTGGACCGTGGGCCAAGTCTGGACCACCAGATGCTTTTGAACAGACCCCAAAATTTTATTTACTTATCATTGTTTTTTTGTTTTTGTTTTTAATTTTCTTCTCTAGTCTGGACCTTGACAAAAAATTGTCTACCCCTGCAGTAATGCTTTTGTTTTGGTTTCTTGCAGGTGGTAACTTTATGGTACCGGGCCCCCGAAATCTTGCTGGGATGTAAATACTACTCGACTGCAGTGGATGTCTGGAGCATTGGCTGTATCTTTGCAGAAATGGTAGAATAGGTTTAACCATTTTCTAAGTGAATGGTCCCTTCTTTTTAACATGACATTCATGCTAACGCTTATCCATTTCTTACCCTGGTCCTGGATGGCACTGGGAGTTGTGACGGAGCAGGGAGCAGGGCAGATTTGACCTGGGAATGTTGCAGGGGGGTTGCAGTGGGGATGTGGGACTTCCCTTGAAGGAAGCTACCTGAGCTGTAACCTGAGCCAGGAAGGGGGGGGGGGGGGAAAGAGAGAATTAACACCTTCTGCCCGGGAGACTGAACAAAGCAGCGGGAGGAGTTTGGAGTTTAGTTTCGGTTGGGGCTGGGTGGTGCAACGCAGGGAACCCCAAGCTGGGGTCTAAGCTCCCTGAACCTCCCCGAGGGACCTAATTGAGGGGGTCTGGTCGTACCTACACGCTCGGCTTGAGACTGTGTTCCTGTCCTTAAATAAACCTTCTGCTTTACTGGCTGGCTGAGAGTCACAGTGAGTCTCGGGAAGAGGGGTGCAGGGCCCTAACTCCCCCACAATCCGCAACAGGAGTACACCACGGAACAGGCAGTTGGAAGTTGGCAGCTTCTTAATTGTGCATTCAGAGTAAAATTCACTCCCCGCAGGCAGGGCCCAGCACAACAACTAGCCACCACTTACAGCCTGTTTCTCTCTATAGGCACACTTAAATCCTCCAAAAATTGCCCTCTGCATTGGGGGAAATTTAACCTGGGCTGGCCAAAATGGGACGTATGGTCACAAGAGTCCCTTTTTTAAGCCCTGTCCTGGCTGTCCCAATATTTTTGGCAAAACTGGGCATTTGTCCCCTTTGCTCTTGTCAAGAACGAAGGGGACAAATACCTAGTTTTGCCAAAAAAGTGGGGTACAACCCCTAGCGGGGTGCAGAGGAACATGTGGGGGGAGAGTGGCAACGCCAGCCCTGCGTGGGAGGGCGGGCTCGGGAGAGCAGCTTGGACCGAGCCAGCCCCCTGTGGGTGGGCAGCAGGGGATCTTGGGCTGGCCCTGTACCTGGGGTAGAGGGGGGCTTTGGGTTGGCTCCACGCAGGTGGGCTCAGGCTGGCCCTGGGCTGGTGGCAGGGGGCGCTCAGGCCAGCCCCATGCATGGGGCGGGGAGAGGAGGGCCTCAGGCCGGCCCTGTGCAGTGTCCCGTTTTCCCTTTGGGGAAATATGGCCACCCTATTTTAACCTCAGTGCTTGGATAGCTGCTGCTAAGAGCTGGGTGCAGCAAGAAGACTGCATTACAGAACTCATGTCCACCTGCGCCTGAGGTTCTCACACTGTGGTCTGCAGAGAGCTGGCATGTCATCTCACGTGCCAAAAAGTCTGGATTCCTTTAAAAGCAGCTTGAAACAAGGAGAAGATGGACCTAGCTTCCACCACTAGGGCCTGCTGCCACATTAGAGGGGCAGAAGCAGAGGATGCCCTCAGGGATCAGAGCCATCAATGGGGAGGTTGCTGGTGCAGCTGGACAAAATCTGCAAGGGGAGCGGAGAAGGGGAGCAGGTGTTTGTACATATATCAGAGAGAGGAACAGAGCCCGGAGTGGGGGTGGTGGAATGAAGAAGACAAGCAGATGCAATGTTATTTAACTTTCCCATCACTTACTGTATTCTAGACAGTCACTAAACACTTCCCTAGCGTTACTTTGCCATGGAAGGGTTGCCCTATATCGGGAGATGAACGTTATTCTTATTAGGGAATAATGTGAAGGAAACTTAATGGCCTGGATCTGGTGCTTTGGTTGCTCCCAGGTGACAAGAAAAGCCCTGTTTCCGGGGGATTCTGAAATTGACCAGCTCTTCCGGATTTTCCGCACCCTGGGCACGCCCACCGAGGCAGCGTGGCCGGGGGTGACCCAGCTTCCCGACTATAAAGGAAACTTTCCCAGGTGGGCGAGAAGAGAGATGAAGGAGATTGTTCCGAACTTGGATCGGGATGGGCGAGACTTACTGGCGGTGAGTTCTGAGCCGGTGTTGGGGGGGGCTCAGCTCTTGCCAATAGGGCAAAGGGGAGCACGTGTTCAGCTGAAATGACAAATCGCAGGTCAAGTGGTGTGTGTGTTGTGCCTCACCCCTGAACTGTGCTCTTGTATTTTGGATCCGCTGGACACAAAAGTTCCCGCATAGGAGTAGGGATTAGTTCTACTGGGCTCCACGTACAAATTGCTGGAGGAAATTCTCTGGGTAAAATACTGTGCTATGTAGGCGGTTACACTATGATTGTAACAGTCTCTTTTGGCCGTAAACGCTATGAATCTTTTCTATTCAGGTTCCTGTAGCACATGCAGCTCTGTGGTATCTGAGCACCTAAAAAGATTCAGAGGGCCGGAGTAGTGGGGTGATTGATTGCTGTTTTTCTCTTCTAACGTCCCTCCAATGTCTTCCACACTGAAAACGGACAAACTTGAGCTGTATGTGTGACGACTGCACCTGGAATGTTGTTCTTAACAACAGATTCCCAGCCCCATTTAGCATCAGAGCTAGTAACGTAGGTTGCTAAGTGCTACATAGTAGCTGTGGTGCAGGATGGATGTATATTGATAAATCTCAATACACATTCATGCTGTAGTGTTTTTTCCCCTTAGTAAATAGAGTAAGAAAATCTTGCAGTCATGGAACAGCTGTTTAAAACTACACTTAGTAGAACCCTCTAGGAAACATAGGCTGATCGAAGGGATTTCACCATTTACAGTGTTCCTTTGCCTGGGATTTTTTTATCCAAGATGGGTTATTGGGCAGTGATTTACCGGGGGGGCGGGGAGGGGAAGGGGGCGGAGGAGTTGTGTACTATGAAGTACAACTGCAGCAGCGTGGCCAGCGTGCTTGTCTGGAACAGACTCCTACCCTGCACATGCTTAGGGCACAAGGTGCCGGCTCTGATCCAACTCAGGCAAGGTCTATGACCGCAGCCCATAGAGGACTTTTTGGGCTGCCCTCCTTTTTCTAAATATTTGGGAAACCATGTAGCTTGGTGGTTGGCCACCAGCCTGGGGACTAGCAGGTCTGGGTTCTGTACCAAGCCCTGCTATTCTATGTCCTTAGGTGAATCACATCTCTGGACCTCAGTTTCCACATCTGGAAAATGGGGATATCAATCTCTAGCTACTCAACTTGGATATTGCCACACCTGATTAAAGTCAGTAAAGCCCTCTTGGGCTGTCAGATAAAGGCACCATATAATAATTGGTTCTCTTTGGAGGCCAGAGTCTAGCAGAGGAGAAGCGGCACTGACTTGAGCTATTTGAAAGCTTTTGCATTTGGTTCAATTAAACATCCTGCTTTAAAAATAAAACCCCAAATCCTCTTGGTTTTCTTTGCAGCAATTGTTACTGTATGACCCCGACAGGCGCTTTTCAGCTAAGGCAGCCCTCAACCACCAGTACTTCTTCTGGCAAAGCCCCCATGACCCCAAAGACCAGCACATGCTGCAGAAACACTGCAGCTGAAAGGACCCAGCGCCTCTGGCCGCCTGTATTCCTGATGCTGAGCTCTGTGCATCAGTGCATTTACCCGCTCCAGTGGCTGAGCAGGGAGGCTGGCTGGGGTTGAAATGCCTCCATATTACAAAGGAACTTGGAGGGAAGTGTTAGTTCTCATTTAGACAGAGGTGTTTGGATGCTCTCAGCCCATTGCTGGGGGTATCTGTTAGGGCCGTTAGAGCCTTCTTGAGGTAGTTGTTACATGTGATAGGGACAGGCCTGATGGCACCATCCATCAGCCTATAATACTGACTGGGGGACACTAAATTCTCACACTGGAGGGCAACTTCAGAATCCTTGTCCCCTGGGCTGGGAGCGTAGCGAAAGTGATGGTTGGTGCAGTGTAGCTTGTCTGTCCTTTCAGCACCCAGTCCTGGCTGTGGTTCAGATAGCCCATTGCAAAGAGATTTGTCAGCTTCCCTCCCTGCATCAGGCAGTGCTTGACCTAAAGCAACGGGGAGAGTCTACTGCATACAGCCAGGAGCGTCGCTGTTTATTGCTATTAAAAAGAAGAGGGGCTGTTAGTATAAGACTTTGTGTTCAACTGTTTAAGAATTTTAGAGTTTTAATTCCTAGTTAAACAGCAAGTGAAAATATCTTAAGAATGATCTTCATCGTGCGCGAAAGAGAAGCCAAAGGCTCCCGCTATGGCAACGTGTGAAGTCGCAGTTCTGGAGAACACGCCCTTTTGTTGTCCAAACGAAAAAAGTTCAGTCACTTGGGTTGGCTTTGACAATATTTGACTGTTTAGCTTTTGAGTGATTTAGCACCAGTTTTTGATGCAGTTGTGGGACTTCTCTCCTCCAGTAAAGAAAATACATAGAATTTGTTCCTAAGTCTTGGTTGTTTATGTTATAGGCTGCTCAATTGTTTAGCCACCCCCTGGACCCGGCTAGTGATGGAATCTGACAATCTCTCATGTATGCCAAAACCTCGACCTGTGTCTACAGCACCGGCCTATCCAGCTGGTCCATTTCTTTATTACAGGCCTTCTCTTTTCCCTTTGTCACCTTCTTCATTCTTTCTTCAGGTCAGAACTGTCAGATGCTGAGGCATCAGATAGTGTTTTGTGGAATAATGGGCAGAGAACAAAGATATTGCTGCTGCAGGGAGAAACTGAGTTTCTTTTAAATAAAAGCTGGTATGAGTTTGTTTTATTTTCTGAAATACTCTGAAGACAGATGAGTTACTTTGTTCCATATTTTGTTTTCCCACCTGCCTTAAAAAGGGGGCTGCAGAGACTCTGATAAATGAATTAAACAGCATTACTCTATGGAGATCTATATCCTCTTTCTCCAGCTGTTGAAGGTAACTGTGGTGAAATAGCAGTGGAACACTGAATCAGCAGCTCATCATGCTATCTGGGTACAATTTTGTACTCTCTTTTGCAATATTCATAACAGATATCCCTACACCTCTTTCAGCATTACTCGGGGAGGGGGGGGGGAGCTATATTGTCTTTCTCCAGCTGTTGAACGTAAGTGCGGTCATGTAGTTGTGTAACACTAAACCATTGGCCTTTTCTTTCCCCGTACCGATCCATCTTGTACTTACAGTGCAGATTTGGAGGCTAGCAGGGATATCTAAACCCTCTCATTCCTATCACTGGATTTTAAAAATCCCAGAGAGACCAGATAGGTGAGGTAATATCTTTTATTGGCCTAACAGAAATTGGTGCAATAAAAGATATTGCCTCACCCACTTTGTCTCTCTAATGTCCTGGGACCAACATCGCTACAACACTGCAAATAAAACAACGCCTTGTCAAAAGACCTCATGGAACAGCTGCCTTAGAGTTAGGCAGGTCACAGTCAAGGGTTACTTTCAGATTTGCTCATTCCTAAGGAATGAGAACTGCTAAATTCTCATTCATAGGGGTTGGAACTAGCACGCCCTGGCTTGAAGTGGTTTCCATCATACCCAGGGTTTACAGTGTGGTTCAAGGGCTCTCAGCACCCCCACTATACAAATTGTTCCAGCGCCCCTGTCCTCAATGCCGTTCTCCTAGGAAAGCAGCAGCTAAGACTGTTGCAAAAATTGTTGGTGCAAGGGTGTATTTTAGTGACATTTTATAGTCTAAGTGCTAAGCACTTGGAGAGGCAAAGTATTTCCTAGATATAGATGAATCGTGCCAAAAGAACTCTTTGCAGCTATTTATTCCAATTTTTAAATCAATTTGATTGGCCAATGCTGGGTTTGTTTTTAAGCAGTACAGGGGGAGTAGTACCTGTGTTCTCATCCAATCCTGGAGGCGAGACAATACCATGTGACTTATCTGACCCATCCCAATCAAGCAACACAACTTGAATTTCAAACATGAATGACGAATTCCTAGAGGAACGATGTGTGTCCATCACCCTCTGAATAGCAAATCTGAGAAACTTATGACCTGCTCACAGAAATTCCATGAAAAAGAAAAGAGGCAAAATCTGCTAAATAAGATATTAATTCCTGGGCCAGTTCAGAATTTGTTGCCAAATCTTTAGCTGGGGGGGAACCCCTGGCCCCGTGGAACAGATTGAAATACGGTGTGATGCTCACTGCTGAAATTCCAGGACCATGAGGTGGGGTGCATGAACCTGTTTATTGCCAATTCTGAGCAGCTTTGGGTCAGGAAAGTGCACTGGAGTCAGTAGCGCGATTCAGACCTAGTCCTTCTAAGGGGACTGCAAGGTGAACATAGTACACCAGACTGCTTGATCAGCTTCCTGCCTCTAAACCATTTCCCCCATCCTATTACTCCTGACAGTAAGTCGGAGGGAAAGTTATACAGAGCAATTAAGTAGGCACTTAAGTTACAAAACTCACAAACATTTAATTACACTGTATTCCCCAAACTTTCATCAGCCCTGAGGAGCAATTATTTAACATTTTTAGAGCAGTACCATGTCCCCTTAGTGAGCTGGGAAAGGGAGCAGCATAGGGGTGAATGGTGCTGCAGTTTTTTAGCCCTTTCCGACAGTTGATTAACTGAAAGGAAGGTTGACTCACCTGTCTAGGAAAGCTCAAAGGTTGCAGTACCGTTACACTGTCTGCAGAGGAGAACCATAGCTTCATGAGTTGCAAACCATGGAGAAATGGTTGTTAGAGTTGTTATACAGCTGCTGGAAGACAGAAGGAGGCTACCTGAGGCAGCTTTAGAGAGCTAGCTACTCTGATTGGCTGGCTTCAAGCCTGCTGGGAATCTGCAGGGCTATAAAAGCCAGTTAGCTGCTGCAGGTTAGAACAGGAGCTCGTGGGAGCTAGCGCTGACAGGCACTAGACCAGGAACCTGACTGAAAGCATGTAAGGCTAGTAACACTGAGATTCTAGTGTACGTCTTGTTTTCTTTGGTGTACCAATAAACTGCCTTAGTTCATGAGCTGAATGTCTGTCTGCCCCCTGTTCAAAAGACCCAGGCAACCATCACAGGAAATCATTAGCAAAACCTGTGAGTACTGACAAGCATCTGATTCCAACCCACAGATGATTAGAGAAGTTTAAAACATGCATTAATAGAATGCTGTTGGCCAATCAGCAGCTCTTCACCTGGCTTCCAGACCCTCGTTCTGCGTGCTAGGCCACTTTTCCTCCCATCCAGCTGTTGCTTGGCCTTTGGAAAAGGCAGAATGATCTGCAGTTCCCATTGGTTGAAATTAGTTGATTGTTTCAAATTATTTTTGTAAGAACTAGATACAATACAGTCCCCAGGGAGAGGCTGTGCATGAATGATGGGGGAGGAAGAGAAGGAGCTTAGCTAAGAATGATCAATCCCCTGGCCGTATTGCCATCTCCTAGAAAATCTGGCAGTCTCCCACACCCATTAGGACCGGGTACAAGCACTTTGATTTGGTTCTGAATCATGAAATGCAGAAGACATGATCCTTTCATTTCAGCCGGGGCTGAGCATTGTAAAAAGGCACTTGGCCCAAGTCCCATTGACGTTCACTCCTCCGTGTCTAATTCACGTAGCCACTTCTGGAAATGTTATGCTGGGTCTATAGTGCTAAGGTATATAGGGCCAGCTCCTCAATGGTATTAGGCACCTAAATGCCCAGGGGAGTGAGGATCTGGGCCCTGGTGCTCAAGACAGGGCATGTTTAGACCTACACTGAAGGGTGGGTGGGGACATCCTCCATTTTCAAAGATAACACAACAGCGGAGAGACACCTTATAGTTTTATTGCATGCATAAGAATGAACAAACTTGGGAGCACATTAGCCCCTTGACACCCTCCCCCCACTTCAAGGTGACAGGAAGTCACACAGTTTAAACTACCACAAGCATATTTGATGAATCAAAATCCCCTTTACTGTCCAAACCAGGCACAGACGCCCATGCTAGAACCCTTTCACCCCGATGAATGCCTTGTCTTCCTCTGTTGCCCCAGTTATGGGGAGGCAAGATTAGCTCGCTAGAATAGTATGCAGACAGACATGCTAGGCAGTCTGTTCAAGTGAGAATATCACCGTGGCTTAAGATCATGGTGGAATTGGAGGGGACATGGAACTCGTCTTAGTGCCTGAATCGTGACAACATGGGAGAATAGCGCTCAGGGCGATGAGACTGAAATCCCTCGGAGGTGGCTGGGAGCAGCAGCAGGCCGCTCAGAGGATCTTTCCGGCAACGAGTCATGGCTTCCTTGTAATTCATCTTTTCCTTGGTGACTGGGTCAACAAGATCCTTCTCGTAGTTGGGCTCATCCTGGAGCATCCTAGCCAGGTCGTCGCTAATCATGCCTGTCTGGGCTGCTTCCAACACTGGGATGCGACCGGTTTTCTTGGGATCAATGAGCCCCCCAGTCAGGTGTTGGACCTGTAGGTAGGGGAAGGCACTGTCCTTGGTCATCCATCCTTTCTGAACTGCCTCCCCGACAGACAGCCTCCTCTTGGTCACAGGGTCCTCTACACCTGTGAAAGCTTTCTGGGCGTTCAGCAGCCTCTGCATATAGGTGTTGTCGATCAGCCCTCTATCTATGGCTTTGTGGACAGAATACCGATCCCGTGTGATGAGGTCTACGATGCCCCCTGTTGCAGCCTGGGCCTCCAACAGCTTTTGAGCAGTCATGGGATCCACCATCTTCTTGATGACAGCAGTTCTTATGTTGCACTTGGTGTCGGTGGCGGTGTCAAACACTCCGGCAATGGGGAAGCTGTCATCGCAGAAGCTTTTCTGCAAGCTCGAAGGAAAGAAGCTTTGGGTCTGCTGCTGCATCGTCGGAGACGGAAGCGGAGACTTGGAGATGATGGAGCCAATGGACAAAGAGGAGGGAGGCTTGGATTCCCCTGCTACCAGCAGAGCAAACTCCGAGATTGGGATCTTGCCATCCTTGTACAGCTGGTACTCCTCTTTCGTAATCTTCCTAAACCTCAGGGCATCTTCGATGGAGTATTGTTTCCCACTCTTCCTGTCGAGCAGGACAGAAACATCCCCGTTGGGGCCCAAGGTAGTGATTTCCTCCCAGTCGCACTCTAGTTCTTGCAGCTGGATGTACTGGTTTCTGTCTATGATTCCTCTTTTGTATGCCTCATAAGGAGACATATCCTTCCCCGTCTCTGGGTCCAAAATGGAGATCTTAGTGGAGAGATTAGTCTCTCTCATCTCGGTCTCGTGGCTCATTTCTTCCCGGTTGACCCCAGACTGGAGTTCCCGGATGGACCTCTCTTTTTCATAGATCTGGTCCTTCTCTCTTAGGATAGCTGCCTCCAGGAGGGAAAGTTCTTGCTCACGCTGCATCTTTTTTTGCCTGTCATTCTCTGTCTTTTGGCTGAGGAGCTTGGACTCCTCTCGGAGGACGAGGACTTTCTGCTGCTTCTGCCTTTCCAGCTCCCTGAGCTCACTCTCCAGGTTGGCTCTCTCTTGGATTGCCAGGTTTCGTGCTTTCTGGAGATCAGCCTCCTCACGGGACCAGGTCCTTTTCATGCCTTCGGCTCTCTCTATTTTCTCCTTGAGTCGTCGTATGTCCTCTTCTGCATTTTGCCGGGCAGTTCTCTCTCTGCTCAGCAGCTCCCAAATCCGTGCACGTTCGTTTTCTAGAACTTTGTCTTTCTCCACTCTGATAACCTCCTTGTAGATGGTCTTCTCCTGCGATTTTGTTTTCTGCAGAATGTCAGTCTGAACCTGCAGATTCTTGCACTCCCTCTGCAGGTTCAGAACCTGCATCTTTTCATTGTCCAGCTCCAGACGCAGTCCACTAGCAGCCTGCTCGAGCACCGGATCCTTCTCTAACTTGACCACTTCTTCCATGATGATCTTCTCTTGCACCGGTGTGGGGCTTTCCTCTATTTCCTTTATTCTCATGGTTATTTGACGCAGCTCCTTTTCCAACGCAAGCCTCTTGTTTCGATCTTCCTGGAAGTTAAGCAGCTTCTCTTTCTCTTCCACCACAGACCGAAGCTGCTGTACCTCCCGTTCTACACGACGTCTGTTGCTCACTTCCTCGTCCAAACTCCGGCTCAGTCTGTTGTGCTCATCCCTGAGCTTTGGATCCTTCTGGGTGAGAATCACCTCCTGGACCACCACCTTTTCTTCGGGCTTCCTCCTCTCCAGCAGCATGTACTTGTTCTGCAGGTCATAGATGGTGTCCTCAGCTGCTCTCCTTTTTTGAGACACATTGCGCACCTCTTGGCGGAGGCGATCAGCTTCTTTTTCCAAGAGTGGGTCATTCTCGTATCGGACAACTTCCTTGTTGACCAGCTTGGTTTCAACCTTGGACCTTTCCCTTTTCCATTCATCCCTTTCGCCCTGCAGCCGGATGAGCTGCTCCTGGGACCTGCCATTTGTGTTCACCAACTCATTGAGCTGTTCCTTCAGCCTGTCGATTTCTCTAAGAATCTCTGGGCTCTTCTCAAGTTTCACCACTTCCTGGATCACCTCCTTATACTCCACAGTTGGTTTCTGAGACCTGAGGATGTTCAGCTCAGACAAGGCCTCTTCCACCTTCTTGTCAATCTTTGTCCTTTTACTAGTAACTTCTTGGAGCTCCTTCTTCAGGCGAGTGATTTCCTTCTCTGTCTCTGGATCTACCACGAAAATCTCATTGACTCTTTCTTTAACCTCTACCTTAGGTTTTTGCCTCTCTGCAATGATGTATTTGCTTTGCAGCTCTGTCAGCTCTCCTGTTAACATCAGGTTCTTGTTCCTCTCTTCTTCAATGAGAGTTCTAAGCTTGGAAGACTCTTTCAGCAGTTCTGGGTCCTGTACCACCTTCCTCACCTCCTTGACAATGATTTTGGGTTCTGCTACTTCAATCAGCCTTTCCAGCTCCTCGATCCTACTGTTCAGTTTGATTGTCATGTCCTCCACAGATTTCCTGTTGAAGGTTTCTTTGTCAATTTGCATCTGCAACGTCCTGACGGCCTTCAGCATCTCCGGGTCCTTTTCCAGCTTAATCAACTCTTTCACGACCACTTTCTCTCGGATGTTGGGCTGCTTCTGCTCCAGAACGTACACCTCTTTCCTGAGCCGTTCAAGTTCAAGGGAAGAAGTGGAGCTCTGTTCTCTGAGATGCTTGATTTCCGCACGGAGGCTAGCCGCTTGGTTATCCAGGTTTGGATCCCTCTCGATTTTAGTGACCTCTTTGGTAAGCAGCTGGGCCTCAACCACCTTCCTCTCTTTCTCCATCTGGATGAGCTTCTTGTTCATCATTTCAATATCCGCCTGCAGGCTGTCCCTTTTTCTGCTCTCATCCTTAATCTGATGCGTCATCTTAGCCAAGTCGCTCTCCAGTTTTGGGTCTCGGTAGTATTCGACCACCTCCTTTTCTTCCACTCTTTCAATGGGCCTTTGAGTCTTCAGCAGCAGAAGCCTGTTTCTATGTTCTTCCAGCTCCTGCTGAACCTTGGCCACTTTGCTCCTTTCCTCCTCCAGCTGCAGTTTCAGTGCCTTTGATTCTTTTGTTGACTGAGCCAGATTTTCTGACTGTTGCATTTGCTCATGTTCTGCCTGCATCTCCTCTTTTACTTCCTTCTGCAAGGAGAAAGCAAGAAGTTCTTTAGAAAGACAAGGAGTTAATGTCACTCAGAGCATGGCATCAGTGGCCCTTTCCCTGAATCCTCAAGGCTTACAATGCTGGCCAGTTGGAGAACCGGAATAGGTGATAGCAGACAAAACTGACAATCACTTAGCCTTTGATTAAACACAATCGGCAAAAATGGATGTGGTTGGGGTACTGTTCTCCCAAGTGAATCAAGCAATATTGGAGTTATAAACTAGTATGATCTTTAGGGTATTTGTATCTTTAGGGTTGTCCAGCAAGAGGAAATGCTAAATTCCTACCATGCTGATACAGGCTGTTGGGTGGTTCTCTCTCTGAAATTCCTAGTATCTAAGCATTGGTTAGACAGAGCTGTGAACACTAGTTAATCTTAATTCTGGATCCCTTTTTTCCCCATTGAAAACAAAAACATTTGTTAATACACTCAGTGGCCACACATGGGCAGGGCCTCGGTTTTATGTTTCACTGAAAAGATGGCGTCTTTGGTCAGCAGTGCAATGCCCCACCGGCCATGCTGAGGCAGAGTTCCCTGCTGACTCGGTGGGAACAGTGCCATCTACTGGTTCACCAGGACTACCGCCTCTAGCACAATGCGTCCCAGTCGTCCCCCGTCCCTGCCCCCAGGTTTCCATCCACATCCAAACCCTGCTTGACTTTGAAATCTGGTGAGATCTCAGCTTGAGGCAGGACCCTGAACAATTCTGCTGCATCACACTGATAAATAACTTCTTTCCCACCTTGCAGGTAGGGCATGTTCGCTAGAAAAAAGGTTAGAACAGTTTGCAGATACCTTCTCTGCCACCTTCTTGGCAAACTCCAGCCGGCTGAGCTGCTGTTTGTTTTCTGCTGCTGTCTCCGTGTAGAGTTTTGTCACATCATTCTCCTAAACAGAAACAGCGAGAATGATTTGGGAAGTCGCCTGTGACTTGGCTTGTTAGACCTACTGTATTCCTCCCGCATCTTTACCCTCTAGCCCTATGCATCCTCTGTGCAGTAGTTATAACGCGAGGCTCTCAAAGCACTTTACAACCTTTAACTGACCTATACGATACCTCTGTGATGTTATCATCACCCCTGATTTTATAGCTGAAACTGAGGCATGGGGTGGTTAAGAGACTAGCCCTGGGGCGTGCAACAAGTCAGTGGCAGAACTGGGAATAGAACACGGGAGTCTCGACTCTGTCTCACAGTCTAAGTCCTACATGATACTCTCCCATATGGCCAGCTACAAAGCAGTAACACTTACTGGTCACAGTGGGCCCAAGTAACGTTCTTGGCTGGTGCCAGGCTTATTAACACGCACGCCCCAGCTGAACCCATAAATAACAGCCTGGCCATGCTCAAGCCAAAAGCTTGGAACTGGAAGACAAATGCAGCCCTCAGCAGCAATATTCAGAACCCCCAAAAGTGAACGGTTACTTTTAATTCAGAGGCTGCTCTAGGGCTGGGTGGTGTAGTAAGTGAAAGCAATGTAGTAAGTAAAGGCCTAATGAAGGCCCAGTATGAGGCCTGAACCAAACTAAAGTAATGGTCAAGACTTTGCTAATATGAAGTAAAGTTAAGCTGTGAGCAAGAGGCAGGCCCTGCTCACAGAAGTTGGCAAGGAAAGGGCTGATGTTGCAGAAATACATATTCATTTAGCATAGTTACAGTATAAACATGGTACCAAGATACACTATACCGGAACATTCCACAGATAACAGCGAACAGACCGACCCATCCCAATGACAGGGGCAAAAGGGTAAAATGATGGATAGAGTTGTTTTGATCGAACCAACAGGTACAAGGCGGCACCTTACTGCGTAGAGGGGTTGTACCTTGCTACGTAGAGGGGTTGCACCTCAATACGTCAGGAGCGATGTGTAACTTGTTTGTACCTGTGTATAAAAATGTATCCCTGGGGTGGTGTCTTTGTCCTGTCAAGGGGGTAGTGGAAAGTCCCGCCACTGAGCTGAGTCCATGGCCGAGCGGCACTTTCTAGCAGTATGCCCGGTAGACTAAGTAATCTACGGGGAACTGAAATTGTGTCAGGGTCGCAATAAACCTGGCCGAGGTGCCTTTGTACCTTACTAGACTCTGTGGTTATTGGGGGTTCTCGTCGGGTTTGCTGTGTCAGCTATCTGCGCAGAGCTGGGGCAGCACACAGAGGGACCACATGCACGCAGCCGAGTGATATCAACAGGAGAAAGCAGAAGCACCACCCCGGTAGCATCTAACAACAGGTGGATGGTCTGAGGAGCTGCTCTGAGCCCACCCAAAAGAAGAGGTTGAGATTTTTCTGTGTGGAACCAGAACCATCTACATGAATTTGGTTTGGATTCACTTGCCAAATCATTTGCCAAGCCCTGGAAAGAGGGCTAAATAGTTCGGATTTGTAGTTCTTCTTGACGTTGTAGAAGTGTAAACTACAGCAACACTGCACTGGTGCAAGCCAGGGGGAAAAAAAAGTGTTCACAGGAGAGCATCAGCTATTCTAGCAGCAGCAAATGGCCCATGCAACCCAACACCCCTGTCCTTTTAACATGTAGCTTCATTGACTGTATGGTAAGGAAGACACCATCAGCAATACCAAGGCAAAGTAATTCTCTCTATTCTGATATTTCATATACGGCTTTGTCCTGTGCTATCAGAACCAGACAAACCGGCAGCACTGCTTATGCTTCAGGAGTAGGACAATGACTGTAGGGTTGCCAACTTTCTACTCACACAAAACTGAACACCCTTGCCCCGCCCCCTGCCCTGCCCCTCCTCCGAGGCCCCACCCCCGCTCACTCCTTCCCCCTCCCTCTGTCGCTCGCTCTCCCCACCCTCACTCACTCATTTTCACCAGGCTGGCTTGGGGCTTGGGTGTGGGAGGGGGTTAGGGCTCTGGCTTGGAGTGTGGACTCCGGAATGGGGCCAGAAATGAGGGGTTTGGAGTATGGGAGTGGGATCAGGGCTGGGGCAGTGGATTAGGGCATGGAGGGGGTGAGGGCTCCAGGGTGGGACTGAGGATGAGGGGTTTGGGATGCAGGAGGGTAGGGTTAGCATATGTCCAGTTTTTCCCGGACATGTCCGGCTTTTCGGCAATCAAACCCCCGTCTAGGGGGAATTGCCAAAAAGCCGAACATGTCCGGGAAAAATACCGGCCGGGCATTCCTCTCCCGCGGCTGCTCTGCTCCTCCCCGGACTCAGACTTCGGCTCTGTTTAAGAGCCAAGCTGCCCGAGCCAGTGCTACCGGCTTCGGGCAGCCCCCATGCCTCCAGACCCCAGCCGCCGGCCGGGCACTTCTCCTCCCGGGTTCCAGCTGCTCTGCTCTGGCGGCGCAGGGTCCGGAGGCACGGGGGCTGCCCTAAGCCGGTAGCGCTGGCTCGGGCAGCTTGGCTCTTAAACGGAGCCGAAGTCTGAGTCCGGGGAGGAGCAGAGCAGCTGGAGCTGGGGAGGAGAAGTGCCCGGCTGGGGGCTCAGGGTCCGGAGGCATAGGGACTGCCTGAAGCCCGAGTGCTACCAGCTTCATGGTTTGCTGGGCAGCCTCCAGACCCTGCGCCCCCGGCTGGGCGCTTCCCCTCCCAGGCTCCAGCTGCGCTGGGGAAGCGCCAGCCGGGGGCGCAGGGTCTGGAGGCTGCCCGGCAAACCGTAAAGTCGGTAGCGCTCGGGCAGCCCTTTTCGTGTGGCTGGGAGGGAGGAGGGGGAGTTAGGGCGGGGACTTTGGGGAAGGGGCGGGGAAAGGGCGGAGTTGGGACAGGGCCGGGGGTGGGAAAGGGGCGGGGCTAGGCCCCGTGGAGTGTCCTCTTTTTTTATTTTTTAAATCTGGTAACCCTACAGGAGGGTGCTCTGGGCTGGGACCGAGGGGGAATCAGGGCTGGGACAGGGAGTTGGGGTGTGGGAGCAGATCAGGGGTGCAGGCTCTGGGTGGCGCTTACCTCAGGCGGCTCCTGGAAGCAGCGGTATGTCCTCCTTCCGACTCCTACGCGGAGGTGTGGCCAGGCGGCTCTGTGTGCTGCCCCGTCCGCAGGCGCCACCCCCGCAGCTCCCGTTGGCTGCGGTTCCCGGCCAATGGGAGCTGTGGAACCTGCGCTTGGGGCAGGGGCAGCGTGCAGAGCCTCCTGGCTGCCTGCGTAGGAGCCGGAGGGGGGACATGCCGCTGCTTCTGGGAGCCGTGCGGAGCCCGGCAGGCACGGAGCCTGCCTTTAGCCCCGCTGCACTGCCAACTAGACTTTTAACAGCCCGGACAATGGTGCTGACCGGAGCCGCCAGGGTCCCTTTTCAACAGGGCGTTCCGGTAGAAAACCGGATACCTGGCAACTCTATCACTGGCTGCAGTCAGAAAGGGGGGGTGGGAAATTGGGGGAACAATCAATACCTCCCCAAGGTTGATTTCAGACAAGGTGTAAGCAGGTGAAACCACATGGAAGTCAATGAAACTGCACCTCCTAACACCAGGCCTTTGTCTCAAGGTCTCACCTGGGCCTGGATGCTCTCTTGCAGTGGGGTGACACGCAGTCTTTTGGCAGCGGAAGCACTCAGGGTGGGGTCCAGAGAAGAGCAGTATTTGCCTGCCTGAAGCTCATAGTCCTATTACAAGTGAAGACAAAGAGGTCAGATTGGGTCTCTGGTGGACAAGACTAGATGGCAGAACCACATGGCAAAACCCAAACGTACGTTGAGAGCAGACTGCACGGTCTGGGAGAGTTTGACCACTGCGTTCTTCTCAGCCTCCTTGCCTTGGATTTCCTCCACCAGCCTCTGCGGGAGAAAGAGACAGGACCTGAGTACTTGCATCTCAACAAAGCTCTCACTAAGGACAGGATGCTATCAAACAGAAGGCAGTCAGGGAGGGAAAGAAGCTGCTTCTCCAGGGGTTCCCATCAGAAGGGAACAAAGACTCCACCGAGGGAATGGGGAAATGGTCTTGGCAAAGAGAGCATGACACAGCTGCAGTCTGGCATTTCTGTCTGGTTAATGGCACAAGCTGAGCCATTTCAGCAATGGAATCTGTAGGGCTCTAAGCTATGGGGATGGGCGTAGTTATGTCAAATAATGGAGGTGACTGAGCTCTGGCCTTGTGTGCCTGGATAAGAGAGCAGAATCTTGGAGCTACCTGGTCTCTTTTCCCCTTGACTGATAGAGCTCAGGTACGTCATGGAGGGGCGACCGCCTACCAGCTCTTGGTGTTTGCTCAGAGGGTCTCGTCTGAGAGGCCATCTCTCTCCCCAGCATAGTACTGTGTCAGTCAAGGATGTTGGCAGCTATAGAGATTAGCAGCCAATTCCCGGTATGAATGGGAGGGGACAGCTGGCAGGAGATGCTCCGTGAGGGCCACCTGGGCTTTGAAGGCCATGCAGCAGCATGCTTGTAGATGCAGGATCTGGCCCCCCTGCATTCCCTATCCCGCTCTCCACTTGTTGCAAGCTGCCCTCTGCATCAGGCAAGGTCCTGCTTTTTCTGCACTAGTCACTTCACTCCCGCAGGTGACGCAGGGAAAGAAGCAGAGTGGCAGTTACCACTCCATGTAGGTTCCAGGTGAAACCAGGGACACTCCTTTCCCCTCCCCACGTCTGTGTCTCCCCCTAGGCCTGGCAGGAGGCTCACCTTCTGTGCCTGCAGCTTGTAATTGATCTGGCTCAGTCCATCCATGGTCTTGACCTGGTGCTTGGGCAGGTTGTTCATCCAGAACATCATGTTCTCGTTGGAGTTTTGGAACTGCTGGTAGGTGAGGTTGGTGTTCCGGAGGGTCTTCTCCCTGGACAGGTGGGGGAGCAGGGGGAGGTTTAAGGGGAAAGAGGGTTCTCATGTGCAAATTACTAAAGGGACATTGGGAATGTCACCAGGTGAAAACCAGGGTAATTAAAGGGGTGGTTAGTAGGCCAGTAAGCAGGAAGGCTTGGCTGGGAAGAGCACAGTTCTCTCTAGTAGTGTGTGTAACGAATGCTAAACTGTATTATCATGTTCAACCCTAGGTGACGACATATGTAACATACCTTACCTGAGAGGCAACGGGGGAAGGAAATACATTTTACTGGGGAAAGAGACACACAGAGCTCTTCTTCAGGGCTGGGAAAGGTACGCCCAGCCTCACAGCAAAATGCAAAGGGGAACAGATTGTTTAGCACATATTGTAAGTGTTGTGCAGGTTTCCTTTGAGAATGAGGACCAATAGAGGGAGATTGCTTTGCAAAAGCTGTTCACCCACAGGTGACAGGGTCTTTTGTCTTTTATCATTTTCCTCTTTGAGTTCATTTGGGAGCATAGTGACTGTCTGTTTCACTTTCTCTGACCCACTAACCCCTGTTCCACCTTGCATTTTGCTGTGATGCTGGGAGTATTTTTCCCAGCCCTAATCTGTGTTGCTAGAAAGCTTGTCTCTCTCACCAACAGAAGTTGGCCCAATAACAGATGTTACCTCACGACCTTGTCTCTCTAATATCCTGGGACCGACATGGCTAACAACACCGCATACCTCACCTGAGCATATACCAGCTGTCGCTGGCCAGGCAGTTCATGTTTTTATAGAGAACACATCTGTGTCTGTCTCTCTCTATATCGGGGTGGCCAAACTTACTGGCCCTCCAAGCCACATATGACAATCTTCAGAAGTTCGAGAGCCGGAGCGCACCTGCCAGCAGGGCTGGCTCTAGGCACCAGCGTTCCAAGCATGTGCTTGGGGCGGCACTTTTCAAGGGGCGGCACTCCGGGGTTTTTTTTTTTTTTTTTCCTTCGGCGGTGGCACTCCGCCTTTTTTTGTTTGTTTGTTTTTTGCTTGGGGCGGCAAAAAAGCTGGAGCCGGCCCTGCCTGCCAGGAGTTTGAGCTTGGAGCTTCAGCCCCACTCCTGCTGAAGGCCTGAGTCCCAGCAGGTGTGCCCTGCAGGGCTGAGCCCTGAGCCCCTGTTCCCTGCTGGACAGAAGCTCCTACTCCACCACCCCACTGCAAGGCAGAGGTCCGGAGCTCACTCCCTCCCCCGTCAGTCTAGTAGGTGGAGAATGGGGGGATACAGGGGGCTTGCAAGCCGCACTTTAATGGTAAAAGAGCCGCATGTGGCTCATGAGCCACAGTTTGGCCACCCCTGCTCTATAAAAGGGAAGCTCTGTAACCAGCGCATATCTGGGAAAGGAGCTTGACCTGTTAGTAGCAGCCCTGCAAACTTCCCGTGTACAAGGAGTACACGACAGACTGAATTACGGAGAGGGGAAGTTTTAAAGTCAGGAGGCAGATTGTGTTAACTCTGCAATTACCTGCACATCTACAGGGGCAAGTGGCAACTGGGAGAGGGGCGGGCAGGAGCAAACAGCGCTCTCCCCAGTTGTCGCACTAGAAGCAAAGCCTACGCTGTACATAAAATTGCTGCACAGCATGCCACAGCGGGGCATGCTGGATCCCAAGCTACACTGGCCTGGGGGAACTGGTCTGGGGTCCTGGGACAAAGGGGAGTCCAGAAGATCTCCCCAGAGGGTCCCAAATCCTAAAGCTGGCCCTTCAATTCAAATGACTCAGGTACATTTGGGTTTGGTGGACGGACCCAATTCTCTCCTGGCTGTCCCGCCCCAAATCCCAGCCTCCACCCCCATCCCACGTAACGGAGGCTGGGCTGCTCACCGGTGATCCAGCTGGTCGGCCACAGCGTGGTAGCGGTCGTTGAGGAGCTGGACCTCCCGCTTCTGCCGGGGGAGGTCCGGGCAGTACTCCTGGAAGTTGTTCTGCACCGCGCTGCAGTTGTGCTCAGCGTCCTTGAGGCTGCGGTTCAGCTTCAGCACACAGTCCTGCTGGGTGACCTGATCCCGCTTCAGCCTCTGGGAAGGAAGAAGATGGTGGATGAGTGTCGGTGGTTCCGCTCACGCCGCCTACCCAGCACCTGGTCCTGGCGCCCTGTAAGACTGTTGGTGTCCCAGAGAGGGAGTCGGCTCAGTGGGGCAGAAGAGAATGGAGGGAGCTTCTCTTTCCACCCCAACATCTTTATCATCAGTAGCGACGGGGAAATTGATACAGAACAAATCCACTCCGGGTTCACGGGGGTGGTAGAATGCAAACGTTGCTGAGTGCGAGGGTGGCTCTTTGACGCAGAGACGTGGGAAGGACAGATGTTGGGGGAAGACTTGGGGAATCAGTTGGAGAGATGGGGAAAGAGAGAAAGGGGCTGGAGGGGGTGGGGTCAAGAGAGCTAGAGGCGGCATTGGGGAAAAAAAGAGTCATGGTGGGTAAAGGGGGAATTAATTGTTGGGCAGAGAGACTGGGGCTGGGACACAGGTAGATGGAGAAGGGGTGTGCAGAAGAGCAGTTGATTGTGGGGTGCTGGGGCAGATCAACTAGGGGAGTGTTTGGTGAGGAACATAGGAGGTTTAGATCTCTGGGGTGGGAGTCGGTTCTTACAGACGCTGCTCAGTGACTGTGACAGATGTAACATTTTATCCACCTACCAATAAACAGCAGTTTCTGAACTGGTGAAAGTGATTTAGTCTGCAGACACTATGGAAGCTCATTTAGAGCAGTGTTTCTCGGGTGGCGGGTTGTGCCCCCTGGGAGGGGGTGTGTGTGTCCCAAAAGGCCATCAGGAGGGTCGTGAGGTATTGAAAATGTTACTACAACCTAAAGCAAAAGAAAATCTCACTCCCCACATACCCTGACCCTTCAATGTCAGTATTCTCTGCCACGGCCAGCTTCCCCAAACACACACACGCAGGTCAATTATACAGGCCTAGCACTGCTAGCCTTGATCCAGTTTTTACCCTTACAGCTATAGAAATGTCAGGAGGTTGTGAAAATTTTTGACTTCAAACAAGGGGTCAGCAGCCCCAAAAGGTAAACCAATGCTGGTCTAAATGAAGGAGTCAGGGCCTACTGGGAGAGGCGTGGCCATCCAAGTCTCTTAGGTACCCTAACAATGGGATAAACAGAGCCTAGGTTACCGACTCCATCTCTTACTATGCCCGTATCGTTCTCATTGCTGTTGAGAAGCCAAAGGCTCCCTCACCTGCAGCTCATTGGCACGATCCTGCAGGGCGTTGGGAGAGGCTGGGATGGTGCTGTCCTGAGCCAGCTTGGACTCAAAGCTGCTGATGATCTCGTCCGTGATCTCTATCTGGTTCTCCAGGTTCAGGGAAGCCTTGGCTCTGAGGAGGCGGAGATGGTGGAATGTGACTAGCTACAGAGGACACACATCACTCCCCTCACCTCTCAGAGTCTGCCCTGGAGCCAGGCTTCTGACTAGCTGCAGGGGATTCGTCTGTCGCTCATTGCACACTGCAGACCATTAAGAAGTTGGCCTTGAAAACACACCCTGCCCTTGACACCCAGCCCCATTTTCTCCTGAGAGTAGCCTTAAAGACAGAAGAACAGGATAACGAGCCCTAGGAGAGGTTGGCAGTTGTGTCCACCTGCCCATTGGGTTGTTCTAGGAGAAATTTCAAACTACAGCAGCTGATTCACCTTGCTGTGTTTTTACAAAATGGAAACATCGTCTGAGCCCCCGCACATATTCAACCCGGGTGGTAATCCCCGTTTGCCAGAAATCTGTATCCTGATTGTTACCAGGTCATTGCAGAGTGCTCAGAGCAATGTGGTTTTCATCTCATTTGGGGTCTCTAAGAATACAGATAAAACAATAATAAAAATGGGGGAGGGGGATTGTATTTTATTAGAAACTTAAAAATGGCCCCATTGTGCAGAAAATTTCATCATATTTTATGAATTTTCCACCTGGAAATAGGCCTTTTTTTCCAGTGAAAATGAGGCCATCTGAATTTAAAAAAAAAAAGATTTCAAATTCAAAGTGCAACATTTCACATGGTTCTGATTGAAAAACAAAGACCATTTATTTATGTATTTGTACAGAAGAGTCAAATCTGAGGTTCCTCCTAAATTTCTCAGGACAAAACCAAACACATTTGTGAGCAGAACTTTGTAAGACCTCGCTGAGCAGGTGTTTACAACTCTGCTCTTACCCGTCTAGGGTTACGGTCTCCACTTACTTCTCATCGTACAGGCTGGACAGCATCTTGACGTCATTATACTTGTTCTTGACGTTGTTTAGAGTCACAGGGAGCTGAGAGGCGGCGGTGCTGGTGGATTTCTTGGACAGGAAGGCCTCACACTCCTTCTGCATGGCTTCCTTATCTGCCCCAATGCCCTGAAGTCTCTTTGTGGTTTCCTAACACAGCAACAGAAATTCCCAGAGTCACTGAACACACAGAAGCTCTGTGTTAAGCTGATGTGATACAGCGGGATCTGCCGGGGTGCCTTGGCTGAGCCAGGCTGGGAACACGTACCCACGGCACAGAGTGGAGCATAGCCAAAAAGGGGAGAAAACCAACAGTTTGAGTCCACCCAGGGCAGGACAAAGACCCGCAGCAGATGACATAATCAGCACCGAACAGACACTGAACCAGAACTAAGCCCAAAGGAGGGGAGAGAACCACAGGGTTTATGCGCATGTGTCTTCTCAGGTCACCTCCCATAAGGACCATTCCTAAAGTACAGGAAACATCACTAGTTCAGCAGAGGAAGTGCCCGTATTTTCCCCTGAGTCAGACCTGCACTGTAACTACCTCCAGCAGGCCTCTTTCTGAGCGCTGAAGCCAGCAGATGTCTCTGCAGCAGCAGCAAAGCTCTCTCCTTTTCTATTTGGAGCGGCAGGGGCTAACGCCTGCACGTTTTCTGTCAGTTCAATTCTGCTCCAACTGTTGGAGCCAGCTACCACGATCGACCCGTTCTCTGTGCTCCTCAGCCCTCACCTCCTGGTCCTTGATCCTTTTGTGAAGGTCCTCTGTCGGGGCACTGTGGCTTACTGGGGACCTCACCCGACTAAAAATCTCCTTCTCCACTTGGACCAAGTCCCCGCCAATCTTATTCAGTTTAGAGAGGAGCTGGTCAGCTTGGGGGTCGTCCTGGGCAACGGCGGGACTTCTGATTGGTGCTGGAATGACAAATTGATATTGAATCAGTGCACTGTCCCATCTGCATCACACTCTGGGTATCTTAACCTTTCTCCCTAGATCTCTGATATACAGGCCCTGCTGCTTGGCCCTCAGCTACCCTTTCATTGAGACACCACCTGTACGCATCTGCTTCAAACGGATTATGCTGGAGTGAGGTGCGCTGTATTTAATCCATCGTGTGTGTTTGGACACAGATTATGAGACCAGGATTGTGAGTCTGGGTCAGAGCTTTCCACTCCCCCTTGCAGTGCTTCCTACATGCAGAGAACTCAGCGCTGCAGGGGGCTGATGGCTCAGATCTGCAAAGGGCTGCTCCACGGCCAGTGAAGTAACTTGTTTGGGTAAGAGAGTTGTTGACCGTGTTTGTTTTTTTGCTGTATGAGTTGTCCTTCTGCAGCCTTCTTATCCATCAGTCGCCCTGGCAGTTAGCCGACGGAGTTTGCTGATGGAAAAGAGCTGGGGAAGCCAACTTTCAAATGCAGACACATCAAGAGCTTGGGACGGGTTGGTCATGCAAGGCCTCAGTACCAGGACTCAGCCCTTCTGCAGCACCTGCCACCCAAGGATCTCAAAACACTCGGCAGACGCTGTGAAGGCCACACGTCTCCCTTGTGTGGTGAGGTCTCAAGAGATTTTCAAAGAGCAGCACAGAGGCAAAGTGACTTGCCATGGGTCACCCAGAGAGTCTGTGGCAGGGCCAGGTCTAGACTCAGAGATCCCAATATCCAGTCCTCTCCTCTAAGCACTAGACTGACTGCATCCACGTGATAACGTGACGTGTACTTGTGCTTCGGCATGCCCACGAGTGCCCACAGGTAGGCATCCTGCTGAGACACCCAAGCTTAAAAGCTGAGCCTACAGCATTCACTGAGTTGCTAGCTTTTGCCAACTCGGCAAGTTTCAATAAAGTCCAACAAAATGAAACCAGTGATCTCACTTTGCGGGGTAGCTTTTTATGTTAAGCTAGAGAGCAGTTAATAACCTGACGTACCCTGCTGGCTGGACTTAACTGGCTCCTTCTGGCTGCTTTTCAGGGAGTTCTGAACTGTCGCTCTCTTCTGCTTCACTGTGTTCAATTCACCTTCCAGCCTACAAGCGAAAGAAGGGAGCATCACTCCCAGCACAGGAGTCAATAGGAATAGAAACTAGCCTGCATAAAGCCTGCTTACACACCTGTCTGGGAGTTCCTAAACCAGAGACGGGCCTCACCTGAGCACAGTGCGGTTACCCGATCCAGGGAAGGTGTCGCTTAATTACCTTCGAGCACGTTTAACTGGAACTCTAACTGCTCCCAGTGCTGACACTGTTACTCCCCTGACATCTGGAAATGGCACAACTCTGATTCGTAAGAACAATTTGACTTCAGGGGAGAACTGGGAATGGGAGCAAAAACCAGGGATTGTTGAAAAGTGACTTTGCAAAGAGCAATTTGCAGGGACTTTTGAAGGCCGTGGACTAATTCCTGTTACTAAACACAGTGCTTGAGAACAGTCATCCCTAGTCTTGTGTAGATGGCCTCAAAGGGGTATCCTTCAGAACAGTAATGACTACACTGCAAGCCTCGTCCGAGGACCATGCTACTGGAAAGCAATACAAACGAGTGACTGGTTTACAGTCTGGGGCATAGGAAGGGTAGTAAATGTCCCTGAAGGTATCAGTAAAAAGTTGCTAGAGGGGAAATACATCTTACAGGGCACTGGGGGGCAGTCATTGTGTAGCATTATCAAGATACATAATGCAAGAGACAGTGTGTTGCAAAATTTTAAAATCAAACATTTTTTACTGCACGTGAAATACACAAGCACCAAGGAGGGACAGGAATTATTTAAGGTGGTTCTAGTGGTTGGTAATTGGGAGGAATGAAATAAAGGCTGTGGGTACCATTTTTAAATGTGCCTAAATCTCTTTTGAAAGTGGGCCTTGGGTATTGTCTAAACTCACAAGTTGCATTGACTTAATGAAATCTGTTTAGAAACTGAGTTAGTTAAATCAGTGCAGTCCCCTTGTGTGAACACTCTTAAATTGGCTTAAGAGTATTGATTTAGCTTCATATTGGCTTAGTTTAAGTGGGTAAGGAATTAACTTAAGCTTAATATAAGGCACTCTTACACTGATTTAGAAATGTCCACACAAGGGAGCAGTGAGGATTTAACTAAATCAGATTCTAAGCCTATTTAGTCAAATTGGTGCCGCTTGTGTGTTGAGACAAGATGCAAGACAGAGAAATTTAGGCTGAATGTCATGAAAACTTCTTGACTGTGAGGTTTGTGGACTGTGGAATATCTGCCCCAAGGGAAGTGGTAGAAACTCCATTGCTTGGGGGCATTTAGAACTGGACGAAGCACTAGAATAACATATAATAGGGAACAATCCTGCACTGACAGGAAGAAAAAGTAGGTGGCCTAGAGTTTCTTTTCTATGTCTTTGCTGAAGCACAGTAAAGTTAATTCCTAAATGAATACATATAAAGACTGGAGCTAGAGTGTATTCAAACTGCTCTCTGTTCACACTCCACTGCCTACTCACTTGTTAACTCTGCCCATGGCCTCTGGGTCTGGAGGAGGTATGAAGAAGCAAGCAGCAGGAGCTGTCTTTGTCACCGCAGTGCTGCTCTGCACCACCCAGTTCTCTGGGTTGCTGTTGTCTTTCAGAGTGTACTTCTCACCTCGGCTGAGCTGCACCTGGAAGGAACAGAGAAAGAATTTGATTCCCTAGCTCCGACTCCCGAGCTGCATTTTCAGGGCTCCCGGGTAACAGAGGAGACTTTCCGAAGTCTCCTAACGAGACCAAACACGTTGCATTCATCGGGGATTTGTGGTCTGACTGTCCTCAAGATGCTCCTGTCTCATCTAGGAAACTCAGCTGCCCCACATTATCCCCTGGGAGAACAGTGTGGTTAGCTGGTGTGAAGATACACACGTCCATGGCAGAGCAGATACCTGGGCACTGAGGTATGTATTCCTCACTGGAAATGCATCAACAGGTGGGCCTATGTTTCCCGCCAGGTAGGAGGGTGTTTCAGGTTAGCAATTGGCTCATGATCCTCTGAATAGGCTCTCTACATTCAAAAAAGGATCAACTTTGGGGCTAAGAAGGGGAGCAGCAAACGAAGCCAACCCATGGCACAAGGAAGACAAAAGTTGCCAGTGTTGTCAATAGGCATTTCTCAATTGCTTTGATGGACCTGGGACAATGGGTATGTTTGGTTTTAAACTACAGGCCATTTTCTCCAATGAAGACAAACTAAGGGGAATGGTTCCTAGTGCCACAGTGAGGGGCACATTGGAAATTCAGAAGCACACAACCCTGGGAATACATCCCAAAGAGGAATCCAATACCACTCCTCTCCAAAGGGTAAGAACATTCCCTTACGTCACCAGAGGCCCAGTCACAGAGGGTGTCCAGGGCAAGTGGTTGGGAAGGGCAGGTTCTGCGCAGTTTCAGAGGGCTGATCTCCGGGCTCCTCTTCTTCAGCTCAGCGATGCTTTTTTCGGCTTGTTTCACGGTCTTCTCCTCATTCTAAATAAAGAGAAGAAGCAGAGATTCCTACCAGGCCAGCACTTGGGTGAATAATGCAGCCTAGAGACAGCATGGCACCAAGAGTCTCATGTTTGGGACCTAGAGATGGTGGATACTTGGGGTTATTCCATCGCAGAGCAGAAAGGCTGTGGGGAGAGAGCTGTACCAGAACAGATTCAGAAGCACAACAAGAGCTTCCACCTATTCGCCAAACCCATTTCTCTTTTGCTCCCTTCTTTGTTTTTCTCCTCTACTCTTTTTCCCGCTTTCCTTCAGCTCAGGCCAGTTCTATGCTTACAAGGGTGGCCTGGCCAAATTCCAGTGTGGGTGATTATAGCCTGCCTCCTGAAATCTCCCTCTGGGCAATCAGCTGAAGAAATTACTCTTCTGAAAACGGGCGCAGAATGGCTGCCACATTCAGCCCTAGAAACGGCTGCATTTCAATAGCAGAAGCAATCCGCGTACCCACTCTGCAAAGAGCCCTGGATGGTGGGGGGTTAGGGTGACCAGATGTCTCGATTTTATAGGGACAGTCCCGATATTTGGGGCTTTTTCTTATATAGGTGCCTATTACTCCCCATCCCCTGTCCTGATTTTTCACACTTGCTATCTGGTCACCCTATATGTGGTGAAAGGCACTATACACATGTAATGATATTATGATTAATAATTTGTCCCTTTTCTCCTCTCTCCCTCCCATTTTTTCTCTCCATTCTTCTCGCTCATCCTCTTGTTTTCAAACTTGCTCTCTCTCTCTTCTCACATACATTTTGCCCTGTAATGTACAAGGGGGGTATGCGTAGGGCTGGCCAGAAAAGAAGAATTCCATTTTGCAATAACTTTTGAGGTTTTAGAATTTGTTGTTATTCTGCATTGGAAGAAACCTGAGACCTTAGGAAAGTGATCCCTAAATAGCCGGGGGAGGAGGGGGGGGCACTCCCTGGGGATGTGAGAGTCACAAGTTCAAGTCCCTGCACTGTTTTATTCAGGACTTGAACGTGGGTGAGTGTCCTGACCACTGGGTTATTGGCTATTCAGGAGGTGTTGTGCTCGCTCTCTGGTTTTGACTAGAAATTCCAGCTTGGACCTGAGAAACCTTGCCGAGGAACATTTCATTTAAATTGGTGTTTTTGTGAAAAGTTTTGAGTTTGACAAATTGGCATTTTCTGATGAAAAAAAAAAAAGTTTTGTAAAAAAAAATCAGCTCTAGTTATGAGGGCTTCTCATACCCCCACAGCAGCCCATTGTTCAGAAACTGGCCCATCTTCCCCCCTCTTATCCGACTGAACAGCGTCACATGGGATGGAAGGGATAGCAAAAGACAGGGCTGCTCACTGCCAGCTGGACAAGAATGACGCAAGGCAGGCAGGGCATGTTCAGTGAGCTCTCCATGGCCCTTCCTGTTAATGCATAGAGTTATCCAAAGGCACCTTCACCTCCTTTTCTCATCCTCTGATGGGGATTCTGGTGCTTTCCTCCTATGGGGAGTCTCTCTCCAAACTACCTACTGTCACAACTCCTCCACAGAAACCACTTCCCACCAGGTCAGCCAGGGCGCTCTCTAGCATCCTAATGGCTTCAGTTCAGGGGCTGCATGAGAGTGACTGAGGGCAGAACGTTGCCCCAGGTATTTAACTCATTAATATACAGCCCATGACAATCCTTTTTTTGGAGAGTGGGGGGCTTTGCTCACAATTTATACTTGGCGATCCTCATTTGACAGTAATCCTAGAAAGGTGTCATAGCGTCCAGTCTGCGAGTGAGACACAAGACGCTGCTGGTCTGTATTAGCCCCTCCAGAGGTCCTCACCTCCAACTGGTGCAGTAAATCAGACACCACTCCGGGACTGTCTTTGTTGAACTTGCTGTATTTTGTATCCAGGTCCGAGTTCAGCTTCTTCAGTGTCTGGCTCACAGCGTCAGCATCCTCCTGGAACTGAAGACACAAGCCAAAGGATGGTCAGAAGATCCTGGGAGACCATGAAGGCCGAGCATCAGCACCTCTGTACTCATTAAGTAAGTCCTGCTGTCGATCCTCAAACCCGAGCCTAACCCATAACTCCATTTAACTTAATTACGACAGCTAAATAACCCTGATCTGCTGACCTCATCATCCTTGTTGAACATGCATCATCTCCTGAGGGTTGCTACACCAGCCAGAGTGACCCTGATTGATAGTGTTGTACCAGGCACCATGTCGTGAAGTTCCCTGCAAATCCGTGAATCTCTGGCGTGACCCTACAGGTGGTGTCGGGTCAAGGCGTGCACCCCTTCCTGCATTGATGGAGAGTTTGAGAGCATTGAGTGCTGGGCAGTTTTTGTTCAGTGTGGTGACATGGCTGAAGAGCCTTCGCTGCCACTTTTGAACATAGTGAGCGACTGTGAGATCTTTGCAAGATCATGACGACATTTCATACAAAGTCAAGCCACTTTATGCTCAGGCTTCGGCACTGACAGCACATATGGAATCCCTCTAGCCACTCCAATTAACAATTCAAATTAATGACTTGTCCATTACTACCCTAACTCTAATCAACCTCTCCCCGATCACAGAAATATCAGGCCTACATATTACACACCTTCAGTATAGTCTAATCAGCCACCTCCTTGTAATCCTAACTACCTGGCTCCATCAACAAAGCTTAAATCAACAGTGAAGACTCCTCTGCTTTCCGAAGCCAAACCTAAGCTGGGTACAGATCCTTCAGCAGATATTAGTGGAGCACAGGTGGGCGGGGCACTAGGCACCTCTGTATTCACACTCTACACACCACTGCAATGATAT
Organism: Chrysemys picta bellii; assembly: GCF_011386835.1. Classification (NCBI taxonomy): domain Eukaryota; kingdom Metazoa; phylum Chordata; order Testudines; family Emydidae; genus Chrysemys; species Chrysemys picta. The sequence continues at coordinate 42,075,662 of NC_088802.1, read as the reverse complement.
TTGCACAGAATATGCCTTGTGAGGTATCTCTAAAAACTAACAACACACAGTCAATAATATCATTGTGAAATGTACGTGCCAATGCTGCATGTGGAATTATGGCCACTCACGGATATTTTGCTTTTAAGGCTGTGACTAAAAGCGGTTTAAACCAAGCATGTCCGGGAGGCGTGGGGTTAGATAAGTTGGTTTTCTCAAGACAAAGAAAAGAGGCCAACACCTCAAACCAGGTGTGGCCAAATTCAACAGGCTATTCATTTTTTTTTAATGAAAGCTTGCAGGAGAACATTTACATTGTAAAATTGCAGCTGAAAACATCACATTGGAACACACCAGGGGACACTGTAATCAAAATGGAATTGTCCCCCCGCCCCAGGAGACTGAATCAATTTGAGTCTTGAAACAAAGGTAGACTTTGAGCTATAAGGACAGACAAAGATTTTGGATTATCCTTCACCTAAGGAGATGAGGTGCCGTGGACTCTGTGGGGATCCTGGCTAAAAAGCTAGCCAGCTATTACTGGAAAAAGAGGACTGGTGAATAAACTACCTTGATCAAAGTCTGTATGTTGTTAAGCTGGGTCTTTGCCTTAGAAAGCACATTTTTACCAATAGTTTGTTCCCTTTTTAGCTTTGCTCCTTATATTTGGTATCACTTAAAGTAACCTATGACTTTTGTTTAATAAACTTGTTTTACATTTACTACAAACCAGTTGAGTGCTGTGTTGGAAAGGAAGGGTGTATTGACTTCACTTAACTTAATAAACTGTAATGTGCTGACTCTTTAAAAGACCAGCGAATTTAATATCTTCTGTGAGTGCACAGTGACAGGGGCTGTGCATTGCAGAGAAATATCCCTGATGAGCTCGGGGGCTGGACTTCCCCAATTGTTGCCTGCTAGGCATAGGCGCCGGCTCGAGGGGTGCTCTGGGGCTAGAGCGCCTACAGGGAAAAAAAAATAGTGGGTGCTCAGCACCCACTCATCAGCTGTTTGGCAGGTCTCGCTGATCAGCTCCTCCCCCACCCCCAGCGCCTCCCACCCGCTGCCGCCGATCAGCTGTTCAGCAGCGGGCAGGAGGTGCTGGGGGGAGGGGAGGAGAGGAATGGGAAGAGGTGGAGTGAGGGCAAGGTGGGGGAGAGGCCTCGGAGGAGGGGTGGAGCGAGGGTGGGGCAGAATGGGGGTGGGGTCTGGGGGCGGAGCACCCCTGGAGAAAGCTGAAAGTCAGTGCCTGTGCTGCTAGGTGAGGTTTGGGCAGGGAGAGTTTGAGGAGTTGGCTGGTGAGGCAGACAGGCTGGTGTGGCAGGGAGCTGATCTCCAGCAAATCTCTCTTGCTGAGGCAAATAGGTAACACAGTGGCTCACACCTCTGCATATCCTCAGCAGCGCATTCCAGTGGGATGTTGAACTTTGACCCAGACCAGATGGAAGCCAGGGCTCCCCATACTTTCCCATCATCCAGCAGACTCATGGCATGACTTGGAGTCCAGGGCCAATGGGGGCTGAGCCTGCTTGCCCCCGGGGCGGAGTGTGATCCCCACCAGATGACAAATTTTGCACCCACCCTTGCAAAAAAGTTCCCTGTGGCAAGTCGTCGTGCCCTCTGCTGGACTCATTTTACCTTCTTGTAGCTCTCCACGCTCTTCAGCTGACTCTCCTGGCAGATGCAGAGGTTGAGGAAATTCTGCCACTCGTTCCTCAAGGCTTCCTGGTGAGCCTGCAGTGGGACAGAAGCAGTTCTAACATGTGTCTTTCTAGCCTTAACTCCCCCAACCCTTGTGTTTCCTCTCTGCATCTCCTCAAGTCCCACAGATCACAGCAGCACCTAGCAACTGCTGCTGAGCCCGAAGAGAGACGGCAGGGAAAGAACATTCAGAACCATAGCATGATCCTGCAAGAGACAGTGAACATCCACCTGACATTTTTAGGCCCCCGTTTCTAAAAGGGCCTCAACTCTGACTCCAGTATTGTGGATGCAGATTTGCACTCATATTTAATTGCAGGTGCATAACCGTACCTGCAGCACTGAGGTCATCTCTGAAAAAATACGGCCCTTCAAATGAGCGTCATCTCTAGTGCTTGAGGGCATTGCTTCTCTCAGGACTGGTTGAAGGCTGAGAGCATCATATTTATATGATTTCCAATGGGATGCAAGCAGTGTGTATTGCTCTCAGATTCCCCTTGGTTTGGAACAGTCTGTCAATACTCTCAGCCCTGGAGGAGATGCTGTGATGCAAGTGCTGAATGATACACATGGAGGGAGGAAAAGGGATTTCCATGAGGGAAAGATGGCAGCTCTAACGGAAGGGTGAGAGGTCAAGAGGACCTTGTGACCCCACTTCAACCAGTCTAGCAACTCTTGTTTCCCTGATTCATGGAGCAGGGAAAGGACTTCCTCTTCTCTTATGGCCTTGATTGGGTTCAGATGGGGGAGGCTGAAACCCAGATTTGGTTACCTGGTATCGACACCATAGAAAATAAGGCCTTTTTCACCTTTTCAAGATGGACTTGTTTTTTACAGACTGTCTCTCTTATGCAGAAAAACTCAACCCTTAGATTGCAGCAGATCCAGCTTTTATAAAGAGACTCTTCCAGAGACAGCCAGAACTGTGTTCTCAGTCGCACAGCCACAGGAAAAACCTGCTCCATAAGAAACAAAACCAACCCCCCAGACCATACCATACTGGTGCAACAGGTCTGTTCCCTTCCCTTGCTCTGGGAGGGAGCAGCTGCTGAGACAGCATTCATGACTGAAGGCTGACTATCCCCGATTTAGCCTTTTAAACTGATTGACTTTCTGCTGCGTTTGATCTTTCAGAGTGCTGGAAAACGTAGGGCCCAATGCAGCCAGGAGAATTTTTGGGGCCCCAAATCAGCAGTGGTGATGCAATTTACACAGCAGATGTGAGCTGGTCAGAGAGCGTGTGTGTGTGGAAGTGGCACTGAAGGGTGACTTGCACTGACTTGTTATTCAGTGGGAGGGCAATACTGGTGTAACTGACATGCTGAGGAGACAGACAGAAGGTGTGTAGCAGGTAGACTGACAGATCGAAGGGGTGGATGATAAAGCAGCTCCTCACATGATTTAACTCATGCTAACAGGGCTAAAATCAGCCCTGGTGTAAGTAGGTGCAGCTCCCTTTGACTTCACGGCAAGTTAAATCAACTTGGTACCCTGTAGGGATCAAATTCAGACCCTTGTGTGAGCAAGGGTAACTCCCACTGAAAACAATGGGGGCTGAGCCTGCTTACCCCGGGGCCAAATTTGATCCTGACAAGCTGGTGTAAGTTACATTCACTTTGCACACAGGTTAGTTCCCTTCATCAAGTGCTCACTTGAAAGGGCCTCAACAAGCAGGAATCTGATCTAGGGTTTGTCTATACAGCAACAATGGTGCATGGGCTAGCCTCCCTGAGCTAGCCTGAATTCAGCTAGCATGGGTAACAATAGGAGTGAGGACAGCGCAGCATGGGCTTCAGAGCAGGCTAGCGAGCCGAGCTCCTACCCAGACTCTTTGCTAGGCTTATACTACCCAGGCTGAAGCTGCACTAGCTGGATTCAGGCTAGCTCAGGCTGGCTAGTCCGTGCGCAGCTTTTGTTGTGTAGACAGACCTTTGTCTGGGGCAGGGAGAACATACTCTGCAAAATCAGCTCTTCCTTCAGTGGGTTTTGTATCAAAGGGACTCTCTCTGAAATACCTAGCTCCTTGGTGCACGACTTTGGAGACAGTGTCCTGGAGGCCAGCTTGGTATGGCAGGGTGGGGGAAGGAAAGCAGGCTCCAACCTGGGTCCCCTACCTGTATGGGCTCCACAGCTGGGTGCTTCAGTTCAATCATCCTGTCTCCGTCATCCTGGAGCTGGTTCACATACTCCTCCTGGTTAAGCAGCTCATTAGCCTTGAAGTTCTGCGGGAGAAGCAAAGGGATATAAATGCCTGGGTCACAGTCAGGCTGCCCGAGTCAGCGTGGCAGAGGAACGGCAGCCAGGGTGCGAAATAGCGGTCACCTGGCTCACATGAAAGCACAAGCATGCAGGGGAAAGAGAAGAACAAGCGATGTGTAAAAGCCGGCAGGAGGCTGGAGACAGCCACGCGTGGGGCTGGCTGAGACGAAGCAGAGGCATGTTTGTCCTAAGTACATTTTCATTCCCAGGTTCACTGTGACGTGGTGGTGCTTTTGGGTTAGTAGCTAATTAGCTGGAGAGGTCAGCTAGAGAGAGTCCTCCTCTAACCTGAAATGAGGAGGATTTTGCTAAACAGAGACACGCCGTCTCCTGGACGCAGAGAGGCCTGCAGAGCATTTACCTCGTACTCCCGGCGCACGCCCGGCGGGTCAGCCATTTGGTCGCTCCAGTCCTGCTTCAGGATTTTGTTCTGCTGGTCCGTGAGGTAACCCAGCTCCTTGGTGCAGCCTTGCAGGTGGTTGTACAGACTGCCCAGGCTCTGCCCTCGCCAGATGGAGGCTTTCTGCCAATTCATATCAAAGAGAGGAGACGTCAGCATCTGGACTGAGAAGGGTCCAGTCTCTTCCCCCCTTGGTTATTGTTCATCTGTTAACAGATCCCCAGAGGCCTTTTCAAACAGCTGCCCCATACCAGTTCTTATCTGATGTAATTTTCATTCCCTCTTCCCTCATTCTTTTCAAACAGGATGTTTTTGTCAAACCAGAATCTGAAGCCATGTTGACGCCTCAGGGGAGGCTGAGAAATGTTCCCACCGTGGGGTATAGTTGCCCTGTTTGTCCTTCCTTGGTTTTAACTAGGGAGGACAGTTGCAAATTCCGCTCCCCCAGCTGCTTATTCCCCATTTGGGCTCCTAATCAGAGACAGGCTTATGCTGCCAACTTTGGATCTGGATTTTGAACACCCCAAGGTCTAGGGGTGTTTGGATCCGGGAGTTTGGTCCTCCAGATTTCCAAACCATACCCATAATCCCCTGCTTGTGGCAATTTAATCCTCTCCAGAGAAATGGATTGTGGGGTCACAGACAAGACAACGGGCTTGATTCTCCTCACGTGCACTGGCCTAGTGCATCTGAATCCAATGATGCCACTCTTGATTTGCCCCAGAGAGAGGGGAAAATCAGGGCCTGTGATGTTAAGAAGCTACAAAGTGGCTTCTGCCCCCAGGCTCTGCTGCATTCCCTCCCTGCCCATGGGAAATGGGTCACCCACATGGCACTGACCCACCCACCACTTGGAATGTCCAGAGAACCAGCCCAAGCCGATTCCCCTAACGCTGACACAAAGCAACACATCTTGCAAGGCACATCACACTGAGCAAGACTCTTACCAGCAAGTCCTTGTACTGGCTCTTTAAATCCGCTGCATTCTGTGGTGTTATCCAGCCCCCGTCAAAGGAAGAGGGAAAACAGTGCAGTCAGTAAATGTGTGGGTTTGATAAACATTTGCACATGCATTTGCAAACTGCTCAAAAACCGTACCAGAGCCATTGTGCAGAGTACACAGACTGGCTTCCAGCTGAAGCAGCTGTCTTGCTGCCTCCGCCAAATGAAAACCTCCTTCTAGCTCTCCTTGTAGAGCTGTTCCAGGCCTACTCTCGGCCACGTTATCTGCTGTTCAGGACAAATGGAGCAAACCCAGATGCTACATGGATCATGCCACTGTCTGGGTCAATCCGCTTCAGTGTTTGGCTACCGGTTAGCAGTTGCTGACCATCAGCACTTCTACTCCACTTTATAGGCCTTCATTAAACCTTGTCTCAGCAGGGTACTGTTATTCATACTTCACTAATGGGGAAGCTGAGGCGTGAAGTGATTTGCCCAAAGTCACACAGACAGGCATTTCTGGCTCCCAGGCCTGTGCTCAAAACAACAGACCGCACCCCTCTCTCACAAAATCCAGTAATGCTGGTTACCTCCCCAGCAAATGTGTCCTATGATCCTGCACACAGTAACCAGGACCCATTGCTTCCATAGGAATCTCTGGTAATGAAGCGGTGTTATCTCTCAACCAGGGGTGCCTATTCATGGGCTCACAGGGCTCAGAAGAGACAACAAAGGCCAAAAAGTTGACCGGAGAGAGGCTTGAACTTCTGAAGGCCAACATTAAACAAAGCTTAAAAAAAAAAAAAATCCCTCTTCATCGTGACATTCAACACATGGTGGCCCCTTGACAATTCAAATAATCTGGAGCAATATTTTGGTGAGACCCACTCCAGGTTCCAGGCAAGGATTTTGAACTAGACTGGCCCCAAAAAATCCACCCCAGGTTTTGCACTGGGCCCAGCTGGGCTGTGGGAGAGTAGTCAGTGCCATACACTAACTTGTGCAGTAAAGACATGATCAATAGCCCTGTGCGCGGCCATGAATGCAAGAATGAAGCCATGTTAGCGTGGTACAGAATGGAGCCGACAATGACAATGGAGACGACAGATCCCTGGGATTCCCACCAGGACTGGGCATAGGGCTCCCAGCATCATGAGTGGAGATGGGATAGGAGATGGAAGGAGGGTACCTTACCGGGCTGTGGAGGTTCTTGATTTGGAGGCCGTAGGCTTCTATCTCTTTCTGGAGGATGTTGTGCTCTGCTATTTGCTTCTCCAGCTCTGGCACGGTGGGGCCATATTGTCCCGCGCTGACTTGCTTCTGCACACAAACGAGCCGTGTGGTGAGCGTGTGTTTTCTCTATGGGACAGAACGCACCCCTCCCTATTTTCCTACCGCCAGAGGCTAGTGCAAAAGGTTCCATTGGGAACTTTCCACTGCAGTTTGGTGCTGGGAATAGGAAACTGGCCAGTACCCTCACTCCTCCCTTCAAATGGGAAGAGAACATATGGCCAATTTCTAAGCATGTCTGGTTACTTTTATCCCTTTCAGCTATTTGTCCACATGCATAGAGGGCAAAGAGAAGATATTCATGCCCCGTTGCCCAACAGGGGGTGGGTCAACACAGCAGTTAAAAACCCACCGCTGGCCTGTGCCAGCTGACTCTGGCGCGGGGGGCTTGGGCTAAGGGGCTGTTTAGCTGCAGCGTAGCTGTTCTGGCTCAGGCTGGAGCCTACAAGGCAGGAGGATCCCAGAGCTCGGGCTGGAGCCCGAACCCCAGTGTCTACACCGCAGTTAAACAGCCCCTTCGCCCAAACCCCTTAACCCAAGTCAACTGGCACGAGCCAGCCGCGGATGTCCAATTGCAGTGTAGACATACCCAAAGAGACAGGAACCGGTTCTTCTGGGCTATGCAGGGCTTTGGAGCTGTGCTCCGGCTCCGCTCCAGCTCCAGGCAAAAACCTGCAGCTCCACTGCTCCGGAGCCGCTCCGCGCTTCAGCTCTGGGCTCCGCTCCAAAGCCCTGGGGCTATGAACCTGAACTGATATGGTTGTGCTTCATCCTACAAACAGGGCTTGGGGGTGATGAAAGGCGAGTGCCATCTGCTACTAGGACATTTTCAAATTAGTCTAAGTTAACTCAAGCGCGGGTGCTACACACACCCAGACATCGCAATATAGCAAAGGCCACAATATGCACCGAGGGCATCACGCACATGCCAGTTATAGAGGCAGCCTGTTCACCCCACTAACAGGATCAGCCCGGTAAATCACCAATGAATACTCATCAGAATGGAAAAATATCTCCCAGCACATGGGATGTTAGAAAAAAACACCAATACCATTCCCCACCCCCAGAGGGAGTCCGACTTGACAGCTACGGCTAATCTGAAGGGAGAGGGCAGCGGTTGGTAGGTGTGTATAGAATCTCAGACGCGTTAACGGCCTTGTTTTGCTCGCTGATATACGAGTGCTGGCATTGACGTTCCCAGAGCATGCTTCTGCCGCAAAAAGCAGTTGGAATTGCTGCTTTTACCTGCTTCTGGTCTAGAATTTTGGCCCAGTCCAGCTTGGAGCCCGCTTCAGGAATGTTACATTTTTCATAGAGGTCTCGATATTCGGCACATTGGTGTGTCACACGGTCATGGAGCTGCTTGATGCTGTACGTGAGGGAGGGAGGAAAGAGATGCACATCTCATTGCCAATTCTCTGTGGTGACTACAACGGAATGCAGGGCAAAATCCTGGCCCCACGGGACTCAAAGGGAGTTTTGTGGAGCCAAGATTTCCCCCAGAGAACCCAGCATGTTCTGCTTTCCCCTCTTGACCCGCCAACCACCCTTGTGGCATGTGGCACATGCCGAGATGCTCTCTGGCTAGGGGGTTTCTCTCCTGAGCTAAGCCCGAGGGGGTCATGGGAATGGAGCACAGGCACGGATGCTTGCGCAGAGCTCAGTAGGGGCACTTTATTCCCTCCCGAGAGGGAAAATTAAATCACTCCGAAATGTAAGGAGTAAAGAGTATTTTTCCTTTCAGATGTTCATTCTAGAGAGGGGAGAGGGCGACGGGGAGAGGAAAGCAATAAAAATTATTATTCACATAAGCAATGGTGCTTCAAGCTGTTTTGCTGCTATACCATATAGCTTTAACCCACGGTGCTCTTTGCCAGGGCTCAGCTCTGTGCTGCAGTAGGGAAACGGCCCTCCCACTGGCTGCATTGGTTTTTTGGGGGGAAGCAGGGTAGCTATGTTTACACTGCACTTTCGTTGGTGTGGACAGCGCTTTGTCAGTGGGAGATTCTCTCCCACTGACAAACCACTGCCCCTCATTGGGGGTGGTTTTATTTTGTCGGTGAGAGCTCTCTCCCGCCAAAAGAGAGAGTGGCTACACTGCGTACCTTACCGTGGCACTGCTGTAGCGGCACAACGGTAAGATAGTCAGTGTAGACATAGCCTTAGTGGCCAGTGCACTCTTCTGGAACTCAGAAGACCTGGTTTCTATTCCTGGCTCTCCCACTGACTTTTCAGGGTAATCTTTGGCAAGTCACTTTGCCTCCCTGTGCCTCCCCTTGTAAAATGGAGATAATGATCCTTCACAAAGTGCTTTGAGAGCTATGAATGAACAGTGCTATGAGGTATTAATACTAATACAATATGGTATACCAGGTGGTCATTTTTCTGCTTTGTAGCTGGTTTGCGGTATGTCTGGATACTGGAGGCTCAGGAATATTCCCTTTTAGATGCTATTTGTTCACATACACTCACATTTGCACATGCAATTACCGCAGTAGCAGTGTGTTCACATGGCCCGTTTGTGCACACACAGGGAGATTCGGATGTCTAAATACCTATGTCCCTGCACACATAACATAGGTGTGGCTATCAAGTGGCACTTTTGGGAATGTGCCCCATGATATTTTATGTTTTGTTCCACCAACGTTTAATCAAAACCTGTTGCACTGGAGAACAACAAGAACCTTCAGGTACCGCATGAGACAGCAACAATGCTTGGAGCTTATACAAAACTTTCCATATTCAAAGACCTTTATAAACATTTACTATTCAGTCCTTGCAAAACCCCGCGGGGGGAGGGAGGTAGGTATTATTCACAGTTTATCAATGGGGAAACTAAGGCAGAGAGGATAAGTGACCAAAGTCACAGAATCACATAAGGGCTTTGGGGAAGGGACTGTCTTTTGATTCTGAGTTTGTACAGCGCCTAGCACAGTGGGATCCTGGTCAGTGACTGGAGTTTCCAGGTGCTACTGCAATAGAAATAATAAATCTTAATAATTGTCAGAGGTAGGACTGGACCCTGACTACTTTGCTCAGCTCACTAAGTCACTCAATTAAGAATACTTCAGACTCCCGGTCATCCCTGCCTTGTGCCCAGCCAGAGGAGAGCAGCGTTCTCCACTCACTCTTTTTCTATTTCGATGGCTTGGGGATGCTTCAGCCTCTTTGCTTTATCCACATCCAGGAAGAGGTCCTTCAGCAGGGTCTCGGCTTCCTTCAGGTTTTTCGCATTCTCCTGCTGGAACTCGAAAGCCTTGTTCTTCTGGTAGTTACTTATGTCCTGTCATCCAAAAAGAACAGCCACAAAGCCCCCCACAGGCCAGATCCCAGGATTAGTTTGCAATCGAGAGATCTAGGTCAGAACATTAATATAAGGTGTAATCTCTCCGAACGCCTGGTTTTCACAGGCTCACCTAGTGAGTTTACCCTATCACCTAGGTCCCTCTTTTATCTGTAAGTGATCCAGGCTCAAGTCATCCATGAAGGCATTGCCTAGATGCCATGACTGATGCATAATGCAAGCACCTGCACAATTGTCATTGGTACCGCATTTTGTGGCATTTCGCTGGCTCGCTACACATGGCCAAATGCTGATGTCCTTACTTCCCCACCAGCACCTTTGTCTCATGCCCACATTGCCACCCCCTGCTCTTTGCCCAGCAGTTACCTGCTTGAGCTTGGACTGTGTTTCCAGAATGTCCTTTTCCACCTGGTCAGCATTCTTCTGCATGCGGGAGACGAGCATGGCCAGTTCATTGGCCGAGGACCTGAAGGGAAGTAGAAACAGGCAGATGGATAAAAAGCAAACCACACTCGCAGAGGTGGGTCTCACTCACTACCTGGAGCCCTTCTAAATAGCCACATGGATGTTGGTTCATCAGGCCCGTTACCATCTGGTTCTCGCAGGCGCCAGGAAACTGAGGTCTACAAGGCAGCAAAGGGGAGTGGTCCATGCAGTCCCAGGTTTAGTTCAACATTGCGCACGAACAGTCTTGTTCCATTTTCCTCCTCCGCTGTCTCTTTTGAGGGCTTTTTGCACTCAAAGTGCTGCTGGTGTGTTTTACAGCAGCTCTTGGTGCGGTGAGATTCAGACTCTCGGAATCAGAGAGTTAACAATGCCATAAATTTGCTCTGTTGGGACAAGCAAGGCCCCTGCCATTTCCCTGGATTCTTGCTAGGGCAGTTGCAATCTCCTACACGTCACATCACCAGCTGTGGTAATGCCACCTTTTGGATCCTTGTGCACCATTCGCCACTGCATCACTCCAGCTGATGGAACCCAGATGTTTTCAGTGCAGTTCCACCGGTGTATAACTGGAGTCATGCAGTAGTGAACCTGGTCCCTTGTGTCTATAGCCAGACCTCCCTGCTGGGCTTCCTTCAGGTTGTCGCTCATGATAAGCAGATTTCACTGCCATCCGATTTCCATTTATTACTTTCACGTTCCCTATCCCATAACATTTAATGTGAAATCCCTGGGAATGCATTCAGGCACTGTTGCCTTTGCATTATACAGCGCCCTTGCATGGTACTGTATGGTACCCATCCAGGCAGAGCTGGCTCTGCTGTCCTTGGCAAGCCAATAAATACCTGTCCCTCCCAGCCCTGCAGCCATCCACAGTTACTGAGTATTTTGCTGCTTCTGATAGTTTCTGCCCTAGGTGAACACCTGCTTCACCTCCAGGGTAGAGATGGTGCCACCGACAGGCAGAGAGCTGCACCATGAATACGCAGATATGCACTTACAGAAACATACAAGATTCACGTGTCAGATATACAAACACAAGCTTTGTTCAGAGACACACATGCATTTTTGTGCACTTATGTACTACTAGCTGTACACACACGGGGCCAAAATTGGCAGTGATGTGAATGGTCAATTATATGTCAGCTTACTGGTCAGAAAATAGGACTCCAGTACCATAAGCAGCAGTGATCTGGCACTCAGTGGGTGCTGAAAATGAACTTAACTTTCACTCAAAGAAATGGAATGGTTGGTGTAGTTGGAAAAACAACTAAGAGGACTGCACAAGTCAAATTAGGGGGCTGCTTCTTAAGGGCTGGGGACGGCGCAATCTGCATAAAGCCTTGTATAGGGGTGAGGGTGGGGAGACACACACAAATGAGGAGCATGGGGAAAGTTCGGCCCTATAGATGTAAGTTACCTTTCGTGGCTAGTTACATCTGTTTATTGGCTAACTTGCACCCAACATGTAATACACCTCACCAATGAATCTGGACCAAAAACGTGTCTAGTTGGCAGCCGGTATCAAGCGGAGTGCCCCAAGGGTCCTGGGGCCGGTTTTGTTCAATATCTTCATTAATGATCTAGAGGATGGTGTGGACTGCACCCTCAGTAAGTTTGCAGATGACACTAAACTGGGAGGATTGGTAGATACGTTGGAGGGTAGGGATAGGATACAGAGGGACCTAGACAAATTAGAGGATTGGGCCAAAAGAAATCTGATGAGGTTCAACAAGGACAAGTGCAGAGTCCTGCACTTAGGACGGAAGAATCCCATGCACTTCTACAGACTAGGGACTGAGTGGCTAGGCAGCAGTTCTGCAGAAAAGGACCTATGGGTTACAGCGGACGAGAAGCTGGCTACGAGCAGGGCTGGCTCTGGCTTTTTGGCCACCCGAAGCAAAAAAAAAAAAAAAAACCTGCGGCGTGGCCGGAGCGCGGGTGCAGGGGGACCGGCTGGGGGGGGGTGGGGGAGGAGAAAGAGGGGGGGGAGAGAAAAGGGGGCGGCCAGGGCTACAGCAGGGGCGCTGCCACGCAGCCCCTCCCGCTGCGCCGCCTCCTGCCGCGAGGGCTCCGCTCCAGTCGGCGGGGAGGGAAGGAAGAGGAGTGCCCTGCAGGGCGCTCTGGTTCTCCGCACCGCCGCCCCCTACAGGGCAGCCGGAGCGGAACAAGAACAAAAAAACCCAAAAACAAACAAAAAAAAGTGGCCGTGCCGCCCTAGGATTGGGCAGAATGCCGCCTCCAACAATCTGCCACCCCAAGCACCAGCTTGCTCAGCTGGTGCCTGGAGCCGGCCCTGGCTATGAGTCAACAATGTGCCCTTGTTGCCAAGAAAGCTAACGGCATTTTGGGCGGTATAAGTAGGGGCATTGTCAGCAGATCGAGGGACGTGATCATTCACTCTCTGTTCGACATTGGTGAGGCCTCATCTAGAGTATTGTGTCTAGTTTTGGGCTCCACACTACAAGAAGGATGTGGAAAAATTGGAAAGAGGCCAACGGAGGGCAACAAAAATGATTGAGGGGCTGGAGCACATGACTTATGAGGAGAGGCTGAGGGAACTGGGATTGTTTAGTCTGCAGAAGAGAAGAATGAGGGGGGATTTGATAGCTGCTTTCAACTAATTGAAAGGGAGTTCCAAAGAGGATGGAGCTAGGTTGTTCTCAGTGGTAGCAGACGACAGAACAAGGAGTAATGGTCTCAAGTTGCAGTGAGGGAGGTTTAGGTTGGATATTAGGAAAAACGTTTTCCACTAGGAGGGTGGGGAAGCACTGGAATGCGTTACCTAGGGAGGTGGTGGAATCTCCTTCCTTAGAGGTTTTTAAGATTAGGCTTGACAAAGCCCTGGCTGGGATGATTTAGTTGGGGATTGGTCCTGCTTTGAGCAGGGGGTTGGACTAGATGACCTCCTGAGGTCCCTTTCAACCCTGATATTCTATGATTCTTTTGTGGGAGTTGTACCTGCTTACACCAGAGCTGCATTCGGCCCAAAGGTGACACAAAAACATAATAGAAACATACTTCCAGGTAACTAGATTCATTCAGACGTGCACCCACGCCAATACACAGGAACATACATTGCTGCAGTCAGAGATGTGGATCTGTCTGAGAAGCACATGCAATAACATGCATTAGACACCTACACACATACAGCGACAGATACGCACTCACACAATCAGCCAGAGGCACACACTCATTCATATGCTCAGACACGCCTGTCATTACTGAAACTATAAATCAATGAATACAGGATTAGAACAAGAACGCTGCCTGGGAGGGGCCCCACACTTTCATTTAAGTGCTCCACAGAGCTACAGCTATGTGGCCACTCCAAGATGCCTTTCTAGCTCATGCTCAATTCACACCAACTTTCTCATTTCTCACTCAATCTGTTTGCTTCACCCCTTCTTTTTATTTCCCAAGAGTGTGACATAGTTCGCGGTTTTCAGCATCGGCCTGAGAATCAGCAGCTGCTGATTCCCTCAGTGGTTTTGGGCAAGAGTCATGGCACCTCACAGCCTCAGTTTCCCCTTCTGTAAAAGGGGGAAAATCAGCCTGAGCTGGCTCACCAGGGGATTGTGAAGACTGTGTGTGCAAAGCTCTTGGAAAGCTGTAAAGTGGTGTTATTCTCTGTGTAGATCAGCCCTGCTTCCCAGGTGGGAAGTGCACTTTGTCATGCGGATCTCACCACCATGTGATACACACGTACACAGAGAATACATGCACAGCGTGTCTGTGGTAGTGAGATTCGCGGGATAAATTGCAGAACCCTGGGATAAATTGTGGAAGGTGCAACCGTGGGCCTGTCCTGTGCACCTGGCTAGACAGTAGGGGCTGAGGGGGACTTTAAAGGAGCAACCAGCCAGGAGCCTGTCCCTGTTTCCTGCTTAGTCAGTGCATGTACCTACCAGACTGTTTTTTCATTTTTCAGTCCATTACACAAGATCCTCACTCTTCACTGACACCCCTGGCAGCTCCCCTTCTCTGGAATGAGGAGGAGCTCTGAGAGCAAACACTTGAGCACCACCCAGGATTCCTGCCCTGGCTCTCTGCTCAGGGAGGGGACCATGACTCACTGCCTTGCTTCATGCCGAGACAGCGCAGTGAATGAATTCACTTGTTCCAAGTTCCGCTTTTGCATTTCTGAGCCAGCTGATATGGGCAGGGGAAAGTCACCACTGTCCTGAATAATAGCCCTCAAGATGGGCCTGGACTAAGCTCCCACAGCTGAACAGCCTTGAGGTTTAGGAGAGTCTGGATTTGGATCCAGAATTTGTACTGACCCGTCTCGATACAATGGGCCAAACCAACACCATATGCCTGAATGCCACCCCGCTATCCCAAACTAGAGAGAAGTTCCCATCCAGATTTGAAGTTTACCTTTCATTAGAAGCTATAATTTGCTCATGGACTGTGAGGGCTGGCCGAATCACTGGGACATTTTATTCTCGGGGTCATGGAGTATTATTTCCTTGTGTGCATTCAGGAAAACAGGAGAGGAGATATCCAAAAGCCATCCTTCCTTGGGGGGGACCACCAAGCCAGAATAATGGAAATTAGAGACCCAGCCATTCATCTAGTCCAACTGCCTCCCCGCCCCCATATAGCAGAACTATTCCCTACAGTGTATGTGAAAGGACTTTGTACAGTCTTCAGTTTAATGTCCCAAAGCCAAGGACCTTGGGGCTCAGCCTCGCCTGTGCCAGGTCTAGACTGCTTCTGCAGTTGATGGCATTTGAGGCCCGGAATCAGGTGGTAGATGGGAGATCACCTGATCTTCAGAGAAGAGGTGCTGCATCCCATGAGAGAGACCTCCTGCTCAATCATAGGAACACAAATTTGCAGGGAATAGGAAGGCTACAGCGGGGGATTTGGGGTGAGAGAGGACCTGGGAAGGGGGCTCTCCACCCCAGCCAGAGAGAAAGGGCTGGCTGGAGTCACCTGCCATGAGGAGCAGGGGCAGACAGATGTCTTAAGGGGAAGAGGCTTTAGGCAACACCAGGCAGCAGGACCTGGCTTTTGGAAAGGAACTATTGAGCTCAACAAGGGGCTGCATGAACTATAGAGTCTGGATAGACACTTACCTGTTATTTTAACAGCACAAAACCCAGTACTTGTAGGATATGGGCTGTGATCGGGGACCCCAAGAAAGGGACACTGAAGCAGTGGATAGGCCTGACATCAGGGCAGATAATCCCCTGCTATGCAGCCCTTCCCTTGACAGATCGTTCTACTAAACTATTACATCTTACAGAAAGGCAATGCCAATTCTGCTCCATCTGTGGTGATTACCCCTTTCAGATCCCAGGATGTTATACTGCTACACACTCCTGGCTGACTGATTCGCTGCATAACTCAGCCTTTCCCCAGAAGTCAGTCCCTCCAGCCCCTCTGACAGTTCCGGGTGCTCTCTTCTCCCCTGCTTCCATTTTGTCAATATCTTCTGACTACAGATGAAGCCTGGAGGATCGACTATCCTGGGGGCAGTCTTGCCCCCCCGCCATATAGAGCCTAGCATTTATGGTCCACGTGGAGGGAAGTCTGGAAGCGAGGGTCCTCATGTTGAAGAGCTAAGGCATGGACTGTTTTAGCCTGGAGAGACATGACTTGGACTAACGAATGGAGCAGGATAGTAGGAGGCAGGAACCTAAGAGTGTAGTCCTGGACAAGTCATTTGATCTCATGTGGTTGGAGTCTAACTTTTTTACTCAGGTGCAACCATGTTGATTGCAATAGGGATGCACCAGTGTTCCTGTTGGCAGAGGTTTATTTCCTCATCAGTGAGAGAGGATACTAATATTCCCCCCTCACATGGGATGGCAAGGATTAATGCTTTCAAAGGATCAAGCACTATTCTAATTATTCTTTGGTTTATGCCCTAGGACACATCCCTTCGGCTAAGGAGGCCAATTGTCCCGATGGGATAGTGTCTTTTTCTTTCTAGCACAAACATGATCATTTCCCCGCTCTTCCTTTAATCTGTCCTGATGCACTTTAATAGGGCTACAAGCACCATTCCTATTTCCCTCCCCCAAATTCTCCTATTAATTCCCCCTAACACTGGGCCATTTTTCTTGTAGTCCCAAGTGAAAGCTTCTGCTAATCTGCTTCATTCTGAATCAGGATCAAAGGAAGGGATGGACGCTGGAGAGCTCCCAAGCCTGCTCAGTGCTTAGCATGTTGGTATGAATAGGAGCCTCTCATCCATCTAATTCTCCTGCACACTGCATAGGCCTCTGCCTGCTGCATCCTGCTACAATTGATAGCCCAATCCTGCAAACCCTCCATAGGTTCTGCCTTAGTACCATATCATTCTTCTTGTTCAAATGTGGCTACTCCAGAAAGGCAGAGGAACAGGATACCCAGGAAATCAGTCTGTTAACACCCAGGACACGTTGGTAGATACCTGAAAAACCTACCAGTTCCCCGCACCCATGGCAGCAAGCTCTACCAGACCAGATTCAATTCTACCGCCTTCTGTGTTTGAATGTGGTTGGTCGCATATACAGCACCAGGCCTCCCCTGGATGCTCTGAGTGGGCTAAGCACAGGGATGGGAACCAGGAGCCACTTAACTCTCACCAGGACATAGGACAAGCAATTTGACCTCTCTCCCTTAGTTTCTTCATCTCAGACAGAGGGACGATACTGACCAACCCCACAGGCTGAGGCGGGATTAGTTAACGTTTGTAAAACACTTTGGAGGTGCCAGGCATTATTATTTATCAATAGGCTGGTGCCCCTAAATAAACCCCTGAGCAGCCTGGCTTGATCTTCTGAGGAGGAGAGAGACTGTCCTGAGAATGGCTGCATGCCCCGCCACCCCACTCAGCTCAGGAGGCAGGGCAGAGTCCTTGGCGTGACTCGTTACCTCAGCGGAGTTGCAGCTGGGCACCGTGTGGCCCAGAGTTTCTTACTGGGGAATATAGGAGCAATCTCAAAATAAGACTTTAGAATAGGTCTGGAAAAGCTTTAACAGCAGAAGTGCCCAGCTGACAGGTATTGTTTAAATCACATTTCAGAGGTTTCACTAGAGCCTGGTCTGGCCGACACGGAGAAAGCCAAGGCCAAATTGCTTCATAAACAGGTTGGGAAAAAAAAGACCGTAGAAATTTAGGCTAAAATACTCAAGCTGGGGGCCTCTGGGTAGGGATCTCACTGCAGAGCTAGGCCCCAAAGGAACCGGAGCTACAGCGGGACTGAGAGTCTGCAGCCTCCATTGTCTTCACTATTAGCTGTGGGCGCTTGGCCCCTCAGAGACTCAGGGCCAGTCTACACTGGCAATGTTAAAGCCCTGCTGCGGCAACGCTTTAACACGGCTTGCGTAGTCACGGCAGAGTGCTGGGAGAGAGCTCTCTCAGCGCTCAAAAAACCCCACCTCCACGAGGGGCACAGCTCTCAGTGCTGGTGCACTGGCACTTTACAGCCCTGCAACTGTCTCGCTCAGGGGGGTGTTTTTTCACACCCCCGAGCAAGAAAGTTGCAGCACTGTAAAGTGCCAGTGTAGACAAGCCCTTGAGCGGTTGCGGTAGGTGCCGAGCGATGGAGCAGGGGGCTAATGTGAGACAGCACATTTACAAATGTAGGATTTAGTTAAGTGCCTGTTTCTTTAACCTGGTTACAGGAGATTTGGGGCCCATACACAATGGCCAGCTGAATCAGGGTACAACCAAATTTAACAGCTGCTTTAAACACTGTAGTTATTGGCATGTAGATGGGACAACCCGCTAACCTTGGCTCTCATTCTGCAGATCAGTTTTTCTGGTCAGGCCCCTTCTTGGGCAAACTTTGTGCTTTGTGCTTCCTCCCCTATGGCCAGGCTGGGAGCAGTGTTTAAAACAAATCCCAGCATCTGGAATAGGATTCTGAGAGAACATGACAGAAAGGGAGGAGGGTGGCAAATAACCCTGAGGTGGGGTCTGCCGTATGAGTAGGAGAAACGGCTCTCTTTACAAGGCCTCCCTATCAAGGATGCCCAGGGAAGCCTGTCCCTATCAGAAGCCCTCTGGCTTCCAGCTTAAAGACCCCGGAGGGACGTTTCTTTGCCTCTATGTCTCAACCCTCACATCACACTGATAGATGAGTGCCACAACACCACTCTTCAGAGTGAAACAGCCTCTTACAGCCCCCAGGACCTAATCCATGCGTGGTCCGCCAAGAAGCAACCTCTGCCACCCTATTACATGCCTGTAGCCAGGATGAATTTACAGCCCAGCCCATCCACCTCCTGTTTCATTCCGCCAAGAGCAGGGGAACTCTGAGCTTAGGGCCAGCTGGACCCTTTGGCTTGGGTTCCTTTCCTGAAGGTTTTAACGTTCTCTTCTAGGTCCATCTCAGCACGTAAGGCAGCATCACCCCAGCACCCGCCACCTACCGATTGGGATATACAGTCTGGAGACACTGAAAATGCTACACTGAGATATTAACAGTTCAGCTAAACCTTGATAAGCTGAAGTTCGTCTGCCTGAGAACATCTCTTGGAAACAGGCAACAACCATGTCCAGATGCTGCCTCTTGCACTACAGCCTTCCATCCGCTTACCTGAATTAAGGTCATGCCTCCCCAGTCCAGGTGGCTAATCACTGCAATATCTCACATGTATCTAGAGCTTTACAAACTAGATGGTATTCAGACAGGAACCACGCAGCTACCTCTGGGGTGGAGTGCCAGGGAGACAATCAGTGCACAACCGATGGAGGGAGGGGATTTGGTTGTCTCTGGGCAATTCCCAAAGAGAACCTTGGTTGTTCAGGTCTCAGCAGGAAGATCTTCCCTCTGCGCTATTCTGCACATCCTCGTTTATTCAGAGACCACCTCTTCCCTGGATACCTTTTCTCCCATCCGTGCTCTAACCCCATCAGAGCTCGGAGAGGATCCAGGAGTCACACTTACTTGGTTTGCTTGATCGGAGGCGGTTTGCTTGGGGACCCCTTGCCCACTCCCTTGAACATCTTGGCAGGAATTTAGTTCCCTTCCTGGCGTCCACAAAGCTTTTCAGGGCACAGCCTCTCTGCTCTAGTCTGCTGAGATGGAATGACAGGCTCCAGCTGGGAAGGGCTGATGCAGGTTAAAAGAGCAGTTTCTGGGTGGCTCCTCCCCAAGCAACCAGTGATCCAGAAGCAGGGATGGAGCCTGGTTTTAAAAATGACTAGAAAAACCAGTTTGTGGAAAGAGCAGAGCCCTGGAGGGAGAGCTGGCGACCCCGCCCTGCTTTTCAGAGGAATGTTCTTCTACACACGCTGTCTGGCACAGTCAGACACGGGTTTCTCTTCGGTAGAGGGGAAGAATCCTGCCTCATCATTAGCTTAAAACAGGATGAATCCAGCCACTCCGGTACAGTTGATTAAATGTCAGTTCTAAGCTTGTAATTATCTTCCCTACCAATTAGTAACATCATCTATTGAAAGGAGGAAAGGGAAAGCACCTTCCCAGTTAGGTAGCAATACCGGTGCCTTTGGACCTTTCGATCACGTAGTTCAATTACATAAGGAAAAGGAAGCAGGAGGTTCTGAGTTGTGTTCCCAGCTCTACCAGACTCACTAGGTGAACTTAGACAAGCAATCCAGCCTCTCAAAATGGGGGTAATGCTCCTGCTTTCTCTCACAGGTACAGCAGCCATACTACTTATCAAGGGAAGACCAGAGGTAAATATATAGACCAAGCCTCCCTTTTAAAGGGCCATCACCCACAATGTGTTATGTACGCTACAAAATCATACGTTTCTATCACAGCATCTGATCCTTTACTTCACTGCTGGAAAACATACTCTCCTCTGATCAGCTGCTTCTTAATAACGATCATGGGGCATACAGCACCAGGTAAATAGCACCCCTTAAAACCAGAACGGGTGGCAACCCCAACTCCGAGGAGCGTTGAGAAGCTGGAGTCAGTGTTTCTGAAGCACCATAAGTAAAACAGACAGGCACGGTAGCCACGTGTAATACAATTTAAAACCTGGCTCCTGCTAAGCCAGTTAATAAAATGGATGGTGCAGCGGGTGTGGATGTGGGATTAAAATGGTTCCAAAAGTAGTAGTTTTTTTTTAAATGATGTTCACCGCTAGGTCAAAGAAGGTTATAGATTGGTTTAGGAGGAGCCATAGGATGCAATTCTGATCCCACTGAAGTCAATGAGACTTTTGCCATTGACTTCAACAGGGCCAGGATTTCCCCCCTGGTTCTTAGACAGAGCTAGTGTAAATTGGCCTTGGTAACATAATCCTTCCTTGAGCAACAGAGTATACTGTGGAGGCTCTGTACTCCCCAAAAGACTCTGCACAGGGGTACAGAAGGCCCCAGCTTTTTATAATTTGTATTACAATGGCACCTAGGGGTCCCCATGCAGATAAAAATCCCATTTAGAGGCAGTGATGCCTAGTGAATAGAGCCCTGGACTGGGACTTGGGAGAGCTGCGTTCTATTCCCTTTTCTGCCACTTGGCTGCTGGGTGACCTCGGACAAGTCATGTCATCTCTCTGTGCCTCGGTTTCCCTATCTGTAAAATGGGGCTAATGATACTGACCTCCTTTGTAAAGTGCTTTCAGACCTATGGATGACAAGATATTATTGGGCCAGGTGCTGCACAAACACCTAGTAAGAGCCAATCCCTGATCTGAGAAGCTTACAGTCTAAATTGTGTGTCTTAAAAATGGAAGGAAATCTGAAAATCCACCCAAAGGGGAGATTTTTAAGGCATTTAGGGCCTGATTCTCCCACCTTGGACCTTGTGCTGTCAATTGCTCAAAGAGGGTGCAAAGCATGCTCAGTCCCATGTGATTGCATTTTGTACCCACTTTCTACAGGTATCTTGGGTTAAAATTTATACAAGTCAGTGGAGACTCAGGCCTCTTGCTATTCAAGGGGTAAAACTAGAAGGAATGAGGGAAAATATGTACTACCAAAAATACTTTTTGAAAGTTGTACAGGCACAGAGGGGGCAGAAATACAAAAAAAATAGTCAGGTAGCTGGACATGCTTTCCTGGGCTGCTCTCCTCCCAGAATATTTTCACGTCTAATCAATCAGTCACATGACAGTTGGGAGTGCAGCAGTAGAAATTCCTGATCTGCTGGCCTTTAAGTTACTAAAATGTTTCTGTGTCTCTCCACAACACACTCAACAAAACGCCCCTGCAGTTTTTCTTCCCAGCTGGATCCAATCTTGGATTGAGCCCTCTTTTAAAGTAAGTCTCTTGACAAGAGAATGGCCCTATAAACACCTTTCCGCTCCAGCGGCAGGAAGCGCCTGTCCCATGCACTGCGTGTGGGGGGGAAAGAGAAACAGGGCTAATCTCAGAATTGGTGCAAAGAATTACAAGCATCTCAGCCGAGCGCTCTTTGCCAGCTAGGTTAGGGCGTGGCACTGATCGGAGAGAACAGCAAACCATGCTCTGGTGTGCAGTTCCTGGAGTCGTTTTCAGCGGCAAGAATAGGGACCTGGCCCTGTGCTGAATGGTTAGCCAGAGAGTGGTGCTGCCTTTGAGCTAGGGGGCAACTGGTAAAGATATTGATGTAATGTTTTGGTTAACAAACAAGACTTCCGCGTGTACTGCTTGAAAGAGGAAGCCTTTCCCTTTGTGAGCCCCAGTGAATGCTGAGTATTAATACAGCAGGTTTAAGACAAACAAAAGGAAGTATTTCTTCACACAGTGCACAGTCAACCTGTGGAACTCTTTGCCAGAGGATGTTGTGAAGGCCAAGAACATAACAGGTTCAAAAAAGAACTAGATAAGTTCATGGAGGATCAATGGCTATTAGCCAGGATGGGCAGGGATGGTGTCCCTAGCCTCTGTTTGCCAGAAGCAGGAATGGGCCACAGGGGATTGATCACTTGATGATTGCCTGTTCTGTTCAGTCCCTCTGAAGCACCTGGCACTGGCCACTGTTGGAAGACAGAACATGGGGCTAGATGGACCATTGGTCTGACCCAGTATGGCCATCCTTATGTACAAATCCTGGGGCTGGATTCTGTATGAACAGCCACTACACAGGCGTTTGGAAAGAGTTCAAGACAAAGAAAGGTGATTGGGGCCTCTGGAAGCCACCGCAATACACATGGTTACAAAGAACTTCTCACTAGGGTATTATTTTGCCGTCTGTAGTGAAGGATTGCTAAGCACTTAGCCTCCATTCAGCCTCACGTTGTCCCCGGGAGGTTTGTATTACCCTCAGTCTCAGCTGTGAAAAGTGAAGTGCCGAGAGGTTAAAGGGTACACGGTGCTGTCTGTGCCCAGGCCTGCGTCGGAGCAACATGATCCCTTGGAACGGAGCAACTTGCTCCCCTAGCACAGCAAGCCAGTGCATGGGGAAGAAGGCCATGCCTCCTCTTCCTCATGCCCTGTGGGTGATTTACACCACTGGGAGCACATGGAAGGACGGGCCTGAAATTGTTCCTTGGCCTTGAGTGGCGCACACCTGAAAAGAGGGAGGTTCCTGCTTTGCCCTCTGCCCACCTCTGGTATGGGTCAGTCTGTCTCTTGCTCACACTGAATTCCCACTGAACCCCATAGAGACTCCAACTACTCGCAAAGGACGGTATGGCTCAGTCAGAGCAAAGGTTGGTAGAACCAGGCCCTTAGACCCAGCTCCTCAAAAGGTATTTAGGGCCCTAACTCCTATTGATTTCCATATCATCTATATCTATCTTTGAGGATTTGATGAGTTCCCCACCGTGAATCGGTGATGGAACCAGGGATAAAGCAAGACCCCCCCTCCCCAATCTACCCAACACTATTTTCCTCTTAATTATGCCCCCTTCTGCCGTACTTACCCTTCTCTTCAGGGCTAGATAAATATTTCTTTCCTTTGGCTAGTATCCCTTATCTGCTGCAGGGAGCGGTAGGAGACCCGGAGGAGAAAGGTGGCAGCAGTTCTTTTCATGAGAGATCTTTAGTCTTTGGCCTTCTCACCTGTGGCTGATGCAGCAGTTTCCCTGTTCTGTGAAATCTAGTTTTGACTTTGGTAAAATTGCAGGTATATTTAGCGGTTATGGAAGCAAAGGACTGAGAGCAGAGGGAAGTTCCAGGTCTGCAGTATTGGGAACGGTCCTTTTAATTGGTTTAGCTTCTCCCACAGGAAGTCTGGGGGAGGGAGGTTGCAGCAGTCCCTGTCCTGGTAGATGGAGGCAGTTGGAACCTCATGACAGAATACAGAGGATTTCATTCAAGCACCTAGGGCGCAGCGTGATTAGTGATCAGCACCTTATATCACTGTGCCAAAGCACCTCAGGTCCTGACCTGTATCAACCAGTGCTGATGAAGTTGTAGGCCTTTCTGGGCAGCTGCGGTGGTTTTGTAATACGGCCATAGACCAGACAGGGACAAGGAATTGTTAATGCACATTTTTATGCTCTTGTAAGGCCTAGAAGTCCAGTCCACATTGAGATCCTATTCTGGTAGATGCCATGCAAACAGAAGGTGACAAGGTCCTTATTTAGGAAGGAAACACAAGCTTGTTTTTTGGCTTGTGAGCCAAACAGATCTTGGCCCCATTCTTCCACAGGAGCATTACCCCCTTGCCCAGGGCTGACTCTGGCTTTCTGGCCTCCCCAAGCAAAAAAAAACCACACACCACTCCTGCGGCACGGCTGTAGCCAGGGTGCAGGGGGACTCCCTGCGCTGCAGATGTGCCCCGGCTAGTGGGGGGAGGGGGAAGGGAGTGGGGGGGGAGAGAGAAGGGGGGCGGCCAGGGCTTCAGCGGGGCGCTGCCACGCGGCCCCTCCCACCGTGCCCCTTGCTGGGAGGGCTCCGCACCACTCTGGTCGGCTGGGAGGGAAGGACGCGGGCTGCCCTGCCAGGCTTGCTGCAGGGCGCTCCCATCCTCCGCGCCACTGTTCCCTACAGGGCGGCCGGAGCAGAACACCACCCCAAAAAAAAAAAGCGGCCATGCCACCCTAGGATTGGGCAGAATGCCACCTCCTACAAGCTGCCGCCCCGGCTGGTGCCTGGAACCGGCCCTGCCCTTGCCACCGAAGTGCACAGGGGGTGTCTAAAATCAAGCAAGGGAAGCTGCTGTACATAATAGCTGAGTGCCTTGATTATACATAAGGGCTGAGGGCCTGGGTTCTCCTGGCCCTGTTTTTATGGTTACACCTCCACCATGGCAGAGCCGCACCCCCAGGATGCCTTCCAGCTGCAGGTGTACCAGGGCATTCCGGAAGGGCTGAAGCCCAGTTCAGGGAGGGGGAGATTATTTCCAAGGCACAGTACTGTGGGTGGGGTTAGGACAACTAGCTGAACTGGTATAGCTGTAGTACCTGTAACTTCCTGTGCAGTGGGCAGAAACCGTTGTAGGCTGCACCGGTTCAACAGGCCCTGACTTACCGTAACTCCGCACAAGTGTTGCAAACAGGCCTTGTAAACACACCAGCTCCACTGCTGGGCGTGGGCACAAGACAGCAGGCAGACACTGAGCTCCAAGTGCCTTCCAGCCAACGCTTTCCTGCAGCATCTTTTCCCCTCCTATAGACAGCGTGATAGCACTGTTGGGGATGTTTGACATCAGGCAGCAGAATTGGTTCAGGCACAGGGAGCCCAGGGCCCAACCCTGCAAGGAGGTTTGGCATCAGAAAATGGCAATCAACTGGGAAGTGGGTGAACCTTTAATAAGTATAGCAGGGAGGGCACTGGTGGAGATACTCAGCAAATTGGTACCAGCATATCCTGCCCAAACATGGCAAAGTCCTGCCATCTCTCGGTAGCAGAGTGTGATGGGGTGCCTGCCCCACACTGGGCTCTAAGGGGTTAAGAGAGCCCCTGAGGAGGCTGTCAATCAGAGAGGGGCTGCGAGGAGCAGCCAATCAGGGCTGGGCTGACCCATATAAGAAGGGCTGCAGAACAGAGCAGCTTCAGTCACTGGCTGCCTTGCAGGCTGAAGACAAACACATACCCTGGACAGAGCAGTGCTGCTGGCAGAGACCTGGGGAGCTAAAGGCAGCTCCTGGTGGGCTGCAGAGATCTGCAGGCTGAGGCCCTGAGGCAAGGGCAAAGAGGGTGCTGGGGCCGTGGGGAAGTGGCCCAGGGAAAGTTACTGAGGAGTCAGAGGGGGCGCTACAAGCAGTGGCCATCGACAGGGTCACTGGGCCGGGACCTGGAGTAGTGGGCAGGCCTGGGTCTCCTCCCCCTTTACTACTGAGGAAGTAGCTGGACTAAGGAAATGTGAAACTCCCCTGGAAGGGGGGAAGCACAGAGTACGCCACAGCTGGAGGGCTGTGTCATGAAGAGGACACTGAAGTCCTGGGAATGACATGGGTCCCTGGAGCAGAAGTTACTGTGGCAAGATACCACCAGAACAGAGCACACTGGCTAGCAGAGCTGATCCCTGGGACATCCAGCAGGGGGTGCCGCAGTGGAGAGTCTCACACCATCACAGACACAAAACCAATCCCGGACTAGAGCTGGGAACAGCTCACTTCTATGGAGGGTTAGTTTGCTGGTTATATTGCAAGTTGCTTGGTATTCAGATCTGCTGAAACATTCCTAAAATAAGCACTGCACTGGCTCTTCCAGACCACGTTGATACCTCAGAGGTATCAGGGAACGTATTGGCTCTCTGAATTTGCTGGAATTGGTACTGGTGCCCTCAACCGGGAAGTGCCTGCAGAGGTTTTCTTAATGATGGAGCTATACTACTTGCATTTTTATTGGGCCTTCAAGGGTAATGAATCTTTAAGTGCTTTACACAGTTAGTGACATAAGCTACACCCAGCAATCTCCATTAGAACATAAGAATGGCCATACTGGGTCAGACCAAAGGTCCATTGATCTAGCCCAGTATCCTGTCTTCTGACAGTGGCCAATGCCAGAGAATAGCAATAGTTAATACATCTAGGCCTGGTCTACACTACGAGTTTAGGTCGAATTTAGCAGCGTTAAATCGAATTAAGCCTGGACACGTCCACACGACGAAGCCCTTTTTTTCCCGATTTAAAGGGCCCTTTAAACCGGTTTCTTTACTCCACCTCCGACGAGGGGATTAGCGCTAAAAATCGGCCTTTGCTGCAATCGGTCGGATTTGGGGTAGTGGGGATGGAATTTAATGTTATTGGCCTCTGGGAGCTATCCCACAGTGCTTCATTGTGACCGCTCTGGACAGCACTCTCAACTCAGATGCACTGACCAGGTAGACAGGAAAAGCCCTGCAAACTTTTGAATTTCATTTCCTGTTTGCCCAGCATGGAGAGCACAGGTGACCACGCAGAGCTCCTCAGCACAGGTAACAATGATGGAGTCCCAGGATCGCAAAAGAGCACCAGCATGGACTGAACGGGAAGTACGGGATCTGCTCGCCATATGGAGAGATGAATCAGTGCTAGCTGAACTCCGTAGCAGTAAATGAAATGGCAAAATATTAGAAAAAGTCTCAAAGGCCATGAAGGACAGAGGCCATAACAGGGATGCACAGCAGTGCCGCGTGAAAATTAAGGAGCTACGGCAAGCCTACCACAAAGCCAGAGAGGCAAACGGAAGGTCCGGGGCAGAGCCACAAACATGCTGCTTTTACGCAGAGCTGCATGTCATGCTAGGGGATGCAGCCACCACTACCCCAACCGTGTGCTTTGACTCCATCAATGGAGAATCATGCAACAGGGAAGCGGGTTCGGGGTACAAGGAAGATGATGATGAAGACAATGAAGATAGCTCACAGCAATGAAGTGGAGAAACTGGTTTCCCCAAACAGCCAGGATATGTTTATCACCCTGGACCTGGAACCAGTAACCCCTGAACTCACCCAAGGCGTGCTCCCAGACCCTGAGGGCACACAAGGGACCTCTGGTGAGTGTACCTTTGTAAATATTACACATGGTTTAAAAGCAAGCGTGTTTAATGATTAATGATTAATTGGCCCTGGCAATCGCGGCCAGTACAGCTACTGGAAAAGTCTTAACATGTATGGGGATGGAGCGGAAATCCTCCAGAAAGCTCTCCTTCATGTACTCCCAAAGCCTTTGCAAAAGGTTTCTGGGGAGGGCTGCCTTATCCCGTCCGCCATGGTAGGACACTACCACGCCAAGCCAGTAGCACGTAGTCTGGAATCATTGCATAACAAAGCATGGCAGCGTATAGTCCCGGTGTTTGCTGGCATGCAGACAACATCCATTCCTTATCTCTCTGTTATCCTCAGGAGAGTGATATAATTCACAGTCACCTGGTTGAGATGGGGTGATTTTATTAAGGGGACATTCAGAGGTGCCCGTTCCTGCTCGGCTGAACAGAAATGTTCCTCGCTGTTAGCCACGCGGTAGGGGGGTGGGGTGAAGTGATCATCCCAGAGAATTGGGTGTGTGTGTGTGTGTTGGGTTTGTGCTGCATGTTAACCCGGAAACCGCAGCCCCTCCTTTTACATTGCAAACCCATTTTAAATGGCCAACCCAATGGGTGCTTGGTATGGGAAATGAGGGTGCTAGGTATGGGAAATGAGGGTGCTACCATGACTGCCTGCAAGCCAAAATCTGTTGCCTGGCACTGCATGAGTGATCTCTCACACTAAACCGGCAGGCCCTCAATATAAGAGGAAAAATGCGACCTTGTAACGAAAGCACGTGCTGTGTAATGTGAACAGCAAAATTTAATGTGAAAGAGTGTACCCATTGTTCTCTAAAATGTGTCTTTTTTAAACCACCTCTCCCTTCTCCTCCACCAGCTGCAAATGTTTCTCCTTCACAGAGGAGAGTGAAGATTAGGAGGAGGAAACGGCGGACTCGGGATGATATGTTCTCGGAGCTCCAGCTGTCCTCCCATGCTGACAGAGCACAGCAGAATGCATGGAGGCAGTCAATGTCAGAGTGCAAAAAAGCACAATATGAATGAGAGGAGAGGTGGCGGGCTGAAGAGGATAGGTGGCGTCAGCTTGCTGACAGAAGGCAAGAGTCGATCAAACTGATATGCTCCAGCATATGGTTGAGCTGCAGGAAAGGCAACAGGAGCAGAGACCGCCGCTACAGCCCCTGTGTAACCAACAGCCCTCCTCCCCAAGTTCCATAGCCTCCTCATCCAGACGCCCAAGAACGTGGTGGGGGGGCCCCCTCCGGCCACCCAGTCACTCCACCCCAGATGATTGCCGAGCATCAGAAGGCTGACCTTCAATAAATGTTAAAGTTTTAAACTGCAGTGTGTCCTTTTCCTTCCCTCCTCCTGGGCTACGTTGGCAGTTATCCCCCTCGTTGTGTGATGAATTAATAAAGAATGCATGAATGTGAAATAACCATGACTTTATTGCCTCTGCAAGTGGTGCTCGAAGGGGGGAGGGGAGGGTGGTTAGTTTACAGGGAAGTAGAGTGAACCGGGGAGGGCGGGGGCGGAGGGTTCATCAATGAGAAACAAACAGAAGTTTCACACCATAGGCTGGCCAGTCACAAAACTCGTTTTCAAAGCTTCTCTGATGCGCACCGCGCCCTGCTGTACTCTAATTGCCCTGGTGTCTGGCTGAGTGTAATCAGCGGTCAGGCGATTTGCCTCAACCTCCCACCCCACCATAAATGTCTCCCCCTTACTCTCTCAGATATTGTGGAGCGCACAGCAAGCAGCAACAATTGGAATATTGGCTTCGCTGAGGTCTATCCGAGTCAGTGAACTCCGCCAGCGCGCTTTTAAACGTCCAAATGCACATTCCACCACCATTCGGCACTTGCTCAGCCTATAATTGAACAGGTCCTGACTACTGTCCAGGCTGCCTGTGTACGGCTTCATGAGCCATGGCATTAAGGGGTAGGCTGGGTCCCCAAGGATAACGATAGACATTTCAACATCCCCAACGGTTATTTTCTGGTCTGGGAAGAAAGTCCCTTCCTCCAGTTTTTGAAACAGACCAGAGTTCCCGAAAACGTGAGCATCATGTACCTTTCCTGGCCATCCCACGTTGATGTTAGTGAAACATCCCTTGTGATCCACCAGGGCTTGCAGCAGCATTGAAAAGTACCCCTTGCGGTTTATGTACTCGGTGGCTTGGTGCTCCGGTGACAAGATAGACGGAACCCATATCCCTATTGCCCCACCACAGTTTGGGAAGCGTGCAGGTCATAGTGGATGGCTTTGCTGCAATGGGATTCCCAGAGTCACTACCCTTGATATCAGCAAGTCTTTGATTGTGTTGGCTACTTGGATCACAGCAGCCCCCACAGTAGATTTGCCCACTCCAAATTGATTCCCGACTGACTGGTAGCTGTCTGGCGTTGCAAGCTTCCACACAGCTATCACCACTCGCTTCTCAACTGTGAGGGCTGCTCTCATCCTGGTATTCTGGCGCTTCAGGGCAGGGGAAAACGAGTCAAAGTTCCATGAAAGTGCCCTTACGCATGCGAAAGTTTCGCAGCCACTGGGAATCGTCCCACACCTGCAACACGATGCGGTCCCACCAGTCTGTGCTTCTTTCCCGGGCCCAGAATCGGCGTTCCATGGCATGAACCTGCCCCAGTAACACCATGATTTGCACATTACTGGGGCCTGTACTTTGTGAGAGATCTATGTCCATGTCAATTTCCTCATCACTCTCGTCGCCGCGCTGCAATCGCCTCCTTGCCTGGTTTTGCTTTGGTATGTTCTGGCTCTGCATATGCTCCAGGACAATGTGCGTGGTGTTCATAGTGCTCATAATTGCTGCGGTGATCTGAGCGGGCTCCATGATCCCAGTGCTATGGCGTCTGGGCTGAAAAAAAAGGCGCGAAACTATTGTCTGACGGAGGGAGGGAGGGAGGGGCGAGTGACAACATGGCTTACAGGCACAGGGAATTAAAATCAACAAAGGTGGCTGTGCATCAGGGAGAAACAAACAACCGTCACACAGAATGGCCCCCCCCAAAGATTGAACTCAAAACCCTGGGTTTAGCAGGCCGTTGATTTCATGGAGGGAGGGTGAAGCAAATGAATACAGAACAAATCTGGTCCATCTATTTTTTAGATCTTAAGCTGGCAGCAGATGGTGCAGCATGACTGATAGCCATCGGCATCTTCTGGGTGCTTGGCAGAAGATGCTGTACAACTGCTAGCCATCATCGTCAAGACGGTTCAATAGGACTGCTGGCAGGACTGAGTCTCCAGGAGACAAAACATGTCTGCCCAGATGCCTCTGATCGAACTCACTGAGGAATTAGACGACGATGGATACCATCTACTGCCAAAAGGCAAGGAGCTGCTGCTGTATAGCAATGCAGTACCACGTCTGCCGGCACCCAGATGACATATGGTGACGGTGAGCTGAGCTGAGCGGGCTCCATGCTTACCGTGGTATGTTGTCTGCACAGGTAACCCAGGTAAAAAGGCGTGAATAGATTGTCTGCCATTGCTCTGACAGAGGGGGAGGGGCCTGACGACATGTACCCAGAACCCCCCGCAACACTGTTTTTGCATCAGGCATTGGGATCTCAACCCAGAATTCCAATGGGTGGCGGAGACTGCGGGAACTGTGGGATAAGCTACCCACAGTGCAACGCTCCGGAAGTCTACGCTAGCCTCGGTACTGTGGATGCGGTCCGCCGACTTAATGCACTTCGAGCATTTTATATGGGGACACACACAATCAACTGTATAAAACAGATTTCTATAAAACCGCTTCTATAAATTTGACATAATTTCGTAGTGTAGACATACCCCTAGTGTTCTGCGTACACACAGCAGAGCTAGCCAGGAAATCTTATTCCTGTCCCCATGAGCCTTCAAGACTGACTTTCTTCCCCATCCTAGATTTTAAACCAAAAGTTGAAATCTCAGACATTTTGGTGACCAGATAATTTGACTCGCATTGAGTAGCATCTTACTCCATGAGCAGTCTCAATGACTTCAGTAGGACTCTTCATAGAATTAAGGGCTACTCACCAGGAGTAAGGTAACCGCTTCTAGTCCTTTCACCCCAAAGGGGCAGGGGGTGGTTCAGGAGTTCAGTGCATCCCAGGGACAGCAGCACAGGTGCTGGGAAAAAGAGCTGACAAAGCAGAACCGGCCAACAGTTGTTGGGGAAAAATGAGGTGATTGGAGTAGTGAACCTGACCAGCCACTATAGCACCAGGGCATGGTCCTCCTCCCCACATTGCAAATCAGAAGCAACGCCAGCGAGGGCAATGGAGTTACCCCGGCAGAGGCTGATGCAATCAGACCTGTTGTCTAATCTACAGGACACCTGTTTACAACGGGGACACTTTTCAAAAGCACTGGAGTGACTGAGGCGCTAGAATCCTGCTGAATTTCTATGACACTTGGGCTAAAACTCTCAAAAGCTCCCAAATCACCCAGGTGCTGGTGTCCCCATTTCTGCCAGCTTTGCAAAGTTAAACAGATGCCAACCCTGGAGCACAGCATCTGCCTGCAGTGCCTGTCATTTCTCCTCCCTTTTTGTCCCCGCGGTGCTGTTTTTATTCAACCCAACAGGAACCCTTACAAACTAGCTCTAAAAACAGCCAATCTATTAAAATTGCTGCACCAGTAAGAAAACAGGACACCTATTCTATTTCTCCGTCCTGCCATCATTATGCAATTTAAAGTCTCCAAATGCTCAAGTCATTTCTTCCCCCCCCTTTAACGACTGGAAAGTCCAGAAGCAGCAGCCCTACGGGACAAAGACTAGGAGATTGCAGGATTGATTTATTCAGTGCTCTGAGCAGCATGAAAGTGACTGAGCGCAGTGCTTTGATTTTTCTCAAGCTGATCAAATGCTGGACTGAGGACACAGCAGAGTTTTACATGGTTGCAAGACAGACCTCCAGGGATGGATTCAGCCTGGAAATTGAACTAGCTGTCTTCAAAGACAGTAGTTCCTCTGGTGAAGTTCAATGTCTCAGTACAATTAATTGAAGATAAAGGAAGACTTGGAAGACTGAACTTCCCGCCACCTCTAGCTGCACTTTGCAGGCCCAATCTAACCCCCAAGAAAGGCTTCTATTGACTTCAATGGAGCTTGACCCTACACAGCAATGAAATCAAGCTTTATTGCAAGCTGGATCAAACTCTTGGACCCTGAAGAGTCTTTTCCAAACTCCAAAAGAAGCAGAATCCATTCAAGCAGTGTTCTTTTAAGGCCCTGTGGCTCATGCGCTGGGCGCTTCGCTTGTCGGTATTGGCTGCAGATGGGTCTTCTGTTGGGTGTGCCCTTGCATCCCTCCCCCTTTCAAAAAATGATTTGAGTCTGACAGACTGGCCGGCACTGCAGGTTATGACAAGAGAACAGGATTCAGCCAGCCTCAGATCCTCCCTTTCTAAACTTGCACTTGAAAAGACAAGGTATAAAAACAAAACCAACAAAGCCGTCTGTGGATGCAGAGTGTGTGACACTAGATACAAACTGGCTATAGCTCTTTTAGTCCAAAACCTGTTCAGGGGAACCACCAAATCCTGCTTCTTCACACAACAAAATTCTTTCCAACACCCCATCTATCAGTCGCACAATCCAGCCTTTTAGGCAGCCTACCTCTAATGCCTATAGGCATCAGAGCCCTTCCACATTCTTTTCCCAGCACATCTCATGCACCCCCTGCTGTTTACTCATTACAGCTTCCCTCACTCTCCTCCCATCCTAAGCCGTTGAGCCTGTAGCCAGGACATCCACCTGAATTCTCCATAGCTCCTTGTGCCATAGCCTGATTATTATTCCCCCATCAGATTGCAAGAAGCCACACTTTTCCCTCAGTTAGGAGGCTGCAGTAGTGCTGAATGAATCCAGTAATATGTTGTACATCTACAGTAGCTTGCAGCAAAGGATCTCAAAACACTTTGGAAAACTTGCCCCTATTTAAATAGTGTTAGCTGGTGCCTCTTGGCTTGGCATTAGTTGACCAGCTTGCTTATGTGAACTGTCCCATGAACTTGGTAAAGAGATCTGCTCCAATCAAGGTGTGACCTAAGCCAATTAACCATACAACGGGAGAGAGAATTAAACCTTTAGGCCAGGTGTCCATGCATGCCTTAAGCCGGTTAGTGCAACATTCCTGTGCAATGGAAGGCAAATGAAGTAAAACAAAAATGAAAAGTGCACTTCAAAGGAGGAAGTTGGCATTAGGATTATTCTGAGACGGTCTATGAAATCAATATCCTTTTGTAGACCCAGTGCTTTTTGATAACAGACAAGAGCTAGGTATTACTATTTATCTAGCGCTTTTCATCAGGAGATCTCAAAGCACTTTACAAAGGTCAGTAGCATTAGCTCCATTTTAAAAATGGGGAAACTGAGGCATGGGGGGACATGATTTGCTCAAGGTCACCAAGCAGGTCAGTGGCAGAGATATGAATAGAAGGCAGGTCTCAAATCCCAGTCTGTTGTGCTGTCCACTAGGACACACTGCCTTCTCCATAGAGGAGGCTGGCCTAAGCATTCTTTGAGGATGTTAGGTCAAGCCTGCAGATAGGCCAAGAAGGAATAAGCCAGCCTGTAGCCAGTTCCATGCTGTGGAAAGATGGACAGTAGATTAATCAGGTACTGACATAGGGCCATCAGAAAGCAAGATGTATTCTCACCCCGAGATAGATTTTGCTGCAAAGACAACAGAAATACAGGAGCTACTGGGTAGCCTGTTGCTTTGCCCAATCATGAGACACACACAAAGGCACTCACAATGACGAGGAAGTTCTGGAAATGTGGCTCCATGGAGTAACCCGGGGGGGGGGGGGAGGAGAGAATCAGCCTTTCCCAAGAAAAGAAATATGGGCCTGACTTGAATAGTTTACAGCCTAATACAAAGGGCAGCAGTTTAAGGAAGGGAGGGCATGGTGCTATCATGGCTAAAAAGGCCCCTGTTAAGGATGGTTTTGAAGTTAGAAAATGTAAAATGTATATAACAAACATGACAGATCAAAGCGCAGAGACAATGGCACCGCATGTTCCTTCGTGACAATCAATGGTAACTATGGTAACAAGTCCATCATTGAATGCATCCAGTATCAGTTAATTCCTTGCCTCTGTGGCCCTCCACCTGCTCCCCTCCCTCCTCACTGCCTGGGAGAACTGCCAATGGACAAATGTGTGAGAGCAGGTGGCTCTCACTGGCCCTCAGAGGCAGCAGAGGGAGGGTTAATTACATCCATGTGCACACTGGGCTCAGGGGCTGGAGTCCAAAAGTGGTTTAATGGGAAGGGAAGTTAGTGAGTATTTACTGAGATTTGTTAACTTTTAACAGCGGAGTTCCTGTGGGCACAGATAATACAGAGGAAAAAATACTCCCATGGGTGTCTCCCTCAGGGCTCCTTCTCCATTTCCTGCATTGCTGGGCACAGGTCAGAGAAGGATGACTAACGTGAAATTTTTAACACTTAAACTCAGGATGCCTAGAGTTAATAACATGAGTCACACAGGGATGCATGTCCTGTACATGTGCACTTCCAGTGCCTTTCATCTGAGACCCTCCAAGTGCTTTCCAAACAGTGGAACCTAAGGAGGAACTCCGTAGACTTCCCGTTTTCCAAATGGGGAAAGGGAGGGACAATGAGGTTCAGGGCTTGATTTTTAATGGCTGCTGCCGCTGAAGTGCTAATGATTGCATCATATCTCAATGGCAGAGAAATAGACAGTAATTCATCCCCTGCCTCCCAGAACTGGCATTCAGTCACCCTCACCCCAGAGTTCACTTGTTTCTGGTTAATTCATGGCTTTGCCTGGGAAAATTAAGCCCCCGATCACCCTCTTCTCAGAGCAGAATGCAAACATTCAAGACATACATATCTACCCTTAGTACATCATCTCCTAGGCTTTAAATAGTCACCACCACCAACGGGTGTCTGCTTCCCATGGTCAGTCTGGGGTTGGGAGCCAGGAACCCCTGAGTTCTAATTCTCACTGTTTGGCCCTGGGCAAGTGACAGTCTGTCTCAGTTTCACCATCTGTACAAGGATACCTCTACCTGCCCTGCAAGGAGAACTATGAGCATGCTTATCTGCAAAGTGAGTCATCCTCTCAGTGACTATTCTCAACATGGGTGTCTAAATGTGGATTGTGACCATGAATTCTATTGTCTAGAGACCAAAGGACATTCTTCTTTGAAAACAGAAATATACCTTTTATAGTACGATGCAACCTTAAATCAGTGGAATTGGAGCAAATTGGATACAACTCCCATCAGAGGAATTGGTGTTATACCCAAAGACACTTGCACATTTTGCAACAAATATTGAATTTGCAACCTGCCCTTCTGTTCTTAAGATCCATTTCTGGATTATGGTGAATTATGTCAATCCCGCGAGAGAAAGCAGGGATTTAGAAAACTTTCACCCTGGTTTACGTGACCAGCAAAGGATCAATTTACACAAGTTTGGAGAAACATTTAGGAGCACGGTAGAGAAGGACAGGCAAGACTACCAGCCCCATAACAGTCAAACTGATACTGCACTTGAGCTTTAATATCATTGGTATCTGAAACGCCACAAAAAGGGTAGGGAGATTGGAGCATTGATTCCACACTGGTGAAGAACCAAGACACCGCTATTTTGACTACAAGCACTATGGGTCTTTTTTCTGGCTGTGTAGAGCACCTAGCCCAATGCGGTCCTGGTCCATGACAATGGCTTCTAGATGGTACCGCAATATTAATAGCTAGTAATCAGCCAACAATTGGGATAGCTTTGCATCAGGACAGGAAAGCGGAACACAAAAATCTCTATTGGAGGCAGGCACACTTAAAAAAAACAAAACAAAAAACACACGCAATGTTTTGCTGAACCTGTTCTTAGTCCAAAGACAAACATGAAAGAGGTTTGTGCACGGGAGAGGCTGTATCACAAACCTGTTCCACATTACCTCTCCCTCTGCATATTTTCTACTGTTTTGGTTCTAGGTGAGGCAGCAAAGAAAAACAATTTGCAGAGGAGACTTTGAACTAGGGTTGGCTGGAAAACAAGAATTCTCTTTCATGAAAAGCTTTGAGGCTTTGACATTTGAGCACCAGACTTTTTTTTTGGTGAAACACCCGACAATAGCCAATAGGCTCTGCCTGATTCGAGACATGAACCTGGGTCTTTCATGTCCCATGTGGGTGGCCTAATCCCTGGGCTATTGGCTACTCTGGGGTGTGGGTTTGTGTCTCCCACTCCAGAAATTCCATCCTGGACCTGAAAAATCTTCCTATGGAAAATTGTCAAAATAATGTTTCAATTTTTTATAAAAAAAATTAAAATCAGCATTTTCCAACAAAAGCATTTAGTAAAAAAAATCCCGAGCCAGCTCTATTTAGGGCCCGTGATTCTTTGCAAGAATTGTACAGACCTTTGCTGCCGGTGGTGTCCTTCCAGAGCAGAGTTCTCCATTGCCTCAGAAAGAATTATATTAGGCGGAGATAAGCTGCTCCACATGGAAATCTGACTGTAAATGGGGACGGAAGGGTATAGATTGTTAGCAGGAGCAAGTTAAGGTAGCCCATTTATGAGCAGTAGCTGTCTCATGTCACAATTTCTAACCAGCCTTTCATCAGGTGGGCTGGAGTTGTGCTCCTGCAGTCAGCAATGCTCACTAGTACCAGCTCTATTTCCTCAATAGAGCACAATGAGAGGGAGGGGAAGAGACTAATAATTTCAAACAGCCACTGACTGTTCCATGCAGCTGAAACAAAGCACAAGGGAAAGAGGAAGTGAAGTACATAGCACACAAAGCAGCAGTCTAGAATTCCTTTGGAGGAACAATTGTTCTCCCATTCCCTCCAGTAGATTTCAAGTATCATTGCTATGCAGGAACCCGCAGCTTTTACTGCAGCATTTGCCTCCCCAATCAGAAGGGCCCTCACCATTCAAGCTTGGTTAACTCTCCCAACAGACCTTGACAAACAATACACATGTTGGATCAACTGCTGGGGATCAGAAACATAGGCAAGTAGCTGTTGCACCATTGGATCTCTTTTCAGCTGTAGGTGAAATGTGACAGGGTTCTCTGCATTCTTGGAGAGCAGAAGTACAGAAGTTGAACCAGCTGGCAACTGTTCTCCGCACAAAAACCCACTTCCTTCCTTTTAAACAAACTGAAGAATTGGTTTGGCCTGGACTTCTGGGTGCAAGAATGAACTTCAGGGGTTAACGAAGCTGAACTAACTTCTACACCCATCTCTTGGGCGACAGAAGACAAAACAGTCAACACCTTATTCATCACAACTAGTGACCATGTCAGATCAGGCCCCAGCAAATAGGAGGACCTGAATAGGAATCAGAGCAATAAAGGTTTTCATACATTGAACACTCATCTTCCAAATGATATCCTGTTCAAGAGGCTCTGTTCTTTGCCCCTAGAATATTCAGATAGGGATTTTCCATACCATATCAGAACAATGACCCACCTAGCCTCATATCTCACCTCCAAGCCTGACCATCACAAGAGTCTTCAGTGAAAGGTGCAACACTCCTGCAACAAGACAATACCATAATCTGTCCAGGGGGGAACCCAAGCAGTTTCAGTAGCTATTATTCATGCCTAGTTTAATTGTAAGGAGCTTTATCTCAGTGAATTATGAAGAGCTCCCCAGGTTAATAATTGTGTAAAACTTCATTTCTTTTAACCAGTTTTTAAAATCTACCTTAAATTCAGCAATATTCCCCTTGTTATTGTGTTGAGAAAAAGTAAAATGAAGCCTCCTGAGAGTCTCTATGCTATCCATTCATACCTGTGTCACCTCATTCCTCTCTTTTCTAAGAAGTCCTAAAGCTTTTAAATCTCTTTTTATGGATGCTGTTCCAGATCTATAATGATTTCCATTGGCCTCTTCTGGAACTTTCCATTATTAATCACCCTGTCTCAAAAGGGATCTAGTAGAGATGAAGATAGCCTCCAAGGGGCAGATGTACCATTAAGACTTTTATAAATAAAATAGCCTCTTATTCTCCATCCCTTTATTATAACCCAGCATTTTGTTCCTCTTCACTGATCAGCAGTTTTCATTTCACCCTTTATATTATACGTTTCAACGGTTGCTTTAAGCATTATAGGTTCTTCCAGCCAACAAATAGATAGACAAGGATAAATGCATGTAGAATTAGGGTTCCTATGTCAGCCTTTAAAATTTTTACATTTATTAACATTTTGCATGTGAAGTGTATTCTTCCCCACTAACAATTATACTGAAGTTTTGTCTGGGAATTAGGTTGTACGATTTCAGTCACCTGCAGTTATTGCAAAGGTACTAAATCCTGCAAAGTGAACTCTGCAGTCTAAATAAGAGCAATTCAACAACCAGCCGTATTTTGTGTGTAAACAAGTTCACCACTGGGGCCAGCAGCTAGTTTGTAAAACATTAAGCTTTGCTCTGAATCACAGGAGCCCTTTACTGTCTCTGATAAGAGCTGAAGAAAAGGTTCACATGCCAGGTTCATAAATCTCAGATGAGTTCAGCTTTTTGCCTCTGGATGTGCAAGCATTGTGAAAGTTTGGCAACTAACCCCAACTGACCAACCTACTCCTTTTAGTCATTGCTGAGGATTTTGGCCCTTCCTTGCAGATTCTATCAGTAGAAGCGTCAGATCCTCTATCAAAGACTACCCCACTAGTTTCCTTACGACCAATACTGTCAGACCTTAAGGCAGCAGTTCCAAATCCAGCCTTTGTGCTAAGAACTTCAATAAATTTAACACAATCTGGTTTTCATCGTGACAGCAGTTACTAGCTACTCAAGGGAAAGCAGTACATATTTTTACTATCTTTGGATATTTTCCTAGCGCTTCATCAGTTTCTTCCGCATCATTCAAAAATGCAAGGAGCAACACACTGCTTATAAATCTAGGATCTAATTTTTTTTTTTTTTTAATATGAACATGTTAAGAAGGAAAAGAATAAAGTTATATCTGATAATGGTGCACATTTGAGTCTTCATTGATTATTCTTGATTCTCCAGTCACAGGATTGAATAGTCTCAAAGATGATAGAGTTTTCAGAAGATCAATCTCATCCTTTAGGTAACGAATGCCCATGTTTCCTGCGCTTCATATAAACTACATGCCTCAGAAATCAGGAATAAAACTTTATTGTTTTAGGATTTCTTATGTGTCCAAACTAATCAGTTGTGTGTCACAGGATGTTTAACAAAGAGGCTAACTGCCTGTAACTATTTGTAACAGCAATCAATCAGAAACTGGCTTCAACCTAAGTTTCACTGGAATGAGTCCAGACCCCCTTAAGCTTGGGGTAGGAGAAGGCGAACAAACAAAAAAACAGTTTGGTTTGCATTGCAAACAAGAAAATAATTCTCAAATTGATTTAATGTAAAATCTGAAAAAGGAGGAGAGAAGTTCAGAGCAAAGTACAGTCAAAGAAAAACACCAGGAGGCAAATTTCCAGAAAAGGGCTGGGTCAGTGTATCATATGACTGTCTTATTTCTAAAATTAAACAAACAGGCTTTATGGAGAACTGACAGAAATCAATGTTCTAGGACCACAGCTGTGTTTGAAATTTCATCATTTGATAAATTAAAAAATATTCTTTAACATCCAGCTTAAGTTTGTTTTCTTCTATAAAATCCTCCTCCCAGGTAGAGACTAAATGAAGATTCAGAATATCAGGAAACCCACTTGATTTGCATGTTGTAAAATACAGAGAAACAGGGTCAGTTTCTTTTTCCCCTCCCACCACCCCCTTGACCTCTAGGCATAGGAGTCCTGCTGCAAGAAATTGTCTTGTACTTTAAGAATTCATGAATCAGATCAACTTGGAATACCAAGTCTGTTATTTTCAATCATTTTTAAACCTCTTATATTAATTCCATATTGCTCTCCAATCTCATGGAGCAGCATTTTTCACGGAATATTTCCAACACTGCACAATCTAGATCTGCATAAACCAGTTTTTCTTCTGTTTCCAGCCTGTGGACTACCAAGCCCTCATGCTGAAACAATGCAGCAGTGAGAGGCAGTATGAAAGCCAAGACAACTCGTAGGCTATCAAACTGCTACCTCTCAACATCCAACTACAGTAATCCTCAGTGAAGACCCAAACATGGCTTATGGAAAACGTCCAAATTTTAATTTAGGAACATTTTTTTTTTTTATTATTTATTAAAGACAGCGATATGAAATTACCTGCATTTCAAAAGCATCCATCACCATAGCATCTGGGCACTCTTACAAAAGTGTAGTCTAGTACAAGAGAAGATCTTATTGCTTAAAAATCCACTGGCTCCTGTTACTTATTCCTCATCTTAAATTATTTCCATAACAATCAAATGCAATAGCAAAGTCAGAAGACCGAAGATGAGAAATAAGCAGGAGGAGATGAACTCCAGACAAAGATAGTCTTGTTTTCAGGCAAGCCTGTTTAAGTGAGAAGAAAGGAAATGAGCATGTAGGATAAACAGATTTTCAGTTTTCCATGAAGACTGAGCAGCTCCTTTTAAAGCCACCCATGAGCAGCTAGGTTCCCAAGAACAGCCTTTTCGGAACGGGTTCAATACTGTAGTTAGGCATTTAACCGGATGTCCCAACAGGATTACACAGATGCTGCAACGTGTAAATTCAGACAAGACTCCACCACAGATTAGGTAATCATTAAAATTTGTTGAAGTATTTACCACCCCTGCTCTTCGCACAAGAGTTTCAGCTCTCCTTTCTGAATGCAACATTTTTTAAAAATAAGATTTCTCTTTACATAACTATATATATTTTTAAGTCAGGGAGTGTGGTAGGCAGCACTCGCAGGAATCCAGTCTCCCTAGCTAGTTTTCACACGCTTCACTTAGGCAGCCCCTTTTGTGAGTTCTGGTTCCTCAACACCTGCCTTCTCCTGCCCTTCTCCTCCCACCTCCAAAGAACGTTCTGATCAGAGCATCAAATTAGAATGTCAACCATCGATGAACATCAAGATACGTCTATGCCTGGCCCATTTTGTGTATTGACCCTTAATGGGGCACTGGTCAAAAAGCAAACTCCAACTTTTCAGAGGACAATGGAATTTCTCTGCTCCAGATGTTATCAGACATTTATATAGTACACATGTTCCTGGGGTAGACTGTTTTCCTCTAATACACTGGGAAAGAACACAAGTGCACAGGCACATACACAACACAGGGAAGAAGATGGTAAGAGTCTCCCCTTATTGGTTTCAGATGCAGATATTTATGTTCTGGAC
Source organism: Chrysemys picta bellii (assembly GCF_011386835.1). Classification (NCBI taxonomy): domain Eukaryota; kingdom Metazoa; phylum Chordata; order Testudines; family Emydidae; genus Chrysemys; species Chrysemys picta. Next base: position 42,034,344 of record NC_088802.1, on the reverse strand, counting down.
CCTGTTGGAGCTTTTCCACAACAGAAGGCCTCCCTTCCTTTGAAGGCCACTAGTTAACTTCTGAATCCAAAGATGCCCTTGATATATCCTGTGAGACCACTCTTCGCTTTCTGCTCCACCTTGTCCTCCAGAGGTGGGAAAGCAACATGGTTGAGGGCCAGGTCAAAGAACAAGGGTTTACATGGGATTGGCTGGAACCCAGGAGGGAAATGCACTAGGCTGGCTTGTTTGCTGACAAGAGAGGGATCCAGGCAGAATGTCTCAAACCGTTCAGAGAGTAGCTGAAAAGAGATCCAGACACCAATATTAAACAAGCTGATGGCATATCATGGCTGGCCTGATGGCCAAGCAGCAGCATCTAGACACTCAGGATGAGCAGTGGTATTGAGCCAGCTGCACTGGCTGCATTCTGGTACTCATTCATCACCACCACAGCTAAGAAAAAGTACAACAGACTAAAAGTGGTGTTCCCATGCACTGGGCACTGCATTGTAAACCCAAAAATGGAGACCCAAGATGTTGCAGTGGCAGCCTCAGTTTCCCTACCCAAACCAGTTGAAGTCCTGCAGTTAGCTACCTTGAGATGACAAGGAACCCTCTCCCCTCCCCCACGCACACACCCCTTCAGTGCTTGTGGGGGAGAGGGAAAGCAATCAGCTTAGGCCATTCTGTACCCAAAATAGACCATATTGCACAACCCATTTTGAACACACTGGTCTTACAGAAGCATGTGCATCTTAGGTTTGACAATTTCTATTTTAAATTGTAACTAATAGACACGTTGATTATTCAGAGGTTAAAATTAAGCTTTACTCTTCCCATTTACTAGAAAATTCTCCTCATGCAGAAAATACTAGTGCTAATGAAATTGCCTTTTTCACCCCAGTGCACAAAGCCATGGCTCACCTTGCCATCCTTGACCTGGGATGGAGACTCAGTCTCATGGGTGTCATTTGCATCTGAAAGATTCACAGAAGTGCCATATGAATATGCAGACAGCTAGTCTATTAAGAACACCTCAGAAGATAGACTATTAGTGTCAAAACTCATAAGATGTGATCAGAAATCACCTTGGAGCTCATGCTTTTCAGCATATGGAAGATTGAGTACTCTAGCAGAGAACTTGCTTAGTTTGTAAGTCAAACGGGGTCATGCTTCCAACACCCCACCTTTCCTGTTTCTAAAGGGTCACAGAAATGTTCTCCCAGTCCCAACAGAGGCATGGCACTGTGACAGCTATATGGAAAGTGGTGAGAGCAAAAAGCCCCAAGTTATGTGGCCAATCCACAACATTAGGGAGTGGGGAAAAAGTCAGATCTCCCCTGGTTCTATCTGCAGGCAAGGCAGATTCAGCAGTTCTTGTCTGCCAGAGATGAATACAGGCTGGTATAGGTCACAAATTCCCCAATTCAATTGGCATCGAATGATGACTCAGTACAACTGTGTCAAAATAAAATAAGTTCTTTCCTCTTTCAATGAACCCTCCTAGCGTCTGCTTGTTAAGCCAGACCCAGTGATAGATGAGTCAGGGAATCCAATGCACACCCTACTGCTACGAAAGTGCCATACATTGGATGCGGTTTATCTTTGGTGGCACTTAAGTGCTCGTGAGAGTGCTCTTTGCAGAATGGTAAAAGGGGTAGGAGACCTTCAGAAGATTTCTGAAACCTCTGATTACAGAATAAGCTGGGAAGGCTCTAGTCTGCCAGTGGCAGCCCTAGAAGTACCAGGCAGAGCTTCTAGAAGAGGCCGGAATTGGAAAGGAACAGCTTTCCGAATACACTATAGATCGAGAAAACATGTGGGAAGCAACTTTAGTCTTGTAGCATTTACAGATGAAAAAGCTCAAGTGGCTGCAGTAATAAATGTGTATGACTGAATCTGAGGGAAGCCAGTTCTCCTGCAGGATTGCATAACTCACCTAATATAGCAGCTGCCTGCAGGGAGTATTTCTCTGCATTCACTTGAGTGATCAGCTCCTGGACATCAGGCAACTCCTAGATCATTTAAGAATACCTCTGAGACTCAAATAATTGTATAAAGCAAAGTTTTAACAAGAATTGGGACAGAAATGTTTAAAATTTAGACTCTTCAACTCTGACAAACTAGGAATTTTAGAGCAGTGCCAATCAATTCTCAGAGCAGAGATGAACATATATAATGGCCCTCATGGTACCACATAAGCCTTGTTTCAAGTGAAATCCAGACACATGGACATAAGAATATATCTAAAAATCTTTTTTGGACAGCTATACAGGTAGGCACCTTGTTACTCTGGTGATGAGCTGTATAAGCAGCAGCTATATTCCTATCTTTACGCATCTAATAGTCATTGATATTTACTGGATACTTTTGTTGCAGAAATCTAGGTTTCCCTCGCTCCCCCTCCAATCATACAGGGCAGGATGGAGGGAGCCATGCCTGCACTAGCATACTTCATCATAAAGCCTGTAACAAGCACAAGGTGTTACAAGAGCTCAAGGCAATATTCTTCCCACCATTTAAAGATCATATTTGAAATATAGCGGCCTATTTAGTTACTGGTAGTTAATTGAATTCTCAAGTGTGGAAGAGTTTGGTTCATACCTTCAAGCTGTTCTTATAAGCACCAGCCTGGGCTTGGACTTCACTGGCATACTTCAGGACTCTGTCATACAAAACAAGGGCTTCACTCCACTTTTTCACCAGTACATAGGACTGAGCAATGAAGAAACACCTGGCAGGGTGAGGAGCAAAGTTAACCCTTACAATGACTAATTGCTTTGCCTTGAGCATATTTCTTGAATATTCAAAAGTATGTAGTTTTAAACAGGTTTCCCCAACATTGAGCTATACATCTGGGTCAGGCTGATCTTCCTCAGCTTGCACTTGTAGTCCCACTCATTTCACTCAGAGTCCCCCACTACCCTTCCCCCATCCAGTCCTGTGCAGTTGTACTGGAATATTAATTATGTGACTTCCCAGAATACATGCCTGGTTAGCCCTAGAGAATTCTGTTGCTTACTGCCAGCTAAAGAAACAGCCTTGCTGTTCCGTCCAGAGGGTTACCTATAAGCCTTGTACACAAGTGTCTTCAGTCCTATCTCCTTCTGGAAGTTCTTGTCCTCTTCTAAGCCAGGAAGTTGTGGCAGTTCCACCAGATTCTGTACAAAGTACAGAAAAATTGGAATGCGTCAAACCCTAATGAACGCTCTCGTCTCTTTCATAGTAAGAGCCACATTGTTAGTTTCTTTCATGCAACATCTCCCTTCCCATTAAACTAACCAGACCAATGGAACATCCATGTGGTAACTATGGTAACTGCTTACAAGAAATAATATTAAGGAAGTTTCTAATGTTACTTTTAGCTGTCAATTTAATCTAGCAGTTGGAAATGAGACAGCATCATGGTGATACATGGAAGCTTGAGAACTTCTGCATTAGGGAATGAGATTCAAAAGACTTAATCTCAAAATGCTGATTTGACTAATGTTTAATCCACTTTAAATATTCCCAAGTGGTTACTGGGTACCATGGACTTAACTGAACCCTTTCAGCCAATCACATTAATCCTGACTGTAGTTTCCTCTTCCAGGTTCTTCCTGGTTAGTTCTTTTGGCACACTACATTTTTAAAAAGTCCCAGTGAGACACCTGAAAGTCAGATTTTTCTGTCCTGGCATTACCTGCAAGATGATGTCATAAAGGCGAATCAGGTCCTGAGGCCGTGCTGTACGCTTGCCATCATCCTCTGACTGTTGCTCCTGCAGCAGTGTCTTCTGCAAAGCTTTTGCCATGCTCTCATTGCGTTTGATGGCTGTTGACAGCTTGATGTACGTCAAGTAGCTAGAAAATACCATTTACACAAGCTTTGAAATTCTGTTGGAAGTCATTCACAGCAGTTCTTGGATAGTTTTTCCACTACTAGTTACCAATTTCCAGGTACAGCAAGTTCGGGGTGGGGGACCATGAAAGTGGGACATTGGGTCCAATGCTCCCAGAAATGAATGCAAGGGAAAAACCAGATTCTACTTGATCTACTAGGTCTAGATGATTTAAGACTAAGGTGGCCCAAGACAAAGGATTAAGAGGAGATTCTCAAAATCTACATGGGAATGCAACACTGCCCTAAGAATGCAGACATTTACCTGTGAAGGTACTGGATATTGGACACTTTCCCAGAATCCACTTCCAGAGAATGTTCCCGTTGCTTCTGCAGAAATTGGAACAAAGTTGTGTGATTTACTTAAATTGGTAACTGGAGTAAAAGAATAAGAAAATTCAAATTTTGAAGGACAAGTGGAAACAATCATCTCATACAAAAAAATGCATTGGATGAATGGCGGAGATTATGTCCAGGCAGAGTTCAATTATAATGAGGAACTTTGGCCACTGTTGAATTACTCTGCAGCACACCTTGTTATTGATGGAGCCAAAAGTAACTATGGCCACAGAGAATGTGGGTTTAACGTCACAAGAGACCCTAGAAGATGAAATGCTATACACCTCTATCTTTGGCAGTAGTAATAAGTTTAGTGCTTACCTGGTCTGGTTTCAGCTCTTCCCGAACAGCCTGTATGGCATCTCGACACTCGCTGAGTAAAGACTCAAACAGACGTTCTTTTGTTTCCTCTCCTTCTGCCTAAATACAACACAGAAGAGACAAAAATAAGTATTTCTCAAAAACCACATTTTCCTATTAGTGGGGCTGGTACTGTGGAAGAGTTGGTTAATCTTCCTTCATTAAGTCTTTTCAAACTTCTGCCAAGTTATTGCTTTTAAAATGTTGACCACAATGCATAAATGGATCATGTAACTGTACGTGCTCAAACCATTGCTAAACAGCAAAACTGTACTACAGAGCAACCACTCATGTCTGCATGTTTGATGAACTTAGGGCGCTGTTTCCCCAGTGCTGGCATAGATAGATTCCAGGAAAAGGAGAGATGCATTTAAACTGCCCGAAAGTTTCACTGTTGTCCAGCATGGAAGGGGTTTTAGTAAGAATTCCTTCCAGGCAATACAGTGGGAACCAGTTTTCATGTTTACAAACTATATTAGTTCTACACACTTTGAAAGGAGGAATGAAATGCTGGCAGATTTCTGATCAGTAGCACAATGGGTTGCAGAGCTAGAATGCATGTCCAATCTGAAGACTGTGGAGTCCTCTCCCTCTTGATACATAGTGCTGTTACTTGAGGACACCAGAAGAAAATGCAAAGAGGATGAGATATGATCATGTATGATGGAGTAAAATTTCAGCAGAGTAAATCATGTCTACAGCCGGATTTCCTTTACACACTGAAATTTTTGGTGAGTTACATCACAACCACCACCCTTCAGAATCCATCACAGTTGCTCCTTAAATAAACTTGAAGGGAATCCAAGCATTCACTCCTTCATAGATGGATGGCAACCACTGCTTGCCAGGCCAAGAAACAAGCCAACCTCCCTGTTCCCCTACATTCAACATTAGCTGTCTTACTCCATTTCCCTGGTCTGACCCAGGAGCGCAAGAATTGCATTAGACGTCACTCCAACATTTGCAATGCATATTTAATACCTCAATATTTACTGCATTACCTGTTTAAGAAAAAGCAGCAAAGTAATCTGGAATTCTTGTTTGAAAGGCTATTTATGTGAAAATACTGATAATCTTCCCCAAGGCGTGAAAGATTAGTGCTGCTCCAGTATGACAGCCTAGGAGACTCAAGTCCTTTTTAAAAGAAGCAACTCAAGTTCAGTGTCCTGTCAGTCTCATCTTAGACCTAATGAAATCGCTTCTAGGTATGAGAGTTTAAGTTAATTTTGTGTGTCCCAGTCAATCTATAGTCCTTCTGTGTCTTGCTCTGGCCATAGTAGCAAACTAATGACTAGAGATGAAAGTCTGTATATCCTCATTAATAATCCGCAACTCACCAATACCTTCAAAATGCTTAAGTAATTTCTTTTAGTTAGCATAATGAACCAGAAAATGTTACAGTAATACAGTCCCAGGCCTATTTTTCTTTTCTCCCATAGAAATAGCCCCCAATATCACAAGATGTGCTAGGTTGGTATTAATCCTCTAACTGAAATCAACTGTTTCTGCATTACAGTCTTTTAGAACTGTATTTTATCAGCAGCCTGCCCCCCAGCAGGTCAGAGCGGGAAATGGTGGACAAATGCTTAATGTACATTTTCAAAACACAACCCTTCTAGTTCATTTGGTTCATTACAAACATCCACAAACGGTAATGTTTTTTCTCATAACAGCTCAACTATTGAAAGAATGTTTCATCTGATATTTCTGCACTTTCTGGACAGACAACAATGCTAAGTACAAAAGTGACCCTTTGAATAGTGCCAGAGCATTTCCCCAGCGTGTACAGTTGGAATAGATATGGTCAGTAAATAATAGACAAGCTATCTTGCAGTACAGAAAAATTTGAGCAAGGGTAATTAAAAAAACAGGGGGGGGGGGGGGAGAGAAGATGAGAAATGAGCTGGGCTCGTTATCAGAAAATACACACAATTTAGAGACCGCATTCCAGAGAGCTCCCTACTTATGTCTGCCTGCCCTTCCCTGACCAAAGCTTTGTTACTGTTAATCCATGACACTGAGAGCTCAATTTCTTTGCATTTGTAAGGCTGGGTCTACACTACCCGCCTGAATCGGCGGGTAGAAATCGACCTCTCAGGGATCGATTTATCGCGTCCCGTCGGGATGCGACAATCGATCCCCGAATCGACGCTCTTACTCCACCAGCGGAGGTGGGAGTAAGCGCCGTTGACGGGAAGCTGCAGAGGTCGATTTTGCCGCCGTCCTCACAGCGGGGTAAGTCGGCTGCGATATGTCGAATTCAGCTACGCTATTCACGTAGCTGAATTTGCGTATCTTAAATCGACCTCCCCTCCCCCCCCCCGTAGTGTAGATGTAGCCTAAGAGTGATAGGAATTTGACTTTCAGTTGGCCTTGTTAAACGATCCTCTTTTGCAGACTTTGTGATCCAATCCAGATACATTTTTAGCTTCTTCGGTGCTAACCTGAGCTTCCTGACATCAAAGGCTAAACTAAACTAGCTAAAAATAATTTTAAAAAATCAACATAACGCTTAAAACAGAGAAGAGGAGGCTGACCTGGTAAGAATGGTATGCTCTTATGTAACTTAAAGACCGAAAACTAAACACACTAATCTAAAAACCAAAACAAGGAAACCCCAGGTCCACCGAAGACAGGGCATCCACCTATGGGTTACATGATTTGGTCACAAGTGATGAACAGAGGGTGCACCTTGCAACCAACCAGAAAAGCAGCAAGGTATTTTACACTTCCTTGCCTACCCTATGCCATCGCTCCTGGATCAAGTTAATAAAGCAACAACTTGGAAGTCAGACTGCTAAAATACTGCATTCATTTTCATGGAAACATGGACGGGATCTAGCCTTATTCACTTACTGTACTTAGTGCAATTCAGGACACTAATAAAAATCATTCCTGCCCATAGCAAACAACTTGAGATAATGCATCATGTCTTAGGAAACCTAGATGAGAGTGCAAGTTTCAATTTGTTTTGTTATTCTGATCTCTTCTCCCACAGCAGTAAGAATTTCTAAAATCAGGTATCCAGTTCATTTTCCTTCCATAATGCTAATCCTTTAATAGCACTTCAATTAAAGCACCTTTAAAACTACAAAGCCCGCATTTCACTAATATGTATAACCAAGGCAGAAAAGTTCATTTCCTCAACACCATACGAGAAGTCTGTCAGAATCATGGTCAGACCTCAGGAGTTCTTGGCTCCCAGTGCTGTGCCTAGAACACTCAAAAGAAGAAAAGTGAGAACACACACCCTTTTGACACATCCAAGCAGGAGGATCCTGATCTTCACCTAATGGACTGACACATTGTGCAACCAATTGAACAATCCACTGAGAAACCTCACTTCATGTTCAACTAGATGACTACTAAAATAGTAGTGAAAGAGCATTTAAAATAAATGCAAGACCATGCTGATAAAGTAAGGAAAATTGCCTGCAAATGAATTCACAAAAGGCCCACTTGGGTTTAGAAAGTTAGAACTCCTTTGGGATAAATGAGAGAAACTGTTGCCCTGTATTCCATGTAATACACCACTGTGTAAGCAGATTATTCTAGTCTCCTGCAGCAACCTAGTATTTCCCCTAAATTCAAACCACAATGAAGCGTAGAGTTTTGAAAGGGTCTAAAAATAATAGCATTATCCCAATACAGCTTGTTACATTTTTTTGCTCTGGGACAGAAGTCCTGTTGCACATGCCCCGTAAATATAAAACTCAATTGCTTTTCAGACTGTTTATCCTCCCCACAAGACTGTCCAAGTTATTAGGTTTAACAAACCCATTCAAGAATGTTTTATTTTACCCCTTTATAAAACTGTAGGCCCGCAGACTGCAAACATTTAAGCCTTTTATTTAAAGTTCTTCTTTAAAAAAAAATTAAGGCAGGACTAACTGCTGTGAATAACCAGAAACATAAGATACATCTAACTGCATTCTTAACTCCACCCACAGGAGCATTTCAACTTCAATGGACACAAAGAAAGGAAACCAGACAGGTATCAATATCAAGCGCAGACAAAGAAAAGATAGAGGGTACAGTAAGGCAAATGCTTTCCTTTCCAATTGAAAATAAATACTATAAAGTTAAACTTGGTTTATGCTACATATATTTAGTGATCTCAGAAGTAGTGCATATAGTAAATATCAGATCACATAAAGCCACGCTACAACTGACAGTCTGCTCCAGGTGCTGCATTAGGCAGGGTGCTGAAGATCAGGACTGAAGTCCATTGAGAGAAGTCAGAGGTGAAGGAGGGGGGGGGGGGAGGGAGGGGTAAGAGAGAAAGAGAAACATTGGCATTGGGCAGGCTCAAGTTTTTGATGAGGGACAGACTTAAATTGCTTGAAACTGACTTGATTTAAAGCTCTAGTTCTGAAAGTTTAGAAATGCCCAATCTTAGAGTAAAAAAGGACAAACTATCCATAGTAGACTTATTTTCCTTCCACCCATTTATGCAGTGCTCTCCTTCTACTACAGAGATGATCACAGAATCCTTACAAAGGAGAACAGTGACAGAACTGATTGATACAGCACTTACGAACTCTATACTCTTTCATTCAACTTGGGCTATGGGTTAGCTATGTGCCTTCAAGTCATGGCATCTAGTCTCTATACAGGGGAATGCTCACAAGTGAGAAACGCCTGGGTCAAATTTGAATGAATTGGCTCTCTGTTATATTTTAACATTTTTTCCTCTGCTTCCCCAATTAACACAAAGCAGCTAAAAAGTACATGCTCCAAGATTCTGCATTTATTTTACCCACAAGAGGGCATAATAGGTTTAGGTTCACTTCTGGTCAATGCAGCTAAAGGAAAATCTATCCTTACCTTCAGCAACTGAGTTAAATGCAAGCACTGCCCAGCTTAGCAATCTCTAGATACAGTGGGGCATGGGCTTTTCGGTACTGCCACAATACAGTAGAAACTCAGAATTAAACACTTCAGGAATGGAGGTTGTTCATAACTTTAAAATGTTTGCAACTCTAAACAAAACGTTATGGCTGTTTCAAAATTAAAACTGAACACTGACTTAATACAGCTTCGAAACTTTACTATGCATAAGAAAATGCTGCTTTTAACCATTTAATTAAATGAAAGTAGTTTCTTTCCCTTGTCAATTTTTTTTTAAACTTTCCCTTTAATTTTTTAGTCATTTACATTTAATGTAATGCTTTTTTGGTTCTCTGCTGCTGTCTGTGTACTTCTGGTTCCAAATGAGGTGTATGGTTGACCAATCCATTTGTAGCTCTGGTGTTTGTAACTGAGGTTCTACTGTACAAACAGGACAACTGAAGAATCTCAGACAGTAGCCTCTCTTGGCAGAGTCCAATATAGATCTTTGAAAGTCTGAGACTGCTGTTATCTGTATCTATAGCAAATAGGATAGTCAAATCTGGTGTCATACTATTGTCCTCTGGAAGCCCATTAGAAGGTTTCAGTAACTATTTAAAGAAGATGGAATCAAATTCAGCATTCCATTCTGCCACCATCATAAGGAACAGATCACCCGAAGAGCGGGGGTAGCTAACTAGGGTGACCAGACAGCAAATGTGAAAAATCGGAGGGGGGGGGGGGTAGTAATAGGAGCCTATATAAGAAAAAGACCCAAAAATCAGGACAACAACCATTAACCTGCATTTATCGAAAGAATGGAAGTGACAAAGTTGATGAACACAAAAGCGAAGCTGCACCACCACCTACTGGTCATACTACTATATTACTTGCAGGGAATTCTGAGATTATCATTTTAACCCATAACTTGAATTTAAGCATTACTTATTCAGAAATCAATATGATTGCATAAAAATAAAAAAGTTTCAGGTGAGATCAATACAAATGAACTTCTAGAGGCTGCATAATCAAATTCCATTTGCCTTATGTTTCCTTTAAAGCACAGCTATCATTTTCTACCTCCACCCACTGACTCCATTCTGTAAAAAAATAAAGGTTTGATTTAATTCTCTGATCTTCGACTTCTTAAAAACTATTTTAAATTTGAGCTGTGTGCCCACTCCACTAAACTTTTCTTCCTGCTTGTAGAGAAAGCCTTCCCAACTGCTGATGTAGTCAGGAGCAGGCCAAGAAACAAGAAACCGTGACTGCTAAAGATAGGCTGCAGCTTCAAACAGCAGCAGCTCAAGAACTGTAGCCAATGCAAGGCAGGAGCATTATTTCTGAACTCCTTCCCTGAGAACTCTAATAATCGCGCACGGCGCGGGGGGGGGGGGGGGGGGGGGAGAAGAGGAGAAGGGGATCTTGTCTTTTGTGCACAACCAAACATAATTACTCTGACTGCAAGTGTTTTCTGATCTGCTGTTTATCAGGAATCTTTTCCTCCGTTCCTTTACAGTGTTCATGTAAGTCAAAAGCATGCCACAACTCCCAGATTCGCTCTCTGACACAGAACAGTACTTGTTTTCTCCAAGGAAAGGGCTAGTTACATGGCCCTTTTGCTTCTGTCTAATGGCCAGCACAGGTGATCTTTAAAGAACCAGGGGTTTTTGGGAAATGGTAGCTGACCTATTTTCATGTATACAGCATCTTTCATCTGAAGACCCCAAAGAGATTTACAAAATATGTTCAGAGATTACTACACTCACCATTTAAATACACAAAGAACGAGGAGTACTTGTAGCACATTAGACACTAAAATTTATTTGAGTATAAGCTTTCGTGGGCTAAAACCCGATTTTAGCCCACGAAAGCTTATGCTCAGATAAATTTGTTAGTCTCTAACGTGCCACAAGTACTCCTCGTTCTTTTTGCTGTTACAGACTAACACAGCTACCACACTGAAACCATTTAAATCCAGCTATTTCTGGGGTAGAACACATCGGCATACAGCAACAATACCCAAATAAGATAGTATGTCCCAATCAAACAGCATATAGGTTAGAGAAGCAGAAGATATTAGAACACTGGCATAGAATACCTGGAAGTGATTTCTTAGTTACCTGAGCAATGGCCGCTTCATTATCTGCCAGCCCCAATAAAAAGATCCTCACTTTGTCTATCTTCACCGGGACAGTTCTGCCCCTCCATTCCACCTCACTCATGGTAGCTGCCTGCTTTGCTCGAGTCTGGGTGATCAGTGACTGAAAAGTGCAGACAGAGGTGAGTGACTGAATTTAAATGAATGCAACTTTTGAATACTTGATTAATCCTCACATTTACTTTAAATTAAAGGTTGGCATATATTTCATGGTTCCATTACTTTCTAGAGGATATGACCTTGGTCCCTATAAAGTAACATTGCTCCTCTGTCTCTTGGTTGTACAATGCATGGATATTTAACTTAAAAAGCAAAGCCAAAAGGGTGAGCTGGTCACCACGCACTCCAAATTTTGGACCATGCAGTGAATTACCTCTAATTTTTCAGCAAGAAGACCCTCTGTGCCACCAGATCTCAGTCTCATCTGCATTAACTCACTGATAGCAGACTGGTCACCTGAGAGAAAGAATTGACAGACTGAGTTGGAGACCGAACTCATTTTCATTTGTCACTAAGACAGGATTTGAACCCAGGTCTCTAGAACACAGACTACTGCTTAGGTAACTTTGGGAAGAAGGAAAAAGTTACTTTGTCTGAATCTTGCCCAGAGTATGTATCTATCCACATTATATAAAACCATAGTGTTGGTTCCACTTTGCAGAACTGAAGGGCCTTGTCAGTCATATGAAGGAGTCTGCAGGGTTTGCTCAGAGCATTAGGAATGGACTCATTCCCATGTGTCAACAAGTTTAAGATAAACATTCCAATAACCCTTGCCTTGAAAGCAATCCTTGCTTTAAGTATTTGTTCCCCTACTTTACTTACCAATATTATAGGCACAATAGCGAATGTTGGGTGAAATCTCCTCCACACGCTGATTATATAGCACAGCCTGTTCCTCTGTGAAAGCACTGGCCAGTTTTTCATATATAGTCCTGCAGCAGGAAAGTGAAAACTTACACTGCAGCATTTCTTTTTAATAGGATATTAAGACTCTGCTAAGGGAAAAGATGGCTACTGAAAACTAAACCATTACTCTGCAGGAAGCCGTTTCAACACCACAGCTCAGCTTTCTACCATCATGCTACTGGTTAGCACAACTGCAATCAGAGCTTTCAGAACTCTGGCAGAAACCAAACAATTAGGGTTAACAAGCAGCTCACCTAGACTTATCTAGTCTTGTATCAAATTGTATTAAGTAAGTTCAAGTTGACAAAGATGGTAAGGAAGAGAAACTCACTTGCATTTGTTGAAAGCCTCCATAGCCGCTTTCCACTCCTGGTGTTCAAAGCGCAGCATTCCTGTGAGGTAAGCCATGTACGCCTGCAGACAGAGCACAAGTGGACAAGTTAATTGTTGTGAGAGCATAGTTCCATCGTGTGTGTCCATTAACACTGATGCCACTACAAAAAAAAAAATCCTAATTCAAGCAATAATGTTATCTAAAAAAGTTTTGATTTTACACTTACATAGCACTAGTTAACAGCATCACTTTTTCACTGACCGTTACAAATTCCTGATGTGAGATGAAAACAAGCCAGTTGGTCTATCTTGCAATCATTACCCACATACTGCTGTTGTCAGAAGATACTTCTGTAGCCCAGCAAAGGCCCACAAAAGCTGCAAAATGGCAGTTTTAATCATATCTGAGCAGCTATTAGAGCTCCCTTCATAGGGAACTAGTATCACAAAGCAATGATTGTTTCCTGTCTCCACTGGCCAGCAGGCAATCGTGTTACTTATGATCCAGATATACAGTAGAATCTCAGAATTACGAATAACCTCCGTTCCCAAGGTGTTCGTAACTCTGAAGTGTTCATAACCTTGAACAAAATGTTCTGGTTCTTCTTTCAAAAGTTTACAACTGAACATTGACTTAATACAGCTTTGAAACTTTACTATGCAGAAGAAAAAGGCTGCTTTCCTTTTTTAATTGTTTATGTTTACCACAGTGCTGTACTGCATTTCCTTTAATTTGTCTCTGCTGCTGCTACTTGACTGGGTACTTTCAGTTCCAAATGAGGTGTGGGCTTGACTGGTCAGTTCGTAACTCTGGTGTTTGTAACTCAGGTTCTACTGTATATTTTAGGACTCAAAAATTGGTAGCTTACATCTTGTAAGAAATGTTGCTCAGTTTTCAGAATGCTGCACTCAGCAAAATGACAGCACAGCTTTCTTTTCTGAAGTGAGTTAGGAGTGCTGTACCCTCATCCTCTCCCCTCATTCCTGCCATTAAAAAAAACAAAACACCTTTGTTTAATCTTAAATTTAAATTAAACTCCAAGGCAAGGACCATTGCTTAATGTGTTTATACAGCACATGTACAGTTGGACCCTGATTCTGATTGAGACCTCCAGGCATTACTGTAAAGCTTCTAATGCTACTGCTCAAATAACAGACTTGCTAACTACTCAAATCAAACCACACACACAAGCTCAATAACCAGTAAACTAAAATCATCCTGGATATTCTTAATTTGAAGTCAGAGCAGGCAATTTAGTGTCAGCTTACAAAGAAGGACCCTTTGTTCAACTAGAAACAAAAGGTTAGTTTATCCTTTCTTTGCCTCTGCTAGAAAAGAAAACTGAATGTGAGAAGTAACCTGAGCTTCCAGTTTAGTCTTGGCATCCACCCGATTGCTTTCACACAGGCGCTCGAGCTCTTCAGCGTGTTTCACAGCTTTGCGCAGACGAGAAAGCAAATGAAATCGCTTGCGGGGTTCTGTGTTGGCTTCCTGCTTAAGCTGCATTGCATAGCTCCAGGCTCTCTCTGCATCCATAAGTATCAACAGCAAGTACCTATAGGACAGACACAGGAAGGCTGCTTGTTACTGAGATGCAACTACTGAAAGATGTCTTCAGGAATTCTAAAGCCGTGAAAGAAAATTTAGTATAAAGTCTCCGCTTTGAAGTGTCACAAAATCCTGGGGAAGAAGACTAAAAGTAGAATAGTCTTACTGCTTTTCCAGGTACATAATTAAAAATAAAACCACCATTTTCAACAACCAGATGCATTTTAGAATATTAACACAAACCAGGTGGAAAGAAATCCCATGGGCTAAAAATCCATATTTTCATTCCCCCGAAAGGAGGGGGGAGGGGAAAAAAAAGGAGATGAGAAAGCAGACAGTCAACTGTTTCTAGCAGCTGGGAAATGAGCCCAAAGCTCTGGCTGCCCTCCAGTTGTTCTACCAGAAAAGACATTCTGGTGAATTTCAAAGGCACAAGTACAAATGGCAAACAAGTGTTTCTGTTCAGAGATAATGGATCATGTCCCCAATCTCATTCTTGCTGGTAACAGCATTTTAGTTGTCTATATTCAGATGGCTATTCTAAAGAAGTGCTGACCAAGCACTTCCCCTGAAAATATTTGAACTTTACTCCTCAAGAAACCAGCATTGACAGCAGTAGCTAGGGCCAAGTAGTGAGGACAGGAATTATGTTTTCCCCTCACACCACACTATCAATGTCCGAGCTCCCCATATTCTAGTCAGAACTTGGCTCTTTATTTTAGGTTTTAAAATTCTTAAAAAAAATAAAAACTCTCCACAAAAGTGGTTTAGAGAGGTGTAGAGCTGTGAACTAGGATAACACCCAAACTGTTCATTTGTGACCTGTGAGAAGATAAATTACCTCCAGGAGCAATTCACTAATGCACTGCTACCCAACACCAGATTCTCCCCATGCCGAATACCTGTTGTCAGAGAGAATCTCCTCAGTTACTTTCTTCCCTGTGAACTTGTGTCTATTTCCCATCTTGAAGCTAAGAGTTTTTCGGAGTCGTCTTAGCCTGCGGGAGCAATAGCCCCTGCAAATAACCAAAAAATAAAATCAGTTCTACCAAAGAATGAGACCTGGTATGACAATGTACAAGTTTCTGGGAGTGAAGTTTTCTAAACAATACAGAGCCAAATTTAAGAAACATAACAGGAGCATTAAACCTGAGATATGGCAGATAGTTAAAAGAGACAAGAAAAATGTAGCAATAAAGCAATATGTAAACAGACATGTCATAGCCACTGATTTGGACTAACTAAAAGGTGATACCCTGTGTTCCAAATGATTTCTTAGAACACACACACACACACACCTTAAGACAAGTTCAGTGGCTATTAACAAGGTATTAGTGAGCTCATTAGCGAAAATATGAGGGAACAAAAACCAAGCAACAAATTAACTCCAGTATTCTAATAATCTGATTAGTAAAAGAGCATTAAATTTAATTTATAGACAATGGGGACATCCATTTACAGCAAAGCCCCTGACAATGGCTCTTTATTTGGCAACTGGTTTTCAAAGTAATCATCTTTTCCTGCCTATGGCAGCAAACTGGCACGTAAATGTGCTCTGAGCTAAAATTGATTTGGCATGGTGATTTACACTAATCAAGGTAAATACATACAAAATGCCTTGGTGTCATCTGCTAACATACTAACCTGTATCTCTGGAAATCTCCGTGCCGTAAACCATGCTGCTGTTGGGATTCCTTAATAATCTGAAGAACTGGAATTCACATTAAGGAACATTTATGATTGTACAGAGTTTGGTCTTGGTATGCCCTTCTATCCTAAACTAATGGGAGAAGACAGAACTCTACAGGATTTTTTCTGACACAAACTTTAAAACAGATATTGGTCCGGTGTACAAGAGAGGAACTAGTGAAACCTTTCAACAAGAAATCCAAGAGCTGATTGGTCTGCAGAAATTCTCACCACCATATTTTATTTTTCAGAATCCTATGGATACAAATTAAGGCCAGGTCTATACTTAGGTCTGCCAGTATAGTTATACCAGCAAAACCCTTTTCGTGTAGATTCAATTATACCAACACAATAGTGTTTCTGTCAGTATTCCAATACAGTGAGTGAAATGAGCTATACCAGCATAAATGCTTTTGCTGGTATAACAATATCTACCCTACAGTTTTGTTGGTACAGCTATGCGGCAAAAAAAACCCCAAAAACATATCTAACTGACATAGCTATGCCAGCAAAATTTTAATTTTAGAATCATTGCTGAGCTTTATTGTTTGATCTCTCCTGAAAAGGGTGTTACATGCGCTTTACTGAATGTATTATAATTGCTACTTTAATTTTCTAAAGCAGTCTTCCCCAAGTGAATCATATCTTAAGTATAGATATTCCTGTAAAGAGGATGGTAGGAATAATTCTTTAAGGTTTAATTTTGCACTGAAAATTGGTTAAAAGAAAACTAGTAAAGCAAATGTAAAAAACAATTAAAATTAATATTACTTCAATAAATGTTTTGCGGGAGAACAATGTAATAGTATTTACATGTCAATTATTTTTTTCACGTAATGGTTTCCAGACAAGATTATGATCTTTAGCATAAACACTGACTGATTTACCTGTGTCTCCTGTGTTTGCTTCACTCTTAAAAAACTTTCAATTAATGAATACTATACAAAAGAAACCTGCACTGTACATTTTGGTGGCCCTCATGGATGTTACTCATTCAATTCATTTAAATGATAATCAGTACTTTTATTTTTTGGGAAAGACACTCCCAGAAAACATTTAGCTCAAGAGAAGTGTTTTTGGACAGAGTGCTTCACTTATATTTAAGAATCAATCTCTGTAATCTTTACATATAAACCCTACATTACATTTCCTACAGCACCTATCAGGATACTAACCTTGTCAAAACTAATACCAATTATAGTAGTTATGGAAGAAAATAATTAAATTGAAGTCCCTTTCATTCAGAGGTACTTTAAGATAAAGATGCTGCTTTTAAAGTACACCTAAAATACAGTGCTTGAACTACCGAAATATTAAAATTACACCACTACCTAATACTTCTAGAACAAAGGAGTCTTCACTTTTGGAGCGTAGGCAAGCTTTACAACAAATTACTCCCTTTTTTCCCCTAATTTTCCTAGTTCTAAGTATTTACCTTGAATTTTCTTTAAATCCATTTTAGATTTAGTTATATAAATATATTCATTATTATATTGTATTCATAGCAGCTCTTTACTTACAATTTTGTTGATTTGGGCATGCCTACCACCACTGATGTGGCACTGGGTCTGCCACTTCATCTACAAATGCTAAATTATATCACTATTGCCAGAAGTTAAGTTATGACTTGTGTCCTAGTTTCCATTTGCATTTCTTCCTACTGCAAGATACAACTCAGTTTCGCAACAGCTGTGCAGCTGAGCTAGTTTCACACTAAAACGTCTCACAAGAAAAAGCCTACAGCTTTAATTAAAGTACCAACAGGTAAATCAACTTTATAAAAAACTACCTCACTGATCCCTTCACAGTGATTGGAAAGAATCCCAAGCTTCTGGTTAGTCTTCAGGTTGACACATGGCAATATGTATGAGGCTTCACTTAGCCAAAGTAATTCTTAGCTTTTCTATATTGTAGAAGCATCTTGTGCTCTCTGCATAGTGCGATAAAAAATACAAATGTGGATAAAAGGGACTAACAGTTTTTTAAAAATACATAGTAATCCACATAAAGTGCTATTTTGTTTACAAATTCAGAAAAACAGAATACTTCCCCCCCCGCCCCAGAACACTAACTCCCGTATAACATTATTTATTTTAAAAACTACCAATTGTGATTCCTAACTCCATTACAGTTTATTATAACTGCAGGAAGGATCCTCTGCTCTCAACAGCCTTTTATGGAAGTTACATGCTACACAAAACATACCTATCACACCAGGATGATACAAACTGTAGTTGCTAAAGTGCCTGTCACTCACCTATTTTATCCACTATAACAAGTTCTCTTGGAGAAACCAAACATTAGTATTGAGTAAAATTCATACACCACATGCCCATATTCCAAGCAAATAAAATCTGGACCGGAATTTTCCGTTTTTGAGGGTTAGTGATATTTGTTACACTGGCTGCAAGGGTGGTGTCAAAAGGATAGAACCATAGTTCACATCAAAGATGCAAAGCTTACATCCCATTTTCTGCAGAATCAGGGTGACGTTACCAGAAGCCTAACCCAGTGTCATCCAGATTTTTTCATGCTACTGTACCAATTTACATTATTAAAACACCTCAGCAGTACCAATGAGCGCCTGACACCTCCCATTTGTTTCTCCATGTTTTAACCCATAACAAATCTCACACTACTCCTTACCTCATCTCACAAATACTTCTATTTTGGACAAAAGAATATACAACTGAGTGACAGCTCAGCAATGCCCAGCACAAGGGCCCATCAAAACAGGAATGAGAACCTTAGAGTACCAACAAGTACCAGTAAAAGCAATATGCAAACGAATTACTTTGAACCTGAGGTCTAGTATTTGACTTTGGGTGGTGGGCAGCTTCATACACTGAACAGGATGATTAGATGTGCATAAAGCTATAAACGTCCTTCCATTATAGTGCAAAATCAACTCTTTCCTTCCCACCTGTCAAATCCAGTCTCCGCTCCGCCCCTCCACCCCCAAACATACACACCTATTTAACTATGTAACGCAACTTTATTATAAAGGGCAGCTTGCTATGTTGTAATTATCAGTGTGGAGGGAGCGTGAAAAAGAGGGAGAAAAGCTGCTTTCCCAGTCCCTTTCCCCAGCATTTCTTCCAAAGCCACACGACTACACGCCGCCACGCCTTTGTTTCTCCCCTCTCCCGAATACCCCACCCTCATCCGTTAACAGTGCAAAGCGAACACCCAAGGCAGAGACAGCCGGGCTGTATGTGCACACATGGGAGGGGAGCACTGAGCCACGCTGGGAATTCACCCGGCTGTCCAAAAATCCTCCGTTTTACAGAGAGCGCGCGCGTGCGTGTGGGGGGGGGGTGTTCTGGGCTTCCCCGCCGCCCGGCCTGACTGACACGTCCTCACTCGCGGCCCCTCCGCCCGGCCGGCCCCGCAGGATACTCTCCAGGCCCAGGCTGTCCCCGAGGCTCCCCGCCTTCGCCCCCGCGGGCTTCTCATTCTCCTTGTTCTCCTCCGGGCCGGCCCCGCCGCCGCTGCTCCCGCCGCCGCCTCCCCCGCGGCGGCCGCCGCCACCGCCGATCACCTGCCGCTCCGCCGCCATCTTGCGCCTCTGCCGCCGCCGCGCAGCATCATGGGCCGGGAGAGTAGAGCTGCGCGTGGAGGCCATGGCGCGGGGAGAGCTGGGATAGGGGAGGACCCGGCAGGCTAGGGGAGCTACGGGAGGGCTCCGAGTTGCTATTTGAGCCCTTTCCAGCCTCGTTGTGAGAGCTGGGCCCGACCCGCGGGCGGGGGAGGGGCTCCAGTCACCCCTAGAGATGGGGCCGGCAGCCCCTCCTCCCACTCCCCTGCAGGATCCGGCCCCAGCCCCCACTCTGCCCTGGGTGGGTCTCACACACACTGATCGCTACCCTCAGCCCTAGAAGGGGCCTGAGCCCCAGGCTGATCGAAGCCCTGGGGCCCATCACCCTGGTGTCTGGGCACCAAGCCCTGGAGGGCGCAGCAGATTTGCCCTGGCCCCAAGCCCCCCGGGGCCCGAATACCTGGCCCTGTGGGGAGATGGGAATCTAAGCTAGACCCTGGCTGCTAGTCTGGCTGTGCCTGTAACCTGCCAGGCAAAAATCCAGGGTGTGAATACCCTGCGCTTTGCTGGGAGGGGAGAGTGAGAACCAGAGCCCAAATCCTGGCACCAGGGTTGCCAGCCTTCCAGGATTGGCCTGGAGTCTCCCAGAATCCGCATTGATCTCCCGGTGACTAGTGAAAGCAATCTGGGAGATTTTAATAAGATATTTTAAGAAAATGACATTACATCATGTTGGGGGAAAAATCCCCCTGAATAGCTTCAATCAGAGTTGGCAACCCTACCTGGTACGAATGATGCAGCTAACAGGCTGAGCCCCAACCACACGTGCCAACACCCCATAACTGCAGGGAGGAAGAGAGTCAGACTCCACACACAATCCCTGATTTGCATCTTGGGCCCATCTCTAGCTGATGTAGGGCCATACTGTAACCTCCTTCCCTTTGCGGAGCCCCCACAGGATGGGGAGAGAGGGCTCAGGAAACTGCTGGGATTTAATTCTTATCCTTCATCCTTATCCCAAATCCTGAGGGATTTGATCCCTCACTCTCACAGATCTTGGGAGACAGACCTGTCCTCGCTTACAGACAACCCCCCCAACCTGAAGCAAATACATCACTGAACAAAAACACTGACCCAGGAACGTATCCTTGCAACAAAGCCCGATGCCAACTCCGTCCACATATCTATTCAAGTGACATAATCATAGGACCTAATCACATCAGCCATACCATCAGGGGCTCGTTCACCTGCACATCTACCAATGTGATATATGCCATCATGTGCCAGCAATGCCCCTCTGCCATGTACATTGGCCAAACCGGACAGTCTCTACACAAAAGAATTAATGGACATAAATCTGACATCAGGAATCATAACACTCAAAAACTGTCTGTACTGGGCTAGCTTGATTATCACTTCAAAAGTTTTTTTTTTCTCTTAATTAATTGGCCTCTCAGAGTTGGTAAGACAACTCCCACCTGTTTATGCTCTCAATATATGTTCCATTCTATATGCATCCAAAAAAGTGGGCTGTAGTCCACGAAAGCTTATGCTCTAATAAATTTGTTAGTCTCTACGGTGCCACAAGTACTCCTGTTCTTCTTTTTGCGGATACAGACTAACACGGCTGCTACTCTGAAACCACTCAAAAACCAGTGGGAGAACACTTTAACCTGTCTGGTCATTCAGTGACAGACCTGCGGGTGGCAATTTTGCAACAGAAAAGCTTCAAAAACAGACTCCAAAGAGAAATTGCTGAGCTGGAATTGATATGCAAACTAGATACAATCAACTTAGACCTTGGCTACACTGGCGCTGTACAGCGCTGCAACTTGCTGCGCTCAGGGGTGTGAAAACGCCCCCCCCCCCGAGCACAGTGAGTGCAGTGCTGTAAAGCGCCAGTGTAATCAGCGCCTGCAGCGCTGCACGCTTGCTCGCAGCGCTGCAAACTATTCCCCTAGGAGAGGTGGAGTACTTGCAGCACTGCTCTCGCAGCGTTGGCGGTGCGACTACACTCGTGCTTCACAGCGCTGCCGTGGCAGCGCTGCCACGTGTAGCCAAGGCCTTAGGCTTGAATAAGGACTGGGAATGGCTGAGCCATTAAAAACATTGAATCTATCTCCCCTTGTAAGTATTCTCACACTTCTTATCAAACTGTCTGTACTGGGCTATCTCGATTATCACTTCAAAAGTTTTTTTTCTCTTACTTAATTGGCCTCTCAGAGTTGGTAAGACAACTCCCACCTTTTCATGCTCGCTGTATGTGTATATATATCTCCTCAATATGTGTTCCATTCTATATGCATCCGAAGAAGTGGACTGTAGCCCACGAAAGCTTATGCTCAGATAAATTTGTTAGTCTCTAAGGTGCCACAAGTACTCCTGTTCTTAACCCTTATTGTAAACATTACCACTTTTCTACTTGCCAGTCATCCAGCCTCTTCCCGGTCCTCCCACATACTTGTTTTGTGAGCTGAAACAGTTGGGGACAATCTCCCTGCTGTGTCCCTGCCTCATTGCTTCTCCATTTCCTTCAAACCACAGCTGAAAACAGATCTCTGCTCTCCCCCTGGTGCTGGCTTTATAGCTGGATGCTTTCATTTAAGCCATGTCTTCCCTGCAAAAAAAAGTGATTTTACACAAAGATGTCTACATCAATGCAACATTCCAGTGGAGACAAGACACTAGATTTTACTTTGATGTAGGAGTTGAAGTAAACCACAGGTAGGAGATACAGGGTTGTACCTGAAAGTACAAACTACCTATGCCTTGTCTTCATTAGAATTTTACAGTGATAAAGAAATAGATGTAAAGACACCTTTTCTGCAGCGAAGACAAAACCTTATTCACCATACACAGTATTTGCCCCACTGCTTCCTGAAATTTATGTCAGACGTGGCTTTGTAATATTTAACTGTTCAAATCATTGTAAAGTTATATATTGGACTAGGTGACCTACTGAGGGCCCTGCCAGTACTACACTTCTATGATTGTTCAAAGTTGTACTTATTATGTAAATTGCAGTATTGCGTAATCCAAGTATTCAAAAATCATGTAACAGGCCCTCAGAAATCATGACATTGGCTTACATTTTTTCAGATATTTTACAAATAATACCGTGGGGTTTGTTTTTATTTGCCTGTTGGTTTTATGGCCTCAGGATACATGGGTGTCACGTTTTCAAGCTTTTTTCTAACTATGAGGGCTGGAAACTCAAAATGAAAGTTGAGAGGGAAGGATAGTTCAGTGGTTAAGGTACTAGTCTAGGATATGGGACTCAGGTTCAAATCCCTGCTCTGCCATGGCTTTCTGAGTAACCTTGGGCAAGTCAGTTAGTTTCTCTGTGCCTCAGTTCCCCACCTGTCAAATGGGGATAATAGCATGCACTCCTTCACAGGTGTGTTGAGAGGATACATGCATTAAAGACTGAGGTACTCAGATATTATGGTGATGAGGGCCAGCTAAATAGAGAGCGATTCTCATGTAAGTCCAGGAGATGGGGTTTTAAGAGTCATGAGTCTTGCAATGAAAGGGGGAGAGCTGGTGACAATTAAGTTGGGTAAAACTCTTTAACTCCATGTAACTATTCAAAAAATGTGCAATGAATGAAGCAATGTTCTCTCTTTATAAAGTGTGTATTGGACCTAGCCTATTTTTGTGCACTGGACTGATATGCACACCACATAAAGCATTATATACATGGCCTAATGCACTGTTAGGTCCTGATCCTGTAATTGCATGCATGTGGTTGGATCCCTGAGCCCATGCAGAGCCTCACTGATTTCACTGGGTCTGCACATCGGGGCAAGAATCCACATGTGTGCATGTACTTTCAAAAACATGGCTTTATAGCACATGCAACATGCAACAGGACCCATTCCAGGAGACCTGTGCCTCTTCCCTAGGCATGCAAAATACAAGTCGCCTTCATTGCAAATAAGTTCTAAAAACAGCATACCAATTACAGTTTCAAATGCTCTTAACTGAAGAATCAAACCCAATTTTCACTATACTATATTCGAAAGCCACTTCTCAACGGGGGCTGTTTTCTGCCAAATTTCAATTTTCTATATCCAGCTACAGCTGTTTAAAAAAAATATTCAAGATTCCCCCCTCCAAATGTTCTCATATGCAGAAACAATGGCATCAGTTTTGAAAGATTTGAAAAATGTAAATAAAAATTCACCAGGCCAACCCTGGAAAATTTCAGCCTCACAGCTGAAAGTTTTAGAAAATCATAAGCAACTGAAAACAAGAGGCTTAGAATGGAAATGCTTGGGCAACTTTTACCATGACATTGTATGTGTTTGTACCACCTCTAGCACATTAGGGCCCCCAGGAGGTCTAGAGTCTCCAGACACTACTGCAATATAGTTATTAATAAATATCAACTCTTGTTAATTAATTTAATAATAATAATAATTAAAAATAATAATACAGTTCAAATAGATGTCATTAGTGCGCCAACTCTAATAAAACCAGCAGGTATTGTAATCCAAAGCTTGGCGGCTTCTGCCTCTGTTTATGTCCTAGAGGATATTTGCACTGGATGCTGATGTGATAAACCAATGTAATCAGCAGTTTATATTGCAATTCTTTTACTCCTCCAGAGGGCTAAATTAGGCTCATTTATATCTGATTTTCTTTGAGCTTTTGTGCCCTCTTGGGGACATGAGGGCCTAAGTGAAAAATCACAATTTGCATCTTTTCTTTCCATTTTAAGTGTTTGACTTTAATCTTCTTTTTAATATTCAGTGTGTTTCCACCTGCTCTTAAGTTTGAGATGAGGCTCGCAGTATCGAAGTAAATTTCTTTACCAAACATGTTTTTAAAGTGATGTTCATTTCAAGCAGCGAGGTGGGATTTGACTCAGATAACACACCTTTTTACAAATGATTGCTGTTTTCATTCATATATGTCTCATTAAGGCAGCCGAAGTCTATTACATTGCAAATGAGATACGCACAGCACAAGCATCCTCTCTAGTCTTCTGTCAAGGGAGTTCACTCTAATGATAAAGAATTAGTGGTATTTAGCTCAAGCACATTTCTAGCATGCCATCTCCCTCTTGATACTTAAAGTGCTTACATTTGCCAGGGGCTTTGAATCTGCTCTGGATTCTGTAAGTCTTAGGGATAAAACTGTCACTAGTTGGCTCATTGCACAGATTCCATCTGGAAACCTGCACCTTTTTCATCCTCTGGGGCAGCCGGGGGCTGAAAGAGGGGATGTGATGTGACTCGACAACACTGCATTGTTGGGGGAGCTACTGGGTTGTGCATGGGATACAGGGACCGAAGGTGCAAGGAAATGGGGAACTGAGTCTACAAACCTGGCTTGGAAGTGCCCCAAAGTTGTTCTACCATATGAGGGCTGGTAGCTGTCCTAGGCAAAATGACTTTGGTGGTTTCAATTCAGTTTCCCATGGGTAAGAATTTGCATCACCAATGGTGTTTTTTTTTTACAGCTCCTGTGAGGGACCAAGGACTGAATAGGCTAAGGAGAATGAATTATCTTCTTGCTCCAAGAGGGGAGTCTTCCAAGGGTCAGGATCTATACAAAGAAAGACTTCGGTCTGCACTACCATCAATCCAGCACTCAATTTGCACAAACATTTGTAAAGAAACTTTGAAAAAGATCTCAGTGTGTGTACACATAACTGCAAATGGTAAAGAAAAGAAACCCATGCAAGTCAATTTACAATTGCAATAGCCTGAGAAGGAACAGAGGGGGCAGCAAAATCAATAAAACAAACTATCAGTGTCTTGGAACAGGCTTTACAATGGAAAAGGGGGTTATTATTTATATTACAGTAGCACATGGTGGTAGTAGTAGTATTTACTACTAGTAGATCAGGGCAGCATTGTGCCAGATACTGTACAGACACATAGTGAGAAATAGTCTAAACAGAGGAGACAAAGTATTGTTCCCATTTTACAGATGGACGGGGAGGCACAGAGAGACTGAGTGATTTGCCCAAGGTCACACAGAAAGCCTGTGGTTGAGCTGGGAACTGAACACAGATCTCCTGAGTCCCAGTCCAGGGCCTTAACCACCCTCCTTTTCTCTTGTTTTCAATAGGATGTCGGTCTTGCATTGTCTAGTGGCAGTTGTCCATTTCTGAATCGGGGGCTCAGGCAGTTCCATGCTGCAAGACTCTTTTTGCAATTTGATAGCTTTTCTCCCAGAGTGGTTTTCGTCTTCCCTACTTTTTAGTGGAAAAGTCTTATCATCTTTGACAGGTGTTAGGGTACAATTTTGATTCTTAATAAGACTCCAGCTGACTCCAGGCTCATTGGGAATTTATTAATCAAAGATTATTAGTCAAAGATTAACACTGCACAATACAGAAAGGAAGGTTATACGTTACCAAACTGATGCTGGAGAAGCATCTCTGCAGCTGGGTTCACTCCGAACTCTCAAAACCTCAGTTCCTTATATACCACAGGTGTATACAAAGAGAGAGAGAGAGAGAGAGAGAGAGAGAGAGAGAGAGAGAAATTCCTCTCCCCACCACCCAATTACAAGTGGAAATTCCTTGATGGTACCTTAGTTTACATGGCTGATAAACTAAAGATATTTCCAAACAAGTCATTTCCAACCAAGAAAATATCTGTGACAACAAGAAATTCCTGATGAGTTAAAAACATTTCTTAATAGTTTATCATCTCATCAAGTACAGAACACATTTGCAATAGCAAGTATCCCTCGTCAATAACAAATGGCTCCTTTCTGGACAGCTGGACATATTCTCTGGGGACCACTGGGATAAGAGTAAAAGATTACACACATTCTACCATTTGGTCACACATTGAGGTTTCACCTAAGTTTAAAGCACCTAGAATTATAGACACAGAGTATCAGTACACTGGTTTATATTAAGAGGATTGTGGGAGTTTGGTTCAGGTACAAAGAATCGTGGGTGTTTGGTATCTGCTAACATAGCTTGTCGCAGCCAGCATCCTTTTCCTAATCAGTAGAGCTGAGCATATAATTCACAACAAATACTGTATTCAACCTATTTACCCTCTTTGTTCTGGATAACCAGGAACAAAGTAGGATTCCCTACAATGTGTTTGTTCTCTGAATGCAGATGCAGGGTCTAGTGGTTAAAGCATAGGACTGGAGCCAGCAGATCCACTCTACAACTGATTTGCCTCCCACTTTGTGCAAGTCACTTCATTGCTCTGTGCCTCAGTTTACCCATGTGCAGAGTACCTCACAGGGTTGCTATGAGGCTTACTTCGTTCATGCTCATAAAGCCCTTTGATACACTGCTCTACAGCCAAAATGCTTCTGAAATAAATGTAGTCAAACTTTACTAATTCTGGGTTACTGAGAATGAAAATGATGCTTAAAATTGTTGATTGGCTCTAGTTTTCAAGATATGCTATTGGGTCAGTATATACGACCCTTGACTTGGGAATGGCAGAGGATAAGTGAGTTATAAAGGGAAGGGATCTCTATTTAAACCA
Organism: Chrysemys picta bellii; assembly: GCF_011386835.1. Lineage (NCBI taxonomy): Eukaryota > Metazoa > Chordata > Testudines > Emydidae > Chrysemys > Chrysemys picta. Next base: position 42,007,300 of record NC_088802.1, on the reverse strand, counting down.
GAAATGACTAAAATACATCTTTGACTGGATCTATGAATAAATCTATGACTGGATTTGGACAGTACTTGCTTTTTAGGCAAAACAATGAATGATGCAATCTGAAGCTGGTATTGCGTCATACATTATATGAATTGCATCATGTTATTCCTAGAAGTCATGGATGATGCAATCATAACGAAGCTTACATCACTCTGCTGAACAAATTGCCCTATATCAGCTCTAGAAATCATACAGTATCGTGCTCTCTTATTTGTCAGTGTTTGATTTTGCAAAGGGACACATTTCTGTTTAGCCAAAGTGAGCAGAGATGCCTCGTACTTTTGTGAACAGTGCAGATAACTTCTGCTATGTTTGTGGTGAAGTGACTTTGCATCACAAAAGCACAGTATAACCACTATGGTTAAGAAAGCCTATCACCTTTATTTTGGCTGCAAAATTGGAGATCAGGACAAGAGGTGGGCCCCACACATATGCTGCAACACTTGTGCAACAAATCTTCACCTATGATTGAACAGGAAAAGGAAATCTATGCCTTTTGCAGTGCCAATGATTTGGAGAGAGCCAACAGATCATACCAGCAATTGTTACTTCTGCATGGTGCCTCCAGTTGGGAAAGGTGTGTCAAAGAAGAAAAAGTGGACTGTGCATTATCCAAACATTCCATCAGCTATACGCCCAATACCCCACGGAGAAGGACTGCTGGTTCCTGATGCACCAGAATCATTCTCACTTGCGTCAGACGAGGAAGAGGAAGAGGATGAAACTTCTGGTCCTGAACCATCAATGTCACAGGACCCACATTTTCTCCCATCCTCCTCCTCTGAGCCACACCTCATAACACAAGGTGAACTGAATGACCTTGTCAGGGATTTGGAACTACCCAAGAGTAAGGCAGAGCTGTTGGGCTCCAGACTACAGCAGTGGAATCTCCTGGCAGGTGATGTTAGGGTTTCCATGTTCTGTGACCGTCAAAAGGATCTTGTCCCATTCTTCTTCATGGAAGGTGATCTTGTAGCCTGCAACAACATCGATGGTGTGATAGCAGCCCTCAACATCGTTCACGATCCAGAGGAGTGGAGACTGTTCATTGATTCATCGAAGATGAGTCTTAAAGCTGTTTTACTGCATAATGGCAATGTTTTGCCATCAATTCCAGTTGGTCATGCAGTCCATATGAAGGAAACCTATGACAACATGAAACAACTTTTGAGATGCATAAACTATGACCAACATCAGTGGCAGCTTTGTGGTGATTTGAAGGTTGTTGCTCTCTTGCTTGGTCTGCAGACTGGATACACAAAGTACTGCTGTTTTCTCTGCGAATGGGATAGTCGTGCAAGAGATTCCCACTACATCAAGAAAGATTGGCCACTCCGACAGTCATTGGAGCCTGGGAGGAAAAGTGTTCGGCATCCACCACTTGTTGAATCAAGGAAGATTTTGTTACCACCCTTACACATCAAGCTGGGTCTGATGAAGAACTTTGTCAAGGCCATTGACAAAACACAAGCAGCTTTCAAGTACCTCCGTGGAAAATTTCCAAGGTTAAGTGAAGCTAAGATAAAGGAAGGTGTCTTTGTTGGTCCTCAGATTCGTGAACTTCTTCGAGATGATGCATTTGACCATGCACTGCGTGGCAAGGAAAAGATGGCATGGAAAGCCTTCCAGTTAGTGGCAATACATTTTCTCGGAAACAACAAGGCAGACAACTACAGGTTGTTGGTGGAAAACCTCCTCAAGGCATACAAAAGCCTTGGTTGCAACATGTCACTAAAGATACATTTTTTGCACTCTCATCTAGATTTTTTTCCACTGAACTGCGGAGCAGTGAGCGACGAGCACAGCAAGCGATTTCACCAGGACATTGCAACAATGGAGAAACGCTATCAGGGCAAATGGAGCCCATCAATGCTTGCAGACTATTGCTGGACAGCGACAAGAGATGCTCCATTTAATGAATACAAGAGACAAGCCAAGAAGCGCCGAGTAGACACTGAATAGGACTAAACTATGTACAGAATAGTTTTTTGCCTTTTGTTTCATAATAAATTTTATTTATATAACCCTTTTGCTGATTTTTAAAGTGTTACATAAACAGGACAGGTGAAATATTATCATGTAAAGCAACCATAAACACATGAAAAGACCTAGGTTTACAATGTATGATTAAAACTCTACTATCTACACAATATACATAGACATAAAATGTAAAAACTTAAATATCTTAGAAACAGTAGTCAATCAGTTGTTTTAATTGTCATATTTGAATTCAGCACATCAAAATACATAATAAATAGCACATTTTATCTCTGAAGCAGACGACGTCTCAAAAATTGTAGACTAGTGATATCATTAGGTGCGAAGTGGAAAGTATCAGTGATTATATTTCTTTGTATTACTACTGGTCACCAAGCCCAAGCCAAGCGAACATCAGTTAAGTGAAACATACTCAAAGAATTGATGGTGTTCTACGACGATAAGAAAATAATTTGGAAAGGCACCAAGGGGGAAAAATGCAATTTTGTAGCTGGTTGAGAGGAGAGGTGTTAAGGATTTGTTCCCATTGTGGCTGAGTTTGCTGGATTTCTTCTTTATTGCTCAAAAGATGATCAAGCCAACAACTCTTCTGCAACCAGAAAGCCAAAATAGATCGTTTTGACGCAGGGACTGTCTTTTGTGTGTGCAGTCACCAGCACAATGCAGCCCCCATGAGACCCGGAGATGCCACCACAATAAAAGAAATAACAATAGAAAAACTGGTCAGCTATTATTCCCCTAATATTTCTCTGATATTCCATCCAGCTCCTGCAGTCTTTCCTTCACTCCTGCAAAACTCCCACTGATTTCAAGGTGGAAGGACAGAGGACTCTAGGATTTGCCTCTGCTGGCTCAGAAGAAAGGAGCTAGCGGGATCAGAGAAAAAAATCAATAGTCCAGCACCTAACTGCTCTGTTGGATCCAGCCCCCAGAGCCTGTTCCACACGAGCTCCGCGCAGAGTTCTGACACGTGTCAGAGCAGCTCTTTGCAGACGCAGAACGTCAGCCTGCCTGGGACAGCTACCTTCCGCCTGCGGGAGTTACAGGTGGCGTTGTTGGACTGGGAACGTTATTTCCCTTTACCCACCAGTTTTCCTTGGAGGAGAACTAAAGCAGCCCTTTGCCCCTCACAGAGGCACATGGGCAACTTCTGGATCCCCCTCCCCTGATGTTTAGGCACGAAGGAACAGACCAGGGTTCTGGGGGCAGCCAGGAGGCGAGCCTTAGGTTTCCATAGACACCGTTAATTGTATTTCAGGTATTTGTCTCCAGGGAAACCAGAGCCTGGCTCAGATCTATATATTTTTCCCCCGTATGCCGAGCACACAGAGCGCTGGGCTCCAAGGAGGGAGGGGACAGATAAATAAATAAATAAAAACTGCCAAGAAGTTTACTCTCTCCTCCCCCGGTCCCTTTCAAGACACCGCCGCGATGCTCTCCAGCGAGAGAGGCAGCAGGCGGTGAGCGGGGCTCGGAAAACGCTCCGGCGCCCGGTGAGAAGCCGAGCAGCAGAAGAGCGAGGGCGCGAAGCGGAGCGGACAACTCCGGAGCAACTTGGGCTGCGGCTCACCCCGCGAACTAAGCGAGACTCCGCGGCGCGTCGCACATCAGGGCAGCGGTTGGAGCTGAGAGCGCCCGGAGGATGCCAGCGAGCAAGGCGCCCCACGCTACCCCCGGCCGGAGTGTCCCTCGCTGAACAGCTGTGTCTGGGGAGGAGCCGGGGTCGCCGCGGCGATGAACAGCTCGCTGGCCCCGCTCAACGCGTCCGGCGGCGAGGCCGGCTGGCAGCCCGAGTCCGTGCTCATCCCGCTGGTGTACGCGCTCATCTTCCTGCTGGGCACGGTGGGCAACTCGCTGGTGCTGGCCGTGCTGCTGCGGAACGGGCAGGTGAATAACACCACGAACCTCTTCATCCTCAACTTGGGCGTGGCCGACCTGTGCTTCATCGTCTGCTGCGTGCCCTTCCAAGCCACCATCTACACCCTGGAGGGCTGGGTCTTCGGGCCCTTCCTGTGCAAAGCCGTGCACTTCTTCATCTACCTGACCATGTACGCCAGCAGCTTCACCCTCGCCACCGTCTCCCTGGACAGGTAGGAAAGCGGAGAGGCCAGGGCAGCAGGGGGGCTGCCCTCCTTTCAGCCCCTCCTTGGCAAATAACTCAGCAACTTTCCTTGGTTACTTTCCAACCTGGCCAGCCAGCCAGAACCTCTCCCTCCCTGCCCATAAGTTACCAGGGAGAGCTGGAGGGCCAGGAACTCTGGAGCAGGAGGGAACTAGCCGCTGCAGCAGCTGCACTGGAAGGGCTAGCAGAGGGGTGCAGTGTGGGGGCAGGAGGCGAGCTCCCCCCCTGGGGCTCGCACCACTTCTTGCAGGGTGGTGCCTTCCTGAAAGTTGCAGATCCCCAGCTATCGAAGGCAATGTGCAAGCTGGGGTCTTCGCATGGGTGGTGGAAAGAGGCAGTTTAGAGGAAATGGGACTGTGCTCTGCAGAGAGAGGAGGGGAGGTGGGATTAGGCACCCTTAGACAGCAGAGCTGGGCATGCTAAATCACCTGGGACCAGTTCCTGGCCCAAGCCCAGCTCAGAGTAGATGAATTCACTAGGGGCATGGGGCGGAGGACCCCAAGGCATTCCCATGGCTGCAGGAGAGGGACAGATGAAACCAGCAGCACTTTGCTTTGGAGTGCTCAGCCTGGCTGGCAGAGTTCAGCATGACCACCCAAATCGTGGTCCATGTGCAGGGCCGGAGTCTCTTCTCACGCACCCCGGAGGAAATCCGGAGTGGGTCCATTGACAGGAGTGGCGCTACATCAGTGTGAGTGAGGGGAGAAGCACGACTGCTTTCCCTTGACTCAGCTCCCCAGAAGGGCCAGGAGATTTTTCAGTGAAAGAGAAGGAGGGACATCAATGGAAAATGGTGTGGTTTAAACAGAGTTCAGTTAGGCCCAGTCTACACTTAAAGATTATATGGACCTAGCTAGATCCCTCAGGGCTGTGAAAAAATGTATGCCCTAGATTGGCCTAGCCCCCTCGGTGGAGGCAGATAGAATTCTTTCATTGATCTAGCTACCGCCTCTGGCAGAGACAGATTAACTACATCGCTGGAAAAACACCTGCTGTTGATGTAGGAAGCATCTACACTACAGCACTATGGTGGCCCAACTGCAGTGCTGCTGTAGTGTAGACATGGCCTAAAATCCTTTTTCAAGAGCGGAGAAATTAGTTACTGGACTAAACAGCACCAGTGTGAACTCAGTTTTACATCAGCCCATCGTGTCTATGGAGATGTCTCCATTCCAGATGCTACAGTGACACAGCCACGCCGCTGTAGTGTAGACACTTCCTACAGTGAGAGAAGGAGTTTTTCTCTGGCTGTAGTTAATCCACTCCCTGAGAGGCAGTAGCTAGTCGATGGAAGAATTCTAGTGCTGTCTACACTGGGGCTTAGGTCAGTTTACTAATGTCTCTCAGAGGTGTGAGTTTTTCACACCCCTTAGAGGCGTAGCAAGGTTGACCTACATTTTAGGAGCCAACCAGGCCTGTGTTGTGGGTTTGTACCAATGTGAATATATAGGCTTCGTCTCCACTGCCAGAGTTGGGTTTTTACCTCAGGATAATGAAGGTGCATTAGCCAGCCTGCTGTAAAATCCTAGTGAAGACAAGGCACCTGTAGATTTTCCTGCGAGGGAAAGTAGGTGAGGTCAGCTATGGTCAGGGAGTGAGCTACCGGTGCCTTATTTCCACTAAGATTTTACAGCAGGATAGTGAACACTGCCCCCCACCACCTTTTTTTGCACAGACATAGCCTTTAACTTGACCTGCTCACCCACGTGAAAACTACAACTACCTTGTCTTCTCTCGGATTTTAACTCAACGTACAAACACACCTTTTGTTTTTGCAGTGAAAACATACCTCTGACATCAAGTCACACCAGTGTGATTTTCTTTGAGGGCCACAGAGAGATACAGCGATGGGTAAATGGGTGAAGCATGCAGGTCAAAATACATGAAAACCAAAGGGCAATATTAGCATGAAACGGTTCTCTCTCCCCTACAGAAGCTACAGTGGAGACATCCCCATCCCCAAGGAAAGCAGGGCATGAAAAGAGCAAGCTTGCTCATGTACAGTGAGTGGTAGCTTGATAAATAAGGGAGCGTGTTCATTAAATTGAAGAATTTAAATGAAGGTTTCGGAAGTGTACACTTCCTGAGTCTCCTGGTGGCATTGCCAGGGCTGCTTTTTAAGAGCAGACAAGAGAACGCTGGTGTAAAGCTAACAGCAGAGAAACTCCTGAGGGTCAGAGCGTGAATCCCTTATGCTTACCGATGAGCATTTACTTACCTGACAACAAGGTTACTTGTGCATGTAACTGCTCACTAGTGTAAGGAATGGGTTCACAATCTGGCCCTAAATGATCAGAAAGTTTTCAGTGTCTAGAACTGCCAAAGGACAACAAAGTTGCTGGGAGACGTATGGGAATAACAGGAGGCTGGGAAAAGGATTTCAAAAGAAATGGGCAGCTAGATTCTGATCTCATGTACACCGACATACATGTGGAGAAAAGCTATTTAGTTCACTGGAGCCAGTCTAGATTTATACTGATGTAAGTGAGATCAAAATCTGTCCCGGATTGTTTTAACTCAAGGCTTTGGGAGATAAAGTGGACAGGTTATCAAAACCAGAGAGAGAAACAAGCTACGACGGTCTGTTATCTTGGCATAGAGGCTTAGAAATAGATGTCATAATATAAGCAGCAGCCCCTAGCTCATTCAAGGAATTACAGAAATCACACCTGCTTTGTAAATAGCATCTGATAAATAGCAAAGTAGGTAAATCTTTTAAAAAAGAGTTATTATAGTTAAACATTTCCACTCACCAACACCTTTTATTTGCATTACTTGAAAGAACATTTCTCTCTCACATACATTATTGAATATTATTATTATTATTATTAATTATTATTAAAACACAGGGTGACGATTCTAGGCTGGCCTGGGGGCACCGGACAATAAAATGAATGCTAGCTTTCAATTAAAACTGTCATGTCCAACAGCGAGGTTTGGAACTGGAATTGTCCCTAATGAAGGCAGCCTGCAGCGTTTGACATTTGTAATTGTGATTTCCTCCTGCTGATCTCTACCACCAATTCAGCATTCAAGAGGCTGAGAAGTAATTAATTTGCAGCGAGAAAGGTAACCGTGGCTCTTGAAGCTTTTCTATTAGAATATTTTCTATTTAAAGTCAAAAGTACTCGGCGTTCAGAGTACTTCAAACCTGCAAGATCTTTGGATTTTAAGAGCCAACTAGAAAGATGCCAAAAGCCCTTTTTGCAAACTCTTGGCAGGCCTCTATAACAGAAGCTAGACAGAAAGTGGTCTTTTCTTTGCCTTTCACAAAAGTCTATTTTATTTTTTATGTCTTATTTGTTTTGCAATAAATAATTGCTTTTAAGGATATGCAGCAGCCACTTGTCACCAAAGGAGCCATAGAAGGGTATGTATATTTCGGCTTGGCAGAATTCAGTTTTTATTTTTGTAGAATTTTGACATTATACAAAATGTTTCTTTTTGAGCATTTTTCTTTTTAAGAATTTTTTCTGTTTCTTTTTAAGCATTTTTTCTATTTTTAATCGATTTAAATTTTCACAGTTGTGGGGAATCAGACGGATGGCAGACAATTATTTAGAGACAGACTTTGAGATGCAAAATATAAAAGCTTTGTAACCCAAATTGTCAACATTACATGTGGATATGGAGAAAGTAAATAGCCTTACGTCAAACCCTAATATGTTCTCAAGCAGCATTTTTCTTACTTTGCCTATCTGTATATTTTGATTATTATCAATGGAAGTATTTTTTCATCAGTTTGAGTATGTACAGTGGTGAAATCAATGTTTGCTGACATTTACGGATAAAAAGCTAATCCTTCCAAGCCTATGTATAATTAAAGCAGGTGAAGGGCCTGATTCTCCTCCCTCAACAATGTAAAATCAGGAGTAACTCGATTGATACCGGAGGAGTTACACCTGTCTAAAACTACTGAGAACTATGTGAAAAGAGAACTGAGGCTACAGGAGTTTGATGTATAATCGGGAGATTACTACACTATCATTTAAATCTTCCTACTGTGTGATCATTGTGTTCCTGTTGTTTCTGATTATAGTTTTCAGTGGGAAAAACAGTGGGAGCTGTGAATGAGATTGAAGGAAACTAACATCCTCTTGTTTGCTATGTCTCAGTAATCTCATCTTTCAAGACATTTTCAATGTGCCTTTCTTTACAGTATTTCGGTGCCAGGCTTCTGATACAATAATCAAGTCAGTCCAAGACTAAGGATTCCAAAAATGAGGTTGGCATAAAATACTTTCAGAGTAGTACAAAATGGATCAAAGCCTTTCTTTCCCTTTTCTGAGGCACCTTTCACATGTCAAATCCTGCCACTTGATATATTCCAGTTCCAGTCTTGCATTTGACGCTAGTTAGATTCAACACTCACTGTTAGTAATGTACTAAACGATTCAATCATTCTCATTTGGGAGTGGAAGGTGCCCAGAACCTCACAGGAGGCACTCAGCTCTTTGCAGGATCAGACCCAAAATGTAAGGGGTGAAATGGTATGAATGGCAACAATTCTCTAGCAGAATTTTGCAAGCCAAAAAAAATCTATGAATTTCTTGCCATCCGTAGTGCTCTCTTCTCACCACAAGAGCATCAATATTATGTTGCAGTGACTCAACCTTTTGGATGACACACGCAGGTCTGAGATACACCTAAAATGTAGGTTGGCCTAGCTTTGTCGCTCAGGGGTGTGAAAAATTCACACCCCCGAGAGATGTAGGTTTGCCAACCTAAGCCCTGGTATAGACACCGCTAGGTCAATGGAAGAATTCATCTGTTGACCCAGCTGCCACCTCTCAAGCAGGTGGATTTACTACTGTGATGGAAAACCCCTCCTGTCGCTGTAGCAAGTGTCTGCATTCCAGTGGCACCTCTGTTGCTGTAGTGCTTGTAGTATAGACATACACTTCAAGCACTTAGCATTTCAATGGTCATCATTGCAATAGCTGGATGGGATGAATTCTACAACCGCAAAGCAGAGGCTAGAGGGTAGTTTACACTTTTCTGGGTGTGCAGGCTTCTGTCAGTTGGTTTCAGTGGACATCAGTTTAAATAGGGGAGGCTTGAAAAACAGAGCTCTGAAAACTTAAATTTCATGACTCTCCTCACCTCCCCCTCCTCCATAAAGGAAAGGTTAAGGGGTAGGCAACCTACATGCCGAAAGCGGCACGCGAGCTGATTTTCAGCGGCACTCACACTGCCCAGGTCCTGGCCACCGGTCCGGGGGGCTCTGCATTTTAATTTAATTTTAAATGAAGCTTCTTAAACATTTTACAAACCTTATTTACTTTACATACAACAATAGCTTAATTATATATTAAAGACTTATAGAATGAGACCTTCTAAAAATGTTAAAATGTGTTACTGGCACACGAAACCTTAAATTAGAGGGAATAAATGAAGACTCGGCACACCACTTCTGAAAGGTTGCCGACCCCTGGGTTAGATCCTGACGTATGCAACTCCGGTTACCACTGAGAATCCAAAGGCTGCAGAATTGGGGGATTTTCCATGCCAGTAGGGTTTGGGCTTGACCCTGCAATCAGAAAAGAACCCTTACTCCATCAAACAGTCCCACTGGCTTCAGGAAAAAGGGCTGTGGAGTTGGGACTTTGATGGATCAGTTCCTCTTTAACTAGACGCCCTCTAGCATCTTTCTCATGTTTTAGCTGGAGACTGTTTACAAGGCAATAACCATCAAGAGGAATTCACTAGTGGGTGTAGGAGGATGCTAAAAGCATGTTTAAAAAGCTTGCTGTGAATTACATGTGCAGTTTAAAATTCATGCTGCTCAGGATTAGGGTAAAGCTATATGCTAACAACTCTAACCAGTAAGATCTCAGTCCTGCAATGTGCTTAGTACCCTGACCTCCCATTCACCAGCTACTGCTGGCTGAATATCAATAGCTATTTGCACATCCTCCACAGAACATTGTACATAAAAATCCTAACTGATGTCTTTGTGCTCCTGGTAAGACTGAATATACTTTGGGAGGTTTTTGTTGGGCTTTGCAATGCAAGTCTATTAATTTATACTAATTTATGGTTACAGTTAATAACAATGAAAAAAACCCTTTAAAATGGTACATCAACCACATATAATGACCGCCCAATAACCTCCCCAGGGAACAGAGCTGAAAGTCTGAGACATTATTACTGTTTGAGCTGAAGGACTCTGCATGAGAGCTAGGAGCTGCAGCAAACTAACATCCTCTGTGGATTGGGCCCGAGTGGAGATGTGTAACCTACAGGACAGCTGATTACGCGTCATCATCTTGGCACTTCACAAGCTTGTTTTGAAATGGGAGCTGCAGTGTGGGAGGTGGCCAAGGGTCGGCAGCATGCCCTGTTTCATGAGAAAATAATAGGAACTATGCATCTTTATTAGACGAAGGTCCTGCTCCTATTAAAGTCACTGGCAAAAACTCTCAGTGGCTTCAGTGGGAATGAAGTTTATAGTGCTGAAGGAAAAACCTTAGCCCTGTGTCACTCCAGTTTTAAGCCAGTGTAACTCCTCTGAAGTCAGTTACACCAGCATAGATTGCAGTAATGAAATGTGAATTCAGGCCCTTGTTCCCTCTCTGCCTGATGGAGAAAGCAAAATTCTTCTCCTTGAAAAAGTGATGGGTCATGCTCTTTCCCTGAGGACAGATCTGTTGGTAACCAGGACCTTAGTGCCAGGTGCAGAAATCAGAGAGCTGACCGTTTGTGGCAAATAAAATGATTCTCCAGCCCACACACTGGTGCACCATCAACCATTGTTTCAGAGCCGATTCCCTAGGGAGACTCTCTGACGAATGTGGAACTGACGAGATATAAATATTTTACATCTCTTAAAGAACCACATGGTCAAAAGACCAGAGCAACACGTGCCTGCAAACAGCAGCAGGTGCATGTGCATAAAACAGGTCACTGCATTCACAAATACAAATGTGCATGTTTGCAGCTGCATTTTCAAGGGAGCACCAGTCACTGAAAGCATGGCCCTTTGAGTTTGCTGCTTTTACTATGTAATTGTCATATACAGAGATGGGCAAAACCATAAGTTCAAATGTAAGTCCCTTTGGGTTTTGTGGATGATGGCATTTCAGAAACTGAAATCCCTCCAACCCTATGGCTTTGGTTCCAGTTGGATCCCAAACTGAGGAAGCTTATTTTCTAGTTCTGTTCTGGATGTAACCAGCATATCCATGAGAATAAGCTTAGATATCTATCCAAGGTGACCGAGCTGTTGAGTGAGTGAGCTCGCAAGATTTTGACATTTTGGAAACATCAGCTTCCAAGATGTAGGTGCCATTTAATCCAAACCAGATTCCTAGCCCTAATTCAACCTTAAACTCAGATCACACCCTAAAAATGATTTGGATCTGAGCTAAGCTGCCATGGCCCATATATTGTTGTTATATAAAATGCAAAAGACATGGTGAAAATCAGTGACAAAGAAAAGTTTGAGTTACCATCTCCTCTACCTGGTCAGGCAAGTTGTCTATATGGAGATTTGACACCAGGCCAGGTGTGACTCTACAGCATCCTAGCTAGCTATGCACTAATTGTCTGTTTGGACCCAGCTACCTCGCACTAAAAGTTTGAGATGCAAGATGTCACAGCACACCATGGAGCTTTTAGTGCGTGATAACAGGGTCCGTGTGGACAGTTAGCGCGTGGCAGGCTAGTGCGCTGTAGATTCACACCCTGCAAGTGTCGTGCACAAAGGTTCTGTGGAGACAAGTCCTTGGAAATGGGATAATTAGTTGAACAAGAAATTACATTAGAAGTGCAAAGTTTTTCATTTTAACTCTTTTTCTCCTTGTGTTCTCCCCACATAGCCAGCCTGATGACGTTTTCTCTGTTTTAAATAGAACTGTCGTTTTGTTTTGTTCTCTCCCTTGCAGGTATTTGGCCATTAGATACCCTTTGCATTCTAGAGAACTCAGAACCCCCAGGAACGCGCTCACAGCCATTTGCCTCATCTGGGGTCTTTCCTTTATTTTCTCTGGCCCATACCTCAGTTACTACCAGGAGTTCCAGATGGCCAACCTGACCGTCTGCCATCCCATCTGGAAGATCCCCCAACGCAAGATCATGGACATCTGCACCTTCATCTTCAGCTATGTCATCCCAGTGCTGATCCTTAGCCTCACCTACATGAGGACTATCCGTTACCTCTGGACTTCCGTCGACCCCATTGAAGACATGTCCGAATCCAAAAAAGCCAAGCGCAAGGTCACCAGGATGATCATCATTGTAGCTGTCCTCTTCTGTCTCTGCTGGTTGCCCCATCACCTGATCATCTTGTGTGTCTGGTTCGGCTATTTTCCTCTCAACCACGCCACCTACGTGCTCAGGATCCTCTCACACCTGATCTCGTACTCCAACTCCTGCGTCAACCCCATCGTTTATGCCCTGGTCTCCAAGCATTTCCGCAAGGGCTTCAAGAAGATCTTCAACTGCCTCTTGCACAAGAAAGTGGCCAATAAGGTACATGTGGCACAGGTGACCAACACTGTCAGCACCCTGGAGGCGGATCTGACTGAAGTGACGCACATCAGCGAGCCCCCTCCTGCCAGGTCCTTCACCAGCTGCCAGATCCCAGGCCAGCCATGGGGGGAGACGGAGCAGCTAGGGCGCCAGCAGAAAGTAGCCAACTCCTTCATCACCTTCAATGTCACCTAGTGGAACTTCTTTCCTATTGGCTTTGAAAAAAAAAAATCTTCTGACTCTAGGGCCGTGTCGCGTGGATCTGGGTAGGACTGAACGTTGGCTTTAATGTACGGCTCACAAGAATCTCAGCTTTTAAAATGCTGCTGCTTTCTAGCCTCTCAGCCACCGCGTGAATGATTAAGACCGCTATGTGGAATGTGGTTTCATTGCCCTCCTCTTGGCATCATCGCATAGCTGCAACGATCAAAACCTACCTTCCCCAAACCAATTCCTACACGTGCTAGCATGTGGCCCCCCACTTCGTTAAAATGGTCAGTCAGTGAGCATGTGGGGAGGTGCTAGAGGGGGTTAGATTGGAAACAAATTATTTTATTTCCTTTGTGGAAGAATTTTGCATCTTTGAAAGTCTTACAGAGCCACTTGGCTGCAAGAGAATGGCTTGTGGGAGCCATTTATAGCTCCCCTCACTAGCCTCGGCCCTAGAACATTCTCTCCAGATTGCGCTGCACCTCTAAAGCGGAGATGCTGCTTCGGTGCACATGGCCAACTGGGGAAGCTCGTTGCTGCGCTGGTAAAAGTCATTCCATTATAACAGCCAAAAAAGGGGAATGGCTTGCTGAACGACCCTTCTGCTGTCGCACGGGAGTCTCCAAAAGGGGTGTGCGGGGGACAGGTTTCAGAGGGTTTGTATATAAAGGCGCAGGAAGGAAGCTCAGTTCTCACAGGTTCTTCTTCTGTGACCTCACCTTTTTGCATTTAATGACAGGAGTCTGTTGCCATGGAAATGACAGTGATGTCACAAATGCAGCATTATGAGCCTGGTTCTTCTGTGCCACGCCCCTGGTGTGGTCACTTGCACCAGTGCAAAGTGCATGTAAATGGCAGCCAGCCTGATGGGTGTAAATAGCAACGCAAGGTGTGGGTGGAGAAGTCGTCACCGTGGGATTGACAAGGAGGAGAACATGTGCAGAAGGACAAGCGGGTTGAAACACAAAGTGCTCTAGTCTCCTCCTGCATGCAGAAAGGGGCCAGTCCAGTTGGAACCTGGGCAGGGGCACAGAAGGGGAGATATGCGCTAGCATAACAAACAAGAATTTGACCAACTCCCTTTGGCATCATGTTGAGTCTCCAGGTTCTTCAGACCCAACCGAACGGCTATACTCACCTTTGGAAGGCCAGATTCTTTGGAGTGACTCCACTGAAACCAGTGAAGTTCCTTGGCTGAAAAGAAGAGCAGAATCCGGCTCATTATGCCCCCACTCCCTGAATGTTTAAATGCCTGTCACTTGCTTTGCACATCTGCCCTGACTACCACACACACTCATATTACACCACATCGGTTGTTACATCACCATTAATCTCACTGCAGATTCCACGGAAGTCATGCTCCCTGACTCCAGGCTGCATTTAGCTGAATTAGGCTCGGTGTCCGGGAAGACCCTTTGAACCTCATGTGACCCCTGTGTAAGTGTCTAGTTGCTACTGCTGAGTACTTGAGCAGGGTCACTGGACCCATTTTTATAGCGGGGGCCCTGAAAGTCACTGAACCAAACTGCAAACCCCAGGGAAGCCAGGCATTGGGTTGCTATTAGAGCTTCAAGCCAGGGGATGCTGCTTCATCCTACTTCCCTTCCAGCACCCTTGGACACGAGTCAGGCTCCAAATTGAGAAGTTTCTTTCCCTCACCTTCAAGGTCTTTCATGGCTCTGCCCCTCCCCCTTAGTTCACTCATCGCCCTTCCTGATGACAGCCTCAGTGAGCCACTTGTCAGCTTCTCACACAAACATCTTCTCACTGCCCCTCCCCTGGAATTCCTGCCCTAAACTGATCTGAAAGCCCTCCCCTGCGACGCCCTAACCCTCCTCCTCCAAATCCCTCCTCTGCCAGAATCAACCAGCCAGTCTAGGCTGAGGCATAGTTAAGAAAAGTTGGCATTTTATCTATCATAATACAAACGTACAGTTACCAATGTATATTACAATGCTCTGTATTTGATTATATTGCATACATCACTGTGTTATTAGCTTGTAAGATCACGGGGGTCAGAGAACAGGTCTTCATATGTATATGCATGGAGTGAAGCACAATGGGGCCCTGATCCTGACCAGAGCTTTCAGGTGCCATTACAATACAAATGTTAAATAGTATTAAGAAGGTGGACGTTTCCAGCATATCCCTGTGGCTTGGGCCACTTTGGATATGTGGCTAGCCCAGTCAACATGGTTCCCATGCTTATCGCTGACTGCCTAAGTTCTAGCCGTGGGTCGCCCTTTTTCCACAGAATGACAAAGCCAGCCAGGGTTTTGAAGATCATTGCCATATACATCAGAGGTGGATCTGAAACAATACTCTACGTCCAAACACCCCTGATAACGTTGGCATGTCTGGACCAGGATTGAAATCTTGGGGTGTGAGTTTAGTCTTCCTGGCAGGTGACAGCATGAACACCTGCAAAGGAAGGTGGATCAGGGAAACTGATTTTTAGCAGCATGGGTTAGCCAGGTGTTGTTACTGAGGGGACAATCTGCCACTGATGAGATTAGCTGTGCTAACCATATGTGGGAGCATGGGGACTTTTATGTCATATAAGTGGAGCTGTGATTCTCACCTAATGTATATCTGTACTTATCACCTTGGTCTGTTTCATATGCTGTGTCTACATTAGCACCTTTAATTGCAATGTGTTTCAAAGTGCTTTGCAGAATGTCCAGAGAGATCACTTTATATGTACCCATTGAAATGGAGCCACCTCTTGGGTGGAACACAGCAGCAGCCCTACACAAGACATCTTAGGAGGCAAAGGAAGAATTACATAGCCAGTTGAACTTAATGGGCATATAAATCACCTATCTTGACCAAGACACCTGGACTGATGCCAAAAAGAGCCATGGGATCTTAATTGCCACAGACAATCAGGACATCAGCTTGACATCTGATCCAAGAGAAGGCACCTTCAGTAGCTCCCCAGCTTGGGGCATCGGCTCAGTACCGGCTCAGCTAGAAGAGCGCCATCTACTGCATCACCATTCTTCTGCAGCATCTAAGGCCTTGTCTACACTACGAGAGTAGTTCGATTTTACTTGCATCGAATTTTTGTAATCGATATTGCAAAGTCGAACGTGTGTGTCCACACTAAGGACAGTAATTCGACTTTGTGCGTCCACACTAACGGTGATAGCGTCGACATTCGAAGCGGTGCACTGTGGTCAGCTATCCCACAGTTCCCGCAGTCCCCTCTGCCCATTGGAATTCTGGGTGTAGCCGGCAATGCCTTCTGGGTAACAAAATGAGTCGAGGGTGCTTTTGGGAAACTGTCGTCATCCGTCCATCACTCCCGCCCTCCCTCCCTGAAAGCGCCGGCGGGAAAACAGTTCGCGCGCTTTTCCAGTCATTGACAGCGCGGACGCCACTGTACTCCGAGCATGGAGCCCGCTGCGACCATCGCTGCAGTTGTGGCCGCTCTCAACGTCTCGCAGCTTATCATAAAGGACGGGTGCAGGGTTAATTCGATTTAACGGCGCTAACTTCGACATAAACGCCTAGTGTAGACCAGGCCTAAGTGCCCCTTGGAGAGCGTCTATGTAAATACTGACTCCGCCATGTAGTCTAGCCAACACTGTATCCATGAATGCTTAGTCCTGACACTGTGTTATGCCATTAGGCCAGTGATACTCAGACCTCTGCGGTTCAGGAGCCAAATTATCAACATTACCCAAAAGAGCCACAGTTATGTGAATTCATTGTTTCATTTACTATAGTACTATCTAGTCATATTTAAACAGTATGACAGGGAAATATATATTATTCTCACAGCAAAACGACTGACCACGTATTATTATTTTATCAATTATAATTGGTTAATATCATAGTAAAAGCATCCTGATTGGTTAACAATGAAATCACAGAGTGTTTTAATACTACTGCATGAGCTCAGGAGACCCGTTAAAGAGCCACTTTCGGCTCGTGAGCCTCAGTCTGGGTATCATTGCATTAGGCAGCATGGGCTGCAGCAACCAGCATGGGAGCTGGAGAGCCAGAGCAAACCCCAGGGTCTGCCTGGGTCCGGCTGCCTCAATAAAGAACCACCTTTATATTCATTACAGCCGAGTCCTGTCTCCTTTCACCCGGAGAGATGCTACAGGTGAGACGCTGCTTAGCTTGGGAAATCTGACAGAGGTGATACAGCAGCTGTTGAGGGGTGGGGAGTGGTTTTTCTTTTGTTCATTGAGGGACCCTGAGTAAGAATCGAGTTCTGTTGATGATAAAGCTATGCCCTCTGGAGGATTGGGGTTTTTCTCTTCATCTGCCCCCCGAATCGGCATGTGCTAGGACTCCAGGCCACACTTTATGTCTAAGAGATGCCGTGATGAGTGCAGTAGGACATACTGCAGGAGAAGCTAGCCAGACATACACTGCAATATTTGGTGTCCTCCGACCTTTGGGCCCAGTTGACCAATTTTAGCCTGTGGTAAGTGGGAGTTGCATGTACTCACATCGGACTGAGTCCGACTCATGCACGGGGCTCTTGGAATGAAGGGCTCTGTGAATGGCTTTATAATTACAGCTGTGCTCAGTCTGCGGAGAGTGGTTGAGTGCTCGGTTACTAGGTCTACTCTGGGATTTGACATTAGCAGCGCTTAAAAAAACAAACCCACATGCTTCGCCGCGCAGAGGTACGATCCCACGAAAGCCACACAGAATCCTCCCGAAGAACCCATTCTGCATTACAACTGGGAAGGAAATGGTTTATCTTTCCCACAAGAATTTGAGATTTTGACTTTTTTCCAGTCCCGAAACAGGACAAAAATCTTGAAAATTTTCATGAACTGATAATCTGAAAGAAAAAAAAAAAGTGGTTCGGGACCACAGAAATGTTCCTTTGGATCATTTCAAACTGTTTTGATTTTGCCCTTAAATTTGGGAACAAAAGGTCATTTAGGATAAAAAACTCCAAACTTTTTGTTTTGAAAATGTTGAAACAGGATGTTTTGGCAATTTCTCAACTTTTTATCCACATTTTTTCCCCCGAAACGGGAGATTTGGGGAAGCCGACCCTTTCTTGCAAACAGTTTCGGTTTTGATTCATTTACATTTTCCCATGAAAAAAAAAGTTTTGTCGGAAAGTTTCCAGCCTGCTCTACTCTTCATCCATTCCCATCCCTAAGAGCCAAAACACTTTGTTTCTTTGTTACTGCGTCCAATGACCGTCACATTTCAGCCCAGATCTCAAGCCCTTTGAGTCGGCCGCACCCTTATCTGATACATGGGTTATACAAAAGCTTCTGGGACTGGATTTCTTTTTAAATGCATATGGCACAGTTGTGGATGCTAGATGCATAAGTCATTAATAATTATAACCAAGTTAAGCCCTGGGTCTGCTCACTTGGCCCTGGTCTGTTATATAAATCAGTTCACATTCAAAGTAACCAGACGAAGCAGTAATGGGCTTAGCAGATTTTTCAGGGGCTCCATCCTCGGGGCCACATCCCGAAGTCTTCACTAAGGCAACACTCTAATCAGCCATCAGTGGGAGACTGAAGGCCCTATCTGACGTTAATGGAAGCCCTCCCATTGACTTCAATGGGCTTTGGATCAGGCCTTGAATAAGGAATTCAGGCTCTGGCTCTAGAGACGGTCCCAAGGTGCAAAGTTCAAACCCTGACTTGGAGCTGAAATTTCCCAGAGTCCAGGGTGGTTAGCTGTAGGTTTTGGGCTGAAGCCCATCTCTGAGCTAAACACCTTGGGAATAGAGGCTCTATTTACAACAAGCTCCTTCTCCAGGCCCTGTTGCTTTGATCCCTCCCCTGAGAAGCACTCAACTGTCAAACATTTTATCTTTCCCATTAAACCTTATTATAACCAGATCCAGCTAGCCCCACGCCGAGGACCATAAATTGCCCAATGCTTCTTTATTAATAATTATATTTAGTCTAGCCATGCATCCAGCATAAGTCACAGACATTGATTGCATAAACAGCTCCATTATTTATCTCTGTATTTATCTTCTTGACTGAAACCTTTCATGGCAAAGAAAAACATGTAATAAGCCATTGAAACATGGCTAATAACAGCCTTCACCTACTCCTCTGCTCTTGGGCTTGAGTCTCTTTTGGCTGACGGATGATCTCTCGCTGGACTGCATAGATTCACCTTTCAGAAGCAGGGTTTGTTCTTAATCTCAAGAGACCAGCCACTGGCTTATTTTAGTCACCCAGGGAAAAGTTCAAAGGCAGAACAGATTAAGAGAATGAGGGGGGCTGGAGACTCAAGTGATTTATTTGTGGGGGGAAATCTGGCTTCACCCCAAACTGTTTGTTCCCTAGCTCTGAAAGTGTGATCAGCAGAAGTGCATTTCCATGGACTTGATAGGTCCTTCTGTGCTTTGCCTGATTAGGGACCTGTAATGGAGCACAGACTCACCACCGCTGCGCCTCCTGCTGGCTTGCTCTGGGAATTAGCTCATTCAGCTATAGAGCACCCTCTGCAGGTGGTGTATTGCCTGTTGTCTGCTTGGCTGTGTTGTCTCCACCACCGGGACACGCGTCGCTCTCTGGACCGCGATGTCCTCTTCAGGAGACTGCCCTCCAGCAGTGCCCACTACTCCATTCTCCCCCCTTCCAGGGGTGTATCAGCAGTCCTAGGCCACACCTGCCACCCCAAAGTCTAGTCCCTTACCTCAGGGACAAGGTGCAGTCCCTGGGCCACGCTCCCTTGTGGCAAGGTGCAGAGGAAGGGGGGAGGAATGGGGGACCCAGGCCCACCCACTACTCTGGACCCCAGCCTAGGGGCCCTTGAGTTGCAGCTGCTTGCTGCCTTCCTCAACTCCCCGTCACTGCCTGCCTTCCCATGGGCCACGTCCCCATAGCACTAGCACCCACTCAGCCCTTGTTTCAAGGCCTGCAGTCTGGCAGGGTCAGCCAGAGCTTCCACTGCCCTGTTACCCTGCCCAGCACTGCTCTGTCCAGGGAGCCACTCCTTCCACCAGGAGCCAGTCCTCCTCCCTTGCTGGTCAGGAGGAGAGTGATCTCTCCTCTGTGCTGCAGCCTTTATATAGGGCTCAGCCTGGCCCTGATTAGCTACCCACAGGCCCTTTCTGATTGGCTACCCATCTGTGCAGCCTCTCTGGCCCATTTTCTCCTGGAGTGGGGCAGCTTCCCCACTACAGGACCATATAGGTAACTAGACTGACGGACAAATCTATCACAATACAAGGCAATATTTAATTTCATTGCAGCCTCCAGATCTCTGTGAGGTTCATTAGCATCCCCTCAGTTCTCTCCTCTACTAGCAAAATTCACATCATGTTACTTTTACATTGTCCTTTGGTTAGAAATCTATCGCAGAGCTGGTTTGCTGCACTGTGTTACAGCAAGAGTTGATTTCTCTCTTCCTGAACAACTTGAGGTCACTATGGCTAGTCCCGCCCACTGTCTATACCTCAGCAATATTTGTACATCTGCTCCCAGACTATGCCACACATTTGCAGCTCAGCAACTTTTGACACGTCAACTGACTTGAGGAAAGTCTTCATGATGAACTGTGTCCTAATGAGAACTCCTCCAGATCTTGGCATTGGGGAGGAGGGATGCAGATGAGGGCCTGGGATAGCCAGCAGCCGACAGAGCTTCTTTAACGACACTTACATTGGACACATATGGGATAGCTGCCATCTTGGCCAATGGACCAGGGATTGCATTGGGGACTGCCAGAGCTAAAAGCATGAGGTGCTATGGCTTGAGTCAAGGCTGTCTAGCTTCTGTGGATTGGGCTCATGGGGGACTTGTACCAGACTTACTTGTGGGTTACCTGTACAAACCACATAGTCCAATAGGTAAAGGAATGGACTAGAAGTCAAGAGACCTGGACTCTCTGCCTACAAGGCCATTAGCTCATTGTTGGGCCAGTCACTGCCCCTGTCTGTGCCTCAGTTTCCCCGTCTATAAAATGGGAGTGATTTATACTGATCATTCTCTACAAAGTGCTCTGAGATCTCTGGGAAGAAAAGTGCTTCGCAAGAGCTAAGTATTAATATTAGTAACTGTGACTTCACTCTTAGGAGACTTGGCAGTAAAATGAAAAGGGAGAATAAAATGAAGCCCATGATTTCTAAACTGTCCACCAACATCTTTGCAGGTGATCAGAAAGAATGGCCTGGGCTAAACACCAGAAGGGCTTTACTGAGTCTAGCTCAAATAAAAAAAAACCAACATTATTAAGGCTGTAAATTCAAGATCTCAAAAGCAAGGAAATGCCAGAATGTAGGTTGACTGTGAATCTTAATTGGGCCTCCTTATGTGTGTGCATTGTGATAAGCTTTAGTTACATGATCACATACTATTCTATTCCTTTCACACAAGCGCTGCCTCATTCAGCGCCCAGGAGAGATGGTGCTCATTTAACGAGCAGCTATTCAGTATTCCTTTTTAACCTCTGTGGAAAAAATAGTATGTGATCATGTAACTAAAGACTGTACTATACTGCAAACCCCTTCACCCCCTCTGCCTTCAAGACAGGCTATTACTCCTTCCCCTCCATACATCTGGGTGCCAGCCAGCAGAGAAGAGACTATCCCCCTGCTCTCAGCTCCTGCCTCCAGCACACACAGACCCCGGCAGCCAGCAGGAGCAAGTGGAGAGGGAGCCCACCCCACAGGTGCAGCTCTTGTGTCCCCCAAGGTGAGTGCGTCATGACAGAGGCCTGGGTGGGTCCAATCAGAGACCCTTTGGGCCAGGTTGGAAAGCCCAGAGCAGGGCGCTGGGCCCAGTGCTGTGTGAGAGGAGCTGCCGAGCTGCTGCTGTGGGGTGAGTGCAGGATGCCAGCTCCAACCCCGTGGGACAAGGGAGCAACCAGACACAGTAAAAAGTCATGGATAAATGGGGGGGTGGTAAGTGAATTGCCTGGCAGAGCTTTGAATCCTGCCACTATCATCCTCCCCCATTTCCAACACCGAGGTTGGGTGCCAACCTCTGTCAGTTCCTCAGCTGTAGTACCAGCTCACAGCCCATTTTACAGATGGGAAACTAAGGCACAGAGAGGCCAAGTGACTTGCCCAAGGTCATACAGAAAGTCTGTGGCAGAGCAGGGACTTGAACCTGGTCTCCTCTCTCATAGGCTAGTGCCCTAACTACCAGTCCATTCTTCTTCTCTGCCACCATCATCCACTCCAAATGACTTGAGCAGGGAGTAATTTTCCTCAAGCACCAAGGAGCAAAGCTCTGGAGTCTCTCCTTTTCCTTCCATTTGGCCTTTTCCGTCTTACCCCTCCACTCCCTTCCCAAGCTACCATCAGCCTTTTCCTTCTCCCAGTTATTAGTTATATTACCGCAGCACCTTGGAGGTCAAGTCACGGCCCAGGACTGATCATGCCAAGTGCTCTCCAAACCCAGAAGAAGAAGATGGTCCCTGCCCCAAAGACCTTCCAATGTAAGTATCAGACAAGAGACAATAGATGGAGACAGACAGACAGATGGGGGAGTACAAGGAAACAATGAGACAATATTAATAAAGGCAGGCTGTGCTCCTAGCCCACGTCTGGGCTTGAAGAACGTCAGAGTTTGAAAACACTGGTTTTACAGCAAGGACAAATTTCCATCAAGTGTTCGCAACTCAAATGTTACAGCACTGAGAACTTGGAAGCACCTTAATGGATTTTTATTGTCCAAGATAAGAGATGCGGAGACTGTGAGAGAGTCTTAAATAGGTAAAGAAATACTTGTTTACAATATATGGCTTTCAGGCTGGCCATGTCCCCAATAATAGAGTTTCGCATTTACCTCCCTGTGCACATTAATGACAATTTACCCTTTTAGATTCCTTTCATCTTGATTACTAGGTTGAAATATTTGTGTAATAGTTAAAACAACAAATCCAGTGAAATCAGTGTACATCCCCAGTAGTAATGCTCTACACAGCCATGTCAATAATCCAGTTCTGCCTGCTTTCCAGCCTGGGAGAGGAATGTCTTACCCCTCATCCCCAGCCCCACACCAGAGCCTGCACTCCAGCCAGAGCCCTCACCCCAACCCTCTGCTCCAGTCCTAAGCGCCCTCCTGCACCGTGAACCCCTCATCCCTGGCTCCACCCTGCAGCCCTCACCCCCGCACCCAAACCCTCTGCCCGAGCCCTGAGCCCCTCCCACACCCCAAAGCCCTCATCGCCAGTCAGAGCCCTCATCTCCCCACACCCCAACCCTCTGCCCCAGCCCTGAGCCCCCTCCTGCATCATGAACCCCTCATCCCTGGCCCCACTCCACAGTCCTCACCCCCGCACCCCAACCCTCTGCCCTACCCTGAGTCTCCTCCCACGCTCCAAAGCCCTTGGCCCCACCCCATTAATTTTTTGTAATAATAATCAACAATGGATAAATTCTTAATAAAGTTACCCAGAGAAAAAGAACAAAAGAGTAATTCATCAATTTACAGCCTGAGTTCGACACCGAGCTTGCAAACTGAAGTTATACAAAAGAAAGATGCGGCAAATCTAAAAGATAAGAAAAGGAGTTTTCATCAGTCTTGGCTATCAAGATTTACATGGTTGGAGTACAATAGCGAATTAGACAGAGCCTGTTGCTTTTGGGGGTTATTGATCCAAGAATGCTTGGTTGTTTCCATATTCAAAATTGTATTAATAAAGTTGATATTCTTAGTTATATAATTTTTTCTTACGATAGTGATATTGTGCAATATGGGGAGACTGTTAAACGCTTGCTGTTCCCAGTCCATTTTTACATTATTTTAAAAAATATATATCACCTTACAAGGCAGGTGGGGGTGGGACTTGGACCCGTTCTGGGCACCACCAAAAAATATACAAACCTGCCGCCACTGGGAACTGCGTATGTTTAGTTTGGAAAAGAGGAGATTAAGGGGAGGCGGGGGCATGAGAGCGGTCTTCAAATACTTGAAAGGCTGCCATAAAAAAGATGGAGAAAAGTTGTTCTCTCTTGCCACAGAGGGCAGGACAAGAGGCGATGGATTCAAACCACAGCAGAGCAGATTGAGATTAAATCTCAGGAAAAACTTCCTAACTGTAAGAACAGGAGGCCAGTGGAACAGAGGCCTAGGGAGGTTGTGGAAGCTCCTTCCCTGGAAGTTTTCAAATGGAGGCTGGATAGCCATGTGTCTTGGATGGTTTAGACACAACAAATCCTGCATCTTGGCAGGGGATTAGACTAGATGACCCTTGCGGGCCCTTCTAACCCTATGGTTCTATTCCCATCTCACCTCACTCTCCACCGTCTCTGGGCTCCTTGGCCCAGATCCGCAAAGGTATGGAGCCACCTAACTCCAGTTGATTTCAATGGGAGTTAGGCAGGAGCGCCGCCAGCTTTTCTGCCACCCTAGGCGGCGGAAGGTCCCGCCCCGAAATGCCGTCCCCCACAGAGGCGGCAGAAGGTCCCGCCGCCGAAATACCGCTGCAGTTGCCGCCCCCCAAATTGTAGCGCCCTAGGCGGCCGCCTAGGTCACCTAATGGGTTGCGCCGGCCCTGGAGTTAGGCAGCTAACTACATTTGAGGATCTGGTCCCTTCTGACAAATGGCGGTGCGTTCACGTAAAGCTAGGTGACATTCTTAAACACATGGCTACTGCTCTCGGCAAAAGAGCTGAATTCCATCAAGGGGGAGGGGGAAGGAGGAAGCTGTTTCCGAGTTCATCTCTTCACAATTCCTTTTTTCTTTTTAAATTAAATGACGCACAGACTCACGAGACAGCCAGGGTAACGCAAGTTGATTAGCTGTCTCCCGCCCAAGGAAAGGCCATAAATCCTACTAGAGAGAGACTTTGCTTTACTTACGTTGTGGAAGAAGGGGAAAAGAGGCACATTAGTGCCTGGACATTTGTTCTCTTGCCTGGGCGAGTTGGGGGAGGGGGAGTTGTCGCAGGGATCAGATTCAGGAATTTTAGGATGTCAGGGCCAGAGCCTCAACTGGTGTAAATTGTCATAACTCCACTGACTCCAGCTGAGGATCTGGCCCTTAAAGTTACTCTTTTCTTACCGCCACAAGATTAGTTGCTGATCTAGATGATCCCACCCCTTCCCCTCCCACCCTATACACTCTCCAGACCAGATACAGTAACTCCTCACTTAACTTTCTCCCGCTTAACGTTGTTTCAAAGTTACGTCGCTGCTTAGTTAGGGAACATGCTCGTTTAAAGTTGTGCAATGCTCCCTTAGAACGTCGTTTGGCTGCCTGCTCTGTCCACTTCTTGTAAGATTCTTTGGAAGAGCAGCAACTTTACAAGGGAGCATTGCACAAGTTCCTCTTCTCCTCCTCCTCCCCCCCCTCCTTCCCAGCACTTAGGACTTTCTGGGAGGGAGGGGGAGAAGAAGGGAAGCGCTGCGTCTCCACTCCTCCCCCTCCCTCCCAGAAAGTCCTAAGGGCTGCTAAACAGCTGTTTGGTGGCGCTTAGGACTTTCTGGGAGGGAGGGGCAGGAACGGGGAAGCTCCAGGAAGAAGTGGCCTGAAGCCCAGCAGAACTAAGTCCATGTAGCTCTATCTAGCTGCCTACATCTGGAGTGCCGGTGAAAGGGCCCAGGGTTGCTAACGCTGGAGAATACGGTCCTCTGTCTACCCATAAGCCAGGTACAGCGTGGGCAGCAGACAGAGGGCTGAAATTCTGAGCTGGTGGAGCAACTTCCAGCGGGAGGTGGGAGAGTAGGCCTTTCTGCACCGGGGATGTCAGCCACCCGTGGGGAGGAACCGGTGGAAACCCCGGCCTGAAACCAGGGTAGGCTGCACCTGTGCAAATCATGGTCCATCCTGTCTACAGCAGAGAGTTGCAGCTACACCGGTGGCTGGATACCAATGGCTGCAAATGCTCACTAGAGATGAGGCCCAGATAAGATGCCATGGCCCATTCAAACATCTGCCCCTGTGCTGGGATTGCTAACCAGAATGGATTTTTGCATCGAGATCTATCCACTGTGACCCGGACTGAGAACACCAACCTCCTGGGCACATGGGCCAAAGTGCTGTTAGATTAACTCCACATTAACTTCATCTCCTCTCAAAAGCCACATGGAGGAAGAGGAACTTTTGGCCAGTGGAAGAGGACAAACTGTAAGGAAAAAGTTACATTATTACAAGATGGTATTATCCTACAGGGAGCCTCTGATCAATCCACACAGGATGTTCCTCGTGTGGCCCTTTAAACCACTCACATGCACAGGCAACAAGGGGACTGAAGGAGCTACATTTAGAACCAGTCATGTCGAGCTGTGCTTGTGGTCAGCTGATTTCTAAGTGCCGTGAGTCTTCTCCGGAGAAGGGTCACTAAGCTCCCTCCCAGAGATTTCTGAGGTTTAAGCAGCAGATTGTCACCATACGGGCAGAAGGGGCGGCTGTTCTGACCAACACCCCCCAAAGACAGACACCAAATGGATAATGTCTCATTACACGCCCAGCTAACCTCATGAGCTGCCAGGGGAGTGAGGCTGTGAACTCTCTGACCTGCTGAAAAAAATATAGCAGTTTATTAAGAACAAAACAAAGCTTTGATACAATCTCTGCACCACAGGGCTTTGGAAGGGGAAGGGTTAACACCGTCTCTCTGGAGCCAGCAGCTGCTGAGAACAAAAATGTGTTTTGCTTCTGCTTCAAGATTAAGATCTAGTGAGAAGGGATCTTAGGTTAAAAGTTTAACCAGCATATCACATAGATCATAGCAACCTGCCACCTCCTAAGATTTCAGAGCTAGTGCTGTGGCGCACATTCATAACTTTATGGTGAAAGGGTGGATAGAATTCAGGTTCTCCAAACAAAGAAAACCCAAATAGGCCTCTACAGCTTGAGCTAAAGAAGAATCTCTATTA
This sequence comes from Chrysemys picta bellii, assembly GCF_011386835.1. Taxonomy (NCBI): domain Eukaryota; kingdom Metazoa; phylum Chordata; order Testudines; family Emydidae; genus Chrysemys; species Chrysemys picta. The sequence goes on along the minus strand of NC_088802.1, from coordinate 41,980,675 downwards.
GGTGTTAGTATAGGGTCTATGACACACAGTGGATTAGCAGCCAGAGGTGCATGATGAACTATACTACATGGCTCTGTGGTTTCACATGGCTGTGTCACCATCGTGTATGCGATACAGACACATGCAAATCAGGGGCAACACCAGCCGTTCTCTACCCCAATCACTGGTGCTGGCCTGGGATCCTCAAGGTGGCTGGGGGGGGTGGGGGGTGGGAAAGGGCAGGGCCGGCTTTAGGAAGTGCGGGGCCCAATTCGAACATTTTCGGCGGGGCCCTGGCAGGGATGACTAAAAAAAAAAACCCCTTTCATTTCTTCCATGTATTATTTACTTTCCATAACTATATAAATAATAAAATTATATATTATGTACATTGCGTCATATATGCTGTTGATCGGTTATTAATGAGCTCCGTTTCACATGTGTGGGTCCCTGCCACTCTCTAGGGGTGTGCTAGGGTGACCAGATGTTCCAATTTTATAGGGACAGTCCCAATTTTTGGGTCTCTTTCTTATATAGGATCCTATTACCTCCCACCCCCTGTCCCAATTTTTCACACTTGCTGTCTGGTCACCCTATTGTGCACATGTGTGGGTCCCAGCTGCTCCCTGCCCCCCTCATTGAAGCAGGTGTGCAGGGCTACTGCCCTGGGAACTGCAGGGCACCACTGGACATGGGGCTGGCTGGAGGCAGGGCAGGGGCTGACTAGAGGTAGGGTCTGGCTGCAGGCAGGGCAAGGGGTGGGGGGCTGGCTGGAGACAGGGGTGTGTGGGGCGGGCTGGCTTCAAGCAGGGCCGCAGGGGGGTGCGGCATGGGTTGGCAGGGCTGGAGACAAAGGAGTGCGGGACTGGCTGGCTTCAGGCAGGGGGGTGCGGCAGTGGTTCGCTGGAGACAGGGCAGGGGGTGCGGCAGGACTGGCTGCAGGCAGGGAAGGGGGTGCAGGGCTGGTGTGGGCAGGGGTTGTATGGGGCTAGCTGGCTTTGGGCAGGGCTGCAGGGGGGTGCGGCAGGGGTTGTCTGGAGACAGGGCAGAGGGTGCGGCAGGGGATGCAGGGCTGGCTGTGGGCAGGGGGTGCAGGGCTGGCTGCAGGCAGGGCAGGGAGGGTGGGGCTGGTGCAGGCAGGACAGGGGGTGCAGGGCTGGTGCGGGCAGGGGGGGCGGGGCTGGAGGCGGGTAGGGGGTGCAGGGCTGGCTGCGAGCAGGGCAGGAGGTGCGGGGCTGGTGCGGGCAGGGGGTGCAGCAGAGGCAGCTGGAGCCCCAGCCCTTTAAATCACCCCCGAGCCCCCCGCTATCCCAGGGCTCTGGGGGGCTATTTAAAGGGCCTGGGGCTCCCCTGCTTCTACTACCCCAGCCCTTTAAATAGCTGCAGGAGCCCAGGGGAAGCAGCGGGGCTCCAGCAGCTATTTAAAGGGCCGGGGCGGTAGAAGCAACAGGAGCCCCGGACTTTTTAAATAGCCCCCAGAGGCCCGCAGCCCTACCCCAGGGCTCCAGCAGTGGGGCTCTGGTGGCAATTTAAAGGGCCTGGGCCCTTTAAATTGCCCCCTGGGGAAGCTGGGCCATCCCGGTACGGCGCACTGCTCTTGCCGGTATGCCGTACCGGGACTTGGGCGTGGGGACCTCTTAGGCGCGGGGCCTGATTCAGGGGAATTGGTTGAATTGGCCTAAAGCCGGCCCTGGGAAAGGGCATAATTTACCTGTAAGATTTTGATCCAGTGAAAGGACAGATGTGGGGCCTTGGAAGCAGTAGTGAATTCCTTGCTTTGTTTGGGGCAGGTTACAGCTGACTCAGCAGAAGCCCTCGGATACCAAGTGACCCTCTGCCAACACAGGCCCCAGCAAGCATCACTGCAATCCCTCAACGTAAGGGCCAGCCAACAGGTTTCCCAGACGGAGCGCTTGTGCATAGGCTGTTTATCCAAGTGTCCCTGGGCAACGGCAGCCCCAGCTTCCCCCCCACTTTGCAAGCAGCATGCTCTGCAGGCCGGGGGTGCTCCTGGCTTTTGAATACCTGTTCTGGGGAGCTGGTGTCCAGGCAGGTATCCACGACAGCTGGCAGGCCTGGGAGCTTCCCCTCTCCCCGGGAAATGAACTAGTGGCTGAGGTGGGGGAGGCACCAGCTGTTCTTGGAGGGATGCGGGAGCCAGGGAACATAGGGGCTTGAGCTGCATGGGGTTTTCCTGGAAGGGACAGTTCAGCTGCTACAGAGCCACTCAGCCAGCTTCCACCAGCCAACCCCACACTCCTGCCTCCTCCCCAACCCAGCAACCCCTCCTCCTTCCCTCCCAAGCCCCCAACTCAGAGAACCTCCTTTCCCTGCCAAACCCTCCAAATCCAGTGACCCCCCCTTGCCCTGCCCCTAAGCCTAGCAATCTCCACTCTGTCTCTCCTCCAAGCAGAAACAAGACCCTCCCCCCCCCCGCCCCTTCATGCTAAGGCCCATAAGAGGGAGGGCTAACTGGCTACCCCCTTGTGAGCAATGCAACTGCACCAAGTAGGTACTTGTGCCAAGCCCCTCCTTCCTGGCTGCTCCCCTTACAAACACACAGGGCTCTGCCCACAGATCTCAGACCCCCAGCAACAGCTCCAGGCCAGCTGAGTCAGGCCACGCAGGAAGACAGACAGATCGAAAGCAGAACTGGAGTGTGAATAGAGGGAAACCAATGTGTTCGGAGCTCACAGACGGATCCCGGCCAGGCACATCTGATGGAACCAAAGGTCCAGGGACCGGGTCACATTATGCCGCTGTGACACAGAAACCGAGGCAGCTGATTGAAGTTGCTCCCAGTAAATTGCGAGTAATAAAGGGAGCAAATGAAACAGGATGCGGCAAATTGCCGCCGGCTGGTTCCTGCATTCTTGGTATCCAGGGGAACAGCTGCCCGACAAAAGACTTGCAGCTTCGAGATGAAATGGTCAAAGACATTTTTATTGGATTTCCTCCCCGCCTTTGGTCACTGAATCAACTGCTACCCTGAAGCGCTCCCTCCTCCACCCAGCAGGTCAGGCTTTGCCCAGATCTTCTGGGAGGGCCCCTGTTTGCTTGGCATTTCCCCCTCACCAGTTACATTTCCTATTGTGTTCCACTGATGCCGCCACATGTGCCCCTTTCTGTCCCCTGTCCATTGTTCTCCCTCTGAGGTTCAGCTGATCCCGTCTCTTCTTGTCAGTCAACTTGCTGTTCAGTTTGAGCTGCGAGTGTTGGGGCGGGGAGGGGGGGGAGGGAATGGAACGGATTGCTCACAGAAATGATTTTAACATGTTGAAGCCTGCAGCATTAGCTGCAGAAGGACAAAGGAAAGGCTCCCCTGCAGTGGCTACTAAATAGATACATATCCCTGAAATGATTGTAACAGCCACAAATGGGCCCCCATTAAGCCCATTATCTCATTAAGGCAATGACAGCATGGCACCTTTGGAAATGGAACTGACTGGATGCCTCTACAGTAATCACAACACACTGTCTGTTGTGGAAGCATCTTTCAGAATTAGGTGTTCACCGTAGAAATATTTTGTTAGAGTAGTTCTCAGAATTTCCTCTCCTGGCAGCTCACACAATCATTTAGTCACATCGTCTTTAGAACAAGGGCCCGGCTCTGGACTACGCCTGGTCCGTTTACTCTTGCAGTATGAGAGGTTGCACAGAGCCCATTCCATAATGGGTGGTTGCACGTTCAATGGGATGCTGTCATTTTGCTCCCCAAGCAAAGAGCCTGACAGCACCATTCATCATCTACCGTCGCAGGCAGGCAGGCAAGCTGAGAACTTCAGGGAAAGGGCAACCAGGTTACTTCAGGGCTCGCCACAAACCACCATCGGCTCTGCAGTCATGTGTAAGGAACCAAAAGTCTTTTATTTGGCTGTTGCCTCCTATGGGCAGGGCACCACCTGCAACAGGCTTATTCAGCACCAATAGGCAGGCCACTGGTGGCAACTCAAGTAGGCCCCTGCCAGGCCCACCTTCCCTCAGTCTCTCAGGCTGTTCCTGGCCCCGATCTGCTGTCCTTCACAGCCAGCCCCCTGCTGAGCTGGGCTCTCCCCTTTAACTCCTTCCTCCAAGCATGGCACCTGCTGTGAGCATAGCAGGGAGGGGCCGACCAAGCCCACAGCAGCTTGTTAACCCTTTCTCGGCCAGGGCAGGGTTGGTATACCCCCCATCACAGACGTGGCAGAGTAATCAGTAGCTAAATAACCCCTCCTGAGCATGCAGTTAAAGTGATGAACATTACACGTCTCTTTATAATCATACTCCCCCCCCCAATTAAACAGCACCTTTTGTCTAGCAACCTCGGAGTGCTCTGCAGACACTAACTGAGCCTTAACACCCTTGTGAGGGATCACCCCCATTTTACAGATGAGGAAACGGAGGCACATAGCGGTTAAGTGACTTGCCCGAGGTCTCCCAGCAAATCGGTGGTAGAGCTGGGATTAGAACTAGGCATTCGCTGCCTGTGTACAACATGCAGCACTTTAGCCTGTTAAGTCTGTCCAGCTTTCAGCTGGCATCACTATTGGAGGTGGGAAGCCTGGAGGCAGCGATGAGACGGATGAATAACAAAACAGGAGGAACGTGGAAGACAAAAAGCAAGAGAAATGGAGGGTCAACAGCTCTCCAAAGGAAGCCTTGCTGGGCTGCCTGGCGATGGAGTAGCAAAGGGATCCGAGTAACCTTTCTCTTGTTTTCCCTCCCAAGTGGCACTCCATGGGCAGCAGCAGTGGTGTGTTTCATTACCGTAAGGGGGCTTGAGAACAGGAGACGCTTTGTGTGGCTTAGAGGATCCATTTAATTTCATTCCCACCCTGATTTGCTTGCTGCAGTGAGGCTGTTTCAATGGCTCTGTTTTGTTTTGTCGGGTCTCTTTCCTGGGTGGGCTTTTCTAGGTAATTGCTGACTCCTCCATCACCCTTCTCTGCAGCATCCCCTTTATGCAACGGGCCAGGGGCTGGCCACGCGAAATCAGACCCGTTCCTGCTGTTCTATTCGCCCAGGCTCTCATTCCGCCCCCGTCGCCGCGGTATCTGAGCATGGAGCACGGTCTAGTACTGCAGCGAGCGACACGACTAACCTGCCCCCTGTGGTTCAGTCTCTCCTTGGGGTAGAATTGTGTGTGCCAAGAAGCGGTTTTCTGGTTGTTAATGTTCAGTGTTTATATGGAGAAGCAGGTTGGAGAAGTGCGCCCAGCACTTAGAGTGGAAAGTGGGGAGATTTGGGGTGGTCCTCAGTTCCTGTGGGAATTCATTCCACAGTCTCAGAGCAGCCTCCGGGAGAGAACCGTCTCCTGCACAGACTAGCTTTCCCTTTATGGTAGGAAGGGGCTATTGCAATCTTCCTGTGGTGGGACTGGGTCCCCTTCCTGTTGGAGAGGGATTCCTGGACTGTTTGGAGGGTTCTCTCCCCTCTGATTTTATTTCAGTGGAATACAGGGGGCTCTCTTCCATTCCTAGATCCTGGTTTTGCATTGCCAAGTCAAGGGGAGCACTGTATACCCAATTTGCACTGATGTAACGACACAGGGTGTAGACTGAGCAACAGCGAACCAGGCCTTTGGTGTGCAAACCGTGTCTACATGGCAAGTCAGACCTGCACAAAGGGGCATAATCTGAGTGCTGTTAGACAGTGTGAGCCAACTAAGTGTAGTGTGGTGTAGCTAGATGTATCCATGGCAGGCAGGGGCCCGATGTGCAGGCACTCACATACCAAAAATAACTTAATTGGTGGCAACCAGCAGTTGTCATACAGCCAGACCAAGACAGTGACCCTGTCCTGGGGCACAAAGGTGTTTTAAAGCTAGAGGATCTAGGAATTTTTTTGCTAGTGGTCCTCATGGTGGACAGTTGCCACCATCAGGGGGGGTCACAGCTGTATCGATTGTGGGGTCATTGGACATGCCACCCACCTTGCAGGGAGACCATTTTGTTAAGCTGTATTATGCTTCTGTCATGGCCATTGGAGAGACCAGTGTCCCTATGTAGCCTGCTGCAAGTCTGCGTGTCTCAAATGGCCCAGACATTACATTCTACCGGGAAGCAGTGTGCGCTACTGGATATGCAGGAGGGGCTCCTTGACAGATCAAATTCCTACTTATCTTATACCCATTTACACCCCGGCTGCATCAGTGTAAACATCAGAAACATGCCAGTGTCCTATCAAAACCTGACTAAGGAGTTTAAGGCCAGTTATTTGTGCAATGAATTGCAGGGGGGTACAAATGACCCAGCAATCTCACAGCCCGTAGGGCAGGGGCTCTCAACCTTGCCAGACTACTGTACCCCTTTCAGGAGTCTGATTTGTCTTATGTACCCCAAGTTTCACCTCACTTAAAAACTCGGGCTTTGGCTTCAGCCTTGCGCAGGGGGGCTTGGGCTTGGGCTTTCTGCCCTGGGCCCCAGCAAGTTTAACACCGGCCCTGGCAACCCCATTAAAATGAACTTGCCCACAGTTTGAGAACCATGGATATAGTATATAGAGCAGTATAACAAGTCATTGTATGAAATGTTAGTTTGTACTGACTTCTCTAGTGCTTTTTCTGTAGCCTGTTATAAAACCAAGAAAATGTCTAGAGGAGTTGATGTACCCCCTGGAAGACCTCTGAGTACCCCCAGGGATACACATACCTCTGATTGAGAGCCACTGCTGTAGGGGACTCTTAAAAAAAATGGAGATAGATATACCTATCTCATAGAACTGGAAGGGACCCTGAAAGGTCATTAGGTCCAGCCCCCTGCCTTCACTAGCAGGACCAAGTACTGATTTTGCCCCAGATCCCTAAGTGGCTCCCTGAAAGATTGAACTCCCAACCCTGGGTTTAGCAGGCCAATGCTCAAACCACTGAGCTATCCCTCCCCCCTCTCTTGCTTCTATTTTGCTCCGCCCTTTACTCGGTCAATGAATCAAGCCCTCTAGTGTAATCCTCAAAGACAAGCTCTATCTCCAAGAGCAAATGATGCCCAGACACTTGAAGGGTGGCATATGGGGGATCTGGAGTTGGAGAGGGTAAGATATGATAAACACAGACAGGCAGGACTCAACATAACAGATACAGAGATGGATGTTCTGTGCCATGCAGACTGAGAGCTGGTTCAATACACATTAAATGGAGATTAAACAACGCACTCCATGGCATAAGAGAGAGAGAAGTAACAACTGGAAAGTTACAGACTTCAGTAATTCCCCAGGGGCTGCATTCAAAGGATGCTGCAATTTACCTTCCTTCTGAACACACTGGGGCTTGGGATTCACTTCAGATCTCTTGTGCTTTGTTCAAGTGCCCTCCACCCTCCCCCTCCACAGACCAGATACGGAATTCCTTTTAAAAAGGAGTTTTTTTAGAGTTCAGCCTTTTTAAAAGCTCTCCCGGGTGTTTATTCCAGTCAGTCTGAGCACTGAGATCACCTTCGCTTCCTTCCACTTTTAGTGTGAATTTGCGGCTCACGCAAGAGAGGGACTAATGGCTCAGGCTGCAGCCAGGCTCCTTGTAGCTGGGTGCTGCGAGAGTACTCTAGACACAAGGCACTGCCCCCACCTCCCATGTATAGCTCTGCTAATGCATTAAGTGATAGGTCAGTGAGGCACTTTGGCATAGGACTCTCCCCCCCCAGATCATCCTTGGTCACAGAGGAAGCAATTACAATGCCAGCAGCACAGACCTGAGGCAACCTCTTGAAGACATGCACCTTCCTCTGCTCAGAGGGTGAAGAACAGAGCGTTAACCCTCTCCTTGCCTCCTGAAAGTGGAGGACACGCAGTCAGAACAAGAGATGGATCTCATCCCAGCAGAACTAGGAATGCTCCTACAAACAAGTGCAGAAAGGGATGCTATATGAGAGCCATCCGGGATGCTATATGAAAGCCAGGCCCCTGGGCATCATTGATGTGGAAATCCATCCAAGACGAACTCCTGACAGGTTCATTAACACCATGTCCATGGAAGGCTATCTACTCCTTTATCTGAAACAGACAAGGCTCCATCTGCACTAGACTCTTCCTAAAGTTCCCCACCATTGCACATGTTAATGTAGACTAGCTGCTGGTGTTTCTGATGCTGTCTCATTTCACAGATTCCAAGGCCAGAAGGAACCATTGTGATCATCTTGTCTGACCTCCTCCACAACACCGGTCAGAGAACGTCCCCAGAATTATTCCTAGAGCAGATCTTTGTCTTGGAGACTCCACTACCACCTTTGGTAACCTGTTCCAGGGTTAGTTACCCTCACTGTGAAAGATGTACACCGTATGGCGCATCTGAATGTGTATTTAACTGAGGTAGAACAGCCCTAGATGACCTAGTAGTTTTTAATGTTGGCCGTGACCAGTGCTGTGGCTATCCTAGAGTTCTCTTCATCGCCACCAGCGGGACGTTAGACAAGGCTCCCCGCAAATGCAGCCAGTTCTTAGGAAGCCAGTGCTGGATGCCAACAAACCCACTGCCCTGTACCTCAAATTCCAAGGCAAAAGCATGGGGCGCAGCAATACAACCCAGCTGCTGCCAAAATCCTGGAGTCCTTAGACCAGGTCACGGCCTGACGTTTTGGTAGCACACAGGGATGACTCCATGGATATAGATAGAGGCCAGACAGCTCTGCTCATCCTGCCTGAGGTATCTGCAGGCCTGCAACACAGTGAACTACAAAGATCCTACTGACTCACCTGGTTGGGATGGGGCTTAGCTTGATCCTGGAGCCAAGCCTTTACCACTGTGGATTAGTGAGGGGCAACTGCTCCTGTTCTTCCAGAACCGCCCACTGAGGAGTACAACTGGGGTCTATCCTGCCCCCACGGCTTCATAACACACACTACAGGGTTGGAGAAGCAATAGCTCGATGTCACAGATTCCACGGCTACCAGCCTACAAGTAACACCCAGCTTTCTATCTCCTGATAATTGACCATTAGAAGCTCAGCTGAGTGTCCAACCCTGGTGAAAACAAACAAGCAAGAACTGCCCGTCCCAATGGTCATTTAAATTAAAAGCTCAAAGAGGTTTCTTTCAGCCTGGGGTCTAAAGCAGCTTAACCAAAGGAGAGGGTCTTTGTGCAGCCAAGATTTAAGCAAACGTGCGAGAACCTAAACATAGGACATGCACCTGTGCTCTTTTCTCTGCTCAGGGAGATGGACAGCGAGCCGGGAGGAGGGGGAAGGTTAACTTTCTCCTTGCCAGCCCTCAGGCAGGCCTGAGACACTCCCATCAGAAGCCACGTTCCTGGCCTGCACAGTCAGCCACTGTGGGGTACTCAGCTGCAAGCCCTCCAGGTGATTAAGGAGAGGGGAAGGTGATTCTTGTCCACCCTCTGTTGTGTTGACCGTGGAGTTGTCTTTACAGATGGAGAAGGGAGTTGGCTTCTAAAATCTGACCACTGCCAATTCCCAGGCAAGGTACTGCCCCATGGCTGGGGCAGGTATATTGCTGTGTCCATCCCCACACCACCAGCTGTTCACAGAACAGCTCTGACTGCTGCAGGCCTTCAGTGATTAATCACCCTCCAGGAAGCCACTTCGCTGTTCAATTCTCCTGAACTGCTTCCCCAGCTCAATGTTATTAAAGGCTGCCGCTCAGTTGGTGCCCTGCTGCAATCAGAACATCAATCCAGCCTGCTGCGTGCCTTCTGCCGAGCAGCGGGTAGGCCTCCAAACCAACATTGCCATAACAACCTCATGGAGAGAGAGCCCTGACAACATATGCTGCCTGTTTCCACTGCTCTGGTCCCACTCACTAGGCAGTTATTGGGTTGGGAGGGTCAGTCCAGCCCTGGTATAAGCAGACTTCACCCCATTGAGGTTGAGATGCTCCTACACTAGTGCTGAATTTGGCCCATAGTCTATTGGAAGCTCTAACACACAGTCCTTAAGTGACGGGACCCAGGATTGGACAGCTTCCTGCCCTGAAGCAGGCCTTTACCCTAAAGATAGGGGAGAACTAGATTCTTTGCCATTTACTCTGCAGACATGGGCTACTGGCCTTATATTAAACCAGACAAAAAGGTCTCTGGGTTCCTGAAGGCTGATCTGTGCCACATGAGTTCCCTGGGTATGCTGCCAACCTGTACTAGATATGGCCTGACAACAAGCTCATGGGTCCAGAGGTTGGGAGGGTCAGCCTTTGAAGTATGTGTCATACACCGTTGGAATGTGAGTTTATCCCAAAAGCACAGAAATCATCCATGCACTGTTATTTATAGAGTACGAATGAGGATCCTTGAGAAGGTACGGCCCTTGCATGATTAGACCAAGAATGATTGGTCCTTGCAGAACTTATATCATCCAGGCATGATCCTTCCCCTTTTTGGCTTGTGGAGATTTGAGGATGGCATGAGAAAAAGGACCCTGCAAATCTTACGTTAGGGGAGGAAGTTTTCTTCCAGTACTGCAGGGTACTAACGGGAAATAGAGCAATATGGGTGTGCATACACATGACCCAACAATGGGGTCTTGCAACGAAGAAGAGTGGGTGAGAACATCCAGGCTAGCGCTAGAGTAACAGGGATTTCTCTGATCCTGAAGCCAGACGACTCCCTGTTGGAATGGGACAGGTTGCATGTGTGCCAGTGTGAATGGGAGGCACCTTGCTTAAGTAGCATTGTGGTAAACATGCAATGGAGAGATAGGCTCTCCCCTGACAAACTCCTGGGATCCAGCTGGGTAGCTCTGGGATAGGAGAGGCAGTTAACTAGTTGGAATTAAAATCCTCCTCCTCCTCTGAGGTCTCATGTCAACAGCCCAGAGAGCAGAAACCTCAGAGCTCTCTCAGACACATCCGTCCACTCCTGCAAGATCAGCTGTTCCTGTGGGGCATGGAGAGAGATGGCACAGCAAGGATTCTCCCGCTAGAGCTGTCCCAAAGGGTAGCTGGCCAAAGAGCTGCCTGCTTGCTCTGGGCCTGTTGTTTAACACTTATTAACAGCATGGTTGGCAGCTAAGTATCCCTCTAAGCTGTACAGCCATGCGGCCGCACAGCAGGCTATCAAGGACGGGGAGAGGTGACCTTCCCTCAGCCCAGCGCAGCTGGAGTTGCTGCAGCCGGGAAGAGGCGCCCCTCCCCCAGCCCAGCCAGTGCTACCGTAGTCCTGGTGGCTGTGGCCGGGTGGGGGGTGGTGTCACATGCAGTGAAGAGGAATTAAACCCGCGAGCCAAACAGCGGCACCCCCAGCCCATTGTGCTGCAGCCAACTCATCTGGTGGGTTTAATGAGCGACTGTGAGTTAATGGGAGGTGCCTGAGCCACCGCCCCATGACCCCACTGGATGGAATGCCATGCTGCCCACCCATCCTGCTGGGCCCACCCCCGAACTCACCACGCCGGTGGGCTCGGGGAGGCAAAGCCTGATCTCCCGCATGGCCTGTGAGGCACGTGTGTCCACGCGCGGAGCTCAGCCAGGGGTGCAATTTCAGTGGCTGATGCAGCGGAGGGTGGTTTTACCCCTCCCACGGGGGCTGGGCAGCTCAAACCCACCTACAAGTGCCCCTCCCGTGGGGGGTGGGAGACAGAGCCTCCCTCCACCCATGCAAAGTTGCCCACTTGGCCAGCAGCCTGTGAAGCTGGAGTTGCCCACGGTGTTGTGGGGGTTCTGTGCTAGGGGGAACCCTGTGGGCGGCCCCTTCCCCCAAACTTTGCCAGGCTGGAGGGGACGTGTGGAGTGGAGCTGCATGTGACAAGAGGAAAGGTCCTCTTGTAGATTGGCAACTGGTTGAAAGATAAGAAACAAAGGGTAGGAATAAAAGGTCAGTTTTCAGAATGGAGAGAGGTGAATAGTGGTGTCCCCCAGGGGTCTGTACTGGGCCCAGTCCTATTCAACATATTCATAAATGATCTGGAAAAAGGGGTAAAGAGTGAGGTGGCAAAATTTGCAGATGATACAAAACTACTCAAGACAGTTAAGTCTGAGGCAGACTGCAAAGAGCTACAAAAGGATCTCTCAAAACTAAGTGACTGGGCAACAAAATGGCAGATGAAATTCAATGTTGATAAATGCAAAATAATGCACATTGGAAAGCATAATCCCAACTATACATATCAAATGATGGGGTCTAAATTAGCTGTTACCACTCAAGAAAGATCTTGGAGTCATTGTGGATAGTTCTCTGAAAACATCCACTCAATGTGCAGCGGCAGTCCAAAAAGCAAACAGAATGTTGGGGATCATTAAGAAAGGCATAGATAATAAGACAGAAAATATCATATTGCCTCTATATAAATCCATAGTACACCCACATCTTGAATACTGCGTGCAGATGTGGTTTCCCCATCTCAAAAAAGATATATTGGAATTGGAAAAGGTTCAGAAGAGAGCAAAAAAAAAATGATTAGGGGTATGGAATGGCTTCCGTATGAGGAGAGATTAATAAGACTGGGGACTTTTCAGCTTGGAAAAGAGACGACTAAGGGGGGATACGATAGAGGTCTATAAAATCATGACTGGTGTGGAGAAAGTAAATAAGGAAGTGTTATTTACTCCTCATAACACAATAACTAGGGGTCACCAAATGAAATTAATAGGCAGCAGGTTTCAAACAAAAAACCCCCAAGGTAGTATTTTTTTCACACAACGCACAGTCAACCTGTGGAACTCTTTGCCAGAGGATGTTGTGAAGGCCAAAACTATAACAGGGTTCAAAAAAGAACTAGATAAGTTCATGGATGATAGGTCCATCAATGGCTATTAGACAGGATGGGCAGGGATGGTGTCCCTAGCCTCTGTTTGCCAGAAGCTGGGAATGGGTGACAGGGGATGGATCACTTGATGATTTCCTGTTCTGTTCATTCCCTCTGAGGCACCTGGCACTGGCCACTGTCAGAAGACAGGATACTGGGCTATATGGACCTTTGGTCTGACCCAGTATGGCCATTCTTATGTTCTTATGACTGCGGGCTGGGGTGGTGGTGCTATTTCCCCAGCCCTGCATTGAGAGGCACCCCTCCCCTGGCCCAGCCCAGCCCTGTCAGACCTGCCGTGGCCAGGGAAGACGTCCCTCCCCCAGCCCAAGCTGCTGCAGTGAGAAAGGGTTGGGGGAGTCCTCTCTCCCCACTGCAGCTCTGGGGCAGCATGTACCCCAAACCCCTCATCCCCAGCCCCACCCCAGAGCCTTCATCCCCAGCTGGAGCCCTCACCCCCACACACCCTAGCCCTCTGCCCCAGCCCCGAGCCCCCTGCTGTACCCCAATCCCCTCATCCCTGGTCTCACCGCAGAGCCTGCATCCCCAGCCAGAGCCCTAACCCCCCCACCCCAACCCTCTGCCCCAGCCCTGAGACCCCTCCCACACTCCGAATCCCTTGGCCCCACCCCCACCACCTCCATATTGGTGCACATAAAATTCATTCCACACATGGAGGTAAAAAATTAGGGAAACACTGGTTGGCAGTGGCTGTGCATCGTTCCAACTCACTGAAGGGTTCCTCTACTTCCCCAACATACTGCTCTGAGGCAGCTTTCAAACACAAGGGGGTAAAGCCCAGACATTGGAGCAAGTGTGTTCTCCCAAAGGGACACTGGGCCAAAGTTTCCCAGGCATTTAAGGGGCCTAACTATGAAACTTGTTGGGATTTTAAAATGTATCTAAGCAGGTTAGGTGCTTAACTCCGCATGGAAGTTCCCTTGTGAGTCCAGTGGGAATTAGACACCTAACATGCTTAGGCACTTTTGAAAATCCCAATATGTGCCTCGAATAACCTAAGCACCTTTGGAAATCTGACCCAGTGCTGTCTTCGATAATGATGCCACTTCTACCTCTGCCTTTAGGAAGATAAGAAATGCCAGACTGGCTCACACCCATGGACCATCTCGTTCAGTACCTGTCTCTGACAATGGCAAGTACCAGATGTTGCAGAGAAAGTTGAAGAATCCCTATTTACCCCTGGGGGAAGTAAGTTTCTTCCTGACCCCAGGCACTTAATGACTGACTTATGCCCTGAAGCATGAGGGCTTAGATCATGTATGGCTTTTTAACCCTCTCTACTATAACTGTGGGTATTCTTATTCATGTAAATGTCCAGTTCTCTTTTGAATTCTGTTAAGCTTTTGGCCTCACTAATATATTGTGGCAGTGGGTTCCACAGGTTAATTAAGCACTATGTAATGATTCCCTCTTTGATCAGTTTTAAATGCTTTTTTCCCAACTGTGTTCTGGGAAAGGTTATGCCAGAAGCGCTCGGCGCACACTACCACCACACTGTGCAAAGCCATTCCTGCGGGGAGGGAGGGGCGATAGGCTGCAGAGGCCCTGTGTGGGTTCAGGCAATCAGGGAGTTAACCCCAGAGTAGATTTCGCACAGATGCATGTGGCTGAATAGTGAGGCACTGAAAGGCCAGTCAGGCTCTCGGAGCCGATACAGGAGAGTACATGCAGAGTGAGATGTGATTCAGGACCATGGACAGAGTGCACGGGGCAGAATGGCCTTCGCAGAATTGGGAGAGTCTGGAAAGTTAGACATGGCAGGAAGTCTCCTGCAAAGGCGTCAGAAGAGTGGCTTGCGTTTGATGCTCACAGCACTCCCAGACATGGTGGCGCTGACTGAAATGTCAAAGCAGTGCAGGAGAGTCAGGCAGCCAGGCGGCTAACTTGCCTGCCCCGTTTGACAGTCTAAGCCTTTGTGTTGATACTGTGCTTTTCATCCTCACAGAGCCCTCCGTTCCTTCATTGCCCCAGCCCTCTGGGAGGTAGGAAAGTTAACATTATTCCCACCTCACCGACGGAACAAGCAGAGGACCAGTGAGGCTGATCTTCTTAGACTAGGGTAACCTCAGGTTACCCACTGAAATAAAAGTGTCCTGATCTGCTGGCCCATCAAACTCAGGCAGACCCTCTAGGATTACTCCACCGCTTGGCCCTTCCATTGCATCTACCATCTGAGGATCTCAAAGCACTCTGTGAGGCCCCACTCTTCAGAGAGGCAGTAGCCCTCAGCCACTCTGGCCACAGCCTTTTCCTCAGACAGAACCGGGACATGGGGCAGAGTGACAATTGCAGATGCTTTCTGGTACAACCTTCTCCGATGCTGGAGTCTGCACCTCAGGGGCCTTGTGCTGAAGAAAGGGCAAACCCAGCGCAAGGACTAAGACATAGAGACCCAAATGTTGAATCCCCTTTTGAAGCCTCTTATGCTTTTGGCCTCACTAATATATTGTAGCAGTGAGTTCCACGGGTAAATACCACAGGTGAGTTCCATTGGCAACTGAAGGGAATAGCTGGCCTTGGGAAGCTATTGATTAGCTAAGCGTCCATTCCCCCCTAATGCCAGCAGCATCCTAGGCGACTGGGCTCTGTCAACATGATGAGGTTCACCTTGCTATAAACATCCGTAGCCGAGACGCAAAAACCCAGCGAGACCAAGGGTGACATGGTCTCTGGAGTAAAACAGGAATTGTGATGCAGCTCACCGCTCCTCCATCAACATCTGGGAGCAGCATTTCTACTCACTTCACAGCAAATCAAAGAGAGGTGGGAGGCAAGACGCCACAGCTCCATGTAAAAATTATAGCGCTTTCCCCAGTGGTTTGGAGCTTAATACATGGCTCGCTCCCTCCAACACGGAACGGAGTAACAGGATAAGCTGCTAATCAGTGGCCCATCTGCCACTCCGCCTCACCACTCATGTCCGAATCAGAATGTGCCAGGCAAAGCATTTGCCCTAATGCATTCCACAGGCAGCCAACGCAGGCTCCTCTTCCAGTCCCCCTGTTTATCCTCCTCGCTCCATGTCCCAGAACAGAGTTCAAAGCCATTGGGCCCTATCTCCGGTACTTACCTGGTGCTCAGCATGTAGCATCTGTGAGGAGCCCAGGCTGAGAACTTAGACTGCCGTGGATTCGAGGCAGGGCCGGGCTGCTTTACAGATGAGGCACACGGTAGCTAAGTGACTTGCCCAAGTGCACACAGGAAGCCTGTGTCGGAGCAGGGAAATTGAACCCAACTCCAAGCATAGTGCCATAACCACTGGGCTATCTGGCCTCTCCTGCTGTCAGGCCCCGAGGATGTTTAGCTGCTGACTGCCCCTGGGGTTACCAAGGCTGATGCCAGGCCGTCAGTGTCAGCCTCTCTGCCTGATATGGAGACAAACCAGTGTAAGTGAGAGACTAAACTTAAGGCCCCAATGACTTTGCAATGCTCAACTCTACATTGGGACACATTTCCAGTGAGCACTCTTCATGCACACGGGACCAGGGCAGGAGTCCAGCTCAAGCCCCCTGGGAGCACTAGGGAAGTGGGTGTGCTCTTATGCAGTGAAGGACAGTGTGATGCCCAAAGGGGCATGGCCTGCCAGCTGGTGGGCACAACCAGCCTTTTCAGCTGGCTAGCAGATGTTAAGGTCTGCTGCATTTCCATAGCCCTGCTGCACAACGGGGCTCTTCGCCCTGCTGTGACGGGCTGCAATTCCCCAGCCGGGAGAGAGCCGCAAGAAAATTAGGAAAGAAACATGATCATTTTCTGCTGGGGTTGGAGGCCAATGATGTGCATTCCCCTGGCTCCTGGCCCTCCACTCATTCATGGAGCTCTGGAGCTACATCTGCTCTCCCATGAGGTCGGGGGCAGGGAGGGGACATGGTACAGAGGCAGCTTTCCCCTCCCTCCTGTCAGAGTTGCCAGTTCATACAGCGGTTCCCCTCTGTCTGGGAGTCACACATGCCCTTCCCTTCGGTTCTTACTCAGCCAGACTGAAGTCAGCCTGGGAGTTATGCTGAATGATGCCATCAGGGTCTGGCCCAGGTCATTGCTGAAGTAGACAGTCCCGTGCTACAGGGGGTTAAAATGGACCTGCTGCTCTAACCTGAAATGGAGCGGTCTTTGGGGGTGGGGCTGGAGTACACACTGCTAATTCATAGGAAATTGCTACTGCCCTCTCTGTGCCTCAGCCTAATGAGCTACCCTCTCCCACTCAAAGCCTCAGGAACATTCAGCCCATGGGCACTTGTGGCCATTACGCTGGCTTTCCTTGCCTGCGTTCCTCAGCTAGGAAAGATGATGCTTTCCCATTCATTGCACACAAAGAGCCAGCATTAAAATACCTGCGTCATAAGGAATTCAATTCCTGCAGGATAAAAGGCTCAAAGCAGCCCTACTGTTTGGGGCAATATCCAGGGTCCCTCTCTCCTTTGGCTACATGCCAAGCAGACTGCAGACCAGCTCCTACGTGCATGGTCAAGCTGTCTCAGCTGGACTAAGCCAGACTGGCATGGGGCACCATGCTGGGAACAAGGCTAAGAAGGGCATGCAAGCAGATCACGTGGGAAAACTGCCACATTCCAAACAAACCATTCAGCTCCACGGCAAGGTGGGGATTTTTTTTTCTTAGTAATGGAAAATAAATTTGCAAAGCAGAGAAGAGGGAAAAGCTACGAATGATGGACTGAGAAAATTGCTAGGTTAAAAAAAGATTTCAGGGGGAGGTTGTTTTTGTTTTCTTAAAATCAGGGAAGAGAGCTAGTTCTTAACTCTAGGCGCAGAGCCACTAAAGATCACTGGATAATACCACAGGGATTGATGGTGAGCATCAAGGTATACATCTGGTGTCAGTTTAGGAGTTGCCACTGACTTCATACCAAGGTTACACTTAGCATCAGATATAGCATCTTTCCCAGCTGCAGTGCCTTTGTGCTCTGATAATCACCAGCTGTTTTGCCATTACCTGCTGGTGAAAGTTAGAGAAGCCCTGAGGTTGCTCTAACTTGTGCCAGTGGCTGAACCAGCCCCCTGCAGACCCGAGGCTCAGGAGAATGGCAAAAGCAGGTACGCAGCCATTTTTGCCCCTTGCCCTTGGGACCAGAACCATCAACATCACAACTGGCTCCCTTTCCGGCTGAGTGTTCAAAGAAGCCAGACACTGAACATTTGGGCTGCAGAGTGAATTCCCCAGTCAGCGTCAGCAGCAGCCCCTCCAGTCTTCACAGGTCTGAAGCACAACAGTTAGTTAAGTGTCTGCTAGCTGTCCTGGGGATAAAGAGAGTTTTGCTTGCCAAGCTGGCATCAGCCCTGAGAAAAGATGTTGGAAAACTTACCGTAGAAGGTACAGCCAAACCATAACAATCTCAGCAGTGTGATGCAATTATCATTGTTCAGTTGACACCACTCATATTCAAGCATCTATCTGCTGAAGTGTGGGAATAAAGCTTGAATTCAATCAATTCAAAAAGCTTTTTTAATGAGACCCACTGAATGTTCAATCATCGTTCAATGTGGAGTTAAATAAAAGCAGATTCAACTGGGAAGAGAAAATAAATGGAACAAATTAGACTTCCATCAGAGTCCACGGAAATTCAGTCTGAGATCTGTCATTACACTGGGACCTTGCTTTATTTAGATCCTTCTAAAGGACAGAGACTTCTTGTCATTAGATTATATGGGCATTGTGTATTAATAGCACCAAATTCATTCCTTGATTTCCTCACGCATTTATAATCAAGGACATTTGGGAACTGGAATTCTGAGTTCTTCACAACTAATGAAAATATTTAGAGATGAGTCAGAACCAGAAACCCGAGCCCAGTGAGAAGGTGTCTGGATCCGAGAAGTATCACTGGATCAGAGTCTGCCTGAATAGACTGGCTCTTTGCCAGAGTTTAAACAAGAAGGGGTCTCATTTCCAGTCCTTTTTTGGATGTAGCAGAAGTCTCCCCAGACCAACCAGCTGCATGAGCAGAAGGCTGACAAGATTAACAAATCTCACAGCATTTCGGTCAGTGGAGGCCAAAGTCTGATGAGAACAGCTTTACGGAGCTTGGTGCCAGCCTCCGCATCCCACCTCCTTCCACCACCTTCCTGGGTTTTTTTATTTACTTTAATAACAGCAACAAATATAAGTCTTGACCTAAACTTTCTCCTGAGCTTGACTATTCCTAGAGCTTTTCTCTGCAGCACTCTTCGGTTTGTGTCCCTAGTGCCCTCAGACCCTAAAATTCTTCTATACTCTGGGACTGTTGGTAATAGGACCTGCCTAGTCTGGCTGCCAGGGTGAGTCAGCAGAAAAGCTCTGCAGTTCTCTGAAAGGTCCTGGAACATGGCACCCTCTTAGATGCTAGACTTATGACATAGACACTTTTCAGCTACAAACTGGACAGAGATCCAGTTCATTTCATGCAGGACCCAGAACATTCAGCAGCTGGTAATAACTGTCAGTCACTACCAAAGTTCTGTTAGCATATAAAACATTATTTGTGATTATATTTTATCCTGCAAAGTCGGGAGACGGGGGGAGGAAATGGAGTATATAGACCTATGAAAAGTTGAGGTGGGAAACAAGGTCTGGGATGGGCAACTCCCACCCCACCCCCCCCGTTCCCTATAGTAAATGGTGCCTCTGCTTCTCCCATGGCCCATCCATTCCCCTTTAAGGTAGGGTAGGGAGAAGTTGGATTTAGATTTTGGCCCAGAAATATCCCAGTTATGAAGATCAGAACAGTTTTGCTGTCCCATGGTGTTCACCAGTAAATATGTATTGGGGTGTTGTGTGTCCTTATAGGATTGTAATCTGATTAAATCCAAGGAAAAAGAAAAAGCTAGCCAGGGAAAACGATGCATTTCATTTATTTACCATAAGCTTTGCCTGTATGAAGTCAAGAAAATCTCCATTCAGATTTCTGGTCCTGTCCGCCGTCCATTCCATTTCTGGTGTTCAGTTGCTTCAGCTGGCAGGGTTCCAGCTGCCATATTTGTGTTGCTTCCAGCGCTACAGAACGTATCAAGTGCAGACCACTTGGAAAAAATCTTGTTTTGCAAAAGGTGGGGTGGGCGTTTCCCTGCGCAGAGCCTGGAGCTTTGTCAAAGCTGGAGTCAATGACCATTGTTAATTAACAGGCCTTGTCAAATCCAAAAGACATTCCTTACCATAAAAGCCAAGGAACTTCTGATGCTCTTACCCCAAACACTGTGTGCTGTTTGATCAGACCTGAGCAATCAGGGTCAATCTGCTGCAGCCTGGAACATGAGAGTCTCTCTCCTTTGTTCCTCCAACCCCAAATAAAGATGGGGAGACGCGAAGAGAGAGGCACTGGGGCTCCAAAAGCAGGCGTGGCACTAGATCCACTTCTAGCTCTCAGGGGGTCCAAAATCAGTTTACAGCACATTCTTCCTCTCATGGGATACATGAAAGCAGGCGTCTGACGAAGTGGGTATTCACCCACAAAAGCTTATGCTTCAATACATCTGTTAGTCTTAAAGGTGCCACAGGACTCTCTGTTGCTTTTTACAGCTCCAGACTAACGCGGCTACCCCCCCTGATACTTGACATCATGGGATACAGGTAAAGAAGCTCAGTGAAATAGGGGCTGTTTACTAGGCAACCGCCAGATCAGGCTTTTAAAGTGACCGTGATTGAACAGAGGCTAATGTCTTCCCCCTTGCCACTGCAAACAGGAAACCCTGCTCCTGGCTGTCTTTTTAATGACCTTGGTTTCTAGAAGACAGCGCCTGTCATGGGATCAGTGTCATGTGAGATCAACCACATTCCACCCCTATTTCCAGGGCTTTAAAATGTGGCCTATGAGCATGGTCTCGGAGCACCTTCCATGAGGAGTCAGCACAAAAAAAATCTCTCTGCGGGTAGGAACAAGCTTCAAGTTATTGACTTTAGATGTAAATAACTAATGTGATGCCTAGCCAATGTCGTGACACACCATTAACAATACAATTAAATCTCATCAGCATTAAAATGATCAGCTCAACAGGAACTCTGTCTGCCGGAGACCTTCAGAGACTCCTTCCCACATCGGCATTGTCAGAGGAAGCAAACTTTTAAGGCCCGCTCCAAAAACCCTGATTGTTGAGTTGTTTTAAAGATCTACAGTGAGAGTTTGCCCATGTGGCTGATGGGGGAACTCCAGGAAAGCTGTGTCGAAGAGACAATATCTTCTTACCCCAGAGGAGAATCCAGCTCGTACCCCCTGACTTAAGAGCTCTCTGTCTATCCATCAGACCCTCAGGGTTAGTTAACATTGGCCAGGGAAGATGACCTTTGCTGCCCATTTGTGTAGAGGAGAGAGACACAGAAGTTCACTTTGTCAACACGTTTTTGTCTTACCATGGCAGGCAGGGCTGAATGCAAGACAGAAGCCTGCAGTGTGCCGAGTACCTTCAACTTCACGGTAGTGAATAGGAGCAGGATTGGGCCATCCAAACTAAATTCAGAGGGGAGGCTAAGGGCACCTAACCTGATGCGACTTACACCTTCTTCTGGCCCTCTTGACATAGATGTGACCCCAACAGGCCTCCTCTGAGCTCGCTAGCACGTAGCCACATGCCCTGTCCATGACACACCATCTTGGAATCTGGCCCATCCAGGCTATGGGGGTCTGAGCTGGTGTATTGCGCATGCTGAGGGAGCAGGGGAGCGAAGGGAAGCCAGAAAAGCATCTAACAATGTATCTGTTAAAGCAGCACACGCACCCCAGCTACAGTAACTCGCACTTTCTTCTAGCTGCTCAGTGCGTCAGTTACACCAGCTGACTCCTTTGCTCTCAGCACATATTGGGGCAATTTACACAGCACCTTTGGTTCTGGCCTTTAGCGAAGCCTCGGCCACTGTCTGGAGTCCTGGAAAATTGATTTCTATACCTGGAACTGCACATCATTAGTCTCTAGGGAAAGAGCACCAAGGGGCACAGCATTGTTTATTTGCAGCCACTCAAGGCAAACAGCAGCCACCCAACCCAGGCATCAACAAGGCACTTTGTACAGAGCCAGTGCCTGCAACAGCACCTCTGAGAACAATACATTAGCCACAAGCACCACGCCATGCGAAACAAAAAAGAGAAGCACTGAACAAATGAAAGCAGCAGCAGCCCAAGCAGGAGGGCTGATGTACAATAATTGGCATAACAGCTCGGCTGTTTCCCTAATGGTGCAGAGCAGTGACTGCTCGGCAAAAAGGGATAGGAGAGAAAATGGACGCGAGTTCCTCTTGAATCAAACATTACCAGGCGCTGAGCAATAGAAAACAAATCGTACCTCAAGAACTAGTACAGGGGCAGTGGGGAGCCAGCAGGCCAGGGGAGATCTTGTACATATAAGTGCAGGAGCAGTTGAATCCCAAGCCACGCCCACAGACTTCACCTTCCCGGGCTGCTCTCATGGTGCTCTTGATCCCCCCACTGAAGCCAATTAAGTTTGGGAGCCAGTGCCCCAAGCGCTGCTCCTGACGTGGGTCTAGCTCAGATGAGACAAGAACTCATTTGAGAGTCACTGATTTAGCCACTGTTTCTGCGTGGTCCACACCCGTCCGGGTTCCTGTGAGCTAGCTAGCTGCACTCAGGCCTGGTTAATAGTGCGGTTTTTGCCCTGGACGTTCCTGCCTGTCTGCAAATGGCACAGAGTGTTTGGAGCTCTAATCTCCCTAATAATAGAAGGTCAGAGTGCAGGGCCGGCTCTAACTTTTTTGCTGCCCCAAGCAGCAAAAAATAGCGCCACCCCCCGAGCGCCGCGCCACCCCCCCCAGCGCTGCCCCCCGCCGGAACACACACACCCCCAGCGCCGCGCCCCGCGCTGCCCCCCCGCCGAGTGCCGTGACGCTGGAGCCCGCCCCCCCAGCGCCGAGTGCCGCCGGAACACCCCCCCAGCGCCACGCCCTGCGCTGCCGCCCCGCCAAGCGCCGCGCCGCTGGAGCCCCCCCCCCCAAGCGCCACGCCACGCCCCCCCGCCGAGCGCCGCGCCTCCGGAGCCCGCCCCCGCCCAGCGCCGCCGGAACCCCCCCCAGCGCCGGGCCCGCACCGCCGGAGCCCGCCCCCCACCGCCAAGCGCCGCGCCGCCAGAGCGCCCGCCCCCCGCGGAATGCCGCGCCGCGCTCCCCCCGCTACCCCTTACCAGGTGCCGCCCCAAGCATGTGCTTGGGTGCCTGGTGCCTGGAGCCGGCCCTGTCAGAGTGACCAAGGCTTGACATGCAGGCCCTGTCCACAGTGTAACAGCCTGGCCTTTCCCTGCCAGTCAGGCTGGGATAAAACACTCCTCATCCTCTCTGCTATGTTCTAGAGCTAACACCTTCATTGCCAGACACACCTGAGCCTCCCCACGTGCTGAACGGCCTTTCTGATGGCAAAGGTGTAATAACAATATCCCTATCGGTTACAAAGTCCACTGAGAAACACAACTGTCAAGAGGCAGACCCGAGACACAATGACTGGGGGCAAAGAGGGAGCTTGGGTAGAAAACATCCTTGGGTAACCCCAGTCCAAGTGCCGAACCATCCGAGAATGGCCCATTAAACCCCCAGTGCAGATCCTTCAGCCAGACACAAACTAGCACCTTACCAGCCTCTGCAGAGCCCCTCTCCATGATGCACCCCCAATTCCTCAACGTTTGGAAATGCTGAGAACCCCCTGAGACTGAAGTCCCACCTCTGCTGGGTGGTGGCGGATGTCTGGGAACATGGATGGGAATTAAAAACATGGCAGCCTCTCGACAAACATGTGGCTCCAAGGGGTCCAATAAACAGAGTTTCCTGCAAATCCCTAAGACCTCACTCGCTTTACCCAACGCCTTCACCCACCTCCTGTTCGTTCAACAATCAGCAGGCTGCATGAGGCGGCATTTCCCCAGCTCCGGAACATCCCAGAAGCATGAGGGAGTAAGACACGAGAAGGCTGATGGGCAGCAGATTTCTAAAGGAAAAGGTCTCCCTGTGGGGCACTACAAGGGCCAGCAACTCTTTTCGCTCAACCCCTGCCCCCCTTGAGAGTCCTTCACAAAGCAGGGTTCTGCCCTTCCTCCAGACAGGAGGGAGTGGGGTTCCTATGTGGGGACAAAATGACAGCTCGGTTTCAGTAAGCTCATTGGCATGGCAAAGTCATGGTGTGTGGCCCATGCTGAGTATGGTGCCAAGCCAGGGACTCTCCATGGTGCAGGGGCCAGATGAGTTTGACCCCGTGGGTGAAACCCTGCCCTCGGCAGCCTGGGTTCACTAGGAAAGAGTAGGCAGAGAGTGCAGGGACAGCTGCACCCCCAAACCTCCACCCCCAGACTCCCCCTCTCCCCCCGTGAAACAACAGGACTGGAACCTACCACTTGAGAGCTTGTCAGCTTGGGGGAGACTAGCTAGCCCCCCAGCTGGCACCCACCCCACTTTGTGTTGGCACATCTCCAGCAGAAGGGTTCCTAAGTTAATACCCCTCTAGGACCTTTTCCTTGGCCTCACAGCTGACCAGCTGCCAGGCCTCATCTCTTCAAACTCCACTCCCCGGGAGCTGCTGACAGTGGCAACCCCCTAGGCAGGCAGAGCAGGGGGGCAGGGAGTGGGTACCAGGTCCAAAGCAAAGGGGCTTCTCTCTCATGTGGGCGCTCTGCCTGGAGAGGATCCCCGAGCATCTCTCCCTAGCGCACAGCTGGTGTCGTCGAACAACACGCTCACATCAAGAGCGCACCAAGGTTCCATTTACAACCACTATGAATGATTAGGAGCTAGTAGCTGTAGGCACAGTGCTTAACGGATCATCCCACAGCATGAAGGCAAAGCAAGCTTCACCACAGATCCAAGGACATGGGGTAATAAATCCCATTACAACATGCTGCTAAGGGGTAGCCGTGTTAGTCTGGATCTGTAAAAGCAGCAAAGAGTCCTGTGGCACCTTATAGACTAACAGACGTATTGGAGCATGAGCTTTCGTGGGTGAATACCCACTTCGTTGGATGCATGTATCTGACGAAGTGGGTATTCACCCATGAAAGCTCATGCTCCAATACGTCTGTTAGTCTATAAGGTGCCACAGGACTCTTTGTTGCTTTCATAAGGGGAGTGTCCTGAAAGTCTCTCCCCCGCTTTCCCTCCCCACATGGCTGTGTGCTCATTGGTTACACTAGAGACAGCTGCATTTCAGCAGTGCTCTCTGTACATAGGTTCTCAGCTCGCATCGCATTCCTTGAGAGGGTGGTTTGCATGTGCAAGGTGGCACCTTTGCAAAGTGCTTTGGAATCCTTTGCTGTTTTAACGACATGGATTATCACTACCACCACCTTGAGCCATTTCAAATAGCCGCAGGGTTTAAACATTTTCAAGGTCTAATTGTGCAGACCTGGCTAGGGTGACCAGCCAGCAGATGTGAAAAATCGGGACAGGGGGTGGGGGGTGATAGGAGCCTATATAAGAAAAAGACCCAAAAATCGGGACTGTCCCTATAAAATCAGGACATCTGGTCACCCTAGACCTGGCCCACCAGTTGGAATTGCCCTAAATAAACAAGTACTTTAAAGTTAGTACGAGTCAAAGAGGATATTTGTAGCCCAGCCAGTCAATATTTAAATATCTTCTTTTCGTGCCCACTGAGGGGATAACGATACTTTCAGAGAGTACACAGAAAGGTCAAAAAATAAAAACCAGAGGGAGAAAGCAGCATCTAAACAAACAAGGAGCTAGACATGGGTCTGATCATAGACATGAGACACAGGTGAATGGAGATCACTGCACAGTACCGCAAAGGGAAACAACTGGTCCCCCATGCCACACTCACAATGGGTATTGGCTTCCCTTTGTGAGTGACCATTGAAAGGAACATGAAAGCCCAGGTACATGAAAGTACTCACTCAGGAGCAGCTATCAGACAAAGGAAAAGGCAGATGGTCCACCGAGAAAGACAGCTCTGTATTGTCAAATACAAATGCTCTGTTTGCAGAGAGGACGAAAGTGAGGAGAAGGGCTCTGGCATCATAACCAGAGCCAAGCAGATCCCCTGGTGATGGGGGCCCTATAAGAACGCAGACAGCTGGCTCTCTGAGCGTTCCTCGCACCACGTCTGATTTGCCTGGTGGAATCCCGCTGCCTGCGCTGATGCAAAGAGGCACCGTCCGCAGGGAAGACTGTCTCTTCGCTCACAGCTCGCTGATTTCAAGCAATCATGGCTGATGCTGTAGTTGGGATGTCCTGTTTAAGCTGACGCCCGGGAACAGCGTGGTTCAGCTGGTGGGAGCACAGGCATGGGGGCCAGGGTTCTAGGCCCTGCTCTGCCGCTGACTCCAGGGGACCTTGGGCAAGTCATTCAGAGACAAATTTTCAAAAGTGGCTTCTAATTCTGGGTCCTTTGATTGTCCAACCTTCAACACCTACACACTCATGTTGAGCACCCCCAACTCCTACTGACTTCAGAACCTCTGACAATCAGGCCCCAACACCAGCATTTTCAAACTGGGGTGTCTTACGTTAGGACACTACATCCACGCTTGGGCACTGTGACATTCTATACCTTGGGGTGGTGGTGGGGGCATACTGTAACCCTCATATTCCTCATTTTCATATAATCGTGATCCCACCTATAAAGCAGGCCTTGTAAGGTAGCAGGGGAAAGGTTCTGATCTGCTGAAAGTCATTTCTCTAGCCATATATGTGTATCCTTAAGGCATATGAAATTATGAGAATTGTGGTGTATGGTGGTCACTAAAACATGCTATAAGTTGGGGAATCAGCCAGATATTAGCACGCCAGAGACAACAGCAAGGAAAGTAACCAATGCCCGGGCGGGGTGTCAAACAACCCATCAACAGCCATTGTCCAGCAAGGGAGCTACAATGCAATGACTCACCTGCATGAGGCCACAGCAGGGGAATTGCTCAACGTTGCTTGGAGAGACTCAGCCATGACCCCCAGACATGCCTGAACTTGTGCTCCCCAAGGCATGGGCTGAGGGTATAAAACAGAGTGGACACATACTGGGCCCTTCTCCTGTCCCCACCTTTACTGCAAGCAACTAAGACACTGAGAAGAAGACAAGACTCCAACAGAGGAGACTGGCCCAGGTTTAAGGAACAAACTTGTATATTAAGGACTGCACTATCCAGTGAGTGAGAAAACCTGCTTAATCTAGATATTGCCCAGTCTAATAGGGTTGAGAGTTTAGACTGCGTGCTTATATTTTCTTTTGGTAACACTCTGACTTTTTGCCTATCACTTATAATCACATAAAATCTCTTTTTGTAGTTAATAAATCTGTTTGTTTATTCTACCTGAAGCAGTGCGTATTCGGACCGGTGATCTGCCACGTCACTCCAATCCTTGACTCTGAGAGCCAGTCTTACCCTGCTCTGCTGTGAGAACCCCACTCCTGGGCTGTTCACACACAGCCTCTGGCATGTAAGCTGCTCCTTGGATTGTGCAACCGAATGACACTAGCCAATATCTGCGGTCCCAGACACAACCCTAGGAAACTCCGTCTTGCAGTGTCCAGTTATGCTCGCTGGACGCTGCAAGCTTATATGAGTTTGACAATTTAACAAAGAAATTGATATGTACCAGGCTTGTTATCCCAAAGGGAGTCTCTGACATGCTTCAAACCAAACGCGCTGCTTCAGGTAGAATAAACAAACAAATGTATTAACTACAAGTGATAGATTTTAAGTGATTATAAGTGATAGGCTCAGATATGCCTACCCAGGAAGAAGGCGTGGCCATGGTCCATTCAGGGTGCAAATCAGGCCAGTGAGGGGTTGTGTGTCACTGCCTCTCCTGTAACCTTGGGCGCCTCGCAATACTTTGCTGTTGTAGCTTCCAACCTGGGCTGCTCACAACTAGCCTACCAACATGCAGGTCACACCCTGAGACTGCCCGGGTTCAGCATCTCTGACCCCAACAGCCTTGTCTATAACTTGCAGGGTGACCCCAACACACTCCCAGTCCCGACACCGTGTGCTCTGCAATGTCCAGCCCTCTCCTAGCCAGGTCAGTGAAATAATATGGTTCATTTTTTCCTCTAAAGACACGAAACCACATCCCAGCTTATGAACTAAATGGGGGGTCAATACGCCCTTCCCTTTAACACATTGCACTGAGTTGGTTTATGGTAAAAATGAAATAAATGCATTCACAAAATATACATAGGATTAAGAGAGTTCAAGAATAAGGAATGAAGATAGTTACAAGTAAAACAAACCAAAATATGCTTCTAAAGATCTAAAACTTAAATTAGCAAGATACCACCTTTGTTCAAGATGGTTTCTCTCACCAGTCATTTTTCTTCCCAGCCATGGCTGACTTTCCCTCAGTCAGAACCTTCCACCAAAGTCAAAGGTGCTGGCTCCCCTTTGTCTTCTTAGGTGAACAATCTTTGCCTAATCAGATTCCTCACTTCCAGAGACTTCAAACCCCCCTCCCCGAGGTTGAAGGACCCATCTTTCTCAGCTTGCCCCAGTTCTGGCCTCTTGTCTAGCGATGGATGCCAAAGATGGCCTCTGTCCTTGCTTATAGCTTTCAAAGTTCAATGACCTTGTTTCAAGAGACAAGATGACCTCATGCTGTTCTTTCCTTCCTGTGGCCTTCCCATCCCCTATATATAAATGAGGCTTCCATTGTTTTGATTCCATCATGCTTAATTTACACAGGAGACAGGTAAATAGCTCCCCCCTCTGGGCGGGAACTATTCCTTCTTTTGTTCAGCCACACTCTTTAAAACATACTATGAATGAGTATTCATAATTCCTCCTATAGCATTCATACAGGCATTTAACAATATCAGTCACCAGCGTGTTACAGGCATTCATAAAAGACCTTACATAGTGCACTACTATTGCATTCAATTGGTTGATTCAATTGTTTATTACACCACTATCTCGATACAACGCGACCCGATATAATACGAATTCAGATATAACGTGGTAAAGCAGCGCTGCGGGGGGGGAGGGGGCAGGGCTGCGCACTCCGGTGGATCAAAGCAAGTTCAGTATAACGCGGTTTCACCTATAACGCGGTAAGATTTTTTGGCTCCCGAGGACAGCGTTATATCGAGGTAGAGGTGTATTTGAGGCTTAGCCTCCCTGTCTTTATAGCCCAGTAAACTTTTGAACTGGATTCTTCTGAAAAGTGAAACCCAGACCAAGACCCTCTCTCCTGCAGGGTACAGTCATGCTGTCTCTTCCCCCGCTTGTTAGCTTTATCTGCCATGTCAACGTGCCTTCCTTGCCTTCGCCTGACGACCAAGCTGGTCCAGACATGCTGACCCCCAAGCATCTTGGGAGCTTTAATAATTCTGTTTACTGCACATGTAAATTGCAAGCTCATTGTCTCTGCTCAACCCTGTGTCATTTGTATTCAAGACCTGGGCAGACCGGTGTTCCAACTCCCTATGGCATGCCTGGTTTAAACACACTTTAATCATAACTGCAGCCTATATTCATAACAATGCACGTCGCATACTTCCATCACACAAGAATATTAACCATCAGCGAGTTAGTCATTTTCAAATGATACCTCACAAGGCATATATATATATTTTTTTAATGGAGATATCCCATCTCCTAGAACTGGAAGGGACCTTGAAAGGTCATCCAGTCCAGCCCCCTGCCTTCACTAGCAGGACCAAGTACTGATTTTTGCCCCAGATCCCTAAGTGGCCCCCTCAAGGATTGAACTCACAACCCTCGGTTTAGCAGGCCAATGCTCAAACCACTGAGCTATCCCTCCTTCCAACGGCGTGTAGGGTGTGAATACAGGGGTGCTTAGTGTCACAGGACTGGAGAAGAGGACACAAGCGGAGGCTACACTGTGGTTGTGAGACCCCTTGTAACCCACAGCATAGTGCAGAATGCCTAAATGGCTTCCCTTGATCTTGGCCAGCTACAGGGCCAATAAGGCTTGATCAATACCCATTGGTGGAATGGACTCTGGCAGCCAGGGCACCCAAGAAAATCATAGAAGCCTCATCCAGCAGCCTCTTGGCCCTTGCCACTTACAAACGGCCATCGATTCCTCTGAATTCCTCAGCCGTGGTATGACCATCAGCTGTCGTGGGACAAGAATGATTTCACTAGCGGTGCTCACAAGAACCTCCCCTCCCCTTCCACATGCACTCGCCACACACGCGTTGCAGAATCTGGAAGAATAAAAGCAGACGCAGCAGGGACCATGTGCGGTGATCTGCATAACCCCACGCAGCCTGTGGTCCCTGTCTCCCCCTCAGCTGCTTGCAGCCAACATGCTGCAGGACCGGAAGATCTGGACTGGCCATCAGGTGAGCTGGGGGTGAAAAGCACTTGCTCCCCTTTCTTCCCTCTACAGCCTTCCCGCCACGCTCCCTCTTTCACGGGATGCAGTCACATAGCCACGGAGGGGAAGTGTGACTCCGGGTCGTTGTCTCTCTGCTGAAGGTTAGATATGACGTGGAAGATTAAATCCCCCCACGTGACACTCCAAAGCGACGGGAAAGTGCATTTTTATGTCCCTCTGTGCATGGACAGTAACTGCAACTACGATCTCTTTTACTAGCCCTGCGATGTCACCAGCTGTGATCTGAGCTTCATCTCCATGAGCAACACAGTTGGGTGAGCGTGAGCTGCCGAGCCCAGCTCCTGCAGACAATACTCTCTCGAGTCAAGCGACCGAGAATCTCCTCTAGTCTCCTGGAAGTCAAGGCTCAGACTCACTGTAATCTCACATGAGGCAGATTTGCACTCACCTCTACAAAGGGCAGAGCCAAGGGGTCTCGGCCAACAACGTTTTAATAAAAAAAGTAAATAAAAGACATGAAAGTGAAAGGTGCTGGATTGGAGACTGAATTCATTATGCATGGGACATGGCAGCGTTCACGGCCACATGTGTTGCAACTAGGATGGGCAGGAACCACTCAGACTGGAGGAGATTGTTCCGTCTCCGTGGCCTAGGCAAGCCATTGGGCTCTCTGTGAAGATTGCCAAAAAGGAGGGTGACTGAGGGGGCGACTAAGATGTGGCTGCTTAGAATCACCAACTCGTTTCACAGAAGGTGCCAAAAAATTGCCAAGACAATGGCTTCTGGGTACTTGAACTGAGCCCAAATGGGTCAGTTCCAGAACCTGCCATATCAGCAGATATACAGCCCCGGCACTTCAGTTACATTCCAGCTCTTGTGAGAGCAAGGGGAAGCAAAGAAGGAATAGAAAAGCCCTGCTCTGTTCATCCACAAGAGCATGAACTGAAAAAGCCCTGCTCTGTTCATCCACAAGAGCATGAACTGAAAACCTCTCCTGCAGGAGCCCACCCTAGAATCAGCTGAGTGGGCAGGGGGAAGAGGCCGGTTAAAGGATCCGGGCTTCAGGAATCCTTTCCTGGCACACAGACAGCAGCAGCGGCAGTGATGTGCACATTTCACGCTGATTGGCCTTTGGTGTGGGCAGTGGGATACCAGCACATTTATTTTTCCAGTCCAAGCACTGAACTTCCAGTTTGGGCTGGATGCAAACCAGTGCGCGAGCAATAAAGAGCTCTGTCACCCAGTACCAATTTCCCTAAGCCATCAGTGCCCCCAAGTTTACCTATGGCCAGAGTGGGGAGAAAAGGAGGGCTGCAGGATGTCACAGGAGGGAAGGTATACCGGGCTGGCAGATTGAACAGGACGGGAAAATGGGTTAAAGGTAGAGAAATAGTGGGCAGCGTCCCCTCCCTACATAATAGCTCTTCTAGTCCTGGCTCTACTAACCTTCGTTCCAAGTTTCTGCTTGTTTGTTCCTTCGACCTTTAAGGTAAAGAGTTGGAATTTCCAGCCAGCACCTACAATGAAATTCTGATCATCAAGCGCGAGTACCTTGTCACAAGGAGGAGGATGTCACTCGGCGGAATGGCCCTATCCCACTTCAAGGTGACGGCAAGCAGATCACTCTGCCTGTAACTGCTGTAAATCCTCCTCCGACAGCCAAGGAAGGGGAAAAACCAGCTCTGAGAAATTGGGAGGAGAAGTGGAAGCCCGAGGAGAGCAGTTCTAGAGTGTTTTAGCTCCTGTTTTTACTGGCATTGCAGTCAGAGTCCTGGACTCCCCCCCCTTTCCTGCCCCCACCACTCGGTCCTGGATACACACCCCTCCTCCCCACACTGGCCATTTCGGTGCTGGATTCCTCCCCGCCTCCCTGCACTGGCCATTCCACTCAGTCCCTCCCCGACATCCCTTTATTGGCTGCTCCACTCCCTACCTCATCTCCTAGCACCTGCAGATCTACTCCCAGAGAGAGGAAGACTGGCTGTGTGGTTAAGGCACTGGAGTGGGACTCAGGAGATCTGGAGTCCATTTCCAGATCTACTACAGACTTCCTGTGTGTTACTTGGGCAAGCAACAACCTCTCTGTGCTCACGTTCTCCACCTGTAAAGTGGGAGCAAACGTCTCTACGCCCCAGAAAGAATTTGTTAATGTAAGGTTCTCAGGTACTCAGGGATCCGAGCCATATCAGTGGACAGAAAGTGATCAGTTCCAAACATGGCTGACTTTAGTGTTAGCTTTAGAAGCTAGTTCAGGTCAAAGGAGCTAAACCCAAGGGAACTAAGTGAATGGCAAGATGCGGACAGAGTAATGCCAAAGTAATGGTCAATGAGCTCTCGATTTGGCAGTTGGTAACGGTTAATGGTATTCCAAGTTTTGTGAACGTCCCAGACTGTTTTGTGAGTTTGCAACGTTTGGTTTCCTGTAACTTAAACCCAGGTTTTAGTTTTTGTCCAGGGCAATTTCCATTGGTAATGCACACTTCACACTTCCCTCGGGGTAGAAAACCTGGTTGTGAATTAACCCCTACCAACTCGACTAACCAAGGGTGGGGTATTGGGCTGGGGCGTTTATTTCTCCATTAGAAATCTTTTACTATGTTTTTACCCCCACTCCTCTCTGCTCGCCTCTCCCCATCAGAGCACAAGGCTAGTAGCATTCAAGCAGGTTCAACTCTCCGCTCCCTAAAGCTGGAGTGGACTCAAACAAGTCCACCCACTGCTAGTGCTAATACTACTGGAAGGTGGGCTGGTCCACCCCGTAGCTCCATTTACCCATGGCTCCTGACAAATGCCCACCTTATTCCTCTTGGGTCTCTCCTCGCTGGAGATATAAAACACAGCCATACTCATCATCCTGTCTCTGATTGTGCCCAGTATTACACTCGTCTTGGTTGATACTTGTGGGTTCTTCCTCCGCATCCAAGACAGGCTCTCTTATACAGTCACCCTGCTGCCGGCGTACTTGGTATTCCACTCCTCCCTGCTCAGTTCCCTGCCCGGGTTTTCCTCCTGCAACCCTCTACTTAGTAAGTATGGGCAGCCAGCAGCTACTGACAGGTTACACGCAGGCCTATAATTGAAGAGATTGAACCTTCCCCACTTCGAGTCTTCTAGCTGGAGAGAAATCAGAGTACGGCACCAGTCTTCAAAGACTGGGTTTTCTCCCACAGCCCTGCTTGCTCTCTGCCACCTCTCATATGACCAACTTACAGCAGGATTCAAGCTCTGGTCCAGCAACCCTGGAGGGCCAAGTGAATCATGACAATCTAGTCAGGAGGCAAAGACTCTGCAGCCCTATCCAGAGCCAATGGTGAAACCATGGATTATGACAGCTAGTAATTCCCCCCTTTGCCCACTCCTCAGACTGGCGCACACCAATACAGAGGATATCACATTGCTAGGTTGAGCACATCAATCCAAATTCATCCCTGGAGCAAGCCCAGTGAAGGCACTGTACTTTCTCTAGGGTGTTACAGGTTCGATTTAATTCAACAACAAGAGACGTCAAATAACTGGGCTTAATCAACTGTATTAAATCAAAGACTATTTGTCAAAGATTCATACTGCATAATACAGAAAGGAAGGCCAATACATTACCAACCCATCCGGGAAGCAGCGGTGCACCAGTTCAACTGTCTCAGTTTAGGGTTGTTTATAACAGATGAGGGTTTCACCATTTCTTTGTATTACTTTAACCCTGACATATTATTTGTCTATATCGTCTTCCACATGTTTTTGGAAACTTTTTGCTAGGCTTGCCCCACAAACCTTGCAGTAAACAGGCAGCGATTGTAACTGGTTTATTATCTTGTTTTGACCATAGCATTCCAAAAGTCAGCAAAACTTTAGAGTCACCCTGCATCAGCTATGGCTTGGTACGAGGGCATGTTAGCTAAACATCACTAAAATCGTTTGTCTTGTCCTTTTTCTCCGGAATGTCTCTATACCTAACAGTGAGATTACAATACTACATATCTCCCCTTGGTTAAACAGCTTACCATAAGTAAAAAGCAATTTCGAAGAGCTTAACATGAATAATCATCAGCACTGTGATATTATATACGATATTGGCCAATGCTATAAACCTTATAGACTCTCTCTTATCTGGCTCCATATATACCTGCAAGACAGAAGATCTGCAGAAGCCAAGCATCGCCTAATACCTAAAGGCTGGTGGGTGGAATGTACTTCATAAGCCTTGTTGTAGTTCCCTGCAGTACACAGAGCAAGAGTTACAAGCACCTAACTGTAGTCCAGTTTTAGAGTTCTACATTTAGCAGGATATAAAACATTCTAAACAGAGTTCTATACTTATTTACTATTACAGACTTTCCTATTTTGGTTACAGAACATCATTTTTAATCACACTTGTACCTACTGCAAATTCCATTTTTTGATTAATGGATTGCGAGAGCTGAATGCATCTATTTTCTGTTAGTTTGCAAAAAGCTGGTTAATAATTCTGTTTGCGAGAGCTGTTTTCTCAAATTATTCTGTTTACAAGAGTCAGCGCCAGAAACCTTGATGAAGTCCATTCCTTCTCTGGTAACTGTCCCTCCAGCAGTTAGCAACGTACTTAGCTAAAACTTTGCAAAACAGTCATTTCCATGTTGCCTTTAGCCTGGCTGCAGTGCGCCATGGGGCTTTGGTTTAATTTGGTCAAAGGATTTGGTCCAAATACTCCCTTCCGCTCACTTGAATATGATTCGAGAACAGGGAACAGAGTTGCCCTCCCAAGAATAGACTAGGTCCCCTTCTTAAAACAAAATGATTTCTTCTTAATACTCGGCATTCTTGAGCATGAGGTCAACAGAGCGGCTAACATTTGTGATGATGTCTCTCTCCCCCACCCCTCTGATTATTACTTCAGTGGTCTGCTGGTGTTACTAATCATCAGCACAATTGAGACAGTCCTGATGACTAGAGTGGTTGCAGAGAACCTCCATCCCTGGATGAGGTGCAGATTTTGGGGTAGAATTTTATCAGGCCTGTCCAAATCAGCCAAAGATCAGTGCCAACAACACAAGAAAGATCCAGGGTTAAAAGGTAGGAGCAACATGTAGGGGAGCCCGGAGTAGTGAACAGTCCCATCTCATGCAGCACGTGGGCAGGGAGTTGAGCGATAAATGCATTAGCCTTTCTCATGTAGAAAACTCCACTCTAATCTGCAATGCAGATCACCCATGCAATGAGCGGAGAGTACTCAACATAGTCCCAAGAGGCGGTTTTTCCCCTCTAACAAAACCACCCCAGAACTAGAGACAGTTCCTTCTTACAGCCCTCTTCCTTTGCAGAGCCTTTCAGCAGTGACCTTCCCAGATTGTGGCTTCTAGCCGTTTGCTTTTTAACTGTTTCCTGTACCACCCTCATCCTAATGTGACTGAAGTGCTCCTTGGGGCAGATGTGCTCTTTGTGAAGCATCACACCCAGCACTGCACAAATTATCATTGCTCTTCTTCAACCTGCAGATACCAGGAGGGAAAAGGGGAGAGCTCTCAGAAGGGACCCTTCAGCTGCTGGAGAGAGGCTCTTCTTTTTCATTTACTTAGCCCATGTCATCATGTTCCACATCCTATTTATTGCCACCAGGGTTCCTTTGGAAGTGAGAGTCAGGTCAGCCACCCGGAGACGTTTCCCAATTCCGAGGCAAACGTGGACAAGGAGGATGAGGTTACTGAATTATACAACAAACTCCTGCAACCCAGGTCACAGTCCCCATGGCACCAACACACTGTTACCAGCTCGAATCAGTTCCTGGTAGCATTTTATATTTAGTTTCTTTCAGAGCAGCAGGTGGAAGCACATATGATGCTAATTCAAATGTTCTCAATTCATGGTTTTAGATGATTCATGCTCCTCAAAGCTAAACACACGAGTGCACAGGAGCGAGAGGAGATGTAGGTCTTTTCTATAAGATTTGTAGGCTATCAGCCATCATTTCCTTTGTGCCAATAGAATCACGGTTCAGTAAATCGTGTTCTGGGCTGGGAATTAGGTAAACCTGTGTTCTAGTCCCAGCTTTCCCTCTGGCCTATATAGTGACCCTGGGTAAATGCTTTCACTTTTCTGGGCCTTAGTTTTTCCACATATGGAATGGGATTATATTCACCCTCCTTTGTAAAGCACTGATTTCCAGATGAAATGCACTATGTATGCAATAGTATAATTATTCCTTTCCACTATCCTTCTTACCAGGGCTTCAGAGCATTTTAAAGCCATTATTTCCATCTCGAGCTAATTTGCCAGTTATTTGTAATCTAGTCTTTTAAATAAATGTTTTGCAGCAATATTGTGCTGATAGAATTCTGACTCTGCTGAAATTTCCTTGGTATCACGAACAGAACTAGTTCGAGCTATTCAGGAAGCAATGGTTCAAAGCATCTAATCTCAAAGAGCATTTTCCAGTAGTTTGGAAGGTGTGCACCACATACGGACATTAACACCAGAGGGCATTGGTCTGAGAGTCATGAGACCTGGGTTCTAATCCTGGCTCTGACGCCAACTTGCTGTGTGACCTTCGGCAAGACACTTCACCTCTCTGTGCCTTTCTTGACCTTTCCACTATGTCTTATCTATTTAGGCTCTAGCCTCTTTGGGCCAGGGACTTTCTCTTATTTTGTGAACATTGAGTAACACAGAGGGCCCCCAATATTGGTTAGGGTCTGTGGGTAACACCACCACTACCAGTATTGAGCATGTCCCAGTACAAGGACCCATCTATGAAACCTACCTTTCCAGAGCCGATGGTTGTACTGGGTACATCTAACACTTTTCCAGGACACCAAAAAAAGAGTACTACTGGCGTACAGATGGCAGCAAGGAAGGGGTTAAACCACAGCGCTCCCAGTGTTCTACAATCCTCCATTGTTCCCTTTATTGTACCCGCTCTCCACTTCATACCGAGCTCCAATTTCACTCCCCACCCCCACCAATTACCAATGCATTGTTTTCATTGTTCTGGGCACTCGCACAATGACACTTCCACTGCTGAGCTACTTAATTAGGCATTGATACATAGATTAGTTCTTGTAAACATGGGTCTGGTTGAGGAATGAAATTATTCCCAAACTGTTAAGCGCTGGGTACTGCAAATGTCGACATTTTACTTAGAGGGTTTCCATACAGTTCTCAGGGGCAAATAATAAAGGACATCCTGTAGCACAATAAGCAGGGGAGTTAGAGAGGAGGGCAGCAGGTGCAATATAAGATGTTACGGTTAAGACTCAAGTACAACTATAGTAACTCCTCACTTAATGTCGGCCCAGCGAACGTTGTTCCATTGTTACGTTGCTGATCAATTAGAGACCAGGCTCGTTTAAAGTTGCTCCCTTATAATGTCGTTTTGCAGCTGCCTGCTTTGTCCACTGCTTGCAGAAAGAGCAGCCTGTTGGAGCTAGCTGGTGGGGGCTTGGAACCAGGGTTGGCCGGCAGCCCCCCCCATCAGCTCCCCACTCCCCTAAGTTCCCTGTGCCACAGCCGCCCAGGAGGCTATCAATTGCAGGCCGTTCAGCTGTCCCTCCCCCTACTGCCTTGGAGCTGCTCCCCGGAGCCTCCTGCTTGCTGTGCGGGGGAGGAGGGAAGAGGGGGAACTAATTTTAAGGTGTCCCCCTCCTCCCTGCCCCCCACTTTCCCATGTCCCATGGAGATGGGGTATGACACGACAAGGCTCAGGACAGAGGGAGCTTCCTGGGAGCAGCTGCTGTCTCAACTTGCTGATCTACTTAACAAGGCAATGTCCTTAGAGTGGGGTCAGAATACTTAAGGGGCAATGCGCATCACACACACGCACCCACCCAATGTCTCCAGCTCAGGTCTGCCATGCTGTCTCCCCTCCCTCCATTCATGCTGCCTTGTAGAGACTGAGGCTACATTAACAACAATGTGTTAACCCTTGAAGGCTCAGCCGAGTGCTAGTTCATCATTTAGCAGTAAGGCATTCCCTGGGACATATCCCACCCTCTGACTCCACAGCCTCAACCAAGCTTCACAATCATCA
Organism: Chrysemys picta bellii; assembly: GCF_011386835.1. NCBI lineage: Eukaryota > Metazoa > Chordata > Testudines > Emydidae > Chrysemys > Chrysemys picta. The sequence continues at coordinate 41,942,793 of NC_088802.1, read as the reverse complement.
TCGCTGTGTACAGTATTAAACTGATTGTTTAAAACTTATACTGTGTGTGTGCGTGTTAGTGTGTGTGTGCGCACGTGCGTGTGTGCGCGCGTGTTAGTCTTTTTTCTGGTGAAAAAAGTTTCCCTGGAACCTAACCCCCCCTATTTACATTAATTATTATGGGGAAATTGGATTCACTTAACACCATTTTGCTTAAAGTCACATTTTTCAGAAACAAACTACAACGTTAAGCGAGGAGTTACTGTACATGCACATCGGGATGCTTTTACAGGATCTGGTTGGAGGAGGAGGATGTCCAGCAATTGCAGCAGGGCACATGAGAATCATTCAGAGGCAAACTAGCCCATCACTGGTAGATCAAATACGCACTGGCTCAGTTTTCATGTCTAGCATTTCAGCCTCTCACCATGGGAAGGGGATGCAATCAGCTTTTCCAGAAACAAGACATGTTGGATCAGAAAAGGCCAGGAGATATGGAAAGAAAGGGGAAAGAGGTTATGTGGGAACAACGTACTCCACAGAAACCCAGGAAGGGTTCATCCTTTCCCCACCCCACCCACCCCCACCACATTTTTCCCTATGGTTTTACTATGCTAAAGACAGGCTAAGAAGAAAAATTCACTAAGAGAAAGGCAAAGCCATCACTGATTGCTCATCCCGAGCTCTTGTACAGTAGGTGACAGACTCCAGTGATTCTGGGAGCAGGGAACTTGAGGGGAATAAACTGGAGTTTGGTGCCCAACTCCCATAGACTTTCAATGGGAACTGGGGGCCTGATTTTCTTAGGCCCCTTTGAAAAGCCCAGCCTAAGTTCTCAAAAGTTGACACACACACTGTAGCTCACTGCAAAGCTCTTACACAATGGGAAGGCCCAGGGTTTATTTCTATTTTGCTCTGATTCTCTGGGATAGGCTCCGGGGCTACAATACTTGTTACCATGCGGCTGCAGGAGGAGTGCAAGCTCACACCAGCACACCACAAACAATACAAGGCAGGGACCATCTCTAACAGTCCCCACTGCACTCCTTTCACATCAGATGCAATCAGGCATTTCTTAAAACCAGACAATGCCAGTGCTGGTTCCACTGGACCAGGAATTTGGGGCTGCAAGTCCAGAAGTCAGGGTCCTCAGAAGCTGAACCAGTGCACAGTAAGTTGGGTTGGTTCCTCCCCACTCACTATGGCTAATTCAGTACAGACCTCGCTCTCAGCAATACGCGAAACCAAAAGGAAAGGAGCTAAGCCAGGTGCAGGCACCGGCGCGTCTTTTCATCTCCTGGAACTCTCCGGGTTACAGAGGACGAATGGGGCACTGTAGCTTTCTGCACAGCCTCCTGTTGCTACAACTGGCCTTTCTAAAGGGAGGACAGCTGAAGGGGGAGTTGGGTTAATCTTGTCATCAAAGAACAACCAAACATGACACAGGCGATTCCGTTTATTGGAGTAACTAAAATAAATAAGGGTTGGATGGCTCAAGGAACTGGTGATGGGCAGAACCTGGACGGCCCAATTCAAATCCAGCCCTGGTCAGTCAAAACTGAAATTTGTTGCAAGCTGATGGCTACTGGGTGACCTATGAAAGGAGAGCCTGGTTGCTGTCACTGTCCAGTTGCCTGATCTTTAAATCACACTACAAACAAAGCTGACAATCTCGGCAGTAACAAGGGCAAAACAGGCAAAGAGACTTTCTAGTAGGTAAAATACTCCAGGTCCAGGTGGGCCGAGGAGCGGGCTTGTGGGGATCAGCACATGTCCCAATTGTAACCGTTTGGTAAACGGAGGATTTCAATCCAGTATCTTTTAGCAATACCACTGTAAATTAATTTACACATGCAGATTAAAAGCCCACTAAGCCTTTTTCACCCTGATCTGAATCTTTCCATTTCAAAGAGCTTATGTCACAGACTTCTAGAAAAAGACTCAAAATATACAGCAGAAGTTAGCAATTTTTTCCACTATAAAACAAATGCCATTATAATATCCAAACTCTCTATAGTCCTTATCCTATAGCACAAGGCTCACTACTCACTTAGCAGTGACTGGCTTACCAATGAAAGAGAAACACTGCTGGGCTCTGAAAGGAACACTCTCCAATCGTCAGTGACTAATATAGAACGTCTGCAACTTATGGACTTTAGTGCAGTGGTGGGAAAATCCTTAGAGATCTAATAGAATCCCTCGGGGGAACTGAGCTACCATGAACACTTCTCTTAGCACATCAAAGTTGCATTAAGGAGGCAGTCACACCTATATATGCAGCATGTTCTCTCCACCAGGACCAAGGATTTCATCCTGAGGAGCTAAGTATTTACAGAGCTCACACGTCTTCCCTCTCCACTCAGAACGTCTCCATCTGGAGACACATGAGCATAACAGGAACCACTCTGGAGTATTTCATCTGTCATCTAAAAGCTTCCTCTGTGATGCACTTTAAAAAGGCAAAGACAGACAAGAGGGAGTGTTTTCGCGGGTTTATAAATCTGATAAATACAAGTATAACACCAGCCCACCAGAATGGGGCGGGAAAGGAAGCCTGGAGGTGACCGGGAAAGCGCTGACTTGCAGATGGGAGCATACGAGATAATCAGTGGTTCATGCTGATGTGTCGAACAGCTTCTCAATCATCTCACCCACCTGGTCGACTCGATATTTGATGTACTTCTCGGGGTTCTTGGTGAACGGCACATTGCCATACCTGCCGAAGACAAGCAAAACAACCCCAGTGTGACACAGCGGACCCTGCACAAAGCCACGGTGCCTGGGACTTCCCTTTTCACTACCATCAGATGCTGCTCTGCTTCTGCCCCCCTCCCAGTGAAACAACATTCAAATAGAAGATGTGGGAGCTGGAGAGCGTGACAGACACTTGAGTAGAGCTCTTCACGGCACGAATACCATTCTAGCAGGGTTGGTTCAAATGGGTATTCCTGGGTTTCCATTAATATCAAGAGATATCTCAATGGAGCCCAGCTTTGCATAGCTAGAACATGGCCACCACTTGTCTTGCATTTAGAAGCCATTCATGAATGCCGCGATCTAACTGAGAACAATCGTACCAGCCTACCTCTGCTTGAAGAATCTCAAGGGAATCTCAAGAGCTGAGGATGGCTTTGGAAAGCCCGAGTGCAGCAAACTGCCTCAGTTTTGGTCTGCTCTGGGCCCAAGAGAACTCAGCACATCCCCAGAAGAACCAGGGCAGAGGATACTGCTCCTGCAGAAGAGTTGTCACCTGTGTAAGAAGGCATTGTAGGTCTCTTTCACAATGGTTTTCTGGGCCTTGCGGATTTTGTCCCTCTGCTCCATGTCAGGGATGGCCCAGGCCTTCTGGATTTTACACAGCTCCTCCAGGCCGTCATTGAAACCCTTTCCATTAAAACAGGAGAAAACGGTTAGCGACACATCTGTGTCCAAGTTTCATATGGCGCATTGTACCAGGGAAGCACAGCTCAGGGTTAACACTGATCCAGGGAAAGTTCTCCTGCCCCCCCAAAGGCTTCTTACCTTAAAACGCTCCTTTATCATCTGCCTCTCCTTATCCTTGAGCTGGGAGGAGAGAAGAAGGGATGTTATTTCCCCCTCCCAGTATAAATGTCATCACTGCTGCTCACTCTCTAAATTCCTGTTTATTTTATGGGAATGCTCAGATCAGCCCTGAGCCCCAAGCATTTCCAGGAAGCACATTATATGGAGGATCCCACTCCATTAACAGACATGAGCTCTCCACCTGGACTGACCAGCCTTCAGGAGAAAAAGCCAAAGGGTTTATTCCTCGAGAGCCTCTGAAAGGCTCTTACAAACCCACCACTCACGTGGTGCCATCTTTATTAGCGTTCACTGGCTCCCCCTCCCCACACCAACTCTCTCCTGGAAGTTGGTCTTACATGCTTTAGCTAGGACTCAGGAACGGGAACATGGTGGGGAGGAGAGAATCCTACTTTCAATGAATGTCTCTCATCTAAAGATTATTTAAAGAGGGAAATTTGGGGCCAGGACAGGTATTACTGTGCATGTAGAACAGCTTTTGTGCTAAGTGCTCAGGAATTTTATGAGGTGAAGTAGGATCATCTGCCCCAGTTTAAGAGAGAGACACTGAGAGGTGAAGGGATCTGACTACGGTCACACAGTAAATCTGTGACAGGAGAAAATAGACCCCAAGCCTGATTCCCAATGCACTCTCCACAATGGAACTCTGCCTTCCTGTAGTATTACTGCTTTCCGGAGACGTTCTCCCTGGATTTTAAAAATATATATGTATATATAGCAGGGCAAATGCTTTGGCCGATTTCCATTATCTGAAATTCATTCTTATCTATCACCTCACCTTGACTCCTGATTGAAAGACAGGCAAGTTTCTCTCCGAGATGTATTCTGTTACTTTTAACCAGCTGCAATTGACACGAGAGGGGATGCATTATAGACATAAGAACAGACATTCTGGGTCAAACCAATGGACCATCTAGTCCAATATCCTGTGTTCCGACAGTGGCCAATGCCAGGTGCCTCAGAGGGAATGAGCAGGCAATCATTGAGTGATCCATCCCCTGTCGTCCACTCCCAGCTTCTGGCAAACAGAGGCTAGGGACGCCCAGAGCATGGGGTTGCATCCCTGACTATCCTGGCTAAGAGCCATTGATGGATCTATCCTCCATGAATTTATCTAGTTCTTTTTTGAGCCCTGTTATAGTTTTGGCCTTCATAACATCCCCTAGCAATGAGTTCCACAGGTTGACTGTACATCATGTGAAGAAGTACTTCCTTTTGTTTGTTTTAAACTTGCTGCCTATTAATTTCATTGGGCGACCCCTGGTTCTTGTGTTAGGAGAACGAGTAAATAACACTTCCTTATTCACTTTCTCCACATCAGTTAAGATTTTATAGACCTGTATCATATTCCATTTTAGTCATCTCTTTTCTAAGCTGCAAAGTCCCAGTCTTTTTAATCTCTCCTCATGTGGAAGCTGTTCCACACCCCTAATAATTTTTGTTGCCCTTCTCTGTACCTTTCCAATTCTAAGATATCTTTTTTGAGATGAGGGGACCAGATCTGCATGCAGTATTCAAAATGTGAGCATACCATGGATTTATATAGAGGCATTATGATATTTTCTGTCTCATTAGCTATCCCTTATTATCTATAGACAGTGAGTTATCCAGCAAGGAAGCTCACAGAAAGCTAGTAATACTCTCCTTAGGGCTAGAACGTGGACAGTTTCCACATCACATATCTAGATGTCTTTCCATGATGCACAAGTCCCATGGTATGTTAAAACTCTTTCAAATCATGATGTTTGTGGTTCCCTTTTATACTGTTCTCTCCCACCACTCAGTTAGGACTGGACATTAAGGTCTATGCAGAAAGTTGACAGTCTCTCAAGCCATAATGAGGACTAAGGAAAGAGAAAAGACTATCCCTCCTGACCTGCGCTGGTAGGTCTGGATCTGCTGTTCAATGAGCTCCCTGTAAGACCTCTCTACTGTTTTCTGAGTCACGGCCACCAACTGGATTAGCTCAGACCTGGTAGAAGGAGAGAAGAGCTTATCAAACACCCACAAACTAGCTCATCTCCTGCCAACCCGCTGTTGCTAATTAGGTGGTGGGGTTTCAAACCTTCATTAGCAAGGCCCCTTGGCCCTTTTTTAATTAACAATCCCCCATTTTGCAGTGACAGCAGTCAGAACGCACAAGCCAGGACACAGAAATTGCTCCAAACTGGAGGCTTTCCAGCGCTGAATTCTTACTGCTGAGAAGATGAAAGAATCTGAGGCACTCAAAGGCCTGTCTGCTGTTCTTCTTTTCCTCTCTCTTGTGCAACGTAACAAAGACTTCAAAGGGCAGTTTCAAAGGGGGAAAAATACCAGAGAAGATGAACCAGTGAGGAAACGCAGTCAACATATTGGAGTTAAAAAAAGCAGCAGCAGGGGAAAAACCCATCCCACCCTCACAACCTAAAACCCCCACAGCAGTGAAATTCGGCCTGTTTGGAATGCACGGGGATTTGTCCAGAGATGCACTTACTTTTCAAGGGATTTAAGGATGTAATTGTAGTTGTTGTGCAGGAAGATGGCACTCAAAGCTGGGTCCTCATAAACCTTGGATTTACTGAGAAGGTTTAGTTGCAAGTTGCCCAATACTTTGCCTTAATGAGAAAAAACACATTAATAGAGGACAAAGGATTTTTAAACAAGACTGCGGAAGATGATGGCCCACAAATGCCTTGTTATTACAGAAGAGAACATACAGGGCTCAATTTGCAAAATCTTTAGGTGCACAACTGAGCATACATATACTACATGCAAATCTGCTTAATAATCTGTGCACATAATCATAACCGTGCACACGAATTAGGCGTATAATTTTGTGCATTTTGCACATCTACCTTGTCTGACATTCCAGCACACAATTCCTACTATTCATGCAACCATTTCCTTCAAGGAACGGCTGAGAGCTCCACAAGAGCTCGTACCCCTGCTGCACCATTTCCTACAGTGGCATCTCCACATATTGCATGCCATCACGGATTCCATTAGTGGCAGAGGACCAAATTTGGCCCTCGCATCAGTAGCCACTGCTCCCATTGAAGTCGCTGAGTGTTCCATCTGCTCATGCCAGGGCTAAATTTGGCCCAGGAGCTCTCTTCTGACATCAACCAAGTTTAATGCTGACATGCCCCATCACAGTGGCTGCTGCATGGTGACTTCAGTAACAATCGGGCTCTTCGGTCCCAGGGCAGAATTACCAGTCGAAAAACTTTAACAGCCCTAGCTGCGCCACCCATCTGTACGGTCCAAACACTGCACCGGAGAACATGCCTCGCGGCGCACCAGCAGAGGTGTGGAGAAAGGAGAAAGCAATTGAAGGAGAGCTGTGCATGGTACTCACAGATATAGGTGCTGAGCAGTCGTCTGCTAAATTCAGAACTGTAGCTGCTAGCTGAACTGCTGGTCTCTGTAAGGAAAAGAACCTTAAACCAGTTAACATGCCACACCCGGGCCTGGTTTGGTTAGTCTGCCTCTACTCAAACAAGCCATTTTATTGTTGCTATGGAATTATAATGCCAGACTCAAGTTGTCAATGAAAATTACTCTCCTTCCTCTACCCAGATAAGCATCAGATTAGCCAGAACAAGAAGGGACAGACTGCACTCAGTTTGACCCCAGTATTTGCACCAACTGCTAGAAATCCATGCTAAAGGACAGACCTATTCCTTCTTTACTATCGTTTTAAGAGTAAGAGAATGGGAACGGAGATATAGAAGACACCCTATTAATCAGAAATTGAGCAATCGAATGTAATAAAAACTCTTTTTTTAGCACTAGATGTTCTCAACCAAGGAACAGAGAAGTTATTTTTGTTAATAGCAAGCACTTATTGTACCGTACCTGCAACATTAATCCAAACAAGCAGCCTCACTCTGGAAAGTTTCAGCTAACACCCCCCTTGCTGATAATAGCCTGCCCGGGCTCTGCACAAGGACTGTTCAAGTATCATACCCCACCCACACAGGTGATGGGTTTGGCTTGTGCAAATTCTATTGCCTGCACGTGCAAATGTTTTAAAAGCACACACACACATATTCTTCTGTGGGCCACACGGTCAGGAAACGTAGCGTGTGAGCAGAATCCAACAGAGGCCACTGTCGGAAAACTTGGCCCATAGAATTATGCATGGCTGTAAGCCAGACCGAGTTTGCTTGAAAGGTTGGGAGCCTTTTGAGTTTGTAACAAAATCCCAAACTGCTTTTGGAGCTGGGTCTGGTGGCGCCACCAGAGAAGCAAAGAGGGCCTTTGCTGCTGTGAGGAGACTGGACGGTTGTCAAAAAAAGGAGCTGTGTCTGCACAGGACAGTATGACAGACCAGTCGGGCCAACTTCCCCTGGAAAAGCCTGTTCCCATCAGCATAACAGAGAGAATTCAGTGCAACGATACAGACTTTATCCCATTTTAACTAACATGGCATCCTCCCTGCAAATTAGCAGCTACATCCACATGTTCACTGTAATACAACACGGATTCCCCTCTCCCACTGAGTCAGGGAGCAGCTGGGTTATTTATTTTTTAAAAGACAACTGCTTTTTAAATCATTAGATATCGGTTTAAGAATCAACAGAAATACGTAACTATAGTCAAAGGTGATATAACAGGTCGAGTGGGTAACGCACACACTCCGCTTACCTCTGGGATCTAAAGGAATATTGTATGTGTCCCCAAGAACTACAAAGTTTAAGGCAGAGCAGAGAGAAAAGGGGAGGGAGGAGAGAGAAAGAAATGCAAAGTGCAAAAAGACAGGTTAGAGACCACCATCCCTTCAAGAAGAACAAAGCAGATATTAACACAGAGCAGCCACGGAGCTAAAGGTCGAGCAAGCAGGATTCGCTCCTTCAAGACCACAGAAATGGTGCTGGAGATTAAGGAGGAAATGTATATTTTGTACTAGCACAAAGCAGGATGTAATGTAACACTGTCATCACTCAGAGGATAAAAAGTATCACCAAGGGCCTGACCAAACTCCCAATAAAGTCAATTATTTCAGTGGGATTGGTCCCCCAAGCAAACTGGGTACTGCTGAATAGAATTGAGTGGCTCTGGCCCCCTCCCTTACTGCAAGCTACAGACCCTTTCTAGGATATAAGTGGCACTTCTGGATGAGACAGAGTCTGCCTGGACATTGTTCAATGCAGGCAGAGAGCTGGTGCTGGTGTTCACCACATTTATTTGTTCTCGGGTGAAAACGTTCGTGTTTGAGCGAAACATTTCACCAGAGCAAACACCAGCCAATCACTTCAGACAGAATTAAGAGGGTGGCCACAGCACTAGAAAAATCTACTGAGATGAACAACTCTGCACCGGCAGGGTTAGGTACCCTGTACTGGGCTAGACTACCTATGGCAGCAGGGCTAATTTCTTTGATTCAATGATAGAATTCCCTCGTATTGTTGGTGCTGCACGAGAACACTACTGGCAAAGTGGGGAAGTGCTTCTGACACTGGGGATCCGGGAGGAGAGAGGATGGGCTAGAATACTTCGGTCACGATTTAGCTCACAGGCAGTTCTGAGGCACCAGATGCCAAGCTGAGTCATCAGAGCCGGAAGCCTGCAAAGGTCTGTAATTATTCTGACCTGTCATTTTACTGAGTAAACTCACTGAAGCAGCATTTTTTTCCTGCTGACTGCCACCACCATCTTTCTACATCTGATGGGACAATTAATTATATTTAAAAATGGAATGAGCTTCAGTCTGATGGTTTCCCAGGCATTTCAGTATATGAACTACACTAAAGGCCATTGTAAGCCTTTTGTATTGTCTTCCCTGTGACACAGCTGCACTTTCCCTCCCTTTAGTAAATAACGTGAACCTCACCTTTTAGGAAACATACAAGAAAATTGAATTTGCACCATCTCTTTGGTCAATGAAAGAGTTAACTCCACAGATGTCTTTCGCCATGCATATAGTTTAGCAGGGAAAGAGAGCAGGTGTTAGAGTAGAGGAGGACATGACGGTATGCTGAGGAGATAGACGCTGAGATGGGTTAGCCACTGATGTGAATATTCTGACTGCTGTTAATGAGAGATGACTGCATGAGGGGGCAGAATGTGAACATGGCAGATAAAATGCGATTCCTCATTGTCAAACCTCATTACCAGGAACTCAGCTGGAACAATTACTATTCTATTATTCACTCTAGAAACTAGATCTGCACTGATCTGCCTCACCTATTCTTTATAGGACAGGCCATTTGTTAGCCATCTTACTCTACCTCACTTCATAGCTAGAGAGTAAAGGTTATCCAGCTGTGCATGATGGCAGCACATCTGGAAGGCAAAAAGGGAACCAACTGCAGATCCCCTTGAGATCTCCAGGCAGCCATCTTTTTGTCATGGCAGATCACACAAGAAGGCAACCTACTGGCAGAGGGGAAGCTGGCATGCTAATGAGAGTTCTCGTTAAGGAGGTTTAACCTTAAGGAAAATGGCTCAAACGTTGTGGGAAAGTCACCCCTGCAGCCAGGGAGTCCCATGCATGTACCTTGGGAGGCCAGCATGGCACCTGCTGTCTCCTGGAAATCCAGCAACTGCTGCAGGAAGAGAATGGCCTTCAAGGGAGGGGGGAATAGAGAGGAAAAGTCAAATGTAATTCACATTGGGTTTCTTATCCTCCATTATTAAACACAACAAAGATGCCCTCGCCCACAAAGTCAGCCACAAACCTGCAAGAAACAACAGTACGGTCATTTCAAGTGGCATTTAATAATATCTTATCGGATCTCAAAGCACTTTATAAACCTACACCGGTACCAACTGTACAAAGATCACCTGAAATGCAGTCATCTCCAGGGTGGAAGACAGCACCTGTTTAACAGTACGCAGCTACACCTCAGTTTAGGACTGGAAGTGAAGAGGAAGAGCGTATTTAATGGTAAGTGAAGGGGGAATTTTGACAGAAGGATGTAGCTACAGCTGGAGTTTGGCCAAGCCACTGAAGTTGGCCTCCCTTTCCAAGAATTACCATTTGATAATTAACATGTAAAAGAGGTCAGGGAGTTGGTTTCACGGCATCTCCAGCAGAGCACAGAGCCCTCCAACCAGGGGCAGCTCCAGGCACCAGCGCGCCAAGCACATGCCAGGAGTGGGAAGCCGCGGGGAAGCGGGGGCCTGATGGTCACCATGAGGGTGGAGGTCAGGCAGCCTTCTGCGGCTTGCCTGCGGGAGGTCCGCTGGTCCCGCGGCTTCAGTGGCAATTCGGCGGTGGGAACGCTGAATCCGCGTTACCAGCGGACCTCCCGCAGGCGCGCTGCCGAATCTGCGCTACCGGCGGACCTCCCGCAGGCGTGCCACCAAAAGCTGCCAGCCTGCCGTGCTTGGGGTGGCAAAATACATAGAGCCGCCCCTGCCTCTAACACCACGCTGGGACACTGGTTCTGTAAAGACCGCCAGGGAAGAGCGCTACCTACTGAATCACCAACACTATATCCTGCAGTTCTGTTTTTCCTGGAAGTCTCCCATCCACAGACTGACAGTTACCACCCTGCTTAGCAATAAAAACAAGCATTTTCCAGGCTGTTGGCTAAGTATATGTTACATCTGTGCAATGTCCAAGTACTGCATCTTATGTTCAGATCTCCCAGGTTTGGTGGGACACATAGAAACCTTTAATTGCAGCCCCCAGGCCCTCATATCCCATACACTATCCTAATGCCTTGGGGAAGAAACCAATGCATGAAACCTAATCTCTTAATGGAAGCCAAGTAATTCCTCTACTGATATCAAAGGCAGCCTAATTTAAACACATGCAATTCCCCTTGCTGCTCCTGTTGAAACAGAGATACTGGTCTCTGGAGGACTAATGTTAGCAGGAAGAGAGGAGTGGATTTTACAAAGGGATGTTTCAACTCATTGCCACATACATTGCTGGTGAGTTCGTGAACTGTCCCGTCTTTCGGCATGTTATACTCCTTGTCCGGATCATTCTTACAAGGGAGGAGAGAAAGATACAGATAAAATGGTTAATGAAAGTAAAACAAAAAACAAAACAACAACAACAACAAAAACCAACACACAACCAAACTGCTCTTCAGGCAAATTTATTGACGAGGTTGTTTTTCTAAGCTTCCTCAATACTGTCCTCACCCTAATGCTCACAACCCCATCTACTGGTGACCACAGGCTACAACTTCAAAGCAGTCTATAGCAAAGGCAGAAAAAGACAGCTAAAAGCACAACCTGCTTGGACCAAAACACATGGATTCATTAAAGGCTATCGTAAGTTCTGTTCACCAATGTTAACGGATTGATTTAGTGAGAACTCTCCCTTTAGCTGGAGACAGTTTCAAACTTTGGGGCACGTAAATTTAACTCACATATTTTCTGCTTTAAAAAAAAAAAAGTTTTAAAAAACGCAGATCATTTTACGTGCAGTCTCGGCTCTCCCTGTAAAATGCTTTGCAGTACTGTGCATTAGGGACATTAAATAGAGAACTGCATTACATGCAGCCTTAATTATAAATACATTTTAAAACAAGGGATAGAAAAGTCATTTCCTCCTTGCTCTAACAAGTCAGCACTCTGCATTTCTTTTGCAACTGATACCTAAAGGCAATGAAGGGAACGCAGTTCCAGCACTACTTTGGATGTTGGTAAGGTTGCCATCTCGCAGAAGAAACAGGGCGCTGACCTCAGGTCATTGTTCATTGACATAATATTTCCACAGTTCAACCTGGTGATTCTCTTAGGTTACTGAAGAAGAGACCAGTGAAGTGGAAGTTACCTTAATGTTGTCTGCAAAGTCCTCCAGCGCTTTTGCACCTGTGGTTTCCATGGAAGTGATTAGCCCTGGAAGCTTGTTCTTTGTGCTGGCTGCAGTGCCCTGGAACGACCCAGTGCATGGCGTAAGATGTCTCACTACCTCCCTTTTCACCCACCATCCGACCTTCCCATCATCCCTCAGGGCATCTCTCAGTCCCAATTCCCTTAGTGGTGGGACTTCGCTGGAAGAATATTTACAGTCTAGTAAACCGCAGATTCTCATCAGAAATGCCACTGATTGGTTCAGCTGGCAGCAGAGGGGAACGTCCCAAATGAGCCTAGAGCTGAATCCCCATCTTATAAGTTATTTATTTCCCCTCTTGAAACACTTGCAGCCATGAGGCTGCACATTGTGGCCACCAATCTCCAACTCTGCAGGAACGGACCGGGGGGCCTTTGAGCAAAGAGTCACTCTTTTTTTCAAACTGACCAGCGGGCGGGCGGGGGCAATCAAACAGCTGAACCCAATGCAATGATAAGGAGCCTCACCAAAGCTGGACATAGTGCCTGACGCCTGGAGAGTCTTTTTGCAGCCGAGTGGCACGTTGGAGTTTTTAAACTCATTTACAGCAGTTACAAGTGAGCTTAATCCACCAACCTCTGATCTAAAAGAACCTCTATTTAACACCATCATCTGCTAGACCCCTCCTCAGAACTAGCCTTTCAGATGACATGAGAAGACTTCCTTAAGAGCACATTCTTAACTAGATTTCAATGGTATTGAAGATTAATGACCTCAGGCGTGGTCACTGGTGTGGTACAAGAACCTAGACATAGCCCGTCACCTAGTATCTGAGCTCCAAATTACTACTTTAACTGGAGAGAACTGTTACTAAGTGATGCACTTTCTCCAGGGATAGAGCAAACTGCCTCTGCATCATTCCCAGTCTTTGCTGGCTCAGGGAACGAGACACTGGGACGCCAAGCTGGGTCTACTGCATGTTAGCGAGTGGCACAACCACATGGTTAGTTGGGTTCTGTTCTAAGATTTTTAATATTTTTGGCTATTCTAAAAGTCACTTAAGAAGCACTACAGACAAAGCTGCAGGACGTTCTCCAGTCACCACCTACCTGCAAGACTTGATCAAACTCTGGCTTTGTCTGCTTCAGGTGTCTGAGGATGGGGAAGATGGTGAGCACAGCTGAATAGTCATGCCGAATGATGGCCTTCCGGGCTGCCGAGACAATGTTATCCCCCTCTATCATCAGGTTATCCAGAGACTCCTATAAGACAACCACCAGAAACAGGGGGATGTGTCTTCCACTCAGGAAGCACTAGGTGAATGGAGGGAAGTAGGCAGGGAATGGTTTTGCAAACCAAACAATACAAATCAAACCAAGATATTGAGCTTAAGGGACCTGAATGAGGGAGTCAAAGGTCTTCTTCTGGTGGTGCTCTGGGATGATTTCTGTCAGGAGCTGGTACTCACTCTGGGCCAGTTTCACAAAGGCGCTAACACAGTGAATGTACGCATCAATCTCGATGTCCAACATGTCATCCCTCCCTGTGGGAACAGCACAAGTTTATGAGAGCCAGGACCGTACTGATCCCTTCAGGGCCATATTGACCCCACCAATGACATTTCTCATTCCAAGACCCTGGTTTACACACAGCTCTTTGGGTTTCCTCTGGAGCAGACAGTTCAGGTATTGCACATGATTTTAAAGTGAAAATGGGACCAGTCTGAGCAGAGATCCCAAGAACGTGCCACAGATCCTGCCCATAAGATTTGCTCCTGAAAGCTGCACACACCCAGTAATGTGTGTGCATGGAGGTCTCAAGCTATGGAAAATGGGGTGCAGGGGTGCCACTTGCTCTCTCCAGCAACACAACAAAGCTCGTACTGGAGATGTTTGCTACCAGGACTGCAGGCTTGTGACTACATTTATTAGGGGTAGGAACAAGCTGTTCTAAGACTGGGAAGGGATGAGAGAGCTGCAATGAATTATTCAACACCTTCTCCAGTTTTATTTTTAGTTAGTTGAAATGGTTTCCACCCCTCACACTGATGAACGACTGCCATTCTGAATCAGCATTTCTGGGAACGCAACGCTTCCCTGGAAGACGTCTGCTCCCCATGGAGAGCAGCTCAGTGCTAGAATGCAGGAGGACATTTAAATTCTATGCTCCTGGAATGTCAGAATGGTTATGCATGAGATTTGCCGCATGGGGCTGGATGTGCACACAGGCCAGCCAGGAACTCTTAAATCATCTGCTATTTGAGGAGTCGACCTGTAACTGCTACACAGCAAGAAAATTGGGGAGGGGTTAGCTTCTGCCATACACTATACACAGCTCCTTTCCTACCCAATATCTACAGCTTGTGATAGAAATAGAGTCACTCCATCATACTGATGGAAGTCCCTTAGGTCAGCCTGTAACAGGGATGCTCAAAGTCTGGCATAAACATGACACACAATTCTAAAATTGTGGTCTACAGACTAGAAAGGACCAAAATGGAGTATTGCATGCTGGGACCTGTAGTCTGTTGGCTTCTTCTTAGTGCTGAGGAAGCCGGTAGCTGCAATCTGTTCCATTTTCTATGACACAGGAACAGCCCTCCAGACTGCTGATAATCTTTGATTGGGCAAAGTTTGGGCCCCCCCTGCTTTAGAGAGTAGGGCATGCGTGCCTAGCAGGAACAAGATCTCTTGAACGGACAAGAGCAAAAGCTTTATAACCAGAGATGGCCTCTGCTCCACGACCGCCCACGTGGAAGGGAAGTCACTGGCTAAGAGACTCTGCGAAACATGCTGAAAAGAAGGGACATTAGCCAGCTTGTTATTACGACGCGGTACTTACCAGCAGCTGGCCCATGCTTGTCGTTCAGGGTATCGGAAAGGTGTTTAACTCGTAAATCATGCTCATGACCTAGTGAGATGTCAGCCGGCACAAACAGAAGGCTCAGTTTATCCAGGGTGGGTACAGCATGGATGCTCACGCAGGCCGGAAACCACTTCAAGCTTTGGTTATTCAGTCTGTCAGAAATCTATACACACATGCTGTCCTGGAAAGCCCACCCACGTCCCCTCTCTGGGCACCATAGCAGGAGTAGCCCTTTGAAGCCTGATGGGAAGTGTGAACCAGACATGTCATTTGCCAAGCCCAAGATGCCCTTCACACCTCTCGGCACAAGCTCTACCTGGGCCAGTGGGCATGGGGAATCCAGTCTGCACATTGGCTGTTAAGAGCCAGAACTCAGTCACCTCTGTCGCTCAGTATTTGGGAAGTGTTTTTGAAAGGGTAATTGTAGTTCCTGAGGTCCCCTTTACAGTTGTGTGAACTAAAATATAGGTGAAAGATACCTATATGCAGATGACGTCGCAATCATTTCCTTCAAGCTGATCTCTTTATTTTTACAGGAATTGAAAGATCCTAAAGATATTTTTAAGCAAGTGATCTCTCTGCTTGCCCATCTTGTTCAAGTCCCCAAGCAGACAGCAGAGCCAGGGATGACATTTCAGGATGCAGGGGCAAACTTGCTTGTTACTGCCTTTCGTGCATACTTCTGTGAGGAGGAGGACAGCAAATTGAATCTTGGGCTGGTGCTGGTCTGACACATTCTTATCAGGGTTGGAAGGGCCACTACCAGTCTGAAGCCTTCTTAAAGTTCAGGCAAAGTGAAACAAAGACAGAAACACCAAGGAGGATGTCACTAAGGCAGAGCAGAGCTTCCCTTAGCCAGCCGACTGTATAACGGATCGACTTTTCCCAAGATCAGCTGGCCCATGACATTACAGAGCCAGCTGAAGAATGGCTTGCTACCCTGGTTTTAATGCTCCATTCCTTTATCTTCTACCATGTTTTGAGTCCTACACAAATTAAGACTTTTCAATCAGTGTAGCTCCTTTGTCAAATTACCCCATGATCCCCATAGGATAAAGGCTAACACTACCCACACAGTGGGGCTCTGGGCTAATGGAAGCCCTGCCTGGGGAAGTAGATCTGATATATAGTAAAGATCCAAGGATGAAGAAGTGAGAGATGTGATTACCTTCCATAGGAATGAGGTTAGAGGCCCCCTTTTTCCCATCTAGACCATGCTGAGAGTACTGTTTCAGAAGGTTCTGAGCCTTCCGGATCGTGCCTGTCACCAGAGCCACAAAGAGAAGAGACAAGAAGACCTAGGAAATGAGTGAGAAAAAAAACCCACCAGCAGCCCTCCACCAGTGCTAATCATTGCAACCCAGTGAGATAATAACAGGCAACAGTGAGCATGCTCAGTACACACACTCGAACCCCAAACTGGGTTCCAGACGTGCCAATGCAACGGCCTATCCAAATCCGTGGCTTCCCTCTTACTAGAGAAGGCAGAACTCAACCCAAGCATTGCGGAATCAGCTTCGACATGCCTCGGAGGTACTGGGGGTGGGGGAGAAGGTCAAATCTGCTGAGAAAGGAGGCCAGGCAGCATCCCTCCAGGGACACTTTGATTGAACTTGGGCACAAAATGCTTAAGACGACAATTCCCTGCTGTGTGAAAGCAGGTACCAGTCCAAGCCTTCGTATTATCCACAAACAGTCCCCCACAAACCAAGGGCATCCAGTGACCTTTACTACACATCAAGAGACCTGGCCAGGCAATTAACACTACAGAAAGATATGCCCACCCTGGGAGGTGTTTTATGAGCATGCTCAGTGTGGATCAATGAGGATTCTAACAGCGGAGGTGAAGGAGAATCTCTTGCAGTACAGGGCTAATAACGACAGCATCAGGCATCAGTAGCCAAAGAGTGATTAGGGCACAGAATCTGCTCATCCCCCTTCCCTAGTTCTAGCGTTAAAGGGGGCAGGGTGAAGCCAATCACTAGGACACTATTCTTTTGAGGAACTGCAAATCAATTAAGCCACAGAAAAAGAATTAATGTAAAAAAAATATAACAGACAGCATTAAACAATAGCCGGTGCTGGATTCCCATGGCTAGGAAGTGCTGCAAGCACAAAACAGAAAGCATTAAGTGTCAAGTGTAAACTAAGCACTGCTTACATATGGAAAGGTTAGTTTTAGCTCCTGGTATGAACCTTAACAGAAAACCCCACAGACACAAACAAACAAACACACACACACACCCCAAGGCAGATGCTGTTGTCACATTGCTGCATGAATGTGGAACTGAAAATGTTGGAAAGGTATAAGCAGCTCTCTGGAGGTGGAACATGAAATGCAAATAAAGTAACTAAAAATCAAAACATAGCCAAAATACAAAGCAAAAATTGCACTTTTGATTTAAAAAAAAATCATAACATGCACCAACCCCCAACTTCCAGCAGCAACTCTGGCTGCCACATCACAGGTGCTATTAGCTAGTCTGGAGATCAGTGTTAAGAGAACTGGTTTACAGTGTCTGAAAAGTGAGAAGTCTTAACCTAACCGCCTGCCAAAGTTTAAACTATAGGGGAGCATGACAGGGTGCTAGCTGTTCCACCAAAGGACAATGGTAGCTTCCCTCTTACCCAGGTGCTCAAGGGAAGGTTTATAAAAGGTGTGGATAACTGGGAGACACAGGGAGTAGAACATCTTTGGGAAGCTCAGGGTCCCAAATTGGGTATGATGGGAGTGGGCTGAAGACCCAAGGTGTGTTAAGTTCACTTCCCAATTCTAAAACATTAACCCTTGAGTAAAACACCTCACTTGCAACATTTTCTTTTTCTGATTCATCCCACCAATTTACAAAGTGGTCTTAACTGCTTATTTAAAAAATAAATCTCAATAAAACAAATTCACATGGTGGTAATTTTCTTATTTCTACAAATTCCAAAGGCTTGAGAAGAGTCATGTCCACTTCCTATATTGATATCATTTATTCCACAGGCCTCTGCAGTATTTGTTTTTATGTAATCGACCTCTACCCAAATCCTAACGGATTCATCTGGGGCAGTTTTAAAACACATGAGTTCTTTTCATACCAACGCCTCCAATTAGTTACAAGCACTTTCAGAAATCTTACTTACAACAGAACTTATTTTATTGTTTCCAATGGCACTAAAATGCGTACAACTCCTGGAAACATTTCTGGTGGTCTCTGGTTTTGTAAGTATTCGTGCAACCCCTCCCCCCCATATATTATAAATTGGAGTCAACTGTAAATTGCAGAGATCACTCCTGCTGATCTGTCATGTTGTCAGTAAGAATTCATTTAGCATGCATGCAGCACACATCAGTAGGAATAGCTAGTCCTAGGGGCACGGTCACAACCTCTTGACATGCTTGCCTCAGATAAGAGCTGCACTGTCAGTAGTGCATTTTCTCATTTGCACAAGAACAATCAGATGCATTTACATTCAGACATAGCAAGTGTTTGTGTGATTATTTCAATGCTGCTGCATCCCTGGTACTTCGTATCACAATTGGGCCTTAATGGATTCTATTGGAAGCCAAATGCCTTTGTTCCATGATTATTTCCTCTGATTAGGCAGCTTTCAAATCAAATGAGATAGTGCAGCAGTTACTAATGAAGGCATCAAATTCAAGAGCTGAGCAGGGATCTAACTGGGGACACAGAAACAGGTTATTCATCCTGCTGCTCAAAGATTATATTGCCTTCCCCATGGTACCACCTCCCCAACCGCCAGGTAAACTGGAACAGAAAGAAATTAACTGATATGAGCATAAGCTGATGCTTATAGAAAAAGGCCAATACACTCCTGGAGAACAGTCAAAGTCACCTCCAGAAAATTAATGAGTCTTTCCCTCCCGTTAGGGTCAAATACAAGGTGTAAGTTCTCAGACTGCTCTGCTGTCCTTTCCAGTATGACAGTTTCCCATCCTCTGAGCAGTTTTCTAATGCAACAGAAGGTAGCTCTGCTCCCTATCTCCTTGTGAACTGACAGCAGGTGTCTGTAGGAGAGTGGGTGAAATTCAATGGCCTTTGTATGGAGAGGGTCAGACACGATGATCATAATGGTCTCTACTGGACTTACAAGTCTATGAACACCCAACAGTTCTGGGAAGAGATTTTTTTAGTTAGCGCCGCCTGCTGGCTCTAGAATAGCAGTTAAAAAATGGCAGCTTTTCAAAAGCTTCTTGCCAGCAGAGTGGCAGGTGTTTTAAGAATGATATTCAGAACAGGAGGATTTTTCCCACCATGTTGTAGCAATTTTAGGGCAAATACCCCTTTGGAGCCCCAACTACGCTCGTCCTCTTTGACGCAGTGCTAAAATTTAGGAGTGGGAAGAGATCAGCGTTTTCAAAGGGCTGTAAAGCATTATGCCTACAATGAAACACGTTGTACAAGTTCCACTCATTTGAGGTTAGCTTTAAGAGCGTCTCCGTCTCACGATGAAGGATGTTGGAATGCATTTCAATGAATTGCTGAAATTTCACTCCAAAACTTTAGAAACCTTGCTCATTTTGTCTAACACACAGCTGTGAAAAGGATCACCCCTGGAGGACTACGAAGGCCTTACAAGTATGTGATGTGACCTCAGGAGGGTGCTGAAGAAGTATGTGGTACAACTGCAAAAGAAATGGTGATGGTGATACAAGACTGCATTGACACAATGAACAGGTACTGATAATAAGCTCCCCAGAACCCAGCTTAATCCTGGTGGGTTCTCTGGCTTGCGGTCCTGCCTCTCATACCTTGCCATCGTTTTCACAGACACTAGCACCCTTGGACTTTGCTTAGCATTTGAAAGGGCTGTAGCACAGATTTATTTTAGTGATTTATTCTTTGCAACAGATTAAAGTGTGTGTCAGGGTCTGTGCTGGGATATTCTTCCATTAGGACTGGGGAGCTCTTATCCTACATGCTTGAACTACCAGATATCCTCCTCTTAATGCTGTCTGAGATTTGATCTGGAGTTCGCTTTGATCACTGAATCGATGGCATAGAAAACATAGTGATTTCCTTGCCCAAACTTTAGAATGATGAAGATTAAAATAAGGGGCATTTAAACTCCAATAGAAGAATTTTGTTATGGAGTGCCACAGTTCTGATTTGGAGATCTGTTAGATCTTCACCTCCAGAGCCGTCCCTGAAAGCTGATGGGTCTGTGGGAAATAAGATAGGCCAATGCCAGGAAAAAAGATCTCATTTCTGGGTAACTATGCAGCTACAACACATGGCTGGTGTATTTGGAAATGGACAAGCCAGTCAGAACTTGAGCCTGGTTCAAAGAGAGACTCTGTCCTTGTCTGAGAATATGGAAGACACGAATTAGCTACTATTATTTCTTGAGATTCACAATACCCTAGATAATCACTTTACTGGATCTCTATTTGACACATGTAATGTCATCTCCATTTGCTCATCTTCTGAGTTTGTTTTTGTAACCCAGAAACACAAATACAAACACAGCCACTGCTTGGCTTA
This sequence comes from Chrysemys picta bellii, assembly GCF_011386835.1. Classification (NCBI taxonomy): domain Eukaryota; kingdom Metazoa; phylum Chordata; order Testudines; family Emydidae; genus Chrysemys; species Chrysemys picta. Next base: position 41,922,177 of record NC_088802.1, on the reverse strand, counting down.
TCCTACAAACTCTCTGGCTAAACACAGATCTAGGCCAAAATTTCTGAAGTGACTAGTGGTTTTGGGTGCCCAAATGGAGACCTTTTGGACCTGGTTTTCAGAAGGTGGGTGTTCAGCGCTTTCTGAAAAAACAGGCCCCTTAAGGTGTCTCAAGTTGTGCACCTAAAAACTGAGGCACATACAAATCACTAGTCATTTTTAAAATGATCTTCATAGTGGGAGAACGACAAAATATTCAGCAATGGAAAGAGAGCTGTTGAGATATAAGGGAAAGCCTCCATTATAACGTGGGTCTGAAACACATTTGCTGACTGTGTTGGTTTAGCAACATTCCACGATGAAACTCTCTCTAATCCAGGAATCTTTTCCTGTATAGTTTCAAGGTCAGATGGTATTGAAGATTGGGGGGCAGATCCTAAATGTAGATCAGCGCAACTACACTGACTTCAATGAAGGTAAGCTGCTTTGCACCCCCTAAGGCTCCAGCCCTCTGTCTTTTTTGCCTGTCTAGCTGCAGCTGTCTAGCACAGAAGTGCTAAATAACCAGAACAAGGCTTAACATCCACTTTCCTTATTGTAATGATTTGATAGAGCAGGTGCTCCCATCAGGGATGCAGAACACAGAATCAAGTGCTATTATGTTTAAGAATTTGGGTTGGATTAAATATGGGAAAACACTGACTCCCCTTAGCAAAAATATATACACCCACAGCCATCATCTTTCTGGACAGAGGTTCACATGATCAACTCCATCCTGCAAAACTCAGCAGTAAAGCTATAAGAATGGAAATTCACACCTCTCCAGGTGGCTCGCTGGTGACAGGAAGAGTTCTGTCTGAAACTCTGGTTCACTGTAGCTGGTTATAAAAGTCCTGCCAAAACCTGCCATGTCTTCATAGCTCTCTGAACGGTCAGCTTTCAAGAACAGCTCTGATGCATGGTACTGAATGTGGGGGTGCATGTTTTAATACCTAGTTATGTGGTCACCAGTTTTAAAGATCTTCACTAGCAGATTTTCCCTTTAAATATCCCAGCCACAGCCTTTGCTATTAGCAGGAAGAGGACTGACTAGGTGGTAAAGAGGGACCTGGCAAGCTGCAGAGGAGACACACACAAAAACACAGTTTACCTGGAATGAAGACTGCCATTCACATAAGGATTATAAAAATAAAGACAACACAATTAAAATGAATACTTTCCTTCCTCCTCTCTGGGCCCTCCACCAGTTCCCACTCCCTCCTCCCTTCTCCAATTGTTTTGCATATAGGAAGAGTAAATATCTGGGATCCATACTAGAAATAGCTACATTTGAAATTATTTCTTCTGCACAAGCTAACAAATTGCACATTAAGTAGATTGGACCAGATGTGCCAGAGCCTTGGGAGTGCTATATTGAAAGTAGATCCTAACAGAGGACCTGATATTCATTCTGAATTTGTATGCGATTCTTTTTAGTGCTGCTGAAAGTGTCAGACAGACAGCCCTGGAGAGTAAAGTTCTCACTCCACAAAACAGGGACAGCAGCGGGGGAAGCTTTCCCCACAGATATGCCATAACCATGACCTGGAGTTTCCATCTCTGGGGGGAAATGGGCAGTTCAGTTTCCACAGCTTGCTAAATCCTTGGCCTCTTTGCTTTGTTTTAGGATCATAGGGCTTCCCAGACTAGATCAGGCATCCTGTCCATCTAGTCCAACATCCCATCTGACAGTGGCCAGAACCAGATGTTCAAAGAAAGGTGTAAGAACACCGCACTAGGCAGATGTGAGAGAATCTGCCATCTACACAGGTCTCTTCTCAATCTCTAATAGTTAAAGATTGGCTTAGGCACAGAACCACAAAGTTTCCAAAATTGTTATTAATTATGACAACTCTGAATAGTTACAATATCAATATATATGTCCAATCCCTTTGAGGCTAAGAATTTAGCAAGATTCAAAATGACTTCCTGTGGCGGTGAGCTTCACAGTTTAATTACATGTGGTGTTAAACAGTATTTCATTTTGCCTGTTTTGAATTTCCCACTTTCTAACTTTATAGAATGTCCCTTTTCTCTCATGTTTTGAGACCGAGAGAACAGAAATTCTCAATCTGCCTTCTCTACATCATTCACTATTTTATTGACTTACGTCCCCTCCTGTCTGTCTCCTTTCTAAGGTAAACAATCCCAGTCTTTGCAATATCTCTTCATACAAGGGAGTTTTTTTAAAATGTCCCCTGAAATATGGACTGGATGAGCCAACAAAATAAGAGATGAAAGAGGGTCTATAATCTAGGAGTTTAACTCAATGTGAAAGTCCCTGATAAGTAAAAAGGTGTTTGCCATTCAACTCCCATCCACCCTGCTACCTTCAAAACACCTTTTATAACTAGATGCTACCCCATGAGATGGAGAGGCACAAAGGAGAACTCTGGTCAGTGAGAGACACACCCGTTACAGACAAGTGGAACAACACGCCCAGTGGATGTTCTTTAGCATCAGCGCAGGAAATTGATCCTTAAATTCTGGAACTAACCTGGTCTCTTGATGGGCTTTTTGGTCGGTGTGTCCTTCCTCTTGTTCTGAATGGCGGGGGAGTACGGGATGCCTGTGGAGGAGCTGTTCTTACGGAAGTGCTCCTTCAGACCTTTGATGGAGCGGTCGAGCTGGCTAGAGCGGATTTGGTAGTAAACATTCATGAAGTCTAAGGAGACAAGACAAAGGTATGACTGATAACCAAATTCAAGGCATTCTTTGCACAATGAGGATGCTGTTGCTGGACCTTTCCTGAAAGCAGGCTCTGCACAAAAGAGACTGACCTGCTTTGACTGGGGTCCCACATTCAAGTTCCTGCCTATAGATCGGTCCTAGGGATCTTTTGCTTTAAAGAAATTTGATCCTACATTGTAAACTCTTTGGGGCAGGGAGTATCATTTGCTATTCTCTCTATTTAACAGAGGGGGAAACTGAGCACAGAAGGGTTAAACGACTTCCAAACGGTTATTATAAGCACTACAGCGAAATAGGTTTTAAAAATAAAAACGGGTTGTTACAAGGAATCTGATTTACACTACTCACCTAGAAATGCCTTTGACAGATAGTCAGAAGTTTTGCTTTGCTACCATTCTTTGTCAGTTTCCAAAGGCAATGTGATCGCTTGGCTTGTTAGTTGCACAACTACCCTGAAAACAGACCTGACTGCTGAGAGGAGAGATCGCTTACTGGCTGAGTTCCACAGTGACACACACAGCCCTCAGCAGACAAGTTTTGCTCTCAGCAATGTGCAATAACATGGTTGATGGATTCCACTGGAGTGACCAAGATAAACATATCATGTATCACATATCTGCTTGTTTCAGAGATTGGCTCACTTAGGGATTCCTTTTAGTTTACCTTGGTTTCTTCCATACTCCACCAGCCAAAGGGAGATACGGACAATGTCTTGCAAGACACTCTCAGGGAGGTGTTCCAAAATCATATCTTCCTGCGTATCAATCTCGTCATCCCCGCTGATCAGATCCAGGATGAGGATCGGAGGAACTGGCTTGGTGTGTCGTGTCATCAGACTGCGAAATTCTGACTCCAGAGATTCCTTCCCCCTCTCAAACAGGGATTTCTGGAGGAGAGAGGAGAAACAACCTCTCCCAATATCTTTAAACATCACCTAATCTCTAGTGTACCTAAATACTGTGTACCACTGACATCTCCTACCAAATGCAATGTAGCCTATTGTCAAAAGAGTTTTAAAAAGTAAGGAGTTGGGAAAAACAAAGTGGAAGAATTACTCTGCAGGGGATGAAGTTTTGTTCTGCTCAGCTGCAACCTCTCTAGCTGCTAAGGGAAAGGCAATAGCTATCCAGAGGGAGTTCTAAGCATTCACAATGAGCTGGAAAAATGGGGTCACATTCTGCTCTCAGTTACACTTCTGCAAATCCACCGAGTTCAATGCAATTACTCCAGGTTTACACTGGGATAATAGCAGATCTGGCCGATGGTATCTATAATAGGAGGTCTTGAAAGAGAAGAGGAAAGTGACATTTAAATAGAAAAGTTGAAGACTGCAGCAAGGATAATGCATAGAAGGCTACAGTGAGCGTACAGTTTCCATCCCTTCTTTCTGACCAATGGTCCAGCATTAGTGCTTGGACTAACGGATTCTGAAAGTACTGCCTCACCAAAGCGTCCATAGCCCAGGTAGCTTAACAGAAGCTAAGTTTAAAAAAAAAAAAAAGGGTCGGGGGGGAATCTTATGAATTGTTCTGATTCCTTTCTTGTTTCCCCCACAATGCTTCAGTTGGGACAGTTTCAGCAACTGAGATCTCAAAATGTTAGTTAGCAATTAATTCTTCAAGCCACGCGAAAGCTGGAATTTCAAGCTGCTTTCAGATAGTAAAGCCTTTTAGCTGTTCTTGTGACAGCAGCTGCTAAAATAATGCCAGAATTTAAGAGGTGGCACAGAGTGGGGAAGGGATCACAGGTGGTGGTGAAAGAATTCAAGATGGCAATGAGCATATGGGATTAATTTTAGAGTTGATACAGTATTTGATCTATTTTAGGTACTTATATGACCTCCATTACTACAGTATATGAATGCTTCATAATCTCATGTATTTATCCTCAAAACCCCCTGTGAGGCAGGCAGAGCTATTATCCTCACTGTACAGATGGAAATGGAGGCACAGAGAAGATAAGTGACTTGCTCAGGGTCACACAGGGAGTCTGTGGTGGAGCAAAGCCTTAGAAGGCCAGTGTGATGCTGTCTGCACAGAGAATGGCCGACACCTTGTCTCCTGACAACTGATGGCCTGGGCCCCTCCCCTGCAAAGGTGCCAACTGAAGGTGTTGGAGAACAAAGAAATCAGATGGCCTCCTGGCCGAAAAAGGAGACAAAGGCCAGAGGAGGGGCTGGAGAGTTTCAGTTTTGGAGCTGGCTGGGGAAATGGAGGGGGGCCCAGACAGGGCTCTGGCCTCCCTGCCTCAAGATGGACCTGACTTAGGGATCCTGTTTCCTGTACCTACAAGCTCTGTTCTGGACTGTGTTCCTGTCGTCTAATAAACTTTCTGTTTTACTGGCTGGCTGAGAGTCACGTCTGACTGTGGAGTTGGGGGTGCAGGGCCCTCTGGCTTCCCCAGGAGCCCCACCTATGCGGACTCACTCTGGGAAGCGCACGGTGTGAGAAGGGGATGCTGAATGCTCCGAGATCAGACCCAGGAAGGTCGAAGCTGTGTAAGCTTCTTGCCCTGGAGACAGTATGCTCACCGAGAGGAGGCATGCTTCCCCAGAGTCCTGACTGGCTTCATATGGAGTAGTTCCAGAGCCTTGCCCGGTGACTCTGTGACACCATCCTCTCAGTATCACCAGAGCTAGAGACTAATCTGTCGTGGCCAGGATTTATACAAACCCAAGGGAGTTAGGCACCCAAATCCCATTACATTTGAAGCACCTAACTCCCTTGGGCACCTTTGCAAATCCCAACCTATACTATTTAGCAATGCTCAGCGCTCTGTTTTCAAAGTGCATGAATGTTTGTTTCTTATCTTGGGGATTCATGGGCTACTGGACCATTACCTCACACTAGCAGTGTTTCATAATAATCCAGGGAATAAGCGTAGCAAATCCTGGGCGGTGGATTAAAGACATTTTCTATCTTTGCTAGGAGTAAGAAATAATTTAGGAGCATGCAAGGTACATGCTTTCAGCTATTGTAGGTCTTATTGGTACAGAATCCTAAGAAAGCCAACAGTCAGGAGGTAAAGCATTATCCTTGCTAACAAATCTAATTGGGATCCTAGGAGAACGTTCCTACAAACAAACCTCACTTTGCCACTATGCTGCAGATGTCAGAGAAGCAGATGCCCACACAAAGCCCCTGGTTTTCAAGCACACTACATACCACCCGGTTCAGTTCTGGGCTGTCAGGATTGTTGTCCTGGAAATATTCCACAGCTTTCTGGATTCTGGCCATGCAGCCCAAATACTCCTCTAGTCTCCCCGTAGGGCTGCAATAGAAATAGTGCACGCATGAGAAAGACACCAAAAACCTCAATGCCGGTTGAAACAAAACCAGTGAAGACCTCAACTCCACTTTCTTCACCACCACCCGAATTCACTAAGCAACTTGCAAAGGCTTGCTTTAAAAAGACCTGATTCAAGCAAAAACAGCAGCCCATTACAGTATTCCACAGTGCTATGAGACTGGAGTCAGTCTGCAGCCTCTCACTTCCCAAGCCAGCAATTGCTTCCTCAGTATTTCCACCAGCACACTCAGCCCTTGGTGGAGTGGGAGCATTTCATAAAGCATCACAGTAACTCCTCTGGGCAACCCAAGTGCAAGCATCACAGTAACCCCTCTGGGCAACCCAAGTGCAAGCAACACTAGCTCCATAAAAGGATGTCCATCCAGTCCACGTTGGCTGGAAAGATGGAGGTAACGACAAGGAAGCAAAGTACCTCTGTAGAAAATTTGGAGAATGGATAGGAGCTCCACACAGGGATCGGGTGCAGAATATGTAAGAGGACCCCAGTGTAGACGTGAGAGCAGGATTTTACCCTTAGAGGTAATGCTAAAAGTTCAGGCTGAGTTTCCTTTGGGGTAAGCACATAGGTATGTAAAAAATACAAAGAACAATAACAAGATTTTTGTGGAGACCTGCCCAATCAACTGCCCCTATTCAAAACAGACATGGGAGAAAGAGATCCAGTAGAGGAAAGTAGGGTCCTGCTACTTGACTCACCCTTCCTTTATGATCTTCTCTGTGTCCTTAGCCACATGGTAATAACTAATGACATGATCCAGACAGGACAGGGTCTTCTCAACATTCTCCTGCAGACGTTGTAGATTCTCTGTCTGCTTATGCACAGGGATGATGGAGTTCTCCAGCTTCATCAAACGGCTCTCAAAGGAGGAGAGGATGGAAACCTAAACCCCCCAAAAGGATCAAACAGCATGGAGTATTTCCTGCCACATAAAACACAACTGTATTGTGGGCTAGTAGTTAGAGCAGGGTACTAGGAATCCTGACTCCCAGCTTCTATTCCTGGCTCTGCCACTGGCTTGCTTGTCTCCTTGGGCAGGCCTCTTAACCCCCTATGCTTCAGCTTTCCAATGTGTAAATGGAAGTAATACTTATCCACCACATAAGCATATGGTGATGTTTAATTAGCATTTGTATAGCACTCAAATCATCACACAGAAGGTGCTATGGAAGTGCTACTATTTGACAACTTGGGAAACCTATCCAAAAGGAGACAAACTGTAGGTGCCTCAAGTCAGGGGAAAGGCTGAAGCAGAGCCTACCGAATGCTTTGTTCAATTGCACTGAGTACATATGAATGAATTTTTACAATGAAGAAACCATTTGACTGAGGTTCATAGCCCTGCTCTGCCATGGCTACTTGGTTGTCAAGAAACGCCAACTTTGCAACCTACTGAATTGGCGGGCAGGTGGCCTCAGCAAAAGGGGATGTTATGGAGGAACAAAGTTCGTCAAAACCCTTCCTTCTTTCTGCCAAGATCATCTCTGTCTTGTCTTTGTTCAGCACGATCTCTCAGCTTTCCCAATATCTAGCTGAGTTCAGATCCTGGGCAAAGAGCAGCTGAAGCTAAACTTCGGCAAGACAGCGGGGATACCGGCAGGAAAAGTATGTTAAGAACTCCCCTCCTCTATATCACCCCCTCTGTCAAAAGCTCCTGCCATCAGATCATCACAGAGGTTTACAATGTTAGGGTCATTTTGGACTCCATGCAACAGCAAACAAACCAAAAACAAGACGATTCCATCTGTATTCTGTCCAATTAGACTCAGATCTGGCTACCGTGATCCAGACTCAATTACTGAAATTGAAAAGTGTGTGTGTGGGGGGGGAATTCATAGGCACAGAATGCAGCAGCCCACCTGTTAAGCAACACGGATGTCCATGAGCACATCAACGGCTCCTCCCTGTGCATGGGCTCCCTAATTCATACCAAATCCAATTCTGGGCCTATGTTCTGATGCGATAGATCAATCACCTCTCCCTCCACAACCAGGATTACTAACATCAGCTACATTCCACTGGCACTACAAAACTGTCAGCCAACAGGGGAAGGCTTGTGAGCTTAGGAGACAGATCTTTCAGAGAGGAGCTGGACCTAGACTCCAGAACTCACTTCCAGATGAATTCAGAAAGACCACTAAGTACATTGTCTTTTCAGAAATAAGTGCAAAACTCATCTTTTCAACTTAGTTTTCCAATAGCTTTCACCCCTCAGCCCTGACACACAGAACATTAGCTGTTTTCCCCGCTGGCTGGAGAGAATTTATTTCTATTGTCGTATACTTGGGAGGCACTAAAATACTGAGATGAGGAGAACCATATGTAAACCTAGATAGATTAGATCAGATTGAAGGATCATTTGAACCCACGTTTCCAGAACTGACAAGCTTGTGCCCCAACACACTTTGTAACCTTTCCTCTTTCTTTAGATTAGATATCTTGAGGAAAGTACCTATTGAACCCACAAGTTCCTCAAACTGGCACAACCAGAGCTTCCAAAGAAACTCTCAGCAGAAAAAGCAACAGAATCAGAGACCAAGCAAAGCATATCCTATCTTTTTAACTTAATTTATGGGACTCTACCTACCATGTTTTTTGTGAGCTGATCACTTTTTTCAAGGCTCTCTCTTATAAAGGACAGCGTTTCTTCTTCCTGCCATTGGAATAAAGTAGAATTCATCAGTTCTGCATGATAGGTGAATTTCAAACCTTACCCAAAAGTGCAAAAAGGGTCAAAGAATACTTCTGTGCATTTCTAACTCCTGTTAAAGAAAATGGCAAGTAATTTAGGTTGAGTTTAAAACCACACGCCTTTAATTAGAACAGAAAACTTAACATGATACAACTTTTTTTTTTATTTCAATAAAGAGGTACCCTGGATTTAGACATTTCTCTCTGGTGTTATGAACTTAAACCCAACAAAATAGTGCTAGTGGGTGAGAATCAACTGATTAACTATAGGTTTTAATTTGTTTAAAATCAATTAACCCAGTGTAGCAAACCCTGTTAATTCAATTTATACCTGTCTTACGCCTGGTCTACACTACAAATTTAGGCTAATGCGAGTCACCTTGCATCGACCTCGTTGTGCGTATGACTACACTCAAGTTTGTCTCCCACCAATGTAAGCACCCCATTACGACAAAGCAATAAACACCACCTCCCTGAATGGCGTTGAGCCATGGTCAATGTATTGTGGTCGACAGTGCAAGCGTAGTCACCACCTGACCTATATCGATCTTAACAGTCCTCCAGCAGCTTCCCACAATGCTTGACATTGACCGCTCTAGTCACAATTGTGAACTCTACTGCACAGAGACCCAGAATCCCCACATTAAAATCCCACGTATTTCAAAATGCCTTTCCCTGAACACCCAGCTTGGCAAGCAAACCTAGCAGCTCTCCCTTGTTGTGTGCAACTGCCCAAGTGAACATGCTGGCTACACACGCTTGACACACTCCTGCCTGGAGCAGACAGGATGTCCTGGATCTCCTGGGCCGGTGAGGAGAAGAGGCTGTGAAGGCTTTGGAGCAGCCGTAGAAACGTGGACACTGGGGATGCAGGCGAAGGGGTATGACAGGGATCAGCAGCTGTGCTGCATGAAAACAAAGGAACTGAAGCAGGCATACAAAGTGGCCAAGAAGGCCAACAGTGGATCTGGTGCCAAGCTGCACACCTGCCGCTTTTACAATGAGCTGCAGCCATACTTGGCAGAGACCCATCAGCACCTTGCAGAGCACCATGGATACCTCAGTGGAGCTTGAGGCACAAACCCCTACCATGACCGGCAAAGAGGAGGAGGAAGAGGATGGGGGACATGTGACCTGGTGGTCCTGCTATGCCGCAAGCCAGGAGCCATTCGAGACTTCACTGTAGACTAGTCACTCCTGGCAGCCAAGCATGGGCAAGCCTGATGCAGGGGAAGAAACCTCCAGTGTGTAAATGTATTTCCCATTACAATCTTTCAACGAACAGATGGTGCCTGACCCCAATGTAGCAGGACACAGGTAGCAACTTTCCATTAATTTACTCATACTAGAAGAGGTAGCGGTTCAATAGAGGTCAAGTTGTTATTTGCTTTTCATTCCCCTCTTGGTTTGGGAGCGGGGGGCCTGAGGAGCAGTTTGTTCATGTACACAGGGATGTCCCTTGAATCCTGCTGAGCCATCTTGATGAAACTTTCATGGAGGTTCTCTGCAATCCTCTTCCTAATGTTTCTAGGGATGGCAGCCGTCTTTTTTCCTCTGCGGTAGGGCGCTTTCCCATGCTAGTCCGCAGTGACTTCGGCAGGCACCATTGCAGGCTAGTGTCATGTGGGCCTGGGCAGCTTCGGGACAGCTGAGCTCTCTGTGCCTTTGCTACCGTCAGGAGCAAGATAGCAGCTAAAACCACCGCCTGAAAACAGTGCCATTGCCCTGCACTCGCACCCAGGGAAACGGGCTGAAATTTTAGTGCTTCGAGTAACCGAACAATGGCTGGCCCCACACAGCAGCACTGGGCCGCAGCATTCCAAAGCCGAAGTGTCAATAAGCATGTCTTGATTAAAATTTTGGGGGAGCAAAGGGAGGGAGTTCTCAGTCTTAACTTTCACTTTCCTTTGTGATTATAAATACAAATGATACTTGTGTGTGCTTTATGTGTAGCTGCTCCCTTTGTGGCCTTGAGGGGTCCCCAAGGCCACACTTGGGAACACCCGACCATGATAAGAAGGAGAAAGAGGAGGACACGGAAGGACATGTTAGCGAGATCCTGCAAGCCAGGACTGCATTGGACTGTGAACAGAGTGTGTGGAGGGTGATTATTGCAGACAGTACGGGAGAGGGAAAGAGCAGACAGGAGAAAGGTGCAGAAGTTAGAGAGGCAGGTGCACCAGGAATAATGGGGCTTCTCCGGCAGCAAACACAAATGCTGCAGACTCTGGTGGACCTACAGGGCTTGCCTCCTTTTGCAACCAACAGGGAACTCAACTTTAGCACCTCCCTACACCTCCCTCAACATTCCACTTCAGGGACTTATCCCTACCCCTACCACTCAACACCGGAGGACAGTAAGGAGAACCATAGCTTCACCTACACTGACCTGTGAGAGTCATGGTTGCTGTTTGTGTAGCCAAAATGGACATGAATGTTCTTTCCCCCTTGTTAAATTCTGTTCCATTAATTTATTTTAGAAGTATTTATTGTACTTGTTTTTTATTGCATATTGTTTTTCTGCACTGATTTTGGTATGCAATCAAAATCTATTCACAACATCTGCTACAGAATGCCTAGCGCTAATGAAAGCACCCACTACTTCTTACAGTACAGGGTGACACAACTCACAGATTCAATGACAGTGTAATAATTATAAATGTACAGCAAGCACCATAAAATTAATAGGTGCATTAACAGATAGTGTTATATTCATAGCTGTACACCGAACATCACACAATTCCTACTTGTGGGGCCCTTCCTGGCCCCACAAACTAGCACAGGGCACCACACCACATTACTGTTACTGACTGTTAAAGTGCTCTTTACAAGGCCTCCCTCACCCACATAGCTCTGCATAGGTTTTCTAACTGCAGTTGTGTTTGGTTACAGTGGCATGCAGAGTTTATCTCCACCCCAGTGGCAACGTTTCCCTCTTTGCTATACACAACAGGCCACAAACATGCAGATACAACCACTGGGATATTTTTCTCACTGAGATCCAATCTTGTCAGTAAACAACATCAGCATACCTTCAATCTACCAAAAGCACATTTAACAGTCATTCTACACCTGCTGTGTCAGTAGCTGAATCTTTTGCAGGTGCTGTCGAAGTGGCTGGTGTGTGGCTCCATGAGCCAGGGGAGCAAGGCGAAGGCTGCGACCCCAAGATCGCTATTGGCATTTCAACATTGCCAATGGTAATCTGCCAGTCAGGAAAGAATGTCCCTGCCTGCAGCTTTCTGAACAGTCCTGTGTTCTTAAAGATGCGAGCGTCAAGCACCTTCCCTGACCAGCCAACACTGATGATGGTGAAGTGTCCCTGATGATCAACCAATGCTTGCATAATGCTTTAGTTGAGTTACTCTGTGGCAAGGTGAGCTGGTGCCAAAATAGGGACATGCATGCTGTCTATTGCCCACTGCTGTCCAGGAACCACATGGCTGAAAATCCATCTATGTCCTGCACATTGAGTAGCAGGAGACTGTTAATGACAGTGCACAGTTGCATGACAACAGCCCCTGCTGCGGATTTTTCCAAATCCAAAACAATTTCCCACTGACTGGTAGCCATCCGGCGTTGCAAGCTTCTACAGAGCAATCACCACTCACTTCTCCACTGTCAGTGTAGCTCTCATTCAAGTGTCCCTGCGCTGGTGAGCAGGGGTAAGCTCGGCACACGGATCCAGAAATGTGGCCTTTTGGATCTGAAAGTTCTGCAGCCAGCCACTGCTCATCATCCCAAACCTGCATTACAATGAGCTCCCACCAGTCAGTGCTTGTTTCTCAGGCTCAGAAGCGGCACTCCATTGTCTGCAGCTGCTTCGTGACCACCGCTAACAACTCTGAATGAATGTTCAATCTATTCCACAGCAATTTGTCTTCCACCAAACTGTCATGCCCCCCGTTGGTGTGGTTCTCTCTGAAGCTCTGCAAATACTGGAGGATCGTTCATCCTGGGTTTGCAAGCTCATGACAACAGCGCAGAGCTGCGTGGGCTCCATGCTTCCATCAGCGATGATGGACAGTGAGAAGTGCCGCATGGGTTTGTGGGATTTTTTTAAAAAAAGCGTGAAAATTATGGGATATGGATGGCATTATGGGCTGGAGAAAGTTGCTTGATGGAAACTTGACCCCTTGCTCCCAGCCACCTCTGCATGACTCATTTCTGCCCCAGCACGTATTGCCACAATTTCACAAAAGACAACAAGCTGGATGATGGCAAGTTGCATATTGGGATGCCTGTCCATGGTGCACCACATTGTGCATCGAGCCAAGCACTCTTGGGTGAGTATGTGCAGTGATGACACCAGCACAAAAAAGATATACTAACTGTGGTGGCTTTAAGCTGATGTAACTTGTGTCAACCAAAGTTTGCAGTGTAGATGTGGCTTATCAAGTTAGTTTGCACCTGTAAATTTAGGCAACAGACACAAATTAAACCATTTTTAATCTGATAAAATTCTGCCCACACAGGGGTTTGCACCAGTTTAACTAAACTGGTTTAACTCCAGGGTAAACCATTCTTTTTTTGTCAAGGGAAGAAAACAATAACAATAATGATGATAATAATAAAGTAAACAACAACATTTTGTGGTTCTTTCAAAAGCATCTGGCAGTCCAGGTTTGGCCCCGGCCCACCTATTGACTATCCCTGGTTTAACTGATCTTAATTAAACCACTGCAAGTTGTGCCTGAAACAAGGCTGGGGAACAAGAGTGAAACTGAACTGTCAATTGTCATTGTCCAGGACAGTGGTCCCCAACCTTTTTGTGGCCTGTAGCACATTCATGTTTTCAGAAGAGTGCGGCGGGCACCAACAATTTTTCAAGGCTTATTTTGTATTTGTACATTAAATAATACGAAAAAACATCATATTTAATATTGCATAATATATGAATCCAGAGAGAAGAAAGAAGCCGCGAGGACAGAGAACACCAGCGCCCGCCGCCCCAGAGTACTCTATCCCCAGTAGGTGCGGGGCCGCGGCTTCTCTCCAGCTTAAGCCGTAGCCCCGCGCCGGCTTGGGACCGAGAACACCAGCGCCCGCAGCCTGCAGCCCCGGAGTTCTCTGTCCCCGGTAGGCGCAGGGCTGCAGCTTCTCTCCCCGGCTGGGCACTAGGCGGGTGCACATAAATGCCATGGCGCCCACGGGCACCGCATTGGGGACCACTGCTCTAGAGAGAAGGGCTGTTCCTAGGGAGCGGAGCTGTCCAGGGCAGGGCTCAGGGGGCTCCCCAGGGAGTCTCCCTAGCGCAGGTCAGTCGCAGCGGGTTGAGCTGTCCGAGAGAGGGGCAGTGCCGGGAGGAGGGGGGTGGGTTGCTGCAGCTGCACGGGGTGTGTGTGTGTCACGCTCTAAGGGAGGGAGTCTTTCAATGGGGGGCTATTCAGGGGGTGTCTCTGGGGAGTTGGAGCGGTCCAGGGGCGAGGAGTTTGGGGGGGTGGAGGATCGGGGAGGGGTATGTCAGGGGGAGTCTCAGGGAGGGGGTGGAGCTGTCCGGGGGGCTCCAGAGGCTCCGGGGGATGTGTGGCGGCCCACAGAGAGCCGGACCCCTGCGGGCTGGCCGGGGAGTGAGGTGGGGGTGCCCGGGACTCCCCGGGACGGGCCCAGCCCAGCGCCCGCCTCTACCTGCTTGAGCTTGTCCTCTATCTCCCTCCTGCGGACGGAGGCCTCCTCCGGAGGGATCATCCTACCCCGCCCTGGCGCCGGCGCTGCCGCGGGACTGCTGGGAACAGCCAAGGGGCACCAGCCTGCCAAGTACCCCCGAACACTGCCGCGCCCGCCGCTATCAGCTTCCCCGCCCCCCACTTCCGCCTCACGCCCACGGCCGTCAGCGCCAACCCGCCATGTTGAGCGTGGCAGACGGTGATGCGCCGGCGCCCTTCCACAGGCAGCCATCTTGAGAGTGGTGGGAATCAGTACGCATGCGCAGCTGGAGGACCCTACGGGGTGGCTCCTCCCGAGCAGCAATACGCATGCGCTCCTCCAATAGGCGCCATATTAAGAGTGGCAGGCAGTGGAATGGCTTTTCAAAGACCGCCATGTTGGGAGTGGCATGTTGGGTCTCTTTTGCTATCACTAATGCCTGGGATAGGAATTAGGAGGAGGTACGTATTACATCCCGACCCCCTGCACCATATCACTCCGCCTCCTGCTAACAGCGTGATTGGCTGTGGTAGATCACTGTCCTGCACCTATAGTCTCCACTCCATTACACCAGTTTAACTACCCCAGTGCAGTTTCTCCACCGTAATGGAGTGGGGGGATTAGGCTCAAAAGATCCTGCATAGATCTCAAAAGCCAGTGCCCATTTTTAAAAGATCGTGTCCCCTTCTGTTACACAATTAACATTCTCTGCAGTTCCAGGGGGCAGTTATGTGACTATTAAGATGTTTTAGGATCAGGCAACCTTCCCTTTTAAAATACCAGTTGAAAGTAAGGAGGAGAAATGTTGACTAGTGATTATAGCAGGGATCTGGGAGTTAGGGCTCCTGGTTTCTTTTTCTAGTTCTGCTACTTATTTGGGCGCAGTCACTTGATCTGCTTTTGGCTCTGTTTACCCAACCTCTTGCTTTGTTCTTCAGTTTACCCTATTGCAAAGTGGGTATAATACCACCCTCACAGACACGTCACAAAGATTCATTAATACTCTTTAATTCTCCGAAAACCGTGGATGGAAAGCGCTGTCAAAGTGCAAAGCTGTATTATTAATATCACCGTGTGTGAGTTGTCTGTGGCACTGCAGCTACAAAATCGTCAGCTAAAGGTAGGATGACCAGACAGCAAGTGTGAAAAATCAGGGCAAGGGGTGGTGGGTAATAGGAGAGCGTATAAGAAAAAGACCCAAAAATCGGGACTGTCCCTATAAAATTGTGACATCTGGACGGTCACTTTAGCTAAAGGCCAGGGGTCAGGATTTCCCCCTCAGGGCTTGGCTACTGCCACGGAGGCACACAATGCCAATTTATGGGGGTTACACACTGTACTCCCTCCACATGGAGATGAGAGTAAGTCCCTAGACATTCTCTTTCATTTTGGGAGTTCGCATCAGCACACTCACCTTCTCTTGATAATTCTCCTCCCTGACTGGCTTGCCTGATACAGAGATGCTCATAAGATACTATGCTGAGGAGGGGTGCAAAAGAACCTAGCGAAAGCACACATACAAGGACAGATAGACAGCATCTCCCAAGAGCATCTCATGGCCTCTAGCAGCAGGTCTTGATTCCTTCGGAGCCTTCCAAACTGAAAGCCATACAAGAAACACACATCAAATACTGGCGCTGTGATAATGAGAAGAGCAATTTCAATGGGACAAAAGATCAGCCACATGCAATGAATTCCCAGAACCATTAAAGTCTGAGAACTACGTGTAAAATGCAGCACATCCACCAGATGTCCCCAAGCACCAGCTTTCCTCCTTTTGCTGCTTAGTAGAGGAGAAAAAGGGGGAGTTATACAGTAGAGCAGCGGTTCTCAAACTGTGGGTCGGGACCCCAAAGTGGGTTGCAACCCCATTTTAATGGGGCTGGTATTAGACTTGCTGGGGCCAAGGCCGAAACCCGAGTCCCAGACTCACTGCCCGGGCCAAAGCCTGAGCCCCACCCAGGACTGGCTCCAGGCACCAGCTAAAGAAGCAGGTGCTTGGGGCGGGCAATACCAAGGGGCGGCACTCCAGCTGCTATTGGGGCAGCACGTCCGGGTCTTTGGTGGCAATTCGGTGACGGGTCCCTCAGTCCCTCTCGGAGCGAAGGACCTGCCGCCGAATTGCCACCAAAGAGTGGAGCGGCGCGATCACGCTGCCGTGGCTTTTTTTTTTGCCGCTTGGGGCGGCAGAAAACCTGGAGCCGGCCCTGGCCCCACCAGCCAGGGCCGAAGCCTGAGTGCTTCAGCCCTGGGTGGTGGGGGTCAGGTTACAGGCCCCCTGCCTGGGGCTGAAGCCTTAGGCTTTGGCTTTGCCCCCACCCCTTTAGGGTGGCGGGGCTCGGGCTTTGGCCCCTGGCTCCTGGGGTCATGTGGTAATTTTTGTTGTCAGAAGGGGGTCGTGGCGCAATGAAGTTTGTGAACCCCTACAGTAGAGTCTCTAGGGCTAGCCTGGAACCAAAGAAACAAAAGAGGAATTTCCAGCTATTAGCCAGAGCAGCCATAGGGGGAATATTGTTTTGGGCAACTTGTCCAAGCCAAGCCAATCCTCCAACACCCTTCACCGCTCATGTGCAGCATGTGCCAACTGTAATTTATTTGAGACATTCCTTTGGGGGATGGAGGGAAAAGTCTTAATGTCACAGATCAAGGTAAATATTATGTCGTAAGCTATTTAGCAAACAATAATGCTAATATACAGGGAAGTGGGAACTACATTACTTGGCTGAGAAGTCATTGGCAGCTAGAAACATAGCATAAAGAGGGGAATTTCCCCACCTTGGTCCCCGATAAATGAATCGGCACATCATGGACTGCCCAGTTCCCTGAATCCATTACTGGGGAAGGGAGCTGTATTGTAATGATTAGAAGGAAGTCTGAGGTGTTTTCTGTTATTAAATCAGATTTGGAGCAGGGACTGTAATTTACTATTTGTTTATACAGCACCTAGCACAATGGGGCTATGACCTAGGGGAGGCTTCTAGGCAATACAAAATTGTAATACAATAAAATAAAAAATAATATTTTGCCCTTCACAGCATCTCAAAATGCTTTACAAATAAATCACAGAGTATGTCAGGCCCCTGGGGGGGTAGGAATTATTGTCCCTATTTTCCTGAAGGAAAAACAGAGCCAGAGAAAGATTAAGTGACTTGCCCAAGGTCACATAGCAAGTCAATTGCAGAGATGAGGACCCCTCCCAGCTCCAACCATTAGAAAGCATTACCTCCCAAGCAGAAAGGACACCTTGCCCCTATGAGCATCCATCTTCTCTGCTCCACAGGGAGCTGGGTAGGGGAGTTAGATTTATTTGCACAGATGATGCCACACTGTTGGCACCAGACTCACTTGCTGCCCTCATACTGCTCCCAGCAACCAAGAATGTTGCCGTTTATGGGGCGTTGCCCTTTCATCAGGACACCATCCAGTCGTTTTTGGTTGTTTGCTTTTTTATTTTATTTGCAGCTAGTAAAACCCTCTTAGAATCTTGAGGGAGAAGGGAAAAGTCCCCTTGCCTTATTCCTTCAGTTGGCAAACATTGATTTCCCCACCCCGGTGTTTTGGATGGAGCTGAAAGTAAACCAGGGGCTGTCTTTGTTCAACGACAACTTCAGCATCTATTACAGAGCACCTTATCTTGCTGCAGACAGCTGTGTTTGTGCACCCGCTTCACTGAATGGGATGTGTACAACAGTGTGTTTTGCCTGTGAAATTACCCAGCTGTGACCATGCAGACATAGTGTGCAGGTTCTGCTGAGGTTCCTAGTTTGGAGACTTTGGCCTATGTGTGTATGGAGAAGAACCTCTCTCCAGATCCCCCTGCGTTGGTTTGGTGCCCGCATCAGGTTTCAGATACCTCATATTGCTTCTGCGACAAGCTTTGTCCTACAGATATTTGAGACATTAATGGGAACACAGAGATGTCAGATCAGTTCCTTTTCCCCCCAAATGGCTGCTGTCGATAACAGCCCTTCTGCCGCTCTGGCTGCATAAGCAGCATCCTTTATGTCAAAGCTTCCAGTCTCGTCCAAAGGAAAGCACAAGCTGAAAGGGCTACTGATGAGAGCTTTCGAAGTTCCATCTTTTTTCTGCACCATGCAATGATATTACTGTATGTTTGCTCCCCTCCCACTGTCCCACCGCCTTCCCCCTGCCCTCCACTAAGGGACTTGGATGCTAGAGGTGCTGGCTAGACTGTGGCCCCCTTGACATCAGCCTTTTGTTTGAGGATCTTCTGAACAGAGCTTTATGTCTGTCCTGAAAGACCAGTGAAAAGGCTCTGCTCACTCCCTGTGGAATTACTTGGCCCATTAAGGGAAAGAGGTGAAGCTGGGGTCAGATGCCAGAGAGAGCGGCATAGGCCATTTCTCAGGAGCCGACCCTGCCCCCTTCTCGTGGCCTCCTTACCAGGCAAGCTTGCTGTTTTCCTTGTAGGAAGGAATTGAATTTGTGTTGGAGAGTTTGGGATGGAGGGTTTGGAGCTTCTGAGCTGATCTTGTTTTCACAAAGCCCTTAGGAAGCACCTGCCAATAATCAATTGGGCACATAATCAGGCAAGCGTAGTCAATAAACGTACAATGACCAGATAATCACAAATCATCGATAAATCACCAGTCCAAACACAAATCACAGATATAGCGCCACATCAAAGATAAGACTTCAGATCAAACACTGAGTGTTGGTAAAACATGCTTTCATTGAAGGAACAGCTAAGGAGTTAGTAAAAACACCAGTAATTTCTAAAAAATTTGAAATTAAAATATGAAGGCCCAGGGCACTGGGTCGCTTAGGGGATTTCATCTCCAGGCCTCCAGATTCAATCCGTCCCACACTGGTAATGACTGAAAGCTGTCACCTTCGATGGCTGTTCTGTGGCCTATGTGAAATGAGTCTCAGTCCTGTTCCCTGGTGCAGAGGTGACCCCCCCCCCACAAACCAAACTACTGTCAATTGTTGTCCAACTTAGCAGGGAGAGCAAGGACTGCAGGGCCCATGAGGACTGAACCCCCTGGGTGCATGTTGGGTGGGGCAGCCTAAACTATGCAAGAAATTCCAAGGAAAAGATTTCAAGGGGTTAAATATAAGGGTCCCAGCAAAGTGACAATAACCCCTGTTGCAACCAGCACATACAGGCAGATTAAGTGCTGTGTCTGGATTTCGTGCTGGTGAAAGGGGCCTGCCGGACAGACCTGGAGAAGGAACTCTTTTCTCCACAAAACAGGCAGGGCAGGGCAGGGCAGCAGCAGTGCCAGCTTCCCCCATGCTGGCCTATTTAAAGGAAATAGTGACAAGCAGGGAAGCTCTCCCTGCACCAGCCAAGGAGGAGGGGGAGCTGTGGGGATGCACCGCTCCCCCAAACCAGGGCTTTCAGACCAGGAATGGGAGCTCTTCTCCCACTGCGCCCCCTTTCTTTAACACCTGCGCAGTCCTGACCCTGGGGGACCCCCTGGTCTGAGAGGGGTGTTCAGTCTCCAGGCCCCATTGAGTATTTGGCTTCTGCTGTTCTCCAGCCAGTGGCAGGGCTGAGTCCAACTGGCAGGCAAGGATTCAAAAAAGGCAGAAGAGCAAAGGCCGCCTGTTGCCGTGCCCTAGCCCCTTTTCTCTGCCTCTCCTCAGCTTTGTTCTCCAATCTCTTGCGTGGACCAACCTGCCAAACCACCCAAGAGAGGGAAACTTCTTGACCACAAGCTTCTACCTGCTTGGCCAAGGGGAAGGAGGTGGAAGGCCAGGAACACAGTTATGAGGCTGAGCCTGTTTTGGATCCATTGTCTCCAGAGGAGAGACATGCAGGGCGGTAACTCTGGGGAAATGGGAGGGGGAGGAGTGAGCAAGGCCTACATGTTTCTTGAATCTTAAAGGAGGAGGAAACACTATAAAGGCCAAATTCTTGCTGGTGCCCCAGCAACGAAACTGCAGTTGCTTGTAGGAATGGGAGGTCAGGGGTGGAGAGTCAGCGGAAATTGAGTGCCCCCATGCTGGCCCCTCTAAGAGTCATGGAGAAGCCACAGATCTTCCATAACCGGAGGGGGCATTGCAGGATATGCCCTAGAGTGGTCTAGAGGTCAAGGGGCTTGATCCACATATTAGTGTGTGGCAATGAACCGGCAATGGCCTTTCCGCACAGCCCCTGGGTCCACTTAGAGGCCTGAGGGAGTTGGCAGCCTCTTCTACTGGAGCTGGTAACTGTTTGGGGGCTGAACTTGGGGTCCCTGTATGAGCAGTACCCTACATGACCACACAGGTACCCTGGGCCACCAGTGGGAAGCAGGAAGTACCAGTGCCTCCTCTGGAACGATTTCCAGTCCCTCTGTGGGTCAAACAGCTGTGGCATTCTAGTTTGGGAACATCCTTAGAACCCACTCCCATCTTCAGTGCAAGATTGATCAATTGCATCCTAATGACTTTTTTCCACCAAGGATTTTCTCAGTAACGAGCTGCGGTATTTAGACTACTTTTGTCTCCATGAAAACTGTCCTGCAGTTTTGCAGGGGGCAGGACTCCCCCAGGCATCTCTTCCAGTCCGGTAGAGCAACTGATACTGACTTGAGAGGAACCTTTCTGCAGAGTGAATGAAAGTAGGAGACACATTGATTCAGAATTGGCCAGGGGATGTCAGCAAGGGGGCTTCAGCAGAATGCCAAGTCATCGGGGAAGCCTCCTTATTATCAGGCAGCATGAGGGGGAGAGGGAAAGAGCAGCCCTCCTTGTTATTGCAGGAGTCGGGGCAGACTAGTCCAATTAAGCTGAATAATAATACTGTGGGGCCTCTGTGGTTGCTTGATTGCGGTGCAGGGAGCAGAGCTTTCCAGTGTCACTTGCAGAGCAGCGAGACAGGTGACCGTGCGCACGCATAGCCGAAGCGGCAGCGTTGGGAAACAGGAGGAAGTAAACAGAGAAAATGGTTCTGAATGAGAATCTGTTCCTCGGTATCGTTTGGCCAGGGGCACCCGTTGCGCAAGAGTAACGATTTTGTTTGCAGGGCGTGTTGAACAAAGATAGAATTGATATGTTGAAAACGTCACTGCCTGGGATGCTGTGGTCAGATCAGGGCTCAGTAGCTCTGATCATGCAGTCTGGTTCAAAACAGTCACCACTGTCGGGCTACTTAAAGGGCCCCGTAGCTTAGATACAACTTTTAAAGGTAGGTTACAATAGCAAGTGTCATAGGCACAGGGAGGCAGGTAGAAATTTTAATATTTTATACTTCTCTAGCATTTTCCATCCAAGGCTCTGATGGCACTTTGCAGACATTTAGGGTGACCAGACAGCACATGTGAAAAATCGGGACAGAGGGTGGGGGGGTAATAGGAGCCTATATAAGAAAAAGACCCAAAAATCGGGACTGTCCCTATAAAATCAGGACATCTGGTCAGGGCCGGCTCTAACTTTTTTGCTGCCCCAAGCAGCAAAAAAAAGCGCCGCCCCGCCAAGCCCCCCCCCCCCGCCGAGCGCTACGTCGCCGGAACCCCCCCCCAGCACCGAGCCCCCCGCCAATCCCCCGCCGAGCGCCGCGCCACTGGAGCGCCCCACGGAATGCCACGCCGCACTGCCCCCCCCACCCCAAGATTGGCCGCCCCTTACCAGGTGCCGCCCCAAGCATGTGCTTGGTTGCCTGGTGCCTGGAGCCGGCCCTGCATTTGGTCACCCTACAGACATTTATGAATTCTGCCTCACAGGAAGGTATAGTTTACAGATGGAGAAACGGAGGCATGGAGCAATGAAGTGATTTGCCTAGAGCCGCACAGTAACTCAGTAAGAGAGCTGGGAACGGAAGCCAGATTTCTAGCGCTCCCTCTCACGTTCCCAAGGGCTGCTACGCAAAGGATATAGCTTTGATCAGAATCTGGCAAAACAAACCAAGTATTAGTAGCTCCAGAAGTGAATGGTTTCCTACCCTTATATTATGGTTAAATGTCTTCCTAGTATCATGGAAGGATTCTTGCTTAAAACTGATTACTTCTTTACTGCAAAATTAAATATGCTACAAAAAGTGCTGCAGTTCCTGTAGGCCCTACACACACCGCAATGTAAGCACGCGATGACTGCAGAGGAGCACGTGTGGATAGATATAGCGGTATATGTGAAATTTGACAATGCCCTTTTGAGTGCTGAGATTCCAGGTTTCCCAGTATGTTACAACGAGGAAAGATTAGGGCAGCGAGAAGTCTACAAAAGGCTTTTGCATTTGCTGTGGGAGAGGAGAGAGAAAACAGAGTCCAGAGCAGCCAGGATTAACATAAAATTACAAAACCTTCATTATTGCTTGAAGGGACGTCCCACATTGGGAGCGCTCCCCCACCTCAGATTCCTCCTCCCCTTCCTGCGTGACCTCCTGATGCCCTAGAATGATAGAATGCGTGGGAACAACCTCCCCAATGCCACCAACCACTGCTTCCCCATGCCCCCCCCCCCCCCGTTTTACCCACAGACACAGAGTCTATTATCCATTTCATTGTGTCATCCAGATTTCACTTGCAGACACAGGGTTAAAATAAGAGTGTGTGTGTCTGTGTGTGTGTGAGAAAGAGAGAGCGAGCATACAGGTGTGTGTATGGGAGCAAGACAGACAGAGTGCATGCAGGAGAGCGTCCATGAATTTGGAGGTGCAAATGTTAGAAGGGAACCATCCTTCCTGTTAAAGTCCCTTCTGGGATTGTTATTTATAACATCTCCTCACTGGAAGCTTGGAGCTATATTCAGGCAAGGCCAGGCACCTATAACTGCCTCAAGGTGCTGAGCCCCACACGTGAGAGTTGCAGGTGCTCCCCAATTCGGGGTTCAGACCTGTCTCACTCAGGGCACGTCTACCCTATAGCTGGAGGTGTAATTTCCAGCTTGAGGAGACATACCTGCGCTAGCTCCGTTCAAGCCACTGTGTTATAAATAGAAGTATAGTCATGGTGGAGGGAGAGGGGCTAGTATCCGGAGTATTATCCCAACAAGAAACTAGGTATGTACTCAGGATGCCAGCCTGTCCTACTGCTTGTGCTGCTGCAGGTACACTCCACTTGTAGTGTGCTAGTGCGATCAGAGCTAGCGCAGGTATATCTGCTCGAGCTGGAAATTACACCTTCCCCCTCCAGTGTAGATTTACCCAGGGGCTATAAGGGCCTGGTCCAAAGCAGAGAGAAGACAATGGATGAAGGATCAAGAGATGGCCAAGTCCACTTCTCCTCCACTCCCTGCTCCAAATGCCGTAGCTAGGATCAAGCGTCCCCTCCCCCACCGGCCCCCGTTGACAAGAATTAGGGACAGAAGCAGCAAGAGATGTCAGGCCCTGGGCAGAGCAGATGTAAGGGAGGAGCAGAATTACAAAAGACAGGTGCAGAGGCGGTGTCCCAAGGCAGCACCATGATGGGACAATGAGAGAGCAGCCTGGACCTGGGAGCAATCGCAAAGTCCAGGAGCTCAATATGGAATGGCTGCTGGCTCACCTGCTAAATAGTTTCCCCCAGGCTTAAGCTCTGTACAGACTCTCTCTTCAGTCTCGCTGGCAGCGTATAAATAAATGTAGTGCTGGTGAGATTTGCTAGGTAGGCAGCACTGGAGAATGTGATGCACAGAGCAGGCAGCAGTGAAAGTTTCCCACTGCCCCATCTCTCACTGAACTCTGGGTAAGGGGGTGGTGCAGTTGCCACGTCAATGGCATCTTGTGCTTCAGTCCTGTGGTGATGGTGCATTTGGGGGGGGGGGACCTTCGTCTCCTGGGAAATGAACTGAGACCACAAACTCATTGACACGGGAACCCGAATAGGACTGAGAAGATAGCGGGTTTTGGATACTACTGACCTGGACTTAAACTGATGAGCAGTAAGCTGCTGAGAGAGGCCATGGCCAGTGATCAGAGCACTTGCAAGGGATTCACTTTCCTACTCTTTAAAATTTGGCTGGGACCTTTTCTTCCAGCGTGGTTCAGACCGAAGACCCTCAGTGGTCCCTAAGTGTGGGATTTGTGATAGGTATTAGTCTCCCAATGAGCAAGGGTGGAATAGAGAGCAGGGTTTGGCACACTGGCTCCAGGCAGTTAAATTCTAC
Organism: Chrysemys picta bellii; assembly: GCF_011386835.1. NCBI lineage: Eukaryota > Metazoa > Chordata > Testudines > Emydidae > Chrysemys > Chrysemys picta. Next base: position 41,897,792 of record NC_088802.1, on the reverse strand, counting down.
AATTTATTGGTGTAACAATTCCCTCACCATGGGCATCCAGTGGAGATAGAAACCTAGACCTTCAGCTGAAACGCACAGGTCTCCAACACAGAGATAGAGGAGTGACTTCATGGTAGTAGTAGTAGGCAGTTATCCTCTTTGTGGATCAGCCACTAGAGGGGAACACAACCTATTTAGCCAGAGTGTTACCATCAGTACCGTGGGTTCTGAGTGACTGGTTAGCAATGGGATCCCTCAGGAGAACCTGAAAATCCATCATCCAGGGCCCCGCTCCTGTGCTCATTGAAGTCAATGGCAAAACTCCAGCAGTGACAGGATGAGGCCCTGTATGTGGATTAGCTCCCTATGACAAAATATTCTTGGCTGGCCCCTGAGGAAGAGCCCAGGCTGATATCCCAGAATGAACCCCAACTACTGCATTACAGGCACAAGCTGTGGTCTCCCTCCCCTGGGCTTTATTTGCCCAGGGAATTACAGTCCTGCTGGAAAAGCCTTCCCTCTGCACTGATAGCTGCCTGCATAGTGGTCCCTAAATGACTATTTGTAAATGAATGATCAGGATTAACTAGCCTCCGCTTTACAGTGTTTACTTAGTGTTCGGCCCCCTGCAACTCTGAATCCTCCAGCTATGCTGTCCAAGGTCCAGGAGCACAGGCAGATCCCATCAGCAGGCAGCGATGAAGAGATTTGGGAGGCTAGAAATAACCCCTCCCCCACTTGCCTTTCTCCTTAGAGACGGGTATCTGTCAGGGTTCCTGGGACCACCAAGAAGCCAACCCTATACAAGAGAAGAATGAGATGCTAATAACTGCCCCAAATCCCATGTGCACAAGCCAAGAAAGGTCTGAAGGTCTCCGATCCAAAATGCTTTGGAAGGAAATTCCCAACCAGACTTGAAAGAGAGAGTCTGATATCACTGGTTGCATGAGTGTGAGTGAGGGCAGGATCTGGTCCCGCACGTAGAGTAGCTACCGCACATGGTGCTGCCTGGATTTTATGTTAGGTGAGATGCTGAATCACAATGTCCATCACTGTGCAAATCTGTGTCCCATCCTGCAGTGACCCAGAGGGGAGGAAAAAGTATTCCAGGATGACCTTTCCAACCCTGATATCTATAGATCAAGTAGACTTTGGATCACAGTAAGGGAAATCAAATTTCAGAAAGCCATAGAGATGAGTGTTTATTTTCCTAGTGTCTGCAGTTTTAAAATAAACTACTCTGCAAAGTGGGTCCAAACTGCCAGCTCTTCTCATTCCTCAGGTTCATTGTAACCACTGACTTGTCTGCCACATTCCCTGTCCTGTGGCTGGTGAACACATCTCATTTCATTGACAAGGCAACAGGCGCCAGTAGATATAGAACTAGAGGGGAATCAGGAGTCCTAGGTTCTATTCCGGTCAACGCCACTGACTTATTGTATGACCCCGGGCAAGTCACTTCATCTTTCTGTGCCTCAATTTCCCCTCCTGTAAATTTCAGAGATCTCTGGAGGAAAAAGATTATTATTTCCCATGTCCACTAGAGCCTCCTCTAACACTTTCTCTTTGTTTTTATCTGCTCGTTTGTTTTTTGTTGTTACTAGTTCCAGAGACTGCGGCCTGACCTCACACACAAATTGCAACCTAAATTGATACCTGCTGAGTTAAGAGGGCCCACCCAATGGGGTGACACCAGCTTAACTAAATCAATTTAGCAACAGATCAGTGCAATTCTTGTGCACCGCGCAGGCCCCTGAATCAGAAAGGGAGACAGGCAGCCAGGATCCAGCCATTTGGGGTTTCACAGGTCGAAATCAACACCATAAACTTCTAGGGCAGGATTGTCGGTTCTATTAAGGCCCCTTTGCATTATCCTGGCAGCACAAAGGTGCTTGAAGTGGCTGTCAAGTTGGCAGTGTAAAGGCTCCTTAAAGCATGTAACTGAGAATCAGGCTCCTAGAGTTGCCACCGCTTCAGTTTTTACTCCAGTTCAATCACAGCGCTAAAGCATCTGAGCAACGGTGATCTATTGTCTTAGGTTTTTAAAAAGTACCATGGCTGTGCATGGTGCCTTAGAGGCAAAGAGAAGAACAGGTCCCATGCAGGGTACATTTTGGAAGCAATATGCAAGGATATAACCATGTGACTCTCACTGATGCCAAGTGGAGTAGGGTCCAATTTCAAGTGAGTTAGGAGGAACAGCAGAATATGTGGGCTACAGTTTTATCCTGTCTCTATATTGCAGGCAGGCATGGCTTGGATTTGCCTCCGTCACACAGAAGCGCCTGGCTTTTGAGCATGGAAGGCTCTGGGTGAAATTCTGGCCCTAGTGAAGTTTTGCCATTGACTCCCAGGGGCCAGAATCTCCTCCTCTTTCTCTCTCCCGGGGTTTCCTATCGCGCCCCTCACCATAGTGTCTGAGTGTTATGGCAGGCTCCTTTAACGTGGTGGAAGTAACTGCAAATCACGTTCCATCCAGTGGAGCTCAGTGACCTTTGGATATTTATACATTCCTCCCTGTTAATGTGTCTCATACCAAATGCTGCTGGAGCAAACCATTACCTCCCGCAAACACAGTACACTTGTGGCCATGGGGGTCACCTCTCAGATTCCTCCGGCCAATTCATCAGTGTCCATCTCTCACGTCCTCCCCCACGCCATCCTTCTAGTCTACAAAAGAGTGTGTGCACACCCACACAAACAGATCTCTTCGTTCCCATGCACAAGCAGATGGGCGCACACACCCAGAGATTGCTTCTGCACGAGCAAACAGCTGTAATTCCCCAATGTTGCAGCACCATGGGTGCTAACTACAGTGTAAGTGCTGGTGTGGCTAGGACACAGGCTTTTGTAATCACCATGTGGACCCTGCCTCCTTACCGCTCCCACCTCTGAATACGGCCCTGCCTAGGCCAAAACAGGTTCAATCAGAACTCAGGAAAAAGTCATGGGCTGGGAATATTTGTAAAACCAGGCTCATATTCAAGGTCCCAGGCTTGGGGTGGCGGGGGGGGGGCTACAGCATTTTGATGTTTGAGTACAGAACAACATAGCAGATCCACCTATGAGCACTTTTCCTGCTGTGGCTGGATGTCTCCAGATACAGTAGTGGGGTCTCACATCATTACTGCCATTTTGGCCTGGGGCTAGCTGCTTGGGTGGGGCACTCAACCAAACCAGGCTAGCTTGTCATGGTCCAGCGGGTCAGGCACCAGGAGACTGGGATCTATTCACGGCTTGGCTGTGGGTTCTTGGGCATGATATTTAGCATCTCTGTACCTCACTTTCCCCACCTGTAAAATACAGGTAAGAATACCAACTCCTGCCGTTATAGTACAAACATATGAAATCTGGGATCAATGGCATGAAAAATGGTATATAAATGCTATGTATGATCATCACGGAGTTGTGACGTGAGCTTGCACGGTGACACACCGCCACCATCACGGTGAGGAAGCTCTCATTCTGGTGGGCTGGGTTTAAAAAGCAGTCCCTAGTGGCCATGGTCATTTAGACCCTTACAACTCTGGAGGGTGTTCTGTCCCATGGTTTCAAACTCATTCCTTATCCTACAAGAGGGATGCACCAGAGCCCTGAGAGCTCCATTCTACTCTGAGTGTGAACAGCATCGGGAGGTCTATGTTCATTCCATCTCAGTGGTTTCCAGGGGCAATGTGCTCAGTTTACAAGCACAACCAGGTTTTCTTCTAACTACTAGCCCTGCAAACTCCCCCCGGGACATGAAAGTCAAGCTGGGTAGTTGTAGCTTGTGCACCCACACCAGTAATGTTCTCCATCCAAAAAGAGCGGACTCCTCTGTTGATGATGATGCACAAGCCAAAATAGAATCCAGCTCATTCTCTGCTAGACTAACAGGTGTAAAACCCAGCAGAAACCTATTTTCATAAGGAAGGAAAGCAGCCTGGACTATGAATTAGAAGCAGGTCTAAAGTTTGCCAGAGTTCAGGGTGGTTGGCTCCAAGGGGTTGGTTTGGATCATTTCAAAGAACAGCGGCCAGCTGCAAAGTTCAGGTTTGGAACTAATCTTACCCCAGCTGCAAAGGGGGTTGAACCTGATTCTCCTTTGAATCCACCCTGGGCCTGATTCTCCACTGCTCTGTACCTTGCGTAGCCACGTACACCTGGGCATAGAGTTAGCACTCTTGAAGGTGCCTACTCAAGGTGCACGCCAGTGGAGTAGCAGGCCCACAGGAAGTAGATCCTGCAGGATTGGCAACTCTTGTGGTAGCTGATATTTTTCTTAAAGGCCCAGCTCCCAGAGACAAGTAACTACATGAGAATCTCAGCTTTCACTTTTTAAAAGTTAAGCTCCTAGCCCTCATGGCTGCAGAGCCTCCTGCATGCCACGAAATAGCTGGTAGGGAGAGGAAGGCGCTGATTGGCAGGGCTGCGGGTGGGTGGGAGGCCCTGGGAGCGGCGGGAGGGGGGAGAACTGATTGGGGGCTGCTGACGTATTACTGTGGCTCTTTGGAAATGTACACCAGCTCCTTCTCAGGCTCAGGTTGGCCACGCCTGCCCTAAAGGCTCAAAACCCAGAAGTAAAATAAAAAGAACCCAACATTTATTGTTTTAAAAAATCTCGTGATTTTTGGAGCCCGGGCTCCTGATGTATGAACACTAGGGGTTATCAATACTGGATCTGTTTCATAAGGAGGTACCAGGGGCACTTCTCTGACCTGAGCTGCTCTTTCAATAGATTCCCCCTTGCCCATCTCTTGAATGGATACGCAAGGCAAATTGACTTATTCAGGGGACACATGCACAGCATCAGCAGTGAGGGGTTAAACCCCCTTTCTAGGTACCAAAAGCCCCAACACTTGCTGGCTTTGCAGAGTCATTGGTGGCATTTTCTTTTCTGCAAGGCTTCTCCCTCCTCCTCCTCCCCCTGCCCACATCAGGCCTCTTAGCCCGCAGCTCCCCACCTTCCTGAGTTTGCGGTTTGCAGGAAGAATGCGAACTACCTGGGCCTGGGTTAGGGGTTGGAATTCACAGCAATCTTCTCCTGACAGCCTTTACACATTGTCCAAGGCAGAGCTGAAAGGGGCTGGTTGCACCTGTTGGTTCGGGTCAATGCTGGCCTAATTCTCCAAGCTCCTTTCTCTTTTCACGGGCATGCCCCGACCTGCCGGCCCATTGTCTCGCATTCCCCGCTGCAGCTGAGAGGAACGTCAGCCTGTAACGGCTGGGTGCCATGGATGTTGTTTATATTTGTTTACCTCTCTGGCCTCTCCAGGGAGGGAGAGAAGGGAAAGGTAATAACAACAGCCGTGGAGTAGATGGGTTCCCTGGGGCTCCGTGCTTGGTAGGACACACACATACGCTGTGGCTGGCATAGGTGCCATCATGGCACGAGGCTGGGGAAGAGCCTCCTCGTCTGCCCATCTCAAACCACTGTCGCAGGCAGCAATGGCTGGAAACAGCCAGGCTCAGTGAAAAAGCCAGAGTCCCCAAAACGCTCCCTGAAGGGAGACAGTGGGTGATGCTGGAAAATATATTCATGATTAGGGGACTGGAAAACAGGACATGAGCAGAAGAGGATGTGGAGGCTACAGGTCTAGCAGGGAGGGAGTGCAGCTAGAAAAAAAGTGGGGATGGGGGGGGAAATCAGTGAGGGCTGCACCTTAATCTGTCACTGCATTTAAAATGTACATATTTCGAGAGCTCTGGGTCCATTCCAGATCTTGGGCAAAGTCACTGCCCTGCATTGTGCCTCAGTTTCCCCAGCTCTTTTGTGGGGATAATGACACTCACCTCACCTAGTTCATTGTGAGCGGTGGGGATGGGAGGTAGGGGCAGGAAGGGAAAATGTCCCACCCACCCCTATTTTAGGGATCAGATTTTCAAGCACTTAGCTGCCCCCCTTACTCCTAGTGCCAGCTGGCTCCCAAGCACCACCTGGAATTAAGCAGCCCAGAAGCCTGCTCTCACTCTCTGCTATGGGGCAACGCGGGCGGCTGAGTTACTGAGGAGTTGTGTTTTGTACTGGGATCTGAACCTCATTGGGGCACAATCTTCTGACAAGGAGTTCCAGACGCCGGGACCCTTTGTCCCAAGTTCGAACCTGGGCCTCTCACCCCGGAGGAGTGCAGTTGTCTTGGGTGATTATGGGGGGTAGAATGGTCCTGCAAAGGAACCGGGATCCAAGTGAAGTGCCTTGTGGGCTTGCTTTTCCTTTATGCTATTCTGGTCATGTAAAGGGCTCTAGGCTTCAACCGTCTTCCCCGTTTCCTCCCCACCTCCATTCCTACACTGCGTGCAGGTTCGGCTTAACCAATAATCCGGCCCCAGGCCTATGGAGCAAACAGGGAGCCAGCAGCATTTGCAAAGCCTAGCTGTGAGGTGTTAACATCACTCTTTGCTGTAAACAAGGGTAGCTGCTGCCCGCTGGACCCTTCAGCCTCTCTCTAGCAGCTGCATCCAACCTCAGAGCGAACAAGTTACAATAGTCTGACCTGGAGATGACACAACCATGGACACTATGACCAAGTCTCCATCTGAGAGAAGGTGGCAAAACCCTCCTAGGGAGACAGAGTAGCTAGGTCTGAAGTGTCATCTTGAGATGCCTGGTCCAATGCCCTCAGTGACTGGGGAGGATAAAATACTGGCAGCTCCTCAGGGTGCTTCCTCCTCCATACCTAGACTGAAAGAGTCTAAGGCCAGAGAGACCATGACAATGATCCATTCTAGCCTCCTGAGATCAGCATCACTTCTGTCTTTCATGAGTTGAACTTGGGACAGCTGCCCTTTGTCCAAGCCTTGGGTGAGTTTTCCCTCTTCCGGTAGGTGTCCTGCACCCAGATGCTCTCAAACTTCGGAGCAGTTCAAATCTCAGTCCTGGACCTGAACTCCTACCTGTGGGACTTGCCATTCAAAGCGGAAATGCCAGAAAGTTCACCAGAAATCTTCCCATGAAATTTCTTGGCCAATTCTGCAGACACGGGGACGTTTGGATAAAGCATTTGAACTTCTGGATGCTTATTTGGGAACCTGAATTCCCAAACTTTGGAGGTTCGTTCATTGCTATGCAAAGCATGTTCATTCCCTTCCCTCCTTTTATATCCTGCCCCCCTCCCCTCCCAGTCTAGTATGTTAAAACTGGCTGAATTTTCATGATGAGAAAAAATAAGGGGACGGGGGGGGGGCCATCAGCTGTGACCTCCTCAGAACACAAGGCATCAAATCCACACAAGGAAAACAAAAGCTGGGTAGATTAGCATTTCCAAACAGACTAGAGAGAGCCCCAATCTCTGAGCTGTTTATTCTGAGCGTTGATTTTCAATATTTAGAATGATTAGCAAGTGAAAGCAGGTTGTTGCCAGGTTGGCTCTGTGCCAGCCCCCCAGCTCAATGGAAGAGAAAGAAAGAGAAGGCAAGAAAAGGAGAGAAAAGAAGGGCTTATGTGTATATGTTCCCTCTGTGAACGGGAGATTGGTTTGAGGTGTTGTTGTTTGCCCATTAAGAAAGGATGATAGATGAAGGGACATCTGGGGGAATATGGGAAATAAATAATAAAGGAATGATTGTGATGATCCTAATGGCTGGCATTGATGCCTGGATCCTTTCATCCCCAGACACTCCACAAACTTTGCTTAAACTCTGAGGTAATCCCTGAAGCTCCTTACCCAGCCAAGGTATCCACTGGTTTCTGCAGGAGTCACAGATGCTTATCACCTGTATTTGGCTCCGTGATTTCAGAGAAGTTTAGCCAGAATGAAGGCTTACTGGATTTGGCCAGCTTCCCTTCCGCACACTTACAAAGAAGGATCGCTTCCTGCATCCCTGAAATGCAGCCACCTCTAGGATGGAGCATGGCAGTTGTGTGTGTGTGTGTGTGGGGGGGGGGTTGTTTTTGTTTTTTTAAGGCCTCAGTCTAGCAAAACTCTTCAGCTCTTGAGTCAGTTTAAGCAGAATCCCAAATGGCTGTTCGTGGGCTTAAAGTGAGGCATGTGTTTAAGTGTTATTTCTGGATCAGGGCCTCAGAGTCCACAGCAACACTACAGGATAGGAGGAAATGTACCATCTCCAATTGAAGTGCAGTGGGGATTTAGCTACGAGCTTGACAACCCAGGAATCCAGCTAATCCCCCATCTCCTTCAGAACAGGCAGGAGCTTTCTTTTAAATCTTTTCAGCAAAACCATAGGAACCATGGAGGATGGGTCAGTGGACTGAAATAACTCCACCCAACACCCATGGCTTTGTCTGGCCTCGACAGTTCTTACGTTTTCTGCTGTTGCTATTGCTGATGAGATCCACCAGTGACAGCCAGGCGCTCAGGCAGAGATCCGCTGCTCGCGTTCTAACCATGGATCTGTCTAGCCCTGCCCCAACAACTAAGTGACTATTTACATTAGTGGCTTTCCCTGAGCAGGGAATAATTGGCAGTAACAGAATAGGACATGATATGGAAAGACAGTGCAGTGGAAGCAAAGACTACCGGTCTGGTTCTCTTGTGTGGCCAGCTGCACCTGGACAAAGCCAGTGCACACAGGATGTAATTAACACACTTCCCCCATTGGAAGGGTTACATTTCACACCCACTTTGCACAGGTGAAATTGACGATACCCAGTTCGGGGCACAGAATCAGGCCCTGGAGCCCATGTCTGTTGATACATGCACCGTTCCTATTAACTTCAGCTGAAGCTACACAGCTGCGTCTGGGTTCAGTATACTAATCTAGCAAGCCAGTCAATTCTATTTGTAGTAGCATCATAATAGCCAGGATGGAAGGAGACCAGGTCATCTCAACCTGTGTATGTACTCCTCAGTCACTAATATTTGTAACCATTAAAGTCCTTATTGTACTAACACACTTCTAATGCTGCCTTCATGAGTCCTTCATTACCTCTGCATAAAGAGGTTTTTCTAGTTCCCATAGGGACAGGGCCCACGTTCCACCACACAAGACCAACCCATGCAGGAGGATGGGAACTCTCTGACTCTGCAAAGTCTCTCTTTAATTCTCCCATTGCGGGTGTGGGGGTTTTCCCCAGTAAAGAGGCAGGGGGTTTGCCCCCCAAAACCCTTGGATCTCAGGGGATGTCACGGAGGCACAGAAGTCCTTGTCTCTACACTGCCACCTGGCAAGAGGGGTAAAAGGAAGGGGAAAGAGAAGAGAAACACAAGAAAGATAGTAAAGGAGAGACATAAGAAGAGAGAGAGGGAGGAGGTGGAAAGGCAGATGACCAGATACCAGGGGGCTGTAAAAGTTTAAGGAGAGAGAGAGAGAGAGAGAACAGTAGAAGAGTCATTGAACCAAACATGGCGTAACAGCATTGATTTCAGCAGGACTCTGGGCAGAGAAGGCTAAGGGGGAGGAGTCCAGGTCTGGCCCTGTTCCGGGCAGCACCTATAGTATATGCTAGATGGTGTTGCTGCCATCAGGACATGTGCTGCAGTTTTCTTTGCAAGTGTATTGGCATGGACAGGAGCTAGTCAAACTGGCAAACAGCCTTTTAGCCCCTGCAGAGATGTCCCAAACCTCACTGGGAGCCTGCCTGGCTAAATAAACAAATACACTCCCCCACTTTCCCATTTGGCTAGTTAGTTTTGCAATTCACTGTAGCATTTGGGTGTGAGTGGGGGTGGAGAGGAGCGGGGGGGGGGGGGGGTGGGAAACGCGCCACAGCCCCGGGAACGGATTGAAGCAGTGGGATCTATGGGAGAGAAAGAGGCCAGGCTGCAAGCTGCAGTGTTTGAAAATCACGCTCTCCCAGGCAAGCCTGGACAGGCCAGGCTCTGAAGGGGCCTTGACCTTCCTTTCTCTCTCTCTCTCCCCCTTTCTCACTGAGTACACACAGCGCTTTGTAAAAGGCAGCCCAGTCTCTTTAGCCTGCATTGGAGGGCAAAGTTTACAACCCAGGGAGAAAGTTTATTGTCTTGCATTCTTTCTCTCAATCTTCTTGGCTGGAAGAAAGCTCCAAGCTTTGATGGAAGAAAAGACCTCCAAGCCCTCCCCTCTCCCTGGTTACTACAGTATTGTCCCCGTCTGCTGAGGCCTCCCCCTACACACACATTAGTCATACATCTTCTGGCTGCTGTAAAAAAACAACAACCCATTGAAAAAAATTTTGCTTGGAAGTTTGGTTTGTTGGTTTCACAGCTGAACTAAATGTGGTGGTTTCAGATCTTGCTTGGTGCTCCCCTTATCTCTCCCCACCCCACACACACACCCACTTTAAAGGCCCACATCTCCTATCGGGGCATTATGTTTGTCACCCCTTTAAATTTTCCACATCCATGCAAAATGCTCATCTGTTTCAAGGGGGGTTGAACAAAAGCAAGCAGCTTGCCTCTTGCAAAAGCTAAAAAGGGCTGCTTCACATGGCCCTGCTTCTAACAGCATGGCTGACACGGAGCAATCAAAAAATCAGAAGTCACTCCCCTCCCCCAAACTCAGGAGATTTTAAGAAACAGTCAAAGCTGGGATCTTTTTATTTGCCTTCTGGGTTTTAACCCTTTGAGGGTCATGCTTTCAACCTTTTCTCACACCGACAAGAACTAGAAACGCACTGTGAAAAACAAACCAACAAAAAAGAAAGCTGAGATTCTTACATGATAACAGGACTCCAGCAGTTTGGGACTTTAAAAAAAAACACCCCACCAAATCTCACTTGTGATTGAACCAAAAGTTATAAACCAAGCTTCTGTCTGCTTTGCATGAACGTTATAATCCTCATTGCTCTTTTCTTAAGAATATGGCTATGGCTTGGCCAAACTCCCCCTTTTGCCACTGTGTTCTAATTAGCAGCTTCCTCCTACCTCCCAGAGGTGGCTGCATTTCAGTGGGATTCCCATGTGTGCAGTTACCTATCAGGCCTGGTCTAGGTTTATTTGGTCCTGCCTTAGCACAGGGGGCTGGACTTGATGACCTCTCAAGATCCCTTCTATGATCCATGCTTCAGGACCATTTGAGATGAACAGAGGGGCAGGCTATGGTGGCTTAAGTCATCCGGTGTGTGAGCCATTGCCTTGCACTCCCTCCAAATCGGGTTAAAGACCCTCCGCGCCTTCTCTCTTTTAGTGCCCTCTTACCAGTGTCCAACACATGCACAGCCTTTATCTCCCCCACCAGGACACCTACCTTGGATGCTAGTTTTGATTCTGCTGCATGGGGGATCAACTGCGGTCAATGGTGAGGAGGCTCCACCCTTCCCACTAGGAGGAGGGCTGCTGGTAGTAAAAGCTGCTATCTTTCTACAGGGCCCTGGTGCAGGGATTGGTGGTGCTGGGAGATTAGCTGGTGCAGGTGCATTATGGGTGGTGCTAATGCACTGGCTCTGCAGAGAGAGTTAGTGCCAAAGATCAAGGGGGTGGTGGCAGAAGGGTTTCTGGTCAAGGGCCTTTACCCTGCATCTATGCACCCAATAGATTTTTTTTTTAAAGAACCAGGAACACAGATTTTTAAAGGCAGGTTTAAAGAGACACTGGCTGTTTATTACACAGGCCAGGCTGTGCTTGCCATCCCAGGCTGTTTGGAAAACATTCTAGGATCCTTCGATGTTAAAGGATAAAGAATATTGCCTTTGCCCTTGACTTTGGGCTTTCAGTGTATTCTGGGGGGTGGGGAGGGCCCCCCCATCTCTGTCAGGGCACACAGGCACCCTTTCATGTCCCCTCAACCTGCTTTTATACCCCTGTTCTCAAGGCTTCTCTGTAACAAACGCCTGCCTTCTGTTCTAGGCGCACGACCCTGGCTCCCTTTGGAGCCCCTCAGGGCTGAGCAACTGGACGTGCCTCCAGTGCTCCCAGGCCTCGACTAGAGACCTAGCCCCGGGCTACCTGCACGGCAGTGCTGAGCCGCTCGGCCTCATCCTTCCCTCTTCACCGTCGGCTGCTTTTTGTTCCTCGCCTGTGGGCTGATGCAGCTGATGCGCGTTGTTTTTAACGAAGGCACTCGTTCTCCGTGTCACCCTCCTCCTGGCTCTAATTCCCATTGCTCTTCAGGGACGCATTAGCCAGGATGCCCTCAGGTTGACCCAACCTAGAGGGCAGCTAGTAAAAAAAAATCTTACCTTGAGCCAAGCGATCAGACAGCAACCCCTGGGGCCATCAGGCCCTAGGGATCAGGCAGCAGCCAATGGGGCCAGGTCAAATTGAAATGATACTGAAAACATTCTATGCAAAATCATCCATGTCCCTTTGCTCTCTGTGGCTGGCTGTGCTCCCTCACCCACTGTTGTCCCATTCCTCTGCCCCTAGGTAAAGAGAGCCTCACCATCCCCACCATGTGCTGGGCTCAGCTCCCCGAATAACCTGCCTCTGCACACCTCCAAGGTCATGAAGAGTTCACCCTCCCCAGCCTTTCAAGTTTTTTCCCCCCTGCTTCTAACATCCTTGTGGAGCCAATTGCTTCTCAGTGTAATTAACCTCAAGTGGTTTCATCTGTTACCGTCTCTTTTGTGCCGTTCCCCCACCCTCCCCAGCTCATGGCCTCCTTCCCTGGGTTGCTGGGGCTTTTCTTTTGCTCTGAAGGGCCGGCTGGCTTTGAGCGACAGGAAGCGTTTTCCACCACAACCGCTCTTAGAACGGGCTTCTGTGGATCCAGTTGCTTTCAAGGGGATCAGAGCCTCACCCCTGAACCCCACTTCCATCCAGTTAATTTTTGAGGATGTGGGGTACTAAATGCTCCTTTCTCTACCCTGGCAAAACAAAGTGGGATCAGGGCAAAACTCAGAGGGAGCCCTTAGTATTAAGTTGAATGGCTCCTCCCTGGTGGCAGCTATGGGACCGAGAGGAGACAGTTTGAACTCAATAAGGACATATAATATCTTCTGGTCTGAACTATTGTTTGTTAAAAGTGTTTTTAGTCATATTGCTCCCAAGTGTCTTACAATTCCCCTGCCAATAAACAGTCACACATCTCTGTACTGTAAGACGTCTAGATGGAAAAACATCATTACAGCTACCAAAACTGGGCCATCCCGCTGCTCCATGGACATCTTTAACATATTCCTGGTGGTCCAGATCTCCTGGTTACCATCTATGGTCCTTCCTCTCCATTAGAGTATTAAAAGAAAAAGGTTTATATGGTACTTCCAGCCAGCTGGGTGAGTCCCTCAATGAACTGACCATTGAGAGATTAGTTTCCAGTGCTGGGCATCATGGGTGTCTCAAAAATATGTGTGCGCAAAATGTGGGCCAAATCACTCAGGTGAAAGTCTCTTCGAGGTCAGTGGATGTTCCAACAGAGGAAGGACTGAGTTAAAAGACCTCAGGATTTGACCCAATGGAAGTTTGCTTGTGTAAAGACTTTGGGCCCTAGCTCTTTGTGTTTGGAAAGTTGCCTCTTCTGCTCTCCCCTGGAGTGAAAGTCCCCAGACCAGAGTGGGTGAAAATGTTTCCCCTTGGAGCAATGAAACCCAGACATCTCATACGTGGGTTTGCAGAACCTCTAATTACAGGCAACCCTGATGGCCTTGGACATCAACAGGAGCACAGGTCCTATCAGGAGAAGAGGAATGGGTGGGGTGGAAGGGTGCTCTTGGGGCTAAGACATGCGACTAGGACTCAGGAGATTTGGGTTCAGATGCTAGCTCTGCCACAGACTCCCTTTATCATCTTGGGCATGTCACTTCACCTCTCTGTGCCTCACTTCCCCAGCTGTAAATTGGGGAGAATAATCCCTTTTGTCTAGTTGTTAGATGGTAACGTCTTCAGCACTGATTCTTACTACGTGTTGATACTGTACAGACAGATTAAGGCAATACGGGGGCCTAGACCCACCAAGACACAGGACCTCTTTTGGCTCCACCCCTTGCTGTGGCCCCATCTCCTCACTTTGAGTGACATGGGGGCCCCTCATCCAAACCAGAGAGGTTGGAGCAGTGGCATGGGGCCCTACTTTCCCTCCCAGGAGTTTCTGCTCCCTGCAGGGGTCCCCTCTCCCCACCCTCAGACAAGTGCAGCAGCAGGGGCATCTCCCAGGACTTATCCCAGTAACTGAGGCATACCTGGTTGGGTGGGCTGAGCCTGTGACACTTTGGTGGCCCTTGCATGCACACACGCACACACACACACTGTTCTGCTGGGGTTAAAGTCAGCCAGGCCTCCCAGCCCAATGAGTCTTGGTGTTAACACCCCATTAAGATGAATGAGGCAGTTCACACTCCACAGAGCTACTATTGCAGGATCTCTGCAGATTCAGGCACACTTAGGTCATATTTCCAAGCTTTTCTTCTCAACCCATGAGAGCCCTTAGGCATTAAGAACATAAGAACGGCCATATTGTGTCAGACCAAAGGTCCATTTAGCCCAGTATCCTGTCTTCTGACAGTGGCCAATGCCAGGTGCCCCAGAGGGAATGAATAGAACAGGTAATCATCAAATGATCCATCCCCTGTCACCCATTCCCAGCTTCTGGCAAACAGAGGCTAGGGACACCATCCCTGCCCATCCTGGCTAATAGTCATTGATGGACCTAGCCTCCATGAACTTATCTAGTTCTTTTTTGAACCGTGGTATGGTGTTGGCCTTCACAACATCCTCTGGCAAGGAGTTCCACAAGTTGACTGTGCATTGTGTGAAAAATACTTCCTTTTGTTTATTTTATACCTGCTGTCTATTAATTTCATTGGGTGACCCCTATGTTCTGTGACCCCTAGTTACTGTAGTAGAAATAATAATAATAATATTGCATTTTACATCTTGATCCCTCAGATTGATGTCCTTTTCCCATCCCTAAAAATCTTATACTTCCATGAAAAGAGAAGAAAGATGGTCCAATGGTTAGGGCACTCTCTGGACTTGGGAAACCAGAGTTGAAGTCCCTATTCCACCACAGACATTCGGTCTTACCTTGGGCAAGTTATTTAGCCTCTCTGTGCCACCATTCCCCATCTATACAATGAAGACAACTGCACTGGCCAACCTCACAGGAGTGCTGTGAGAATAAATGCATTAACTATATTGTGAGGGGTTTGGCTGCCATGGTAAATGGGGGCCATATAAGTACTAGACAGAAAGAGACTCAAGATCAGTGCATTAGGGAAACAAGGAGGCAAAACCAGTTTTTCATTTAACATGTTTTTTAATTGTAAATAACTTTCCATGAAAAAGGTTAAATTGCACACTTATCTTTGTAGTTCTTCCAGCATCTGTATGAAACAGGCCCCAAAACAGGAGAAAGAAACAAAAACAAAAAAAATGAAGCATTACAAAAAAGAATCAAAACACTGGAGTAGGCCCAGTCTGATCACCAGTAGCCTTGGAATGGAGATGAAAGCCACGCAGCCATATCTCACCAGGTGGAAATGCAGCCAGCTCTTGGAGCAGTGCCGGCTGGTGGAGGGCACCCCCATTAGTTTTTGCAGAGGTTTTTTGGAGGTTGTTCACTAAGTACGTGAGATGGTTAAAATGCCAACCCTACTTCCTCATTTTTATGGAGGACGAATGGGACCAACCCTCTGGAGCCATTTGGCAGCCATTGCAGCTTGTATCTTTTGATTGTCTGCCAGATCCAGGGGAGCATTGTCTAAACCATGGACCCTAAGGTTACATCTACACTGCACAAAAAAATCTCACGCCAATGAGTCTCAGAGCCCAGGTTAATCGACTTCGGCTTGTAGGACTCTTGCTGTCAGGCTAAAAATTGCAGTGTGGATGTTCAGGCTTGGGCTGGAGCCCAGGCTCTGAGACCCATCCCCCTCATGGGGTTTCAGAGTTGGGGCTCCCGCTGCAATATTTAGCCCTGCCACCTGAGCCCAAGCCAGTGGACTTGGGCCATGCCACAGGTCTTTTTTTGAAGTGTAGACACACCTTAAGAGTTCCACCCCACTCCAGCAGCCGCCTGTATGGAGATCAATGGGTCAACATCCTCTGCTGCTGTAAGCGTGAGTCGCTCCATTGACCTCAATGGAGCTAAGCCGATTTGCACCAGCTGAGGATCTAGCCCTATGTACCTGAAAACCCATATGCAATGCATTGCATTTCCGACCTCTGTGACCTTGAATGCAAGTTAATTCATTAGTTAATACAAGGGTTGTCTTTTCCAGCATTAAATCAGGCTATTTTTTTTAAACGACAACTAGACTCCAGCTAAGTTAGTTTGCTCACATCAAGGTTCCTAAAGTCTTACTATAGTTTCTAAACAAACGAACAAAAAAAGTTTATAGCGTTATGTCTTTCAACAAGTCTAACACACTCCAAAGTAACCTCGTCTTTCTGTTAACTAGCAGCTAGTTTATGTTAACTATATTGCCTGTACCAACAGAGAGGCTTAGAATCTGATTCTCTAGAGCTTGAATTCAAGTTTGAGCAAGATTTTTTATTTTTAAACTACCATAATATTTCTTTGCTGCCTATGCATATTTCGCAGATACCTGTCCACACTCCCATTAGCAAACCAATTAGGGACAGATCGTCAGCAGGTAAATCAGCATAGCTCTGTTGAAGTCAGTGGAGCTACAGCAATTTTCACCAGCTGAGGCTCTGGTCCCAGGTTGTTAAACGTCTCGAGAAAGGAGTCAGGCACTTTGCCTCTCCTTGCTCTGCCTTTCTATTTTCTACCTGCTTTGGAGAAACCTTTAGCCTGCCGGCATCCCCTTCACACCTTTAAGAGGCAGTATGGTCACAGGACTGGGAGCGAGGCTGTGCTGTTAGGCCTTGGGCAAATCAGTTAATTGATCCCTGCCTCATCACCCCCATCTGTAAAATGGGGATAATAATACTTACCTTGCAGGGGTGCTGTGAGAATTAACTGGTTAACCTTTGTGCAGCAGGTTGGAGATGGTAAGTGGTCAGCCTGATTATTACTTTAGGAGAGGAGCAGAGTAAAGGGGACACGTTAGGGAAGGCAGAGAAGGGATTCTAAACTCTGCTTTTGTTCATAACTAATGTTTGTTGCACACACAGTCTTTGGCCTCTTACTCCCTGACTGAGCCCCGGATCCAGATTTCATTTTTCGTTAGTCCCATACAAGAACATTCGTTTAAATAAAATACAAAATCACCAAGAGCTGGTGAGCATCCCCCTGCATGGGAAACCCCAACATAACAATTAAGCAACGTTTGATCACAGCTGTCTCGCGGAGGGAGAAGGAGGCTTGGTCCTTAATCACCCATCACTTGATTTGTCTCCTGGATCGTCGCAGAGGCTGTTCAGAGCCTGACATACAGGCTGATGAAGGGGATGCTTTCGGTTCACAGTTTCTGATCAGAAAATAGAACATTGTTTCGTCAATCATTCAGAAATGTTGCAGGTTCACAGTGACACCATTCTAGGCCTTACAGCAAATACAGTCGCTCGTGACTCAAGGCAAGGAGTTCAGGATACAAAAATAAGTAAGAGCACAATCTGGAGAAAGGCAAGTCTCTTCTCCTTCTCTCCTGTCTTCATCCTTTTCTCGATCCTTAAAGAAATTCATTGCTTCTGATGTAGGAATTTTCCTTTGCATATTTTGTTACAATAAACATTTGACACGCTTCATTTTTAATTTGCAGAACAATTAACATTAGTCTTTATACAGCACAGAAAAAAACCTCATTTCCACTGCCGTCCCATCAAGAAGCTACTCTACTGATTGTGCTAAAAATATAGGTTTCTTTGAATAGATATATATTTATATATAATAGACTATACAAAAACAGCTGAAGAGGCCGACTTGCTGATTTGCATCTGATTTTACAGATCTCGTCTTCTTCCCTAGCCCCAATTCATGAGGGAGGTTGAACTTATAGAACCCAGAAGGGACTTTTATTTACCTGCTACTTAATTATCTCATGTTATGCCTGGGAATATCCCTGGACAGAAAAAAAAATAAGAGAGAGAGAGAGAGAGAGAGAGAGAGAGAAATGGAGAAGAAGGAGAAGGAAATTGCACATGGTCTACAATGTCCAAAGTCATCAGGAAATCTCAGCTCTTGCATGTAACTTAGCAACTGTTCTCCTTTGTCCTAGAGGGAACATATGCTCCTTCCATTCCCACCAAACATAGGATAATCTACATTTCTTTAAAAAAACAGAGTCCCAAAATAAGTAGTTATTTCTTCTCTTAGGGAAACCCAAGAGGCAGAGACTTCTCCTGATGTGTTGCCTTCAGATATATCCAGCCAAATCTTCTGGGTTTCTTCTGGAGTTTCTGTGAATAACCATACTTTGCAGCTGATAAAAGTGTATGTCCCCGTTTCTAGAGATCTTGTCCCTTGTAATCTCCAGCAGCACTGGGAGTATCTTGCTAATAGATAAAGTCTACCTGGGTTTAACTTGATCCTTCTAACCAGCAGCGGCCTCTTATAAAAAAGATCCCATACTGCTCCAGTCACTCATGTCTGTGGGCAAAGAAGAGTCGTTGAGTTCAAACAACTGGTCCATGTTGACCGAATTTGAGAGATAATCATTTCTCTCTTCATCCCAGGGATGCTGAAGGAAAGAAGTGGCCATGAAGGTTTCATCAAAGTCTAAGTTGTTCTGGTTGGATTCTGTTAGGACCTGATCTTGCCCGACTGGGCACCATTCCTGTGGACAGTCAATGTGTCTTCCATGCACTGTCAAGTCCACATCTCTGGTTATTGGGCTAATAGGAGGTGTGAGCTCCAGATCCTCAAAAGTGGAGAAGTCACCATTCAAGGTGGTATCAAAGATAGCTTCCCAGTCAAAGTCACCTTTCAATGAGCCAAGCTCTGTCTGTTCTTCCTGGGTGAGCAAGGGGGAGCTAGAGAGGCGAGCTGTCTTGTGCATCCGTTTGGGCAATGGCTGCTTACGTTTGTGGCCCATTTTCCCATCTGCTGGGTTCCAATTCTGGTCACTCGTGACTTCCTCAAACTCTTTGAGCAGCTGCTGTGACTCCATGTTGACATTCAGGACACTGTCGTTGGACCAAGAGGACGCTGCCTGGTTGGCAACAGTCCCGGCTTCTTGTTGGACTCTGCTGGTGAAGGCTGGGTGGATCTGCACAGGGGGCATCCTGCGTTTCTTGAAGGCCCCATTCATGAGCCTGTCTGCGTACTGAGGGTCGATCTTCCAGAATCCACCTTTCCCCGGCTCGTCCTTCTCTCGCGGCACCTTGATGAAGCACTTGTTCAAGGATAGGTTGTGCCGGATGGAATTCTAAACCCAAAAGAAAACAGCAAGGTTGGACATGTGCAACTTTGTAAACGATCCATTACAAAACATAAACCCCTCCAGTGGGGTGAAGATACATAGGACCATCAGGGAGCTTCTGACAATCGGGAGACAGAGATGGCTGCAACAGGAAAACACATCCCAGGCCAAATCCTGAGTTGTGTGGCAGAGCAGAAACCTCCTTGGCCAGCCGTGCAAGTACCAAAGGGAAGGCAGCCACCTCCATTCCAAACCAATCCAAAATAGCTAGAGCCAAGGGCCCTGATCCAGAGCCCACTGAATTCAACGGGAGTCTTTTCTCTTGAATTTGGATCAGTCCCATAGAAAGGCGGGATGGGGTGTGAACTGTGCCAGTGTTAGCAACAGTGGGAAATCAATTGGCAAAAATAGCCAAGTGTAGATACCCTACTACCTCTGGTGTCATCACGGCACCTAGATCCCACTTAGGCATGCGGAAATGCCCTCAATGCAAAGGCCCATGTGCTGATTAGTCCTACTCTGACATGGGGTTGCTCTTCGCCACGGACACCCATTTGCATTGGATTTGCACCCCCATTAATTGCTCCCATTTCGAGCACCGTTGCTGAATTTGTCCGCAAGGCTTAGGAAAGCTTGGTATGAAATCACTGTCCGTATCTTCCTAAACACAAATCAAAACAGCTGCAAAAAAGAAAAGGGACTTTCTGCTTCCCGTCGAGCTGCTCTGAAAAACATGAATGTCTAGAGTGATGTGCATAATCAGAAAGGAAACTCAGTTATTGGGTAAATAACGCTGTGTTACACTATACAAAGCTAAGAGGGTGTAAAGAGATTGGATATGGTGAAGGGCTTTTTTTTTTTAAATGTTGCCTGGATATCTTTATGCTTATTCATCCATAATCCGTATTGCCGGATAGCAAAAACAAAGCTTGAATGCCTGGAGACCTTACAAAAAAAAAAAAAAAAAAACACTACAAAAAACCAACACCCCTCCTCCAGGCTGAAACTCCCTGGGCAAGTTGGCTCCTCTCCAAAGCATGCAGCTCCCACAGGAATCTATCCATCTCCCCCTGCGTATGGGTGGCATGACCTTTTGAGTCTGTCTCCACTTACAGGAATTGGGGTAGAGGGATGAGAACACAGTTATGGTGGGAGACTAGGAAAGAAAGGGGGGGAGGGGAATCCAGCAAACATTCCAGACTCCAGGGATTCAGAATTTACTGTTTAATGAAATTTTACAAAGGTCAGAGAATTCCAAGCCAAATTCTCCACCCCCAGCCCCAAATTTCATTCAGCCTGGCTTGCCTGCAGTTGATTATTACCCAGCCAGTTAGCATATTTATCATTCCAACAAGCAAGCTAACCACCTGCATCTTTGCGGAGAGGGATTGAGAACTTTTTTTTTTTTATAAACCCATTTAATTGAAAATATGCTAATTATCCAGAATTCGGAGGAGAAGTCAAAATACTACTACTTGCCTCCCTGCTCTTGTATATGTTCCCCAGTGCCCAAGACCGCTGACTTGCTAATTCTAGCGGATGTAAACTGACAAGAACTCTTATTTGTGGCGGTTCTTTATCGAGGTGAGTTTCCCTCAATCGCTGGTGCTCGCAGCCTTTGTGACTGTACTCCGCCCTACTCTACCAGCACTCATACCCTGAGTGTGACCCTGCCGGCTCCAATAGAACTGCTCCCAATTTACGGAGTAAGTGAGAGCAGAACCAGTTACTGCTGCTCCCTCCCATTTGGCGGTGCATGTGCCAGCCCGCAATGGAGATTGGGGCGCTAGCACAAGCACAAGGTGGAGGTTGGAGATGTCCAGGATTCACTCCGGTGTAGAGCGGGTGAGGTTGAATGGGAGGCAGTGGGCACTGGTTGATCTAGGCATGGTCCCATGGCTGTTGCCAGGCTTAGCTAACCTCCACCTGGGTGCAACTCCTTGTTTTGTCAGACTGATTTTGTTTAAACCCAGAACAATTCTGGAGTCAGGTCCTGAGCAGGGCAGGTCTGGTCTCCTTGTTCGCGAAGTTCTTAAAAGGACGGTCGACAGCCGGAAGGAGCTGGCACGTTAATGTGGTAAGCAGGCAGCTGAACCGTGGAAACTGGATTTTGCAGCCATTTCATCTGTGACTGGCCAGTGCCCACTGCCTTGAGAACCCGGGTTTGATGGGCCTGATTCACTCCAGTGCTGCTGCAGAGACCAGCGTAGGCTCCAACAGGCGCTTGAACCTCTCCTATCCTGGGGTTGCCAGGGCCACCTCAGTCCCTAGCGCAGGCGAGGGCAACACTCAATTGGCACCCTGCCTGCCATGGCCAATATGGCCCTTGCAGCAGCCTGGGATTAACCAGGGTGTGGGAACAGCCTGGCCACGCCTCCTCCTGCACATGACGCACCCTTGGAACGCCTCCTGTGCCAGGAGTTCCAGGGAGGGGAGGGCACGGAGCCAGTGTAGGTGGGGAAGGTCCTTGTGATGAAAATGTTCCCTAGGGGGCCTAAAGTGGCTTTGTGACCAGAGATGAACCTGGTCCAGTGATTCCCCCCACCAGCTTGGGGAACATCTTCAGGTTAACTCCCAGGCTGCAGCCAGTTTAGGGCAAGGTTCAGTCTTGAAAGGAGTGCAGGGTGTTACTTATCATTATCTTTGTTATGATGATCTCCAGCAATCTAGGGAAGTTGTTCCTCCTTTGAACAGAAGGCAAAGGAAGCTGCCTCTGGACATGTTTTTCCATTGGCAGAAGGAAGGCAAGACAAAGGAACACTGAGGCTCAGGGCTCTCATCACAGTGATGAAACCTTTCCTCTTCCTCATGCCACAAGCCCCTGGAGAATACGATGCTCTGTACTGAAAGGGGGCACAGCTTTTCCATTGTGCTATACATTGGAAAGAAATGGTGTTTGCAGATCTAAACACTGATGATCAGGGATTTTCTACATGAAGGTATTAACCCTTCCCCTAGATCTTTTCCTTTGTGTCTGTAGAAATTGCTGGCTCAGAGATCTGATGAATTCACTGATCCACCAGGGGACTGAAGAAACGAGTCCTCAGTTTTAGGGCTGCCAGCTCATACGTCTGAAGAGAACAAGGAGGTGGTGCTCAGGGATGGAGATGCTCCCAATGGGAGCGCCGTCAAGCGGCAGGGAGGAGTTTCAACCACTTACAGCAGAATTTGTACCTTTCAGTATCATCAAAATGGCAGTGGCCTATCGCGGGATAATGGGCATCTCACTGCGGCCAATAGCTCGCTTGGTCAAAGCCACCTTTCAAGGCACTGTTGGGTTTCTAATCTCTGGAATAAGGGAGCCTCCCTGGGGTCTCTGATCCTGATATAGAAGTTAAACACATCAGATACAATCCCCCTTCAACTCGTTCTCCGTTTTCCCATCCTCCCTTTGTCATTGTTCCCCAATCTCATCCCCTCCCCTCCACTGTCTTTTTCTTTCCCCCTGTCCCTCTCCTCTCCTTTCTGTGCTCTCTGAGCCAAATTCTCTTCTCCAGTACACTGGTGCAGCACCACTGAAGTGTGCTGATGTAACAGAGGAGAATTTGTCCTTTTGTCGCCAATCTCAGTCTCTGTCCAGCACTGGAGGAGTGATAGATAATCGCTAACTTTTACAAGGGTAAATTCCTGTTTATATTGGGCTATGGTCTCATTGACAGCAGCTTCTGTGTGCTGCAGAATGTTCACTCAAGGCAAAAGACCTGGGCAAGAAACACACCAAAAGTCATTAATTGCATCCTGAAGAAAGAAAGAAAGAAAGAAAGAAAGAAAGAAAGAAAGAAAGAAAGAAAGAAAGAAATGGATGCTAGACGCACAATGTTGGAACATGGTGGGCATTGACCCTTCTTGTACTGCTCTGGGCCAGTTTGGAGCCGGAGCTCTTGAGGAATACCTGACTTCATCTATTTGCCCATGTTCTTCTACTGGCACCATTACTGCAGTGTCTGATCAGCTAGGGCAAGTCCGCCCCAACCCCACCAGCAGGCTGCACATGCCTATCTTTAGGGACAGATGCAGAGAGGGAGGGACGGTGGCTCTTTGGGATCCCTACCTGCCAGGTGGGGTCAGCGTGTCTGAAGTAGCAGAAGTTGTCCGTAATCCATTTGTAGATGGCCGAAAGGGTGATTTTGGTTTTCTTGCTGGCTTCCATGGCCATGCAGATGAGCGTCGCGTAGGAGTAAGGGGGCTTCACATGAGGGTTGGTCTTGTAATCTATGTCGTCCAAGGGCTGGGCCTGCATGCCCATCCCCAGGTGAGTAGTCCTGGAGGTGGAAGATGAAATGGGCTTGCCGGGGGTGTGGGGCATCCCAATGCAAGCTGGGTCAGCAGCCAAGGGGGAGCAAGGAGCAGCAGAGCCAGGGATCTTGTGGTAGCCATGAGGGTCCGAGCTGCTAGGAGAAGAGGAAGACTTGCCCACGTTGGCATTGATGATGGAAAACTCTTGAAGCCACTGTAGGCTGGTCAGGCTGTCGTCCAGGTTGGCAGAGTCCCCCATGCTGCTTTCCTGCCCTCTTTCTTCCTCTGACTGGAGGTTCAACCAGCTGTCAGCCATGTCTGGGGAGGCCAGAATGGGCAGGTCCAACATTCAGGAGGTGTGGGGTGAACCGAGGTGGGGGATGGGAGGGGGGAAAGGGGCGATCCTGCAAGAACAACAGGAAGAGATTCAAGATCCCTGACAAACAGGCAACTCACAATAGTCAACAGGTTTTCAACCTGACGCCCACAAAGAGCCTGGCTCCATTTATCCCTGGTGTGCCTCTGCAGACGACACCAAAGTCACGCCAGGGATGGCTGAGTCTCCCTTCTCCATTCAACCTCCCACACAAGGCAGATGGAGTTCACTTGTGCCATTTACAGCAAGCTATCTTCTGAATCACCAGAATCCAAGCAGCTTTGATGCTATTGACATTGTATTAGAATTACCATGAGAGTATTACACCAAACCAGAGACTTGTACCTCCTTCTGCGTGTTAACACTTTTCTTGGTGGACTTTAATTCCATGGGTGACAAATCAAAATAATAGCCTCCTGCATTTGTCAAAGTGCCCTGAGTATTTCCTAGATTACTAACTTCCATTTCCTCGTTGCATTTCATTTTTTTCTTTATGCAGGGCCCTGCCATCTTTGAAAACAACAGGTGTATAAAGATATGTATAGCAACCCAGGGGATTTAGAGGTATAGCAGCAATTAATTTTAATGGAAGATGCATCTAAATCCCTTTGACTGCTTTGGCAGTCATAACTGTGTATTTCTTCCAAAGAGAAATGCAGTCCCGATTAGAATACAAATGTTATTTCAGGCCAAAGAGGTGTGTAGCATCTCTTCTGTGCCAAGCTAACAGCCAGATGGAATGGTAAATTCTGCTGGTGTCTGATTTGGATAATGTCGCTGTTAAATAACTAAGATAAAATGCTGGAGATTCGAAATTAAAAAAAAAAGAAAAAAGTAACAATCCAGGAACTCCCAGCAAGTGACGATTTGCAACAGAGTCACCCTCTCTTTAACACACAAAAGGTGCAAAACTAAACAAAAATCTGAGGTGTGACTGCCCCAACCCATTAAAATTCTAGAATACTTTTGTGCAGTGGGAAAAAGAAATGCTCTGTCTAAATACACCTGCAAGTAAAAAAAAAACCCAAAACGATGGCGTAGTTACCCATTAACTTTCAAATAAATTCTCTTACTTACGGCCTTGATTAGGTTAGCCGGTATGACACCTTCAGCAGCAGAAAAAATATCTGCACTTTCCAATGTCCTGGGCTGCAGAAATAAAGCTAAATGCATTTGCCACAAAAACAAACTCACTAAATATGTCTGGGGTCCTTACCTGATCCTTATCACAGTCCCACGGCTTCCAAAGTTCACAGCTCAGCAGGAATGTTCTGGAAAAAAGGGAATTTCTACTTTTCCCCCCCTTGGATAAATTATTACCCAAAGCTCTGCCAGAGCTCCTTTATTGCAGAGCTGCAGTGATTTGTAAGCAGCAGAATGACTGTCATTAAGTAGCTGCTCAAAAAGGCTTCGCTGGATGCTATGGAGACGCTCCTCCCCTATAAACAGCTTCCATCCTTGCCATTGGCCCACTGATCTCCATGGAGAGCTCAGTCACTTGCCAGTTTCATCTGCAGTTCTGCCACTTTGCCCAAACTTTTTATTTTCTTCTTCCCCCTCTTTCCTCTCCCCCTTTCCTTAGTAAGTTGTTGTTGGCGGATCGGAATGTTTAACATCTGGAGGCTAGGAAAGAACACCCATCGAAATCCCCAGCTGAGACTGGGCCCGGTTTGTTTTCTAAGGGGATGGAGCTGGTATGTGGGGGATCGCCGTCCACTGATTTACGCGGTAGCAGCAAAAGAGGGGCCAGGTGGGATGACTGCTCTGAGTTTCATTAAGACAAATTAAAGTCCAGTTGAAATAGCTCACAGATGCCTATTCTTCATCGGGATGCTAAAGAAACTGCGGCCAAAACCTCCCCAACTTGACAACCAGAATGATGGATGCCTTGAAAAGAAGGGAATGATTTAAACCCTCGGCTCGCCACTCCCTGGGGACAAATTTCGGGATCTCCTCTGCCCAGTTAAACTCCATTTACCGGCCCCTTCTTGCTGCCCAGGGAAGGGGGCTTCTTTCCAATTGCCTACCCTGTCTGCTGCTGGGAGAGGATGAAGGGGGGAGGCAGCATTCCTGCGCAGAGGTCCCCACTCTTCCCGAGGCTCTCTCCTTGCTGGAGAAGGAATTAATAGCAAGTCTTTCATGCTGCTAAGCATTTGGAGGCCCAATTCACCCCTGCGGCAGCCCTGTTGCAGTCAGTGGAGTTGGCATCTGGGAGGAAATGGGCCCCTTTTCCACTTACCTGCCTGGGCTCTATGAAGCTGTGACCTCTGTGTGTAACCTGAAGTCATTAGCTCAGGCAGAAAGCTGAAGGGGGGGTGAGGGGCTGACAGACCCCTCAATCAAAGGGGCTGCTGGGTTCTTCCATGCTTTAATTAAGACAGTTACAGTCACATTCCCCCATAATGACTCCCTGCCCCGCTGCCCCCACAAGCCAGTTATTCTAAGAGTCCTTAATGAAAAATAACTCCCGCTCAAGAGAGAAAAGCATAGTGCTCTCCACAGCACATTCCCCGGTACAGCCAACATGGGTGAGTGGGAGACGCTTCCCTAAGCCCAGCACTGCCCCAGGTTAGCTGGAGCTCTGAGGTGGAGTTTAGTATGCAAGGGTTGCTGGCCCTCAGCTCTGCATCTGGGCCCACCCTCCAATGGGACGGCAACATGGCCACACATTCCTGGCAGCCCAAATCCCTTTTAATCAGTCATTTCAGCGCTGCAACTGGGCTGCACCATGGGGGAAGCGAAAGGGATAAACAAAACTCCCCTCCGGTGAAGGACTGGAAGGGGAGGGAAGGGCGGAGACTGTGTGGCCCTGGTTTTCCTTCAGCTCCTAAGCCGTGTCAAGGAAGTTCACTGAATTACTGTGGAGATGCAGGCCGGTCAGTGCTGATATTTGCCGGCCACTCCTTGTCCCGTGATAGTGATCAGCAGCTTCTGATCTCTTCCTGAAACTGGAGAACAACCGCCCCAATGCTGTACCACTGGGGTTTGCATAGCGACTTCCATACAACAGCATCATACGATGCATCCTCGCCAGCCATGCGCCGCAGAGTCCCACCAGGGATGGATTGGGCCCAACCCATTCCTATATGAATGTGACGGCTGCTATCTTGGCTGACGCACAGGGAGCCTGCAGAGCTAAAAGCATGTGCTACTGCTCTGCTGGGGCTGTACCAGACTCACACCATCTGCAGATCTGGCACAGAGGGGTCTTGACCCACCCTACCCACAAGCAAACAGTGCAGGTTGCGCTATACCATGCAGGCAGTGTGTGTGTGTGTGAGGTGGGGGTGTTCCCCTGGGACACCCAAGGTGCTGCCCCAGTGCGAAAAATAAAGCAGGAAAATCAGGGTAAGGTAAATTTACTTTCATCCTTTGATTCTCCAAATCCCTGTGGGATAACAGCTCTGGTCCCCCAGGCCTCCAAAGCAGCCTGTGAACAACCTGGGAGCGGCAGCTAAGGAGCATGTTTGAAAGAGCACCTTGTGATAGCCTAGGACCATCCCCTCCATACTCATGCCCAGGACTCTGGACCAACCAAAGGGGAGGCGACCCAGCAGAGAATCCATCTCAGGTTTTCCAGTGAGCACAACACATGCATTGCTGGGGCGAGGCATTGGGTGTTATGCCAATGCTCATAGAATCATAGAACTGGAAGGGCCCTCGAGAGGTCAACTTCTCCAGTCCCCGGCACTCATGGCAGGACGAAGTATTATCTAGGCCTTCCCTGACAGGTGTTTGTCTAACCTGCTCTTAAAAACTTCCAATGATGGAGATTCCATCACCTCATGTGGATGCTCTTAGGTCTTTTCTGTTTTCTCCATCCCTGCACTCCCTAAAATTCCCTACCTTTGCATCCGTTGATCCAGCTCTACCCATGCTAGCAAAAGGGGGCACTCTAGTGTGAACAAAGCACTAGCAGCTGAGGGTGTTCTAACCTCCGTGTCACCTTAGAGCTGCTCCGTGCAGGGTTAGACAAGACAGGGGTTAGAACCTGCAGCCCTGTCTACACTAGCGCTCCTACTGGTGGGAAGGTGTGTGTGTGGGGGGAAAGTGAACGCAGACACAGGCAGGCAGTACAGAAGTGATCAATAAAGCGCTTTGTTTATGCACCTCGCTACTGAGTCGATTTTGGAAGTTCTCACAAAGCCTCAGTCCTTTCTCGTGGCATCTAAGCAGTTACCAAGCACCTGGGCAGCCAAGGCACCCTGCTAAACGTTTTCAAGTTCGTACGCAGTTTGGAATGGAGGTTTGTGTTTAAGCAAAATCGGACTCTGGGGTTTTAATAATTTAATAATGCTTTTAATAAACCAGCTGAAGTGTCCTGTGCCACTCAGGGAATGTATCTCTGCAGCAGGGTGGGCAGCACATGGACCGGGAGACAGCCTGTGAGTGGCTGCTTTATACTTAATGCAAATCCTACAGAAAATGATTTTTCTTCCTGGCTCCATCAGAGACAACCTGAGAGCTTCACCACAGCAACTGCCTTGTGGTCAGCAAGCAGGACGTTGGGGCGGGTTAGAGCTCGCGGAACCACCCAGGAGGGGGTATGATACGGGGCCTTCCTTAAATAAGATGTTGCTTTTCTCCATGCTCCTTTGTGCTCCCAGCACAACACTCCGGGTGCCACTCAGAACGTACCTGGTCCCCCATAAAGAACCCTAATTCCTTGTGCTTCTTCACTAGGAATCAGGGAGGCCCTTAAACCTCCAGAGACCAGGTGGGTTTGTTAGGCCAGGTCTACACTACAAACGTACATCAGCATCACTATGTTCCTCGGGGGTGTGAAAAATTCACCCCCCTGAGCGATGTAGTTATACCCACCTAATGCCCCACGTAGACAGCACTAGGTCAACTGGAGAGCTCCTCCCGCCAACATAGCTACCGCCTCTCGGGGAGGTGGATTCATTATGCCTAGCATAGTAGCATCTCTATTAAAGCACTGTAGTTGTGCCTCGGCAGCACTGTACGTGAAGACAAGCCCTGGGTACGGGCAGCCTTGCTTCCCGGGGATTCCCAGCCAGTCATTACAGGGGAAATCCTGTCGTCCTTACCCTGCAACAGCTCCATCCCTACGAAGGGGAAACTTCCTCTGAAGTTAATGGGAGCTCATCTGAGTCGAAGTAAGTTAAATCGTGAGCCCGTCTCTCCAGATTTGGCCCTGATGTGATTGTTCCCCAGTCTCCGAGATCAATAGAGAGGAAACCCATTCCTGTGGGGCATGATAATCAGCGTTTCCCTTTTAACATAAAATGCCCAGCTTTAAAAGGAGACACAATGTTAATGCCACACAGATTAGCTCACTCCCTCTCCCCCCAGTGATACAGTATCCAAGCAACAGGGCAAGACTGAGACTCAAAGGGATCTAGTCTCTAGTCTTTCATCTACCACAGGTTTTCTGGGTGACCAATGAGCAAGTCACTTACTCACTCGGTGCCTCAGTTTCCCCACAAGTGGGATAATAATACAGACCTACTTCAAAGGGATATTGGGATGATCATTATTTATTTGTATTGCAGTAATCTCTAGGCATCCAGTTATGGACCAGGGCCCCGTTGTGCTAGGCGCTGTACAAACACACACCCCCGGGTTGGGGCCACTGCCCCAAAGAGCTTACAATCTAAGTAACATCCATCAGTTCCTTTACAGGGCTTTGCACTCCATCGATGGCAGGTGCTATAGACATGCAAAGTATGGTTTAGTAATTACTCATCAGCATCAAACTCCCCCTGTCCTACGCGCACAGAATCATTCCATTCGTTTTCTTTCATCAGTCATACTTTACTTAGAGTTGATCACAGCCTTCGTTGTGGGCTCTCAACCTCTTTTTTGCTCTTTCCCCGCCCTTTATAACACTCCTTTTTTTGCGTCCCCTCTCTCCTCTGGGTCAGGGAGAAGTGACTAATGTAGAATAATTTCGACCCCTTGTGCAAGAATGCGGGGCCGTTCATCCTCTGCCTAATCCTCGGCCATGTTTCTGACTAATGCATGCCACCTGCTGATTGTAAGCGATCACTACATTCTGTCAGTGACCCAGACCTGCAGATAGACCCGGCAGCTGAGTCATCATGGGTCAGCTGCATTCTGCCTTGCTGAACAGCATTGTACCAGATGTTCCAACCAAAACCTCTAGATCCATTTCATCGCTAGGAAGAGAAACCATTCAGAGCTTACAGGGAAAGGAGCTTCTTCCTTATCTGAGCTTTCTGATCGTCACAGCTAAGAAAAGGGTGAGCAAAACATCCCCATTCGTGCTCCCTCATGCTGCATGTCTCTTTATAATGCCAAACGTCTCTGCCCACACACAGAAAGGTGATTGAAAAACTGGCTCATGCAGGTTTTGTCTGGCTGGCGACCTGGCTGAGATACAAGGGCCCAAGCCTGCTTTCAACTGCACCCCGTAAATCTGGAGAACTCAGCTGAAGTCAGTAAAGTTATTCTGAATTTCCTTCAGTGTCACGGAGAGAAGATTTTTGGCCCTTAACAGATGCCCAATAACCTTTCATTAAACATACTTTTAACCACCAAGAACATGCTTGAAGCAAGATTTGGAACTGGTTTCCTTTCTTCTCAGATTCATGACAGATGAAGATCTAGGTTAATTAGGCTGAGCAGTGAGCAAAGAGCACCAGCAAGTGCATCTGTGAATGGCTGGTAGCACTAGGACCTTGCTCCAGGAGACACAAGCACTATCAAGACAGTGCTGTGCATCCCAAGGAGTTGAACCTCCTTGCTAGCCTTAGCTCTTCAACTTTCCCTATTTGTTAAGTACTCTAAGAGTTAGATCCCCCACGCCCAGGAACCCAGGTCTCCTCCAAACCTCTGTCGCCCATTGCTGGCAGCTCAAAATGTTTTGTTCTTTGACCCACCAAGAAGGGCCCCCCTGTCACCGGTGGGTCCTGGTCCACAGCTGGAGAACCACTCCACTAGAAATGGCTGGGATGAGTGTCTCTTCACTTGTGGCAAGGGGTCATTAAGCTTCCCCTGGAAAGCTCTGCCAGCCTGCCCGACACTTGCCTGCAAACCACCCAGCAGGGTAATGCTGATCACCCAAATGGCTCTTCCAAAGGATCTCAGCTGAGCACCAAATGCCCATCAGGTAGACAGAGTTCCCCAGTAGGAATTACTGTAATGCTGCCAAACTGAATGTGAACCCACGTCTCTCATGGGGGAAGGTTGCTACAATACGTCAGCCCACCTGGTCACCCAGATTCATTCACACGTTCAGTTTATAGCAGTAAGCTAAAGGTGAAGTGAGGAATCACCCTATACTACCAGCTTAAGCAGTCACTTCATGTGAGTACCTTAGGCGGAGCTCCATTTCCCTATTCCTTCGCTGCTGTTCTGCAGCTCCCTGCGTGGCTCAGACAGGCTCAGCTGGTTTAACGGTCTCTGTTAAACGTAATAGACACTCTCTTCCAGAACTTGGTTGTCAGAAAAGGCAAAGAGCAAAGACCCCTTCATTCCTTCCCAGTCCAGGAGAACTGCCCCTGCAATGCACCAGGACTCCCGCTCTCCATGCCCCTGATGAAACAGGCCCCAAGAGTTCTTTATGTCCCCTTTTAAGCCAGGAGAGAGAAAGCCTTGGTAAGCATGTAATGTAGCCATCCTAGGTTCATTGTTATCCTTCCAAGTACGCTGGTGCTAGCGTATAATGCAGGGATGCTGGGAAGCAGAAACCCTCAGGTTCCCCTGAATGGGCTGGCTTTTCCTCCCAGCAACAAAAAGCTTCATTATCCAGTGGGCCATATGATGCTCTCAATTCCACCAGGGCAAATCTGGAGTTACTCCACCAATTGAAGTGGAATTACTCCACTGGTGTAATGACTCAATCATCTAACCAGCTAATATGACCCAGACCCTCCTACCCTCCCCTTATACTGTAATTACTATGTGTCACTTCAATTCTGACTGGCAGAGCAGAATAAACAATGGCTGCTAAACCTGCTCCATGCACTGCCTAGAAAGAATGCTGCAGCCAAGGAATCTGGCCTGGTAACCCCTCCCCAGTCTCTCTGGGACACACACTAGCAGTGGGAGGCAGGAGACCTGAGAGTCCTAGAGCAGATAAAGTGGAAAACCCCTGACTTGGTCACCTTGTTTATGCTACAACCGAGCCAGCCCTGGTCTTTACCATCTGCTCAATGATAAGACTCTTGATTTCCAGCCAGCACCCAGCTCTGGTATGGCTGCTCAGACTGGGCTCCCGTGAGTCTCCACCAAGGAGGCTGAAGTGTTGTCTCACTGGTGAGAACAGGAAATCTGCCCTAGAGCCGGATGCAAAAGCTGGAGAGTATGGGGCAGGGCAGAAACTGACCAGGTGAGAGAGGGCCACCATGGCAGCTTGCCAGGAGCCCTCAACCGACCTCGAGATCCACTTGAGTTTTAAAATTCAAACCCAAAACCAGAGTTCCCATACTGGGATCTTTCCTGAGAGAGCAACAGAAACTGAGTTTACCATATTACCCTGCAGCGGGTCAGCTTTGGCCTTAACCTGCACCGATGGGACGTGCTGCCCAGCACTACAAGTTACAATTTGTGTGCTTTGGGCTGCCCCTGTCAGGCAGAATCTTTAGCCTTTGGAGAGATTGGGGATCCCCTCCCCTTAGCTGGTCACTCAGGCCAAGGGGAAATCCTGCCACAGAAATGCAACATGGAAGCTGTTTCTTAAGGGCCAGATTCCAAACACCTGCAGCCCCCATTGGCTTCAGTGGAACGTGCAGCTGTTCAGCAGATTTCAAGAGCCTAAAGGGATAAGAGCTCTTTGCCCAGAGGAAGCAGGAGTAGCACTGGCTGAGCCCTGGCCCGGCGTCTTAGAAAAGGTAAAAATGGACCAGAAAACTGTAAAGGCAACGGACCCCTTCCCTGTGCAAACACAACCCACAATTCCAACTAGTGGCTGCACCTCCCATGTAAACAGGTTTATTCACTGTTAG
Organism: Chrysemys picta bellii; assembly: GCF_011386835.1. Lineage (NCBI taxonomy): Eukaryota > Metazoa > Chordata > Testudines > Emydidae > Chrysemys > Chrysemys picta. The sequence continues at coordinate 41,865,211 of NC_088802.1, read as the reverse complement.
AACCATGCAGCAATAAGTACATATTGCATCACGGCCTTTGCCAAGTGCACCGGTGTGTATACGGGGTGTACATCCCCCCCACCCTGGTGCATGCACCCGCAGGAATAGAATCACTCTGCCGTTGCAGGTTGGGATCGTGCCACCCGCGTTCTGCTCCAAGGATCACTCTGGGCTCTGCATGGTGAGAGTCACAGACATGCATGACCTCGGGTCTGACCGCCTTCCTCCTCCTGCGGGAAAGAGCCGAGGCCCCAGAAACGTGGGGTCCATCACGCTCAGCCCGCACTGGAGACACAGCTGTAGCATGGAGAAAACAGAGCATAGAGAAGACACGGGGGGGGGGGGAGGGGAGAGGGGGGTTCTGTCTGCTATTGGTTCATCTATCGGATTCTACAGCAATGGGCCAAAAGGCTCCAACTCCCAAAAAGCTACGACTACTACTACTGTCGATTGCGGCAGTGTTTTTATTGAGGGGTATTTCGGGTAGGAAATATAACAAAGACTCAGATGATTCCTGGCATCCCGTCTGCACCTGCCCTCGGGCTTCTCAAAGGGCCCCTTGGTAACTGCGGGAGAAGCCCGGGCCTTCCCTCTGTCCCAAGGGCAAGCTGAATGGTTGGAGGCTGATCACTTCACTCCACAGGCCGCTGGCAGGGCTGGTGCTACCATTTAGGCCAACTAGGCGGTTGCCTAGGGCGCCAAGATTTGGGGGCGCCAAAAAGCGGCGCCCCCAATTTTTTTTTTACAGCGGCCACTGCCCTGGGAGGGAGAGGGCGTCTGAGCTGTCGGCAGGCAACCCAGGGGTTCCCCTGGGTCAGTGCGCCACCAGCAGCCCAGGGGAACCCCTGGGTCAGAGCTTCCGCACGGATCCCCGTGTCGGGGAGTGGGGAGCTGCTGCGGGGGAGTGCCTCAGGGCGAGGGGGGGAGCTGCCACGGGGGGCGTCTCAGGGCGGGCGGGAGCCTCAGGGTGGAGGGGGGTGGGGAGCTGCCGCAGGGCTGGGGGGCAGGGGGGGCGCAAGGTGGAAGTTTCGCCTAGGGCGTGAAACTTCCTTGCACCGGCCCTGGCCGCTGAGGGTCTGCTATGCTTTGCCCCGCCTTATCCTGCATTCTTAAAGCCCCCCCCGGGCTCAATCTGTGCCCTTCGCCACGCTGCTCCAAGACTAACAGGTCAGAAATCGAAAGAAAAACCGAGGAGTGAAAAGTGGGGGTGGAGTGGGAGGAACGGTACCAGCGGTCGGAGGTCGGGGGGCGACGCAGCGCACACGTCCTTGTTTGCCGACGCTCTCTGCAAGGTGCTTTAGAGAGAAGGAACAAAGAGAGGGGCTGAGTTTGTCCCTGCAATTGTTCAGGACAGAGGGGCGTCGGCTGGCGCTGAGCCCCCTCCAGCTGAGACGAATGGAGCCAGCATGGCGGCAGTTTGGAGGATGTGGAAAAGTCCCTTCACCATCTCTGAGAGGCTGGCTGTTGGGCCCCTGCTGTGGCTTTCATTGTAGGGAACTAGGTTACCATTTCCCTGCCCCAGATCCTCTAGTTAAATACCAGACAGAAGCAAAGGCTGAAGATTAAGAAGTGAGCCCCCACTTCCAGGCCAATAATTGCCCTTCCTCTGATCTCTTGCTGAGTCATGGCTCAGAGCAGGGGAGCTGGGTTATTGCTTGGGTTGGTTTTGCAGCAGGAAGAAAGGCCTGGAGCTGCAGGATGGCAGAGGGAGGAGGGTAAGGGGGACCGAGGGGATATTTTGAAGGTGTGAAATCAGCCGCATTTAAAGCACGAATTTGGAGGCTTGATCCTCACGTGTCGGTGTCGGGGTAAAGATATCACCAACTGGCAGGGCAAGGGAGGGCTGAGCAAATGTGAATATGCACTCACACCCACGTGCACATACGTGCTTCAGGGTCCATGCATGCTGGCATGTACATAAGCCTACATATGCATGGTCTTTTGCACGCTTAAGTGCACCTACTCAGGTATGCCAGCCCTCATTCGTAAGCTCACCTGCTTGCATGCACCAGCACAGATGTCCCCATGGGTGTGTGCGAGCCTGCCCCTCGGAGGATCATCACGAGCACGGGCAGCCGAATCCTGGTCCCACTGAAGGCAATGGCCACGTTCCCATTGACTTTAATGAGATCAGGATTTAGCCTTACATGGCTCAGGCCTTAGGGAAATTTACACCGGCAGAGTGCGTGTAGCTGAGCGAGCGAGGTGGATACTGCACGCTTGCGAGGTAGATGAATGTGAGCTACATGCAGATGGACACGGGAGGGAGAGCCTGCCCATGGGCAGCTAGGCTTGCTCCCAGTCATGCTCCTCTCTTAACCAACCGCCAAGTGCAGGCGGCGCCCACCTCTCCAACCCGGAGACGAACGCTCGTTCCCCTCCCCCACTTCCCCGGCGGGAGGCCCTCGCTGTCATGCAGACCTCCCACCCTGGAACATCTCCTGCGGGGTCATGCACGCAGACCTTTCAGCGCTGCCCTGGGGCCCAGCTGAGAAGCTAGAGCTCAAACTATCAGTGAAGACTGTAGAGAAGAGGCAGGAGTGGAGGAAGGGCGCAAAACATCAGCTCTTTCCTCCCCTATTCCCTGGTCACCACATTGAAGGGGACAGGAGTGGGCGGAGAGAGAACCAACTAGCCCTTGGCTACAGCACGTGGATAGATGTCAGGAGGAGACTGGAAAGCCTCAGACCCGGGTAGCCACTCTTCCTTAATTCAAACAAAACCGGTTCTGCTGTGATCACGGTGAGCCCGGTTTGTCTTAGCATAAATATCGGGAAAGGGTCCACAGAGAGGAGCAATGAGACGTCCAGGTTCAATTGTGTAAAAATCAGTATCGCTACATCGGCTGGATTTGAGGTGTTAATGCCCACAGAGCTGCTGCTCTGTGTTTCTTTAGTGCTGGGGAAGTGTGGTGGGTGGGGGGCTTTGCCCTCCCTCCAGTGTGATGCTGAAATGAGCATGCAGTCCCAGAGAGGGTGGAGTCTCTTCAGACAGCCAGCGGGCCCATCATGCACTGCATATCTTCCTCCTCTTCCAGGTTGATGCTGCTGGAAGACAGATGGTGCCTCTGGGCTGGCCTGCGGGTCAGGGCGTTGTCATCTGACCCCTTGATACCTGGAGAAGAGAAGACAGCGATTACACACTGCACAGCGGTGCCCACTGTCAGCAGAGAGCAGGGGACCTCCGAGATACCACTTGATATTTTAAATCTGGGCACAGCGTGGAATTGCCCTATAGTTGAAGAAGGATGGGACAGCTGCAGGGAGCTGGGGAAGCAGCTCTGCTAACAGTTGGGTTTTGGACTCTTTTTTGCAACATTACAGCGGGCTGGTCTCCTCACTGGGCCCCATTTTAGCCAAACTTCTAGAAGTTCATAGCCAGGGGCAGAATTTCAGGTAGACGTGTGAGTTCACAGACAGCGGCGCTCCAATGAGTCCCAAGTTGCTTCAGCGCTTTGAAAACTACCCGTGGGGATTCCAGCTAGGGGGAGAACCTCATCTTACAGCAACCCGTGCTGGGAAAAATGACTTCACTCTAACTGGCTTCCACCAGACGGAAAACTGCTGCCTCAAAGCGGGGCTGGTTGCGGCAGGACAAAGATCGTCCAGGCTCCTTGTTGTGGAAATGACTGGGATACGCTAGTGCTCGCTTCAATCAAAATGTACAATGGCAACAACAATCCATTGTATGTCTTAATTACCTGGCTTCTGAACAGAGCCTGCAGCTGTAGATAAACTAAAAACATAACCGCCGTGCTGAGACGGGATTTTTGCTTAGTGCAGGAAGCGTGTGTCTGTGTTAATTTAGGCCAAAGGCATTACACTTTTGCCCAGGAAATTTATGGTGCTTAGCCTGCCTACAGCACAATGCTAAACGAGGCGACTAACTCCCGTGAGTTTACATCAAGGTTCACAAGCCTTGGAGTGTTTTGCTCCAGAATCAAAAGGGCACCACCCCCATTGTTTGTTTATTTGCTGACAGAACGAAGAAACATCCCAGAAGAAGGGGGTTCTCCCACCGCTCTGCCCCTGAGACCTGGAAATCCACTTCAGCAGCAGCAGGCCTTGCAGAGACACAAAACTAATCCTGAAAGGGCAATGTGTACGTCACATCGTGGGGCCACCACAATCCCAGCCTGATGCCACCGCTGAAAGCTACCATGGAGAAGCAGCGTCAGGAGAGCACCTGGGATTGTTTTCTGGCTGTCGGCAAGGTGCCTGCAAATACTGGGCCATGCAAATCCAGGGTGTAGCTCCACTGACTGCCATGAAATTACATTAGGGATGAATTTGGTCTATCAACTGCTTGCCCCTTCCTTCCTGGCTGCTGGGAAGATGGAGAGGGATCCCAGGATTTAGCATTTTCCCCACCACTTTGTGTGCATTATGGAGAGGACTTGGGCCACCTGCCCAAGACTAGGTAGGGCATAAGATGCTCCTCTTAGATCTGTTGGCCTCTCACAGCCACACGTGGGGCCAGAGCCAAAGGCTGCCTATCACTGCTCTAGGTACACATGGGATTTTTTCAGGATTAAAGGTCACTGACTTCATATGTACTTTCTCACGGCATAAAGTCAACAGAAATCAGTCAAATCCAGCAGGTTTGGGGAGGCTGAAGACCTTAACTGCTAATGCACACAAAGAGGTCAACAGGATTCTCAGGCTATAAAATGGGGATGTTGGATGGGGAGTAGGAGGGCTCTGTTCAGACCTACAACCCTAGGTTTTCAAAGCAATGCACAGCGATTTAAGGTCAGATTGTTAAAGGTACTGTATTTAAGTCCCTATCACCAATTGATTTCAAATGGGAGATAGGCACCTAACTACCTATAAAACGCTGGTCCTTATAGTCCACAAGAGAGAAATGGTTTCAAACCCCACAGGAACTGCTTAGAAAAGGGAAGCGGGGTGATTTGGGGGTTAAAGCACTGGACTGGGATTCAGGAGACCTGGATTCAGTTCCAGTCTCTGCCACCGACTCTCTGTGTGACCTTGGGAAAGTCACTGCTCTCACTGAACCCTTAGACTTCAATAGCGCCAGATCAGGCCTAGTCCTCTGGGCCCAGCTCTCAGCTCCTCATCTGTGAACAGTGGAAAATAACACTCCCTTTGTGTGCCTTGTCTATTTAGATCAGGGATTCTCAAACTGGGGATGGGACCTCTCAGGGGGTCGCAAGCTATCAGCCTCCACCCCAAACCCCGCTTTGCCTCCAGCATTTATAATGTGTTAAATATATAAACAAGTGTTTTTATTTATAAGGGGGGGTCACACTCGGAGGCTTGCTACGTGAAAGGGGTCACCAGTACAATAGTTTGAGAACCACTGATTTAGATGGTCAGGTCATTGGGGGCAGGGACTGTCTCTCACTGTGTGTACATACAGCACCCAGCACACTAGGGGTCTTCAGGCCTCACTGCAATGTAAATAATAAAATAAGAGGTTAACATTAACAGAGACACGTCCCCTGTTGGGCTAGTTAGCCCCAACGAGGCCAAACGGAGTATGAATTGGAAGATCTCTCCAGGGAGAAACCATTTTGCCAACACGAACCAGAACCTGCCCTCCCCATCCAAAGCAATATTCCATTATGCCATGGAGGGGTAATTTATTCCCCTACAAACCACCCCAGGGTATTATTTTAGGTTGGTTGGTTTTTTGCACTGGGAGTGGCTTTTTCCCTTTGCATGTGGATGGGTAGCACACGCCGGCAGAACTCACCAAAGCCTTCACTGTTTGTTTTTAAACCACAGCCAGTGGCGGGGGCCGGAGGAGAGCAGCCCAGCTTCAGAATAAGCCCCCCAACATACGACCGGTCTTTCGCGCTGAATCCAAGCAGCGGGCCCCATTCTCCATTGTCCTGCACTTTGCGGCATCCGTTATGCCAGTGCCAAGTGGGTGAAACATTCTGCTCCAGGAGTGTTTGACGCCCACTGTGCATTGGTGTCAGTGACAACCCCAGGTGCAGAGCAGTGGAGATCCAGGCTCACCGGGTTTGGAAAACCCCTCATGTTCTCAAGGGGACGGGCTCACCATCAAGGCGTACAGGGGCGGGGCCAGATTTTTTTCCCCATTAATTGTGGCCTGGGGGCAATTTTGCTCATCAAGAGAAGTCTAAAAAAAAAAGAATCAAACAGTAAAAGGAGAGGGAGGGTTGTTCGGACTTTGCGTATCTCATACCTATTCGTCAATGTTTATAGGGCAGGACTCCGGAACCGCGGCTGTTCAGTAGAAAAGACCAAAAGCAAATGGTGAACAAAAGACACACGCACAAAACAGAAACAGCAATACAGAGGAGGTTCGTTACTCTGTGATCCTTGTATCACTGCAGGAGGTTCTCCATGCAAACCCCACCACGCCCCGGCTGAGTTAACACAAGGCTCTGGCACCGTGCTCCAGCTCGGACGATGTTCCTTAGAGACCATCTGAGTTGGCCGTGATGGGAGAAATGGAAGGAACCCACCCTGGCTCCCTACTGGGCGGAAGGGATAGAAGTGGCACCCAGCGGGCATTGTATTCCACACGTCATGCCATTAAAACTGCTGGATTGGGAAACAAAGCCCATCAAAGCCACACGTTCTAGCACGGCATTACCACTCCACTCTACAAGCTGAATGGCATGTTCACAGCATATAAACGCCCCAGTTTACAGTGGAGTTCTCCACCGATTACCACAGACATGAGTGCACGGTTAAATCTAATGGAAGAGAGAACCGCAAAAGATGAGTCTTGAGGACAGGGCCTGGACAGCTCACGTCTACGAGCCAAGCTTCTTTTATAAAGAGAGAGACAGACTTCCCCACTGGGAGTTCTTCCTCCCAAACTCCTGTCCATCCCCGGGATCTGCATGGCTCCCTCACATCTGTCCCCGACTGCCAAAGAGAAAAACAAATGTGTCCTTGTGAAAAAAGATTACACAGCTTGGGCTCACTTCTGGTTTGGGAGCGTTTGGATGCAGCTGCACCCTGAACATTCCTGCCACCAAACCCAGTGGGCCTGATTCTGATCGCACCTGCCCTGGTTTTGCACCAGTGTATCTCCACTGATGTCAATAGAGATATTCCTGATTTAACCCAGTGTAAATGAAAACAGAGTTAGCCCCATGGAGTTCACACTCCACAGACTTTCTGTGTGGGATGCCTGCAAGGTGTAGGGATCAAGTGGTCCAAGAGGGTTTAGGCTGGTGTTTTCAAAGGACCTAACGTAGGTAGAAGCCCAAATCCTGCAGAATTTGAGTGGGAGATCAGCACCCAACTCCCATGGAACTCTGACAATACATACCCAGGAAGCCTCTCGTGTCCTCTGCCACTGGAATTACTCTGGGAAAATCCACTGTTGGGAAAACCTTTGTTTGTGAAGTGCCTCGGGGCCATTTTCTCCCGGACCCTGGGCACTAAGTAGTCAAACACTTGTCTGTACAATGTATTATAGTATATGTATTACACCACAGACCCCAAAGTGATTGAGAAACTATGGGCCTGATCCTATTGCTACTCACTTAAATAGAAGTAGGACCACATGCTAGAACAGGGGTGGGCAAACTTTTTGGCCCGAGGGCCACATCGGGGTGGGGAAATTGCTTGCAGGGCCATGAATGTAGGGCTGGGGCGGGGGGTTGGATTGCGGGAGGGGTGTGGAGTGCGGCAGGGGGTTGGGGTGCAGGCAGGGGGCTCAGGGCAGGGAGTTGGGATGCAGGCTGCGGCAGGGGGCTCAAGGCAGGGGTGCGGGGTGCAGGCAGAGGGTTCATGGCAGGGAGTTGGGGTGCAGGAGGGGTTCAGGGTGAGGGCTCCAGCCCGGCACCGCTTACTTGGAGCGGCTCTGGGGTGGCAGCGGCATCCAGTGTAGGACTCATGAATGAAATTGTTTTTGGTTGTTTACTTTATTGGTGTGGCTTCATAAGGAAAGTTTTGTGAGTGAAACAATGTTCGTTCATAGGGCCGGTTACCCCAATAACTGGCTAATTAACAGTTAAGATGCTTGTTAAGAGCCATAGCTGTTCAGTCAGCTGCCTTTGTGGGTTTCACTATCAATCCAATTCCTGCTTAAATCACTGAGACTTGCACTGTTTCAGTATTGGAACTTCTGTTCACCATTTATTACACTTGCCTACAGTGTAACTTCTGGTCACTGTTTGCCATCCACTATACTTGTCCATATTGTAATTCAAACCCCATTTTAAAATGCTTACTCCATTTTGTAAGGGCTTGCTGCAACCTTCATTTTTGCAAACCCTGCTGTAATCTTATTAGTTTAGATGTGTGAATGAGGTATGTATGGATGATGGAATCAACCTCCAGCCCCAGCCTGTCCTAATTAAATAGAGTTCAAACACCAACGGCTGAAGATGCAGACAAGAGCCCTAACAAAGTAAGAAGAATCCACCCTAAAAAGAAAAGGTACAATAGAAGGAAGATCAAAGCCCGGTCCAAGGCTGAAAGTCATGTCTGCAATTGACGGGTGATCGTGATCAATCACCAAACCCAGAGGCAGCGTGACACAGCAAGACCTATAGACTCTGAATTCAAACTAAAGCCTACAAAAAGGATGGGTGAGATGGAAAACTTTGGAGGAGGGTAACATTCTGCTGCCAACATGGAAGGGCATCGGTGCATGCCCAACAGAGACCCAGCTCGTCCTTGTGCCCGGCTTTCCTGGCCAGTTAGTCGCCACAAGCTATGAACCCAAGCTGCAAACTCAAGCCACAGACTGAAGCAGGACTGGTAACTATGCAGCAGCTGCAGAACATCTGATGGATATATATATATGTGTGTGTGTAGGTATTAGGTATAATGTGTGTGTATAAGGATTAAGATATTAGTTTTGGTCATAAATCAAATTGTTATCATAATAAATGTGGCATCTTTATCTTGTCCCCTTTAATAAGATCCTGCTAGTTTTTATTGGTATAACACCAGCGAGGCCAGGGCAGGCTCCCTGCCTGCCTGCCCTGGCCCCGCGCTGCTCCGGGAAACGGATGGCACCACGTCCCTGCGGCCTCTGGGGGAGGGGGCATAGAGGGTTCTGCACGCCTGTGGGTACCTCCCCTGAAGCTCCCATTGGCCACGGTTCCCCATTCACGGCCAATGGGAGCTTTGGGGGAGGTACCCACAGGCAAGGGCAGCCTGCAGTGCGCTCTACTCCCCCTCGCCCAGGGGCCACAGGGACGTGGTGCTGGCCGCTTCTGGGAGTGGTGTGGGGATGGCAATCCCGCGGCCCAGATTCAAAGCCCTGAGGGGCCAGATGCGGCCCGTAGTTTGCCCACCCCGTGATAGAAGCACTGACACAAGGATCCCTTTTCCTGATCAGTGAATTGCAGCCCTTCTAATAATATGCTTACTTAGAGTATATTATTCAGCCTTTAGATGTCTCTGTGCTGTATAGTGTTCCAAACAGGGAGCGGCCCTGGTAAACAAAGACGACAAAGCTAGAACTCAAGTTGGGTAAAAGCCTGTTTGTTTGGAACTGAGTTTGTAATAGTTTATTATTAATATTTTTAAACAAATGGCTCTTGCTTAAGACAGTGATTTCATATATTATGACAGCTATGACTGGGATCAAACAGATCAGCTTTTAAAACAGTGAGCTGCAATATTACATATTTCCGGAGAGGAAGAGAATACCTCAGCCTTGTTTACCCAAGAGAGAGTTGTCCATACGAGATCTGCTGGATTCTCATTTTATATTGCAATGTCCAAAGATAATACTGGGCAATTTACTAAGCACACGCTCTTGGCCTTTAATGTAGCTATGCTTTGCTGAAAGAAGTGTTATGGCAGAAAGTAAATTTACATAAGCATCATGTAAACAGCGTGTGCTACCACCAGGCAGCTTTCTGTGGAGGGCTGTGCTGTGTACCTACTGGAGTGAATTACTCTGAAAGTAAACAACAATCAAAATGAAACCGTATGACCTTGACTCTGAATTCACATCAGTGCAGTTTGACGTGGGCGTATTCCCATTGATTTCAGAGGAGTCACATCTGATCTGTACTGACAGGAGTTCAGAACTGGGCCCAATGGCCAAAATTTACCAGGCTTCCGAGCTAAATAAAGGATGCATTACTCAAAGGTGTTGAGGCACTCACAGTTTCTTCCCAGTGCAGTAAATGGAGGCTGCCCTTGATCAGCAACTTGGAAAATGTAAGCCCTTAATAAAGGTTGCTATCTCCAGGGCCGGTGCTACCATTAAGGCAAACTAGGCGGTTGCCTAGGGCGCCAAGATTTGGGGGCGCCAAAAAGCAGTGCCTCCAAATTTTTTTTTTTTACAGCGTTCTTGGGCTGGTCTGCAGGCGGCGCGCTGACACGTGCGGCTCAGACTCCCTCTCCCAGTGCAGCGGCCGCTCCATGCAATTATTGTCATTGCCGGCGGGGGGCGGCGTGCTCGGGGAGGGGGCATAGCAGAGGTGAGCTGGGGTGGGGAGCCCTGCGGCAGCTCCCTCCCCCGCCCTGAGGCACCCCCCCCCCCCGCGGCAGCTCCCCACCCCAGCTCATCTCTGCTACGCCCCCTCCCCAAGCACGCTGTTGCCGCTCCACTTCTCCCGCCTCCCAGGCTTGCGTCGCCAATCAGCTGTTTGGCGCCGCAAGCCTGGGAGGGGAGGAGAATTAGAGCGGGGGCAGCGTGCTCGGGGAGGAGGCGGAGCAGAGGTGGGCTGGGGCGAGGAGCTGCTGCACGGCTCCCCGGGGAGGGGAACTCCGGGGAGGGGGGTGCCTCAGGGGGGAGGCGGGGAGCTGCCGCAGGGCTGCGGGGGGTGTGTGTGTGTGCAAGGTTGAAGTTTCGCCTAGGGCGGGAAACTTGCACCTGGCCCTGGCTATCTCTGGACACCCACACTGCAAAATAAGGTCCCAATTTCACGGAGATGTACACCAGGGATCGGCAACCTTTGGCATGCAACTCGCCAGGATCAGCCCCCTGGCGGGCCGGGCCGGTTTGTTTACCTGCCACGTCTGCAGATTCGGCCGATTGCGGCTCCCACTGGCCGTGGTTCGCCTTCCCAGGCCAATGGGAGCTGGTGGAAGCGGCGTGGGCCGAGGGATGTGCTGGCCGCCGCTTCCTGCCGCCCCCATTGGCCTGGAGCGGTGAACCGCGGCCAGTGGGAGCCACAATCAGCCGAACCTGCGGACGTGGCAGGTAAACAAACCAGCCCGGCCCACCAGGGTGCTTACCCTGGCAAGCCGCGTGCCAAAGGTTGCCGATCCCTGGTGAACACCGTATATTACAAAGTGTGTCCATTTAAACTGCCTGCTGGCTTTGGTCAGTAATACAGTACCTTCAAATCATTCCCCAATAGCAGAGTTATCTTTTGCTAATTGACATTAGAGGCCCAATTCTGATTTACACTAATCCCCTTTACATCACACTGTTTACACTCACTTTACAATGCTCTAGCATTTCTGCATCAAAGATTTGGTGCCATTTTGTGGAATTCTAGGTTTCTAATGTTAACTGATTTTCATTTCGAGGTTGAGCTACACAAATAAATCTCCAGGTCCCAGAGGTGACGGGCAATTAACAAGATGAGAAAATCCATGAGGCACTAGACATTGCGTCACTAAGATAGCTCTTTATATAGAACTGGATTAGCGAGGAGAGTCCTTCAAAGATCAGAAGGCAGCATTCCACAGGGAGACTTGATACAGAGAAATATGGTATTGATTACATACACTCCCCACACCACCCCGACTTCATAGAATCACAGAAACGTAGCACTGGCTGGGACCTCAACCGAATGGTTCCAAGGTTGCTCCAGCTAGTATCTTAATAACCCTAGGATGAATTTCATCAGGCCCTGCTGTCTTGAATACATCTAACTTATCTACATTTTCTTTAGCCTGCTCTCTCCCTGCTTTGGCTTGCATTCCTACCCCCTTGTTGTTAATATTAATTACACTGGGTATCTGGTCACCATTAACCTTCGTAGTGAAGACTGAAGCAAAATAGGCATTAAACACCTCAGCCTTTTTGATGTCATCGGTTATTAGCTCTCCTTCCCTGCTCAGTTGATGGCCTACCCTTTCCTCCGTCTTTCTCTTGCTTCAATGGTCTTTTGATCAGATCCATAATGACTAACTCTTGGAAGAGCATGCAGAATAGAAGTTCACCATTTGAAATAAGCCTGCTGCAAAAATGCTTACGCTTCTAGTACCTTGCATAATTACAACAAGGGCTCTGGCCTGACTTTAAATCTGCTGAAGATACAGAATAGCCTGTCACGTTTATTTAAACCTCGTCCCCGCTGTGAGGTCGGCAGCGTAACCGAGACCCTCCTGTGCTGTATCAAGTCTCCCTGAGGGATGCTGCCTTGTGATCTTTCCAAGGATGCTTCTACCTAATTCTCCTCTAGAAAGACATCCACAGCAGTGAAAGGAGTGATCAAGTGTCTCTGCTTTCATGTATTATTTCCAAGGCTGGCCATTTATCATTGAAAAAAGTCATTGGTTTAACATGGCAGCCTCCCTCCAACCCCCACACCCCAAATTACAGAAAACACAGGGAGGGGAGCCCTGGGTCAACACCGTTTTGGGCAAAATTCTTTATCTTTCAATAAAAAAATAAATTCCACCATTTAAAAATCCAGGTCATTCTTGGATGCTGCACAACACTGGATGTTTACAGATTCACATTGATGAGAACTGACCGAACGTTGCTCAGCCACGCGCTGCCTGGAGGTGGAAAGACCACAATGCCTTGTGAAACCACCACAAGGGGCAAGGTTTTTGTCACAAACCCCATGAATGTGACAGACAAAGCCTTACACAGTTCAACAGTAGCGTGGTCACGGCTTTCAATCGCCTCCAGTAACCTGGACGCAATCAGAGCTGCCCACGCAAGTTTCCTGAAATTGTTGGACGTGCACATTATGACAGCGGCTGGGTGCATTGAATCTGCAGAAGAGAAGCTCAGGTTTTCCCTGTTCTGAATAGCTGGCTGCTTCTTGCTGTGCGTGCTGCTTTCTGCATCCATGATCTCAATTTTTAGGTGGATGTGTGGAATGCAAACCACATCTCTTTCCAAAAAACGTAGCTGTCTTCAAGGTCAGTTTTGTTTCAATGCAAAGTAAATTGGAATAGGTAATTCATTGAGATTAAATGCACACCAAGCTCTTGCTGCTGGTGGTGCATAAGGCAGAGAGAAGACAGTCCAGGGTTGGGATGGGTGCAGCAGAGCGAACCCCACAGCAGAAGGGGTATTATAAAATAGAGACTGAAACTGATAAAGAAACAGGACATTTTTCTCATTGTCTCCACCTCTTTTTGTGCATCAAGATCGACACCTGAATATAGGTGGGGCAGATCCTCAGCTGGTGGGAAACTGACTTCAGTGGAGCTTGTGCACCAGCGGAGGATCTGGCCTAGGCATGCCTGTACTGTACTGCAAAGAGTTGCTCTTTTTCTCTGATGATTCAATAACCTATTCAATAAAGGCCAGAGCTGATGTCCACTGAAATCAATGGGAGTCATTGGATCAGGCCTTAGATCTACTATGAATCATCTGTTCCATCAGGAATCACTCACCTCATGATTCATCACATAACTTCCTCTCATAGAATCATAGAAGATTAGGGTTGGAAGAGACCTCAGGAGGTCATCTAGTCCAACCCCCTGCTCAAAGCAGGACCAACCCCAACAAGATCATCCCAGCCAGGGCTTTGTCAAGCTGGGCCTTAAAAACCTCTAAGGATGGAGATTCCACCATCTCCCTAGCTAACCCATTCCAGTGCTTCACCACCCTCCTAATGAAATAGTTTTTCCTATATCCAACCTAGACCTCCCCTACTGCAACTTGAGACCATTACTCCTTGTTCTGTCATCTGCTACCACTGAGAACAGCTGAGCTCCATCCTCTTTGGAACCCCCCTTCAGGTAGTTGAAGGCTGCTATCAAATCCCCCCTCACTCTTCTTTTCTGCAGACTAAATAAACCCAATTCTCTCTGGACTGACTTCCCTTCCATCTGCACCTCCTCTATCTATCTCTAGAGATTTGTATTTCTATCGACGCTACCTACCCTCAGCATCTATTATCGGAGTCAACTTTTCACCAAAGAAACACTGTAGGAAGGAAACCCATAGAATAAACTCAGAACTAAGGAGGTAGGGGGAGAATAAAGGATTGGATCCTGGAGTAAAATGAAAACCCAGCCCCTGTTAAGCCAGCTGGCTTTCATGAAGAGCTCTACAGAGTAGGTTAGGAGTCACTCTGGGGAAGGGGAAAAGGAGGGATGTTGGTCAGAGACTGGAGAACAAGTTGAGAAGAGGAAACTCAGGCTCAGAACATGCACAGAGCCTCTGCCCCTAGTTGATCCACAGACACCGGGCAGGTCCGTGTGAGGAGGCTGGGACCGTGCGTATCTGTGGACAGGCAACCTTAAGGTGTTGTGCTCCATTGCGGTTCACGTATGCATTCCCCATCTCCCCCAGGTGAGTAATGCTGTCTGCTTTGAAGCAGGAGATGGATTCAAGCAGAGATGCAGAGCGCCCCGAGCAGGGCTAGGAGACCCGTGCCACGCCCCACGCTCAAGGCAGGAGAGAGCTCTGCAATGGGACTCACAAGCAGCAAAGCCGCCAGACAGCCATGCAGGCTGGAGGATGGACACCACGTCTCGCGGCCGCGTACTCAGTGCCCAATTTATTCCACAAGGGCTCCTTAGATTTGGCCTTCTCCATGTACCATGAAACCCAGCAGGAGCTCCGTTCTGTAGAGCCAGATTCTGCTCTCGGTTCCGTGGATGCCAACCATGGCAGTAACACTACTGAACCCAATGTGGTTGCTCTGGATTCACAGCAGTGGAATACGGCAAAATTTGGCCCTGAGTATTTATTCAGCCTTCCTTATCTGCCACAACATGCTTCATTAGCAAAACCCCGGATTAGAAAGGTAACAACCACACCACCTTACCAAGACATTCAGATAGGATGCTCCTGGCTCTGGGCTACTATGTGGAGTCATTTCTTACCAGATCCGGAGCATACAGGGAAGGAGCCGAGTGTCTGATTTGGCCCAATCATTCCCACCACCCCTGCATGTGGAAGCTTTAAACCAGCTGCCAGCCCAGGAGAAAGGCATTTGAATGCACAATTTGCTGCCTTTACTGCAGGCTCTGTTCTATGACAGGACCCTATATTATCTCGACCTCTTGGCTGCATTTACCCAAGTGGAATAAATTGTAACAGAAATAGGACGGCTGCAACGGGAGAGGAGGAAGCACCAGCGTTTTTTGGGTGGGGTGAAGGATTCCCCCACCCACAACAGCTAATAAAACTAGATCGTCTGGAGGTTTCTCCAAATATGTCAGGTCTACAGCCGTCAGGGAGTAACCTGATTTACAGATCTGGGGAAGGGGTGTATGGGAGGGATAGGCAGGGTTGCATTCAGCTTGTCCACAAATTTACTGATATGGGGCCAAAAATCAGTCTAGTGCTGTCAAGGGGTGAATTTGAACCAGCGCTGGGATCCAACACTCTTACTCTTTTCCCTTTCCCTGACACTGTACTGACAATTCCATCTTGCCCCCATGACACTTAAGAAAGCAACCCTGATACGTAGGAAAGATCCCACAGCAGCTCTGAAGTGTGATTCTTTAATCCCCACGCCTACTCCCATCCAGACCCGTTCGGGGACTCTCAATAAATTTGTGACCGTTGAGCAACCCTGGGCGTGGGAAGGACAGAAGCATGGATTGAGAAAACTGTGTTGGGACAGAGTGAACATGAACTTTCACACAGATGGAGTCCAGTGAAAACAAACTCAAGAGACAAATACAGGAGAGACGGACCCGTAGTTAGTAAAAAAATGTGGCAGGAAGAAATGGAGAGAGAGAAAGAGTTAAGAAGTGGGGAGGAGAGATGGGTCTTTTGGGAGCTCCACTGGAGGAACAGTAAAACCAGCAATAACTAGACTGTTTACACCCATTCATTGGCTACCCCTCTATTCACCCACTTTGTGGATGGCACTTTCTGAAGCACTGGTGTTTAGATCAGAACAGGTCTACAGGATGCCTGGAAGCAACTGTCCAGTGGCCACGGCTGGTTCTTTATTTGGAAGGAGGAAGAGGGCCTGATGGAATTTTGTGCTGTTCTTTTGCCCAGTATGAAGGCTACTGGATGTCACAGACTATGAGCCAGATCAGCTGCTGGTACAAATCAGTGCGGCTCCGTTGAAGCTGACAGAACGACTCCAATTTACCCCAGCAGCCAATCAAGGCCTGTGTTACTAAAACAAACAATCTATTTTCTGCTTACAAGCAGCACACGTTCCGACATCTAACCAGCAGACTCGCCGCTGCTGTGACTAAGATGCGGCCTACACTACGAAAAGCCACTGTGGTGGAAGAAGAACCAGTAACAACACAGTAGCCCCCGTCCCAGTTGAGACCCAGTCTGGCCAGGCAGCGTACACAGGCATGAACCACGTTCCCACCTTGCGGGACTTCAGCATGATTCAGGACCGTGGATAAAGCCTGGCTCCTGTCCGCATGACCAGACCAAAGCCGCTTTTCACTGCACTGCAGGCTAAGGGGCATAACTGCATGTTACAACATGGGGGCTCTTCACTGGGAAGGTGGGACCCAAAGGCAGACACTGGCTGGTAAATAAACAAACGATGATCATCCAACAACCCGCCTCCATAAACTAGCAAAGCTGCCTAGGCGGGTAGAAACCCCCACCAAGCCAGCATCATTCCTCACTCACGCTCAGCGAGCGCTGACAAAACCGGGAGAAGAGCAAAGCTTCTCACAGGACCTCCCGCCACTCGGCCTCCTAAGAGGTCTGTCCTATGGTGTATTTCTAGGTTCCCTTTTGGACCCTTTTCCTTAGAGGCCCAGAACAGCAGGTTTGGGAGTAGTCAGGAAAGGGGAGATCACTGATCTTCTCCCATGGCCCAGCCCTGTCTGGCTACAAAATACGGTGTTGGGCTACAGGCCCCAGCTCCCTATCCCACCCTCTCACCTGAGGGCTGCATGGTTTGAAAAGGAGGCGGGGCTGGTTTGGCTTCAGGGCTCACCCAGTAAGCAACAGACGGCCGAGACCTACTGGCCACTCTGGTCAATAGAGGCAAAGGATTCATTTCACAGCCTTCCATGACAACTCGAGCGGGAGCAGGAGACTTGCAGTCCTTCCCTGCCCCAGCGGCCCTGATCCAGGACTATGCTCATAAGAAGGTGGGCACTACAATGGAACATCTTCAGCCTGTTTCCAGATGATCTACTGCTCCCGGCTGCCTAGCTACACACACACACACATGCCTGTTGCAGCGGGACAGGAGTGGGGAGTGAGAGATAGGGAGAGTGGAAATGCTGTCCCCTCCTCCCCCCAACCAAAGTTCATGTTCAGCTGACTGCCACTCACCAGGGAAGCAGGCCTCAGAGCACAGCTTATTGTCCAGCGCTTTCACGCTCGCGATGTCAATGTCATTGTTATTGTCACACTCCATACCTAGGAAAGCACCTGTCCTCTGGCCTGTAACGGAGTTAACGCAGTTAGAGAGGCAATTGGGTCCCCCCCTTGGAAAATAAAGGAGAGACGGAAATCAAATGCAATCACATCGCTCTAAAAATGACAACGAGAACTACATGGGTAGAGAGTGGACAATAAGGAGTCAGATCCGTATGCGTGCGTTTGTTTCAAGCCATCCTGCTCCGTTTCCCCAGCCGCCTCCTTTCTTGTGCCATGACAACTGATGTCACCAAGGAGGGCTGCGGAATCCAGGAGGATACTTAACAGAAACATCTGTAAGAGCAGTAATTATGCAGGGGAAAAGGCAGAGAAGAGAGTAGCTAGGAAAAGCTAAAGAAAGCAGCTAGTAAGATTACTCCCTGTCCATGCTCTGCTCTGTATCTGATGCATTTCTGAATATGGGGATGTGGGCTGGAAAATAAAAACGAACACAGTCGACTCTCACTGTGCTGATCGGCGGAGATAACCACGGCCACCTCCCCCAAAATACAAACTGCTGGCAACCTCTCCCCACTTTCAGCACAGAGTTAACTGTCGATCAGACCTAATTTACACAATATACAACAGTGAGGCTTTGCAAAATCCTACTCCATCTTTCTCTGATGGTGCTCTTATCATCCAGATAAAGGGTAGATCTGTGTCTGTTTCTCCTCTCTCATGCCCATTTTACACATGGGTAAGTCAACTGACTGCCAAAGAAAAACTCCCAATTTGCACTAGTAAATCCACCTCCCTTTGCCCAGAGACTTCCGCCTTGGAAGACTGCGTGATCCAGTGCCCAGGGAAATCAATGGGAATATCTCCACTGATTTGGGCACGAGATCAGTTCCTCAGCAGGAATGGCATCCGATCATTTGTGTCTGAGCTGCAAAATGTTCACAGCTGATTTATCTGCTGGTGCAGAATGAAGCCGGATTAGTATTAAAGTGAACTGCAAGGGTTAACATGAATGAACAAAAGACATTTCACACCGCTGCAGTCTTGAGGATGATTATTTTAAGTACGTTTTTGTTGATTTGCTAGTTGTCAAATTTCAGTCACTTTGGAACGAGTCCCCCAGTCATCAGGGCTAATTAGCAAGATTCTACCGTAAAGAAACAAAACAGAGTCTGTGGTGTTATTTTTGCATGGGAAAATGCCATGCTTGGCGGGGGGAGAGAACTGCTTTTTCAAGGTGGGTTGGGGATTTATTTTTGGCTTCATATCTAACCAGAGATGCACAAACATGGAAAGGGGAATTGCTCTGGGTTGACCAGAATGGGCCTTTATTTCTCTGTGCTAACCTAAGGGCTTCCATTGCTATGGTCCAGGTGACTCTCAAATCCTACGCTGTTTTGAAAATGCTGCTCGCGTGTCACTCCAAATACTGGGGAGGTGCATTGGTCCAGACAAGTCTCTACCCGGAGTCCGTCTCCGCTGGACTCGCTAAGCGCAGCTCAGGGTGCGAAGCAGCAGCGCTGAAGCCCAGAGGTTCGGTTTCAGAGGGTGGGGAGGCTGCATGGCCTACCCTAAGGAAGAGTGAGACCCCTTGAGGGCCTAGCACATCAAAGGGGTTCCTCCCAGAGCCTGTTCCAGAGCTGGGGGCGTAGCACTGATTCTGTGGATCCGGGACACCTGGCTTCTTTGATCCCTCCAGCACACATCAGCTACGAATGCTTCAGCTATAAACATGTTCCTTGCAGCAGGGGCTGCTTAAAGAGGATACAGGTGTTGCAAGAGACATTGGGGTTAATTCCCCACTGGCCTAAGTGGGTGGAATTCCAACAAAGTAAGTGAAGTTGCATTTGCTTAAGTCACTGGTGAGTTTCGCCCTGTTAGCTTTTCACCGGCAGAGCTGAATTCATCCCTGGGCAGAGAGTTAATAAGACGCCTGGTCCTGCTCATTTTGAGGGCCCAGCTGGTGCCCTATGCCTCCTGCTGGTGCTCTGTATGGGGGGTAGGTTTTGCCCAGAAAGATTCTGTGCGGCATTCTAGATGCGGCTGGGCTGGGCACAGAAAGGAAAAGGGCCCCGTTGCAGCCGTCCCTAAAGTACAGCTTCCTTCTGAGCCACCCAAGCACACCCCACTGTTTTCTGCTTCTCACGCTGTGTTGCGGATTCCTGGGCACTAGCTGAGCTGGGCTACAATTAACATGGCAGCCTCTGTGAAACCCCACCTTATCCACTAGATTTCTCCTTTCTGATAGGCCACTGTCCACAGTCAACTTGTGGAACTCCTTACCTGAGAAGGTTGTGAAGGCTAGGACTATAACAGAGTTTAAAAGAGAACTGGATAAATTCATGGTGGTTAAGTCCATTAATGGCTATTAGCCAGGACGGGTAAGGAATGGTGTCCCTAGCCTCTGTCTGTCAGAGGATGGAGATGGATGGCAGGAGAGAGATCACTTGATCATTGCCTGTTAGGTTCGCTCCCTCTGGGGCACCTGGCATTGGCCACTGTCAGTAGACAGGATACTGGGCTAGATGGACCTTTGGTCTGACCCGGTACGGCCTTTCTTATGTTCTTATTAGAGCTGGTGCTGCCTGGCAAACAGGCAGAATTGGGAAGAGGAAGAGTGGGAGGATAGACCTGCAGGGTTTCTCCTCTCTGCTCCGCCCGTGCTTTTCTCTCCTCTGTTAATGGCTCATTCTAAACATGATTATTTCTCAGCTGCTCAGTGGAGAAGATAATCCGTCGCTGAGAACGCTTTGGCTTCTGCTCCAGAGGACCTGAACCAACCCCCCAGAGCAGAAACCCCTTCATCTTTGGGATATTCACAATCCTCTCTTCGGTTCGGGCCCATCTCTAGTTTCTGCTGCCCTCTAAAGGCCTGAGCTGCAGCTCAGATAACCAGCTGGAGAAAGGGAGAAGGAGGATCCCAGGACACTGCAAACTGTACTGTCTACACACCACTTACTGTGCAGACAGAACCACGTCCGTGCCTCCCTTAGGGTCCTGATACAGGAATAGAGACTCCTCAGAGCCTGAGTCTTGACATCACAGGATTCAATCACCTGCCTGAACGTACCGCAAAGCCACAGAGAGTCTCCTTCTCCCACCCGCCCTCCGCCAAAACTCCCATCCTCTCATTTTCCCCATTACCCCTCCGCCCTGAGCCCCAGTTCATTGTTATGAAGAGAAGACGCCCCCGTCCTATTCCCCACTCAATAATTGGGCAGGATAGCGTTCCTGGGAAGGCTGGCTCCCCTTCTCTGACTAGGCATGATGCCCTGAGCATACACTCTGCCGCCTGCCAGTGAAACAGAACAAAAACTAGCAGAGAGGGGAGTAATGATCCACGTCTGTTACCGTCTTCCTGGGTGGGAGATCCGTCCTCTTCCTCCATGACATCGTTCCCCTGCGACACAGAAGACAGGCAGTGAACGTGAACAGCAGAGGACTCTCTGTCCAAGAACCCAGAGCTGAGTCCTTCCAACACTGCCAGCCTCCTCTCCATAGGCACACTGGCCACAAACCCATGCTGCCCTCCATCCCCCTGCATTTCCCTAGCTCCCCCAGGCACCCGTAGCCAGACTCACACACCTTTCACTCGGACTCTCCTGAGGGCGCTCAGGATACCCGCTTGGCGCTGTGCCAAGGGACTCAACGGCACTCCGCCCACTCGGGCCAGAGTGAATGTGGCCCAGGCTCCGCAGAACCCAGGCAAAGTCCTGCGCGCCTTACTGAATATTCATCCTCTGAGCTTGTCTCAGGGATAATCTGCATCACTGCCAGAGGATCTGCCCCTCCCACAGCTACTGCCAGTCCTGCTGGGGGGGGGGGGTGCATCTCCTCACCTCACGATGCTACGACAAAACTCTCCTGGTGGCAGTTCTCACTCATCTCAGTTCCCCCCACCCCCCCAAGAACTTGACACTAGTTTCTCCAGCCAAGGAAGACAAGCTAGGACACCGAGTGTCATTATATTCAGGCCACCTACACGGAGCCACTGTGAGTCATCAGCCGAGACAGAACCCAGGGTTAGTGCTGGGTGCAATTTTTCGACTGAAACTTTGGTTGTTTTGTTTTTTTTTTGGCAGTGAAAAAGGCAGATTCTGCAGCACCGAAACATTCTGCAAATGTTGACAATTTGTTTCCATTGAAAAAGAGCAGAGAAGAAATTCTGAAAAAAAATCAAAACGTTTGCTTTCAGTTTTTCAGTCTGACGTGCTTGTTTTAAAATTGCCTTTAATTCTATTTTTAAAAAAATTATAAAGCCTAAAAATGCTCCAAACTGAAATGAAAGCCTTTCACGTCAGGCTGAATGGAACGTTTTGTTGGACCAGAAATGGATTTTTTAAAAACTCTGATGTGCCAAAAATTTCATTTTTGGTTTGACCCAAAACGATTTTTTTTTTCAAATTCTGAGTTGCCAGCAAACCAAATCAAATAATTCATTACTCACACGGCTCTACCCAGGACTTTCAGCACAAAAGCACACGCCTCTAAAGCTTGAACCAAGGAATCGCTCCGTCAGGTAAGTAGCAAGGCCTTATACATGCTGTGGCCGGTCTTAATTTGTAACGAAAGAGGTACCAAATTTTTTACTTTCACAGCTGACCTGGCAAGCCCAGAGGTGCCAGGGTTCAGCCCTGGTACAAATTAAGCACTGCACTGGGACCAGCTGCTAGCAACCGGTGTGATCACACACATGAATCCAGTGTATTATGTAGCTCACTGATCATTAGGAAAGGCTGGTGACAAGGTCCTTCCTTCTGAACATAGGTTTTTACCTCCGCGTCTCGCTCCTCCGCAGAGATACTGACAAAATTCCTATCTGGAGATTCCACAGGGGTTGACTGAAAAAGGAGGACAAGAGAAATCAGACAATTCTACTTGCATGGTGTGTCCGTGAATCAATGCAATACGCAGCTAACGTTCTCCATCATCAGGGGCTGCCCGTAGGTAGCTGGGATAATAGACCCCAGCGCTGTCTTTCAGAAAGGCGAAGGCTCACCCAGAGGAAGGCTCATTAGCCGACGTACTCTCTCTATTTGGTGCTGCACAATTGAGCTTAAAAAAAATATATATTTTTCAAGGAAGATTCCAATCCATGTCCCTTGAGCCAAAAAAATATTTCTGAGTTCAATATACAGGGCTTCAAAATTCTAGTTTTGACAGTAATTTTGTCAAGTTGCTGTTTAGGATAACCCCCCTGGGCGACCAAAAAGCTGAAGTTATTTGCATCTGAAGAAGTGAGGTTCTTATCCACGAAAGCTTATGCTCCCAATACTTCTGTTAGTCTTAAAGGTGCCACAGGACCCTCTGTTGCTTTGTATGACAATAACACCTAGAGGCCTTAACTGAGATCAGGGCCCCATTGTGCTAGGCACTGTGCAGACGTACACGGACACAGTCCCAGTGCTGAAGAGCTGACAGTTTCAGCAGATATATAGGAGAGCCTCAGAGGTGCACTGACTTGCCCAAGGCTGTACAGCAAATCTGTAGCAGAGTTAGGAATAGATGCTCTGTCTCCTGACTCCCCGCCGAGTGCCCTACCCCACTGGACCACGCCGAGTGCCCTACTCCACTGGACCACGCCGAGTGCCCTACTCCACTGGACCACGCCGAGTGCCCTACCCCACTGGACCACGCCGAGTGCCCTACCCCACTGGACCACGCCGGTTCCAAAAGCCAGTTCTTTTCTACAGTGTTTTCTCTCACACACACTTTTGAAATGGATCTAACGGTTACAAAGGAAAGTGGGAGGAGCAAGGGAAAGGAAAGGAGAAAGGCCTCAGGGCTCCTCTGCCAGAAAGTTTTCCTTTATTGTTTGAAAGCAAAAGGTTTTAGAAAATGACAAACTTAGCTGCTCCAAATTGAAATGACAAACGGGTGCATCATTCACGGCACATGCGTTCCAAAGCCATTAACCTTCTAGTGCCCAGAGTGCTGACCCCAGATGGCGATCAGCTTCTCCCCCAATGCATGAAATGCTTGTAGGTCCACTATACCTACCTCTCCTTCTGAAGGAATCCCACTGGCAGCAGCAGGGGATGGGAGCATGTCCCCCTCTTCCTCTGTGCCCGGAGCGACATAAGAGCCAGACATGGAAGACATGGTGTCGGTGCTGATCTGGGAGTGCTGACTTTGGGAGGAGGCCATGGACATGATGGACTGGGCCAGGCTGCTGCTGCCAGGATCTAGGGAGAAAGGGAAGCGTGGAGAACACAGGGCAGCATTAGAGAGGGCAGAGCAGCTGTGGCTGTGCAGGTCTGACTGCAAAGGAAACAGTTTGCAAGATGGATTCTACCATGACGGGTGTCGATTTTGCACGCTCTCCTTCTCCAAACCCTGGTACTGGCGCCTTCAAGCTGGGTCCTTGCCTCCACGTCCTGTGGCCTGGAGACTGCAGTCGGTAACTGCCTTTTGAACACTTGACAAAGAAACCGCTTGTCTTTCTGGGGGGCTTCTTAACTGCGCCAATGGGAATAAGCTACTGCTGCATGCAATGCCTGCATCAAGCCTACAACTTCGGGGCTGGATGCAGGCATCACTAGGTGAGGCTCTCCAGCCATGTTATGCAGGAGGTCAGACTAGATGATCACCATGGCCCCTTTCTGGCCTAAACATCTCTGAAATCTACAGATGGCGGCGTTTGATCATTAAGATATTAACAAGCCAGCTCAAATCCTGTTCACCTAATTCATGCATTACTCCCAGCCAAGTGCAGACATGACTAAGGCAAGCAGGATCAGACCCCTGGAAGCATCTTGGGACAAGATCTTTGTCCTCTCTTCCTCAAATGCAAAGTGCCACGTGCTCCTATGGTGTTGCATAACGCAGCCATCAGGAAGCCAAGTGACCACTGAAATGCTGCTTGTCCCTCATCTCCTACCGTACCTTCTGGGGAGGAGATGGTGGAGGAGAGAGGGGTTCCTGTGCACGAAGACTGATCTATTGCTCCCGAGGAGGACAAGGTGAGGTTTTCACTCTCTGGTGTCATACCATATTCCTGGAAGGAGAGCAAACACACCAGAGTAAGAGGACGACAGGTCCCTGCAGATGAAGCAACTGATTGTAATTTGGTACTTTTCAAGGCATTTAGGGCTCCTGGCAGTTTCTGAATTGGTAGCCCTGGAGATTAAAGTCTTTGAAGCTTCAGGACAATAAATAGAGCAGGTATCTTCACAATGTCCCACTAACATGCCTGTTCTCCAAGGGCCACCTCTAGGGGGGAGAAGGGTTTTTAACTCTTGGTGCTCATTCCGCCTTTGGCCTTGCTGATGAGGCTGCCAACAAGTGAGCCAATTATCAGAGTGCTTTTTTGCAGCATGGACCCCCTGTACATTAGGACTAAAACTCTCCAACTCCTTTCACATTAGCCATCAAACTGCTAAGAGATTCTGATAATGGACTGATGTGGACATCTTTTCGAATGCACTGGAGAATGGGAACCTACCAATGAGTGAGCCGGAGGCTTTCGGGCCATGCACGACAGATTGGTTGATCACCAACAGACTCCACTACTGATCTTTGTGGAGACAGCATCCTCTATCCCTATCGGTCAGAGAGCCAGGCTGAGAGACAGGAGTTCTCGAGTGATATCCCCAGCCCTACCACTGACTTGCACTCTATGACCTTACTTCACCTGTTACCCAACTATACAAGGGGGCTAATATGGACCCACATCACATGGGTATCATGGGGGTCTGACTCAACCTGCAAAGTGTTAGATAGCAGGGGCTGTGAATGAGAGGCTAATTAATGACTCTGCCCAGAAAATGACTGTGTAAAAATAGCACCTACTTATTTAACAGATCTGCCCTGAGAGGGCATTCAGAGTCCAATCTACTAAGTCTCTGCTGTGTTTTACTGCCATCAGCCCAGCAGAACTAACACAGCTCTGGGACAACCAGCAGGATCCTTTCCTGCCTCTGGTCGTATCAGAAATATTAACTGCACTCCGATTCCAAGGTCACCTGCGCATCCCCTACCTCTTCAAATTATGCCCCCAGTTAAATCTGTGCAAGCCCAGAGGGCAACAGGGCTACACGGGGGTAATTCAGAGAGGACAGCACTTGGCTGAAGAATCTTCATTGCTGGCGACGATACACAAGAAAGAAAGAGCCCAGCTTGACTCTCAGATCCCCGGATGAGTTTGCAGGGTTGCCAGTTAGAAAAAAAATAACACAGCTTTGCTTGCAAACTGGACTCATTTTATACAGACTGCAGAACAAAACAAACACGGAATTCCAGAATGCCAGTTCCATGGGTCTCTTTGCTGAGTAGACAGCTAGACCAGAACCCCTGTTAAATAATCACCTCCTCATGCTGATGAGGAGACTTCCTCCTGGAAATCCTGATTTCTGATTCGCTGCAGGACTTCTCATCATCTTCTTCGTGCAGGACCGAGGAAGTCTGGGAAACTGACCTAGCAAGAAGGGGAAAGGAGCAGCCTGTTAACTTACGATTGCTCCAGTGATTTCACTAGCACAACCCATGCGGTCAACGCAACTGGCTGCAGCCCTCCACAGGAAGCCACTGCTCCAGGAGCGGGCCAGTGGAGGGTGTAACAGTGGTAGCTGCAGTCATGTGGCAGGGGTGTTAACCCTTTGTAGCCCAGACCCACATCAGGTCTCTGGGGCACCTTTAATGACAGACAGAACGGCAAGGTAAAAAGTGGTATTTACATGGATCAGTGAAACAAACGTCTTTTCCTTCGCCCTGTTCTCTGTACAGGGTCCTCCGCCCATCTGTTCTGCTTTCTGGACCAAAAATCTGTCCCCAGTTATACCGGGATAAATCCAGAGCTGTTCCACTGGGGTGCTGCCCCCACTCCAGCTGAACCCAAATAGGAGCTGAGGGTGTTTGACATCCGATAGGACCCAGCCCTTAGCCAACACTTGGGGTTCCTTGGCATTGGCATATTCATCCTTCTACTGCAAGTCTCCACCACAGCATTTCTGCCAAGTGCCAACGGTCCCCTGGAGAATCAGGATGCAACAGACACCTGAGGCAGCACTGAGGGGACGGGGGAGAGGATGTTTCTCCTCCAGCATGCTAGGCAGTACCACACCATTAGGGAAGAAGCACAGGACAGATAGGACCCATTAGGGGAAGATCCCGGGGCCTGATGCAGAGGCCGCTGAAGTCAATGGAAGGATTCCCATTGGCACCAAAGGGAGCTGGATCAGGCCCTTCAGAAGTACATGGCTTTACTGGATGTGGGCCCAATCCTGCCATCCCTGCTCTGCCCTCCCCCAGTGGGTATTTTGGAAGCTAAGGGCTGGGGACTGGACCCTACGAGGAAGCTTAGGCCAGAGTCCCTCTCCCTCTGGCTGCAAGAGCGTCCGGTAACATGCGGAAGGGAAAGGCGGCGAGTGACTTACTTTGATAGGCTCTTCTTGAGTTTGAGCCCTTGGCTGCCACAGTCCGACAGGCGGTCAAGGGGAGAGAGCGTCCTGATGGGAGGCAGGTGGCTGTCGCTGCCATACGACGGCAACATCCCTGCCCCGTGGCTGTCCCCAAGCCCGTGCAGCGGAAGGGCGGCCGGGGACGGAGTGAGGGGCCCGTTGAGAGCTTCCAGCAGAGACACTACCTCGTAGCCAGGAGGGATGTTCTCAGAAGACTACAGGGAGCAGAGACAGGCCTGGGAATGAGCATTCAACAGCCCATGTTTCACAACACAACTGCCCCCTCCGCTCCGGGCAGGGCAATTCATTCCAAAGCGGCGGCCTATAGATACGGAACTTGGTGGCCAGGAACGCAAGGGCCCGAGACCACCGCTTGGAGGGAGGCATAGAGCAGGCAAGGGCTGTGCAAGCTTCTACCGCACCCTTCAGCCCCCTACTACGCTAGCCTTGCGCCCTACCTCAGCTTTGCCAATGCACCTTCAACCTGAGCTACAACGTCCCTGACTAGTCCAGCCCCGGATTCCCCACCCCGCACAGCTCTGCCAGTGCACCTTGTTCCTGGATGTTGTGTGAGTTCAGCACTCCCACAAGATCAGGCTTGAAAGTGGAAGGAATTCCCCTTCCTGGGTTATCCTTTGTTTAGAAGCCTGGGAGCTGTTTTGCATCCCAGTGACTATACACCGTGGGGAGTAACAGCGGGGTCAGGACTACGCATGCGAGGGCTGATGGGTTGGCTTCTCTGGTCAATACTCACCGAGTGCTCCTCAGAATCGGACGTTTGGGAGGCGATGATTGGGCTGAAGCTGGTTGGAGAGAGAGGGCCAAGTTTTTTCCTCATTGCTCGGATCTGGAGCAAGGCTCGGAATGCTGAACAGTGGCGGGAGGGGAGGGAAGGATACAGAAAGTTCATTTCTAATATAACAAGTGGGAGACCCAACCCCCCCGGAGAATGCCGCTTGTTTTCATAAGAGCCGTTTTATTTCTTCTATTCCACGCTAGTGAAGGCCATACAAAATCGTCCGGATGGAACTGGAGGTTTTTGCATTTGTTCAGGATTGGAGGTTTTGCATTTTGTTGAAATTTCATTTACATTTTGTGTAAAACCTGCAAAATTTCAGGTTTTTCCACCTTAAAAATACAGCTGTTTTCAGTGGGGGGGAAAAAATGACGTGTTCATCACTCAGGACAGATCTATTTTCAAGCAGGAGACACTAACATTTTCAAAATTCCAAACCTGAAGTTTTGGTCAAAGATTTTTGCCCCAGAATTTGCAAAAAAAAAATGTTGAATTTTGGTATTTTTTTATCAATGCCAAAACCTCATTTCACAAAATTTTGAAAAAAATAAAAACCAAAAACCCACAAACAATGCAGGTGCAAAATTTCTTGAAATGAAATTATGAATGGTGCTGTAAAAATGATAGAAAGGGGTTTTGCATGGAGCTACCTCTAACACCAGGCAGATGACGATGTCTGTCAACGCACTAGCGATTCCATTAGACCCTCAGTGCTTCCTAGATTCAAGCCCTTATTCCAGACCAGCCAACTCTTATTCACTAGTTAGGAGCAACTGCTCTCATTCCCTAGGAAAAGGCCAGTGCCAGCCAATCTCAGCTCCATGCACAGAGGCATCACATGAGCAGGTTGGGTGAAGCTAAGAGTTTTGTCTTGCTTGAACTCCATGTGTAGCGTGTGCAAGACAGATCTTCCCAAGCTAAAGAGTAAGCCAACTTGGGACAATGCCCCCCCTCAATCCTCCCCCATAGGAATCAGTCCTCTTCCACCACGGGATCTGAAAAGAGCCCCGAGCCTTACGCAGCCTGCAGATGGGGCAGTTGTTGGCTTGGTAACGCAGGGTGTCCGCACAAGTGTTACAGAGGCAAAGATGGCGGCAGGGTAGAATCAGAGTGTCCCGCACATCCGAGAGGCAGACCACGCACTCGGCGCTGTTATCGCTCACCTCGTCCTCAGCCACCTGGGCAGGAAGAGAGAGAATGAGCCTCTCGAGCGGGGCGTGGCACAGTGGGGCTCTGCAGGGGGAGAAAGCCGTGCCCTTGGAGTGGCTGCTATCGCAGTGGGAGCCTGCAGCAGCCCTGGCAGCTCCTGTTCTGCAGGGGTCAATGGCTCACAGATCTGCAGAGTGGTAGATCAACTGGCCCACCTCAGCCCTTAACCCGCTGCTGCCCAAACACGCAGGGAGCCCCGAGGAGCTATGCCTGGGGCTTCCCTGTGCAGCTCCCACCAATCCAGCATTGCACCAGCTCCACAGCAGCTAGGGTCCTTGACAGGCAAGGAGTCACCCCAGAGAGTCACCGCAGCCCTATGTGGAGAGACAATTTAACAGGAAGGCCCATGGAAAAGAGCGTCGGTACTTGGGCTTTTTACCTCCAAGGGCCTTGGTTCAAATCCTTATTGAACATGAGCCTGGAGATCTCCCCCTAGTGCTTATTGGGTGGAAAAGGCATTAAGGTGGGTCCAGGATTGGACCAGAGCAAGAGGAGGGTGACTGAGTCTGGAGTGCTGCGAAGATGGGATAAGCCTGGGATTGCCACGGGCACTGCTGGCCAGGCCTGAGGGGCACTGGCCATGCAGTGTGGGGAACCCAAGACTGGGATAGCAGGGCTAGCTGGAGCGTACCATTGTGGAGCAATAGCAGCGCTGGGCCAAGGCCAATGCACTGTTCTATAAACTCCCGATTCCTGAGAGTGCTAAACAGTCACTGCGTTAAGTTAAAGTGGAAGAGGAGAGATGTGTGCTCCAAAGAGAACGGCGACTAAGGAGGGCACCTCCCTTTCCCAGGACCTGCGCCCCACCCCCGGGGGACACACCCTTACCTTGGAGTCCTGCGTGTTGTATTTGTTCTCAATCCCATATATCTCCTGAAGGAGGTAGCTAACTCCATCCACCTGGAACCCACAGATACGGGGAAGTCACATGGGCGATGCAGAGTTACACTGGTGCCGCCACGCCAGCTCATTTCAGATAGTCTCCTTGGGACGGCCTCTTTCTAAGCCTTCCTGTTCCCCATCACGTGAGGAGGGACCCCATCCCCACAACCCCATCCCCAGAGCCCTACGCTGGGTGCAGGCTGTCTCTATGCATGCCACACCCCTGCTGCGAAGGGGACATCTCATCGCACCAGTGATTCTAACAGACCCGCAATCCTTCCTGGATTCAAGCTCCCATCCAGGCCAGCCCACCGGCAAGGAACAACTGCCCCTCAGCCCCCAGGACCAGGCCAGTGCTAGCCAGCCCCAACCCCACATACACTCACCACTTGTTTCTGCTTGAGGGGCTTCACACAAAAGCTACCATCTGCATGCTGGAAACAAGGAAATTGTACTCCAAGTTAATCCAAAGCAACCATAGACGCTAGAGGGAGGGAAGGGAGCTGTGGTGTATTTATCACATGCTGTATATTGTGACACCTGTAGCTAGGCTTGGCAGGATTAGATAGTTATCAGTAAATGTCAATTTCACACATGCACATGCAAACTGATGAAAAAATGTTGCCATTGATAATACTGGAAATGTACAGAGACGCAAAGTCAGGAAATGCTGCTTAAGAACTTCTTAGAGGTTGATTTAAGGCTATTTACTTTGTCTATTTGGACATGCGATGCTGACCATTTGTGTTTTAACGGTTGTAAAGCTTTTACTTTTTGAATCTCAACACCCATGGTAATTAAATAACGATTGTCTGAGCCATCCCATTGTCTGCCCCCCCCCCAATAACTTCCCACAATCGTGAAAATATGGATAAATAGATAAAAATGGTTAAACCCCCTAATTATGCACAACGGTGAGAATTTACTTTGATAAACATTGAAATAAATGCTTAAAAATAAACATCATCTGTCAAAATGATTAAAAAAAAAAAAAACCAAATTCAGCCAAGCCTAACCATGTAGACGTCCAACAGATTCTCCATTAACCAGCTGATCTTATATCAAGATTGCTCTCTCTTTCTCCATGTATGCAAACACCAGTTTATCAATCTATAGTAAAGTTAGAAATGTACCACAGGAATATGCAACACAAAGGCCCCTCCAGTGCTGTTTCAATGGATTAGACATTGTGACCGAAACTTTCCAACTTGAGGGCCTAAAGTTAAGCTCTCAAATCAATATTCAGGCAAATAATAAATAAGCAGCCTGGATATCGGGCTCGACACCTCAAAAGTTAGATCATTTTTTGCCCTCAGGGCTTAAACCCAGACTTAGGTGCCTGCCTTTTGATTTCCACGTGTGGCAGTTTGTCCTGTGGGTCCTGCTGACCCATCCAGGCTGGGAGGAAAGGGGTTAAACGGCCCACTCCACTGGACAGGAAAGCCAGACTGTACGGTACATAGACCTGACGGAGACTCAACACTCACCTTCTCAAACGTCGCCAGCAGTACGTGGCAGTGGCCGAGGTGCTCTGCAAGATACAAAAGGGGCAGGGCCGAGAGGTAAAAGGGATGCCCTGCAGCTGGGAATCCGGGTCACTGCCCCAGCGCCCATTGCAGGAGTGGGATACGGAACACCACATCCAGCTGATCTGGGGCAGGAGCACTGCCTGCTGGGCACTGCAATGGGAAAAGCAGAGGGGGGAAAGGTGCCATGTTTGGATACAGGGAAGATGACACGTTCCCCCCGCACAACCCAAGGTCAGGCAGGAGGAACCGGTCAGTCTCTTCTCTCTAACTCCTACAGACTGGAGGCAGGGGACTGCTATGGGTTAGCACGTATGTGAGCTAAGCTCCTAGTCCCTCTCCCCAGCCACCCGTTGAAGGCGCAGCTGTTACGTGGAGGGTTTTCGCTCCGTCAGGAGGGAAATGGCTCTGTGGATGCTCAGTACGGGCTGCAATGTGCTGCTTCTGCCCAGCAGATCAGGGCTTGGGCATAACACCCAAGGCCCATATGGGACTGAGACGACTGCTGCAAAGCCCGGCTCGTCCCCATGGAACCGTGACGCTGTTGCAAAGCTGCAATGCGAAGGCACGAGGATGTAAGGGGAATGAACTGGGAATGCCAAGGGCCAAACTCCTCTTTGGGGTAACTTCACTGACTGCAATTCATTTGCCCTGTGACCTTATTAGAACCAGCCTATTTCCCACCTCTCTGACACAGCATCATCCAGAAAACCGGTCTGTGACATTTTAAAGCACTGCACAGACTTCAACTGGCTAATCCTCCTAGCTCCCCTGGGGATGGTATCCCTACTGTGTGATGGGGAAACGGAGGCATGAAGAAGCCGAGTGACCCAGCGGGTCAGTGGCAGAGCAAGAATTAGAATTCAGGAGGTCCTGGCTCCCAGTCCCCCAATCCATGCTGACTCCCTCTAGACCATATTGGTCCCTGGGCAAGAACGGTCTCGGAGACAGCCCAAATCTTTTCGTGCCGCACACTGGAAGGTTCACAAGGAACAGGAACGTGTGGGTTACGAAAGGACACGTCTTCCATTGCATCTGGGAGTGCCCCTCACTCTGCACGCTGCTCCGCTCAAGGGCACTCCCCAGGGGCAGGACAAGGGCTTTTAACAAGGCAGCGCTGGAAGCCTGGGTCCATGTCAGCCAATTCCTGAGAGTCTGGAGAGACTCCAGTGGGCTAAGGGGAAAGGCTCATGTCGGCACCCAAATCTTCCATAGAAGTGAGGTTCCTACCAAGAGAGCCCAGGCAGAGTTCCTGGCCTGTTTGTGCTGGTGGGGGCCTGGCCTGTGCTCCCAATGAGAGCTGCTGCTGTTATAAGCCAGAAACCATCCACTTCCCCAGGAGAAAGCTGAGCCCTGCCCGGGCTCCTTATCTGGGCTAGAGAAAGTGTAACCACCTTATTGAGTGACCTTTATAAAAACAGAGGACAAATATTTATAGGGCAAGATAAGGGGGTCCCAGCTGGAGCGCAAGGGAAATGCATTTCCTTGGATTCAGAATTAATTCCCTGATAGCCTCCAGTGCCACTTAACTCTGCAAGACGGGGCCGGGGGAGGGTCTACAACACCCCCAGCCATCTCCATACAGGGCCTGATCCTGCAGAGCACTGCGTGCCCTGGATTTCAATGAGGGCAGAGGACCCTCAGTGTCCAGGGTCAGGCCCGCTATGGAGTTCTCAGGACTCACTTTCCTTCCCCCAGGGCCTGAGCCAAAGCCCACTGGTGCCAAAAGGAAGCTTTCCATGACTTCAGCGAGCTGTGCATTGGGCCCTCGAACAGAGTGCTCAGCGGGGTCCTGAGCCCTGACCTGAATATGAACCTCAAAGGCTCGAGGGCTCCTGGCCAGGATCGTTCATTAAAATCCCCTCCCTTTTCCAGTTTAAATGAAGCGGCTGCAGGATGTGCCGCGCTGCAGCATCCATGCCCCCGGGTGTACGTACGGCTGAATATGGCCTTTTGTTATTATTTAATGTTTACATTTCCGTGATATTTAAAAGAGCCTGGCCAGGCCGGGCCCCCTTGTGCTAGGTGCTGTACAAACATAGCACAAAGGACAGGCCCTGCCCCAAAGAGCTGATAATCTCAAAGGCCTTGAGGATAAGGCTGAAAAACTGCTGCCAAGGAATCAATAATGAACCTTTATTTTCTCTCTCCAGCAAGAGCAAAGTAAATCCATTTATCAGGCCATCTGGGCTGTCTTGCACCAGCACAGGGGACTGGAGCAACACACACGTTCAAGAGCAGATGCTGAAAGTTCACTGCGCAAACGGAGGCTGCATTGTAAAAACACAGGCACCATCTGCAGGGCAAGTCGCGCGGGGCACCAGAGCCTTAAGGCTCATCCACCTGGCTGCGGACGTAGGGAAATGAAGCCCTGCAATCCCAAGGGTCTGTTCCTACCATCTCCCTCGTCCACGACGGCATGCACCACCATGGGATACACCTCTCGGTCCAGGTCAAAGCCCAGCTGTAAAGAGAGGGAGAGAGAGAAGGAAACGTGTGACTATTGCAGGTAGAGTCACTGAGCCAGATTCTCAGCTGGTATAAATCAATGCAACTCCATTGACTTTAATGGAGCTGCATCGATTGACACCAGTCGCGGGAGCCAGCCCAGTGATGCAAATGGTCCCATGTCGATTTACACCAGCTAGGGATCTGCTCCATTACAGCGAACACACCCTTAAGAGCAACAGAGGGTCCTGTGGCACCTTTAAGACTAACAGATGTATTGGAGCATAAGCTTCCGTGGGTGAATGCCCACTTCATCAGATGCATGTAATGGAAATTTCCAGGGGCAGGTATAAATATGTTGGCAAGAATCAGTCTGGAGATAACGAGGTAACCACGCACCGCACCATAACAACTCTAACTCAGGAACCAATCCATGCAACAAACCTCGATGCCAACTCTGCCCACATATCTACACCAGCAACACCATCACTGGACCTAACCAGATCAGCTATATCATCACCGGCTCGTTCACCTGCACGTCCACCAATGTTATATATGCCATCATGTGCCAGCAATGCCCCTCTGCTATGTACATTGGCCAAACTGGACAGTCACTACGTAAAAGGATAAATGGACACAAGTCAGATATCAGGAATGGCAATATACAAAAACCTGTAGGAGAACACTTCAACCTCCCTGGCCACACAAAGCAGATGTAAAGGTAGCCATCTTACAGCAAAAAAACTTCAGGACCAGACTCCAAAGAGAAACAGCTGAGCTTCAGTTCATTTGCAAATTTGATACCATCAGATCAGGATTAAACAAAGACTGTGAATGGCTAGCCAACTACAGAAGCAGTTTCTCCTCCCTTGGTGTTCACACCTCAACTGCTAGCAGAGCACCTCACCCTCCCTGATTGAACTAACCTCGTTAGCTCCAGACGGATTCCTGCCTGCATATTTATACCTGCCCCTGGAAATTTCCATTACATGCATCCGACGAAGTGGGCATTCACCCACGAAAGCTTATACTCCAATACATCGGTTAGTCTTAAAGGTGCCACAGGATTCTCTGTTCCTTTTTACAGATCCAGACTAACACAGCTACCCCTCTGATACTTGACACCCTTAAGAAGTGCCCAGGGATGTTTCTCTGCAGTGAAGGTGTGTGTAAGGCACGGACGCACAGAAATAAGCACCTCACGGCTCTCAGCTCTCACAGCTCTCATGCTGCTATGGTGCCATTACATCTTGGTACATCCCAGGTCCCGGGATGTGAAGGACCCTCAGTTTCACGTAAAGCACTGACGTTTACTCAGTAGCTCTATGCAACTACAAATCTGTCACTGCTTACCCACATGCAAACCGTTCATAACACAAGTCCCTCCTCCCCCACCCCCACCATATTCTAACAAGGACCATGAACAGAACGTACCAGACCATGCTACTTTTCTGGTGCATAGGAGCGAAGGAGTTAAAAAGCCTCTCTTAGTCATACAGCACCAGTCACTGTAGCATCTAGGCACCGACCCTTTCTCTAGGGTGAGAAAGACAGGATTCCACCCACAGAGCTAATTCTGCTCTCTCCTTTATGGGGTACAGTTGCTGATGCTTGGAATGTTTTCAGGGTCTTTTTCAGTTCCATGTATTGTTAAAGGTCCCCTGTTTTTTTACTATTTGTTTTGAGCCTCATAGAATGAAGAGTGGGTTGTTTTCCATCCCTCCGTGGCACAAGTTTCTTGAAAACTCATTGGCTGACCCTTGCTCATTACCTCTGCATTTTGGCCCAGGCCTCTTCCCTGTTAGATCTGACTACAACTACCTGCCAATAATGGATGAAGAAATCACGGCAGCATGTGGAAAAGCACTAGGTTGTGATGGAATGCTGGCTGAATTGTTAAAAAGCATCGGGGACAAAGGCTTGAAAGCCCTGTCAGAGGTAAGGAGGAATGTGTCAGGCAGGAGAATTGCCAGAAGTCTTCACAACATCACCACATGCGTCTGACGAAGTGGGTATTCACCCACGAAAGCTTATGCTCCAATACGTCTGTCTATAAGGTGCCACAAGACTCTTTGTTGCTTTTTACAACATCACTGTGTACCCAAATCCCCCCAAAGGCTGCCACCATAGATTGTAAAGCCTACAGAACAGTCAGCCTACTGTCTCATGCCTCTAAGATACTTTTGTGAGTGGTTCAAGGCCAAGTACAAGGAAAGATTGATAAGGAAATAAGTGAAAGAAATAACGGCTTCAAACGTGGAAAAAGCAGGATAAACACTATTAGGGACATGAGGTGGACATTAGCAAGACCGGCTGAAACTGGGAAAACAGTACACTTGTTTCATTGACTTCCAAAAAGCATGTGATAGCACCTACCACTACAAATTGCTCAACATATGAAGATTTGTGGGGATTGACGGATATGAACTCCAAGTAATAAAACAATGATACGGGAATCAGAAAGCAATTATAATGGGAGATGGAAATGAAAATCGAATAGAGATCAAGAGAGGAGTAAGACAAGGTTGTTATGGCAACTTTACTCAACATTTATAGTGAGTGTTTGATTAAATTAATCTAAGAAAGAGAAGGAAAATAGGTAAATAGTATTTGCTATGCAGACGACACACTGCTGTTGATTCAGAAGAAAGTTTTGATGAAATTAGTGGCAATTATATATGAAGATGACAAAGATTATGATCTAGAGTTGAACATGGACAAGACAAAAAACTAGGGTCGTATGCAAGGATCCTGGGAAAACATGCATGAGGCCAGTGAACGACACAGTTGTACAGCAAGTGAGAAATTATTGCTACTTAAGAAGCATCATTACAGAAGACAGAAGATTGGATACTGAAGTTAGCACCAGAATAGCAAGAATGGAAGAGGCATTCTGGAAGAATAAACGTAAGATGAGAAGGGACATAAACCTGAAGACTGAATTTTGACTCTTAACTTACATTTGATGCGTTAAATTATGGCTGTGAAACATGGACATCCAAACAATTGATAAGAAAGAAACTAGAATCCTTCCAATCCTGGTATTATAGAATTTTGAAAATATCACTGATAGACCACGTAACCAACTAAAAGTATTGGAGATGCTTGGAACTCAGCAAACACTAGCCAGAGATCTTATGAAAAGAAACATTTGATTTGCAGGGCACATTTTAAGAGATTTAGCTGGCAATGCGTGTTTGCGGGCACCAGCAGGGAAAGTCGATGGCAGAAGAATTTGAGGCAGAAAAAAGATGACCGTGGATGGATGATGTGGTATCCTGAGAGGATCAAAAGGACTATCCATCTGCAAAGAGATTAGCAGAGGATTGTTCAGAACGGGCTACCATGATTGCAAACCTCCGGTAATGGAGGTGCCACACAAGCAACAGAAGGACGACTATATGGCTGCAAGGCACTTTGATACCTCTGCAGCTCAAGGGTATGCATATCTCTCGCTACAAAACCAGATTCTATCCGTGCTGAAAACAAAGGACACATGACCCCAGTTCAGACTCTAATGGAGCGGAGCCATGCAGCTCTACAGCTTTGGAGAACGCTCTCCTTACCTCTCCAGGGTTCAGCAGCTTTGAAGGGCTCCACATGACCCTGCTTATCTTATTTTAAATCCATGCTATTGATCAGTGATTCCCAGCCACTGGTTCATCACTAGCACTGGTCCCTCAGACTTTTGTGACTTGCTTTCCAGCTTCCTCCTCTCTTTACTTAGTGATGAACCTTGTGCTGGCTCCCAACATGCCACTGCCACCCATGTCCCACTCAGCTGTGTGCACTCTGCTGCCACGGCCCAGGAGCTGTTCCAAACCACAGAGCACATCCCAACGGCTGGGAGTTACCCACAGGGGCAGCCCAGACCTCGGCGGGTGTGTCTGACCAAGAAGAGCTTACAAACTGCGTCTCGTGGCTTCTGGCCGGGCTGGCTTACCTCCTCTTCTGCCCATTCGGAAGGATCGACGGTGTGGGAGGGGACGCAGAACTGCTGGCACACCCCTCGTTTGTAATGGACCGTCTCGGACTGCAAGCTGGTGTCTTTGGGGAGGTAGCTGCCAATCAGAGGACAGAGTTAGTGCCCAGGCTTTGCATTCTCGCCATCCTTTCCGCAGTGCATTGGCTCACCCCAGCGAGGAGCGCTCCTGAAGAGCAGAGACAGGAGCCGCCTCCTCCCAGGTCTTCTGTGAGAAACCTGGGTTTGGTCCCATCAGTCCCTATCCAAGGTGGCTGAAGGCTGGTAGTTGAGGGTCAAAGGTATTTCAGACATGTTTTGATGTCCCACCAGCCATCCGGGATGGGGAGAGATCAACATGTGGCCACTCCCCTTGGCAAGTTGAGGACACTCTGTCAAGGCCTAACGGTCCTGCAGGGGGCCACCTGCTTAGCACACCTCAGCCTTGTGTAAGGGGAAGCCCAGCAAAGGAACATCTCTAAGCCCATACTCCTTTCTCTTGGGTGCCCTCCGCATAGAAGTGGAGGCGGGACGGGATGAGACTCAGGCAGTCTAGGACTCTCAACTCACTGGAGAGAAATAAAGCCTCAGGGGGCGCTGGGCTGGCCAGGACTCCTGCGGGAGGCCATGGTCTCGGACAGGCTTTGACACCTGGGCTGAGGAGTGTGGGGAGCCCACCTCTAATCTTCAACGGCAGCAAAACTGAATAAGCTGTACTGGGAACCGCCTCTGGCAGAGCTGTCCCAGTGCACTGGGCTTCTCGCTCCCTGGAGCAACAATCCTCCCAGGCAGTAACAGAGGGAGAGCTGTGCTCAGGCCTGGCTCTACGGGAAGCCGTACTAGCCAAGGGCTGGGGGAAAAAGCCCCACTCCTCAGCCCCCCTGGTTTATGGAGGAAATGCCTCCCCCGGAACCTCCTGCACTCCTCTCACCTGGCTACTCCGTTCTGGAATTCTTCGGTAGCCTGGTAATAAAGGGTGATGGCCACTCGCGCGTCGGTGTCAAAGGTGAACTCCACGTTGTAGTGGACCTTGGCTTTGCTGACTTCCTCGCCAGGGGTCTTCACTTCCTCCGTGCACCTGGCAAATCACAGAAGGAGACAGAACTTACCCCAGATCCAGAAGCCCATTAAACACCCCCCGTGAAAGGCTCTGGAGCACAATGTAACTACTCTGGGGAAAAACTAGAGATTCCATCCCCTTCCCTCTGGAAAAGCCAATATGTGACGGAGCTGCATCCAAGGACCGGCACTGGCCAGACAACAAACCCCAGCCATGTCCAAGAAGAGCAGACACCAGCAACTAAAAGGCTGCCAGGGGGATGAAGTGGTCCCCAGTGCTGTGTAACAATGTTACTGCCAGAGATTGTATAAATCCAACCACCCGACAACAAGAATCCGCTTCCGTCCCATCCCCCCATGCCTCGGCCAGTGCGAGGTCTGACACTGCCCAGCAAGCGAGGGCAAGAAGCTTTTTGGGAGTGGGGATAGGGGGTGGAAAAATCAGCTTAAAATCCGAGGCTTTTCTGAGCTTTAGGCTGGATCCAAGGGCCGTGTATAGAAGCCCCATAGAGAGCAAACAGCTGGAGTCTTTCAAGTCGCACTGGGCAATTCGTAGGAGACCCAGGCCAGCGGATCAGTAGCTTTAGCTACTGAGTGACCCGGCAGAGGGAAGGGCTTGACTCCTGGGAGAAAGGAGGCTCAGGCCCTAGGGGTAAGGAAGGGTGACTCCTCGTTAATGGAAGCTGGAGTCTGGCCTGGCCTTTCCGTTCTACTCAGTACAGAGGACAATAGAGGAAGATGGATGGATGGCAAAGTGGTCCAGAAACCTGAATTCAACCCCCTGCTCCCCCTCTGACCTGGAGCAATTCTTGTAACCTCTCCATGCCTCAGATCCCCATGTTACAACAAGGGTAACAGCCCTGCCCGAGCTCCCAATGGTGTTGTGGGGCTAAATCCATTAACCCTCGAGAAGCGCTCAGAGGCTCCGGTGACTGGGGCCAGGGATGTGTCTAAGACAGATAAAAGGTGCCATGGACAGTGCTCCGATTGGAGGGGGACTCAAATGTAAATCTGAAGTAACACCATTACCATCAGAGTCACTCCAGATGTACATCGGTGGAAACGAGACCGCCCCCTGGCCCAATGTCAAGAGGAGAACGCTTGTGTTGGATGAAAGGGCAAAGTAGCGACTCACTGGATTTGTCTGGTCTGTTTCCCCTCCTCGGGGATTGTGTGCGCTCTCCGGAGCCGGTGCTATAAACCCTGGCATTGTTCACTGCAACGAAACCCACATTTGCATTCCAAGACCAAGCTCTGCCTCCATGCCTGGGCGTATGTGCTGCTGGGAGGAAAGTTAGCCCAGGGGCTGGGCCAGCCAGAGATGTAAAAGGCAGCAGCACAGGAGGCAGTCCACAGAGGAATAGGCAAATGCGGCCGGCAGGAGAGAAGCAGTACGCTCTAGATGCTAGACGGCATTTAGAGCCCAGTTTTGTGCCAAACTCCGCACTGTACAAAGAGCGGCCAACATTCTTTAGTTGAGATTTGCAGTTTAGCCTCTGGGGGGAGCAACTGAGGCCAAGCTGGAGGTGCCCACTTTTCCCAGATGCAACAGCTCTCGATCAGTGACGCTCTATAAAACCCGAGATGAACGAACATTAACTCTGCCATGGCTCTGAGACTCAATCGACAAACTGCAGCCACCCTTCTGAGCCTTTTCTAGCACCTTCCGTCCTCAGCTCTCAAAGCACCTGCCAAGCGCCGATGGACTAAAACCTCTCCGTGCCCCGGTGTGGTAGATAAATATCATCACCCTCAATGAACAGAGAGCAAAGCTGAGGGGCAAAAAAGGAGAAATGACTTGCCCAAGGTCACGCAATGAGTCAGTGGCAGAACTAAGCCCAGAACCCAAGTCTCACTCCTTCTCCTCTGCTTTAATCACTAGACCACATTCCTACCCTTCCTTCTAATAAAGCCATTTGGAACAATAACTGCAAAGGCAGCAGTAAATTCCACGTAATCCATGGACAGGATACAGAATGTTCCAGAACTCCCTTTGTTTGCCCAGCAGGTTAGCGATCTGCACGAGTGACTCGTGCGCGCTGGGAATTTGGAGGATGCAAGAGAAAAACAAGTTTGGAAGAGACAAAAAGCTGGTGCCGTGAAGTGTCAGTTCCACCTTTAACCCATCTCCACTCAGCTTTTGGGAAGTCACAGGTTCGTACCTCCCGACAGTCAAGGGTTTTGCCGGACTGTCCTGCTTAGACCCCCCAAATTCCCGGCCTGGTGGGAGCAGAACATTTCCCATGCTAACCTTGCCACGGTCCACTTTAAGCCGAGCCTCCAGCGATGCTCGGGGCAGCAGCTTCGCCAGGGCTTTAATTTCCTCCTGCGCACGTGCAGCCCCTCCCCACACGCCCCCTTTGGCTGCAGTGGGAGTCGGAACCGCAATCCCCAGTGCAGCACTAGCAAGGGCACAAGCAGCACTGGCCGCCCCACTGCCCACTCAGGCTTGGCCCCAGCACCTCCGTCACGGCCAGCGCTGCTCCACCTCACCACGGCCATGGGCAATCACCTCTTCTGCCCCCACCTTCCAACCCCACCCTCACCTTTTCTTTCTCGCAGATGTTTATCTTCTGGCCCAGACACACGCTCCCCTACGGAGCACCACAGGCAGCTAGGGTGACCAGATGTCCTGATTTTAGAGAGACAGTCCCGATTTTGGGGTCTTTTTCTTATATAGGCTCCTATTACCCCCCACCCTCCATCCCGATTTTTCACATTTGCTGTCTGGTCACCCTACAGGCAGCAGAGAAGAATCCATGAACTCACGCCAATGGTGTCACCTGATCACTCCCATTTCCCTCCTTCTCCCCTCTTCTCTTTTCCTTCCCTCCCACCCTGAGGCTTCACTCCCCCATTTTCTCTCCCTCGGGTTTTTTTTAAGAAGAGGGGAGAAGTAGCCGCCCTTCGTCAGACGCTCCTAGCCGGGCAGTCCCTTCTGCATGATGCAGCCCCGAGAATCCCCCTTTACGTTACTGCCCATGTGAATTCAAACCCACCTCACCCCTTGCGGTTGCTCGTCACCCTGGGAGGTCACCTGCAAGCCAGTCTCCAACGTGGCTGCTGCTTGGCCACGCAGCTACAGGGGAGATCCCAGTGCTCAGCACAGAGCCGCAGCTTGGAGACAGTTTCTCCTACATGGAACAAAATC
The DNA here is from genome assembly GCF_011386835.1 of Chrysemys picta bellii. Lineage (NCBI taxonomy): Eukaryota > Metazoa > Chordata > Testudines > Emydidae > Chrysemys > Chrysemys picta. The sequence goes on along the minus strand of NC_088802.1, from coordinate 41,823,396 downwards.
ACACTTGCCCCCCTTTCCGATTCCCACTCCCCCTCGTCAGCCATCTGAGGCTCTCTAAGCACTTCACGAACACCCAGCCTCCGTCCAAGGTGGGTACTGAACGCGCACGTCCCATGCAATCACTGCACGCCCACAGGATGGTGTCATGGGGTTCTCGTGCCCCTGGCTTTTCATTTGCGCAGGGCCTGGCGTAGGCACATTTTTGCACAATTCCCTCCTCCTCTCGGCCCGAGGGAAAGCAGGAAGGGGATCAGAATTGAGAGACGCAGGGAGAGAAGGGCAAAGAGAAAGAACGGTTGCAGTGTGTCCCAGCAAGGGAGGCAGGTTAGAGAGTGGCTGGTCTGCGGCCTCGCCTCTGCACCGGCTTTCCTAGGTCACTTCTCCCCGCCAGGCCTGAACTCTGCGCTGCTGCATTGCATTTGGCTCCGATTGCTGGTTCCAGCCCTGGCAGTGGAGAGGGATTAGCTCGGTCTGGCTCTTGCTGTCACCTCTAATGACCCTGCAGATGAGCTAGGAAGGTGAAAATCCAAGAGGCGAGCCATCTGTCCAATAACAGGAGTGGGAGCGGGCCTTCTCCGCAAGATGCCGCCTCGTGGCACCACCATTCATCGTCAGTGGCTTCACTAAAATCATGCTTAGTCCTCTTGGTATGCCGGCTGACGGGTGGCTCTCAGCACACCGTGCCACAGGGGAGCTGACTCCTCCACTCATGAGCTTCCCCTTGCCAACCAGGTGTAGACGGGATTCTGGGCACCCCTTATTCCTTCCATTCAGGGCCCAGTCCCACCAGATCCCTTCCTCGCAATCCCAAATCCCCTCCCAGCCAGCCCAGAGCCATGCACCTTGCTTTAACCCAGACACACGGGTAGGTGTAGAGCTCCCTCTGGAGGCTGTTCGGGACGTTATCTCATGGGTGAATTCATCAATGCTCAGCTGATGCAGGCACCTAACTGGTTAAGCCATTGGGATGCTGCAAGCTGGAGCAGGGTTCCCAGCCAGACCACGCGAACTCCCACCGCTGCAAACGGGAACTTACTTGACTAGGCGCAGCGTGTCCTTGCGGATGTTGATTAAACTCCTGAGTGTCTTCACCGGCTCCTGGGGGGGTGGGGCGGCGTAAGGAAACTGGGGTGAAAAGAGAGAACATTGAAACAGCTGATTTTTGTATCACCAGGGGCCGAGGCATCACCTAAGTAGAAATCATTCAGCCTGCAGCAGGCCTGGCTACCATCCCCTGGTCAGGAGTAAGTGCACGTGCCAAGTCAGAGGCCACAGATCTCATCTCTGCAACAGGACAGAGCCCCTTTCCCCGTATGGCCAACCCCAGCTTCAACAATCAGAATTCGGCCCCCCTCCTCCGCCAGTCATGAGATCGGCTTAGACGCCATGAGATTTGTACAAGAACAGTAACACGTGCTGGGGCTTTCTGTTTGCTTTTTGGTTGTTGAGACTTCCAGGGTCACGTTTTCCAGTTTTCGCCCTAGCCACAAGGCCCAGACACCGGCTTTGTCACTTTTACCCGGAAGCCGAGATTCGCAGCAACCCCCTGTAAGAACAGCACCACCGAGCACGAGACCGCTGACGAAATCGCCAGCACCGGCAGCACTCCTCCACGCAGGCCAGATCGTCCCACAGAAAGCTGTTCAGCCGCGGATGAACGGGACCCAGGACGACCCACTCCCTGACCCCAAGCAAAGCAGTGACCCAAGACTACCCCGAAATGTCCCCCCATCGTGTTAAGTGGGAATATAATCCCCAGACTCCTCCCACCCTGTGCCAAGCAGGGATCCAATACTAGCTCCACGCCACCCAGCCTGTGCAAAGTGGGGACCCAATCAATTCCCATGGCTCCACTGATGTCAAGGGAACTAGATTGAGTTGCCCCAGCTGAGAATCTGGCCCAGGGTGTCTGATCCTGACTCGGTGCAGAGCACCCACAATTCCCCCTGACTTCCACAAGGACGGCAGATGCTCAGTGCCTTGCAGGATCGGGGCCCTGGCTCAGTAATTCTCCCCTGGGGCTGCTTTTCGGAGCCATGCAGGTTTCAAGGTAAGCACGATGCCCGGCCCAGGGATCGAGGTTCCCTGCTGGGAAAGGCAGAGCAGGTTAGAAGCCGAAGCCTGCGCCGGCACCGTGACGAGCTGTTGCTCAGGAAGAGATGGTGCACGGGGCTATTCCCCGCTGCACAGCACTACCAACGGAGGAGCCTAGCAATGTCATATGGGCCTAGGTTCCAGCCGTGTCTCCAGTCTAGTGCAGAGAAAGGATCCCATTTGTGCCCACGGTGAAGCACAGGGCATGCCCTCGACTCACGCCACTGCATGGGGAGCGCATCCTTACGCTGGTGGTTTCAGCAGCTGCCTCTCTGCTTCCCTAGTCTCCTATGAAACAGACTGGGACTTCCCAGGCCTGATCCTGAACCCTGCCCAGTGGGACAGTGCAGTTTCCCACCACCCTGACACAGGGCTGGCACAGGACTTTCACCCAAAACATCCTCGGAATCGGCCTGATACCAAGGGTGCTATCAACTGAACTGCTGAGGCCCTTTTAGGGAGCAGCCACGGAGATGGGGAATTTGGGTGCACGAGTCCCCAGCATCCACACCTAGGGTCTCACCCAGAGATGCGCTGACTACTTGGAACTCTTACGGAAGCCCTGGGTCCAGCTACTCTGAGGACAAAGTCCTGGGTATGGATCCCAGCAGGATCCAGCCTGCATCAGGTCATCCTCCGAGTGTCCGCCGCACAGCAGACAAGGCTGCTCGTTTCCTGTGGCTGGACAGAGGCGGGTCAGGTCCCAGCGGCCCAGACCTCTCCAAAACGCCTGCAGCAGCATGTCGTGCGCTCGCCTGATGCGACACCCGGATCTGCGCGACAGCACTCAGCCCCCCAGCTCTGCAAGGCCGAGCCTGGGCTTGTTTTTACAAATCAGGTTAATTTTTCCCCATGCTCATGACAGTAAGTGACTGACAACACAGACCAGAGCCAGACAGCATGCGCAGGGGCAGTGTGCATGGTTCCCACGCACGGCTCCACCCGCCTAGCTGATAGAGTCCACCCTGCTCTGGATGTCGGTACCAAGTTGTAGGGTGGCTTTGGTTAAGGATTTTGATTGAAGCTACCAAATTCCTGGCAATGCACGTGCACGTTCTCCTTTCACACCGGCCCAGCCAGACCGGATGGGGGGATGGCCTTTCCTCCAGGCAGCCTGCCTGGCCTGGGAGAACAGAACCCTGACCATCTGCAAGGCCCAGGAGAGTAGCAGGGGGAGCGAGACCTCCATCACCACTCAACCTGCCTACCACGTTCTCACCAACTGGGGGCTTCAAGGCTGCACTGCAACATCATCTTGTGGCTAGAAGTCAGTGGGTTACTCGAGATTGACATGGGTGTAACAGATCAGAATCCAGCCAGAGTTCTCTCTCCTGAAAGTGACATTAAGGGCTGACAATCCAATGCCACTGCACCTTTGGGCATCCAATAATGGCCTATTTGTCTTTGGACTGATTGGGAAATTTCTCCCAGCCAGCAGGGCGATTGGAGCTCTCTGCTGAGAGTTAATGCTGAGGAGATGCTGTGGCTCTATTAGGACACTTACAGCATTCCAGAAAAATCCCCCTTTGGGTTGAAATTTCTCAGGCTTGTTCTCTGCCCGATGTTGTGAAGGCCAAGACTATAACAGGGTTCAAAAAAAAAAAAAAACCGAACTAGATAAGTTCATGGAAGATAGGTCCATCAATGGCTATTAGCCAGGATGGGCAGGGATGGTGTCCCTAGCCTCTGTTTGCCGGAAGCTGGGAATGGGCGACGGGATGGATCACTTGACGATTACCTGTTCTGTTCATTCCCTCTGGGGCACCTGGCACTGGCCACTGTCAGAAGACAGGACACTGGGCTAGATGGACCATTGGCCTGGCCCAGTAGGGCTGTTCTTATGGGAATGGAGTGCCTGGTAGGATTCCAGTCAGGAACCTAAACTATCTGGTAGGAGGGATTCAAGCGCTATCCAGGCTTTGGCAAACATTTCCGATGTGGCTGGAGGATTCTAAAAGGGGCCCGTGGGTATCGCTGGCCTCGGGGAGGGATACTTGCTTTGCTGTGTTTGGGCTGAGGAGTAAAGAAGTCAGACAGGGGTTTTACTGGGCTTTGGATCAGGCCCAGAGAATGAAATGACGTCTCCGTCCCAAGGCGGTTGTCACCCAAAGTTACCCAGGAATACGCACACCACGCCAGACTCTCTCAGTTACCCTGGCATAAATCCAGAGTAAAGGCCAAATCCTGGCCCCTGTGAGTTCACCAGTAGTTCTGTCTCTGATTCCACCTGGGTCAGAACTTGGCCCTAACTCCACTGACTTCAGAACTGCAGCTCCGAACGGACATCACGGGAACTGGCATTGCCACACGGCACGAACCTGCAACGGCTAGGATGGAACAATCAGAACAACCCAACAATCCATCCCACCCCTGACATCTCCCACTCCTCGGCAACGTTAATGGAGGATCGTGATCCCGCCAAAGAGCATCCCTGGAGTGCTTCCCATGCACGGCGCAGCTGGTTATGGCTGGCGTGGAAACTGCGGCATTGAGATTTTACATGCAAACCAGCCAGGTGGTTTGGTCGTAAGGTTCCATGAAGTGGGGTTTCTGCCTTTGATTTCCAGCTCCTTTGGATGGGGAGATAAAGCACCTTTGAGATCCTGTTCCCCCGGCTCTCCTCCCCGCCAGCCTTTTGCCGGAGTCTGTGTCCAGCATGCTAATGGTGGGTATTTTTAGACTGCTGATGCTGCAGAACACACTCCCTGATGAGGATCAGGGGGACAGAGCTCCGTCTCTGCCTGGCTGCTATGGAATGAATACAAATTTGCCCATTTAACCAGCTGCGCTCCCGAGATAGATGGGGAGGGATACTTGGTATCTCCGGGAGCCTCACTGAAAGGTGGCGACAAAGTACTCTCCCACCTCGGGAGGGCGTCTGACTCAGGAAGGGCCGGGGCCGCAGCATCCCGGAGTCACACAGGATCAATGCCTTGGGGATGGCAGGCACTGCAACCGTGTGTCGAGGTGACCTTGAGCGCACAAGCTGAGCGCTCAGGATGGCTGCCGTTCACAGGGGCAGGGCAGAGCCTTTAGGTCTGAGATCACCAGGGAGCGGCCACTGGGGTGGAAACGATGCCAGATGCGGAGGGGCTTAGAGATGCTAGAGTCTTGGCAGCCGGTTGCATTCTCCTGGGGCAGCTCTGCCATGCACTCCCCTGCGAGGTCCGCTCCTCCTCACCCCCCTTGGGGCACACGCAAGCCGCGAAAGGTGCAAGGGTTCCACAAGGCCATTGTCCGGCCCCGCTGCAGGACGTGCTGGATGCAGAGTTGGGCACATGCTGCACCATCCTCTGGGCGGCCACCCACCCCTGCGCAGCCCAGCAGCTCTGGAGAAGACTGTCTTATAGCACAATCTTCCCACAGCTTCTCCTAGCCAGGCCAGCAAAGTGTAATCAGAAAACAGATCAAGGGGGCAAAGCAGCATAAGCTGCACCACCCTGGCACGCAGTGAGGGCACACTAGGAGTGTAATTTACACTCATTTAGTATCCTGTGGGGGAGCAAAGCCAGGCTTTGCCCATAGCAAGGGCAGCTGCCAGTTAGCAGATCCTCCATGCATGGGCGAGCCATGCAGCTGTGACATTCCAATCTCATTTCCTGGGTGCTAACAGAGCGTGCGTTCGCTCTTTTGGTGTTTCCAATGTATCCTTTTCTCTCCAGCGAAGACAGATCTATGGCTGCAGACTCAGATATGCATCGAAACACCATAGACCAACGCTGGCGGGAGTCACAAACGGAACAGTTTGACTCAGGGATGCTCTTGGTGGTTTTGAAAGCATCGCGGACAGTTGTTCTGGGTTTATTTAAATTCATGGCTTAAAAAAAGAAATCTTTGGGAAAAAACAGGGCCCATTCTGATCACATCTGCTGGTGTAAATCAGGAGTAACTCCACTGTGAGAGCCGAATCAGCCCCCAGATAGTTCAAAGATTTGCACTATTAGTTGATCTCTCTCTCTGTGTCTCTCACACGCACTCTCTCCTTTGTTCTAGAAGACAGACAATGCCGTCTCCCATACTGCGAGTGGCTTTTACAAAGCTTTGTTTGTTCCGACTGTGAGGCTGTTCAAAAGGAAACCAGAGACCGCACGCCACATTCACCTTTCAGCTTCCATCAGCAACTGCACCACTAAACAGCAGGCAGGTACCTGTCGCAGACACGCACGGATGAAGCTGCTGAACACGCCGGCTGGGCCTGACGCTCCCTGCACTGCAATAGAAGTGCTATATTCAGGGTACACACATGCTTGGGAAAACACATGTGGGAGTGAACACACGTGGCTAGAGTTGCCTTTCTTGTTCTTTGCTAATTGTTACTCTATTGTGGCAGAGCTCAGAGGCCCCCATAAGGGAGGAGGGCTCCATAGTGCAGTGTATTGCACACACAAGAGAGAGTCACCGCCCCAGAGAGCTTCCAGTTGGATTAGTTTAATTCTTCTCAAGAACCATTTGCCAGTTCCAAACAGCGAGCGCCAGACTGCGAACTCCAGGGAGACTTTTCCAAGTGTACATTTGTTGGCACCCAACTCTCAATGCAAGTAAGTCAGTGGGAATCGGGCAAAACTCCCAGAAAACTGTGGGATCCCAAGCCCGAGAGCCGTGAAAGCTTTTCCTCTGCACAGACACGCTACCACCCCGGGAACGTTTAAAGTTGTGAATGGAATCAGCAGGGCATGATCTTCAAACGCCAACCCTGAGTAACGCTCCCAGTGCACAGGCCACGGTCCGGCAGACACTGAAAACAGCCTCCTTATTTGAAACGTTTTGGCGCCACCGAGTGGTAAAACTGCATTGTTACCTTAAGCCAGCCGCACAACAGCGGCAATCGGGCATGACGCCTTTTATAACTGGGACAGATAATTGGACAGATCCAGCTATGCTGGAAGCAGGCGTAACTCCAGCTGAAGTCAGTGGAGTTCCACCTTCTTCCACACAGTTTAACTGACTAAAGGGCTCTGACCCTCTACAGCAAGTCCAAGAGGACAGAAGATTTCTGGTGCAGAATTTGATTGAAGCTACGAAGCTCTAACGGGGCGGCCTTAGAAGGGACATTAGAGCTGTTTGGCAAACCTTGCTGGGATAGCAGGCTGCTGTTCCACAAGAATGAAGAGTCAGGCTTGGCCCAAAACTCAATTCTTGCTTCATTTAATGGGACACGTTCAAGGCTGGGAGATGGCAAATCAGAACCAAAACAAACCCTCTCCCCCGCAAAAAATGTTTTTCTATTCAAAACCATTCCTTGCTAACAAAGGATCCATCATGCCCTGGAATCCTCCAGAGGTGTAATCCAATGAAAGGGGGGTGCCTAAATGGAGGTCTCAGGTCCGGCAATGCTCCTTTCACCTCCTGGGTGGAGGGGTTCCAAATTTGATCATGCAATCATAGAAATACAGGGCTGGCCTGGACCTTGGGAAGTCACCCCCCGTGCTAAACCTAGACCATCCCTGACTGGTGTTTGTCCAACCTGTTCTTAAAAGCCTCCAATGAGGGGGATTCCACAGCATCTCTTGGAAGCCTATTCCAGAGCTTAACTTCCCTTAGAGTTAGAATGTTTTTCCTAATATCTAACCTAGACCTCCCTTGCTGCAGATTAAACCCATGACTCCTTGTTCTATATTCAGCAGACATGGAGAACAACTGATCCCTGTCCTCTTCAGAACAGCCTTTAACATACTTGAAGCTTGTTATCAAAGTCCCCCCTCACTCTTCTCTCCTCAAGATTAACCATGCCCAGTTTTTTAAAAAACTTTTCCTCATAGCTCAGGTTTTCTAAATCTTTTATCATTTCTGTTCCTCTCCTCTGGATTCTCTCTAATTTGTCCACATCTGTCCTAAAGCGTGGTGCCCAGAACTGGACAGAGGTCTCCAGCTGAGGCCTCACCAGTGCCCAGGACAGCAGCACAATTGCAACACTCCGGTTAACACACCCCAGAATGATATTAGCCTTTTTTTGCAACTGCATCACATTGTTCACTCATATTCAGTGTAAAAAAACCAGGAGTACTTGTGGCACTTTCGAGACTAACAAATTTATTGTAGCATAAGCTTTCGTGGACTAGAGCCCACTTCTTCGGATGCATATACAGTGTGATCCACTATCACCCCGGATCCTTTTCAGCAGTGTTACCACCTAGCCACTCACTTCCCATTTTGTAATTGTGCATTTGATTTCTCCTTCACACACACACACACACACACACACACACACTTTGCACTTATCTTTATTGAATTTCATCTTGTTGAATTCAGACCAATTCTCCAATTTGACACGGTTGTTTTGAATTTTAATCCTGTCCTCCAAACTGCTTGCACCCCCTTGCAGCTTGGTATCATCTGCAAATTTTATAAGCGTACTCCCCACTCCATTATCCAAGTCACTGATGAAGATAGTGAATAGTAGCAGACCCAGGACTGACCCCTGTGGGACCCCACTAGATACACCCGCCCAGTTTGACAGCAAACTGTTGATAACTACTCTTTGAAAAAACAACGAGGAGTCCTTGTGGCACCTTAGACACTAACAAATTTATTTGGGCATAAGCTTTCGTGGGCTAGAACCCACTTCATCAGATGCATGGAGTGGAAAATACAGTAGGCAGGTATAAATACACAGCACATGAGAAGATGGGAGTTGACTTACCAAGTGGGGGGTCAGTGCTAACGAGCCAATTCAATTAAAGTGGAAGTGGCCTATTCTCAACAGTTGACAAGAAGGGGTGAATACCAAGGGACGGGGGAGGGGGGGGAGGGGGGAAATCACTTCTGTAGTGCTAATGAGGCCAATGCAATCAAGGTGGCCCATTTCTAACAGTTGACAAGAAGGTGTGAGGTGTCAGCAGAGGGAAATGAGTTTTTCTAGTGACCCATCCACTCCCAGGCTTTATTCAGGCCTAATTTGATTACACCTGCACCGAAGAAGAATAGCCATAGAGGCATCATGAGAGAGAGCATAGTGTGTGCATCTCCTCTAACATGCTACAGCGACTCCAGAACAAGATGGCTTACACCAAAATCTGAAGGTGCAGTATACAAGAGTAAGTACTAAAATTTCACAGCTTGCATAACTCCACAGTCTCAATATCATCTGGGACTGCTTCTGGCCACACTTACAAAAGATTCCCACCAATGTAATGTCACTGATCTCCAGGAGTTTCCCCGATTGTCACCACAGTAACAAAGCAGAATCCAGTCCTTTAATCTGTTGCATTAAATCAGCTCTGTGCTAATTGCAGCTCTGTCTAGAGGTTGGGGTGATTGTTAGAGAACAGTTTTCTATAGGACGGGAAATGATTTGCCTCTGTAAGCTTGTTCCATTTTGCTGATCATAGGGAAGCGGAGACTTCAGATCTCGTCTGAGGTGATAAAGTGTCAGAACTCAGGCACTTAGCACAGACAGCCCATGAGCCAATGAGAGTGCAAGGCTCCCAGCCAATGACAAAGTCAGTAAACCTTTTTTTTTTTTTGAATCTCAGACATCTTCGCATTCCACCACCCCCGCCCTCCCCACACACACAGCCTTAAGGAGGCAAAAGGTTGCTGAGTCATTAACTTCAAGGTAATGAGCTTTTTAATGAGTCATGAGAACTAAATGGAAACCCTGCAGTATTGCTAATTTCATCTGGAACAAAACGCTAGAGAAGAGAGAAATTTGTGCCGCATGATTGCTGCCCCTGACTTCCCGGCTATTAATATAAACGTCTCTGGGCACCCTGGATGGAAAGAGCGCTCCGCAGTTAATTTAACAGCGCTGTTGGACAGCTGTTCAATTCTCTCACGGCTTGGCTTCAAGGAAATCCCGAGAGCTGCGCCGAAGCCACACTACACCTGACGCACACTACGTGATCTCTCAAAGCAGCAGTGGGTGTCTAAGTCAACAGAAACCCATTTCAACCCACGTTAGAAGCAGCATTGTTTAGAGTGGTTAAAGCACAGGTCCGGGAATCAGGAGAATAGCTGCATCTAGACTAGAGAAGTGAACCACTGGCAAGTGAACCAGTGGGACAGTACTGGTGCAGGTCAGCCCAGTATGGCCGCACTGGGGATGCTATTTCAAATGCAGTTTGTACTCTGCATCTATTACTACAGCCACGCAGATCTCTAATTACCTGCACGGCTCCCAACATTTTGATTTTGATGCCACTTCATTTTCTAGCGGAAAACTGCTCTGCCCAAAATTTTCTGGCCAGCTCTAATAATGATCAAGTTTTTTTAAAAGGCCGTGTGCAGTGTAAGTTAACAGCACACTGAACTAGCTCCTGGGTCTAGCATCAGATAGAAGCTGAACTAGACCCGGTTGGAAAGTAGTGGGCTTTCCTCCAGAAGATTTTGATCATTTGTCAATGTTTTCCCCAGAAAATCCTGGATTTTTCAGAGAAGTATAAAAAACCAGAATATCAACGTTTTCCAGAGAGCAGTCACTTGTCACACAGAAAAGTGTGTTCAGTCAAAAACCCAAGTTTCCATAAAAAAAAAAAAAAATTTCAAGGAAGATTTTTGACAAGCCCTTATTAGAACCACTTGACTGTGTTTCACAGGCCCTATACTGCTAACAGCTAATGAAGGATCTCCTTTAACTCAAGTGGAAAGGGCCTGTCCTTTGGGAGTGGGACCGCCGTTCTACCCCTTGCATCACTATGAAGTTCCAAGTGGTCATGAGATGCAGCACAGGGCAACAGAGAATACCAGCATTACCATGGATTTGTTACACAAAGCAATTTCTTTTTCAAATGAGAGAGGGGACCTTAGACTTGTTTTCCTTTTTGATAAAGAGCATTTCTTCTCGTGCTCCCCAATCTATTGGGGCTCGTGTCCTAACAGCAGGCAGCTCTGATTATTTAATGAGTTTGGTTGTGTGGTATCATAATTAGTCAGCACATCGAAATAACAGAGCTGCGACTTTCGAGACAAACATCAACGTTTGTAACATCTGAAAAGCCGACCCAGCGCTAGACAAAGCTGTGAACTTTCAGAGTCTGGAAGCAGTTGTCAGTTTTACTCTGAGGACATGGTAGCTAAATACAGCCTTCTCGTAATAACAAGCACGTGGGTGATCAGGACAGGAACCAAGCGTGTGACTGGGGTTGTACACTTGGTTTCAACGCCTTCATGAGCAGTCCTTGAGGAAACTCCTCTCTAGCCCTGGTTCAGGGTAGGCACTTCAGCAAAACCTGCCTGGTGCAATGTGATCATGGCCCATAGAGCAAATCCTAGAGTAACTCCATTTGCTTTGTGTGGTCTGCATTCCCTACTTTGTACAGCATGCCTTTCGTAAAGACTGATTCACCAACACCTGAGAGAGCCTGTTACAGTTCTAATGCCGTCAAGACAGCTTTCTAAACAAATACGAGCTGCCACATCTGCCTGACATAGTTACTCAAATAATGCCAGGGCCTATTAGCTGTAGAGTCAGGCACAAGCCCCAGAACGCAGCTCTGGATCCGAACTCCTCCAACATACAGGTGTGTTTGGAACTGAGGAGCAGGTTAGCAGGTCTCTGGAGAGTCACCTTTCCTCCAGGGTGGTTGCTAATGCAGTTCCCCGGGATGGTCTCAGCAGGGCCTTTGTCACACACAGTTTCTTTGCCCCTCAGATATTCATTAGTAATTAGCTTCATTGGCAGGGAAGCTTTTGACCAGCGCGGGTATAGTAGCCCCCGAAATCCACAGGAGCTTCCTGCAGGAACAGTCACGGCATTTAAGGAGCTGTTGAAACATCTTTATAGAAGATGAACCTGTTCTTCAGAGACAATCGCTCACATGAGCACACCTGTTCTGTGCATCTCTCCCAATCTCTTTTACTGCTGAGGATGTTTAACGGGGGCCAATGTCAATGCTTAACCACTCCCATCCCCTTCATTTCAGTGGGAATTGTGCATGCTCAGCCTCTCTCAGGACATGATACATCTCCCTCAACCGAACAGCAGAAAACCTGCCCCATGATGAATGATTCCAGGCCACAGGGCTGGTTTCAGCCCCTCGCTTCATTGACTTGAAAGAGGTCCTGTGTGCCTGCCAAGGTGTGCTGTGAACACGCCAACTCTGGAGGATGGGGTCACATTCAAACATAGACACACACAGACACTGAGTTGGTAGCCAAGAGAGATGGGCCCAACCAGGCTACAAAGTCTGGATCGATGTTCAGATTCTGAAGCTCCCCACACCAAATTCAGGGGGATTTAGAGCAGGAGATTTGGTTTTGACCCGTTGTACAAAGAGGGGACTGAGAAAATTTGGATCAGGGTTTGGATTCTGGAAAAATCCACAGAGCTCGGGGGAGTTTGGAGCATCCCCAAACCCTACCTTTCTGAGAATGTAGTAAAGGAGGCTGCTGTGTATTCTGTAGCTGGAAGGAGACAGCTTACTGAACTCCAGTCCCTGATACGAGCCCAATTGCATTTGAACAGTGTAAATCTAAGAAACCCTCCCAGGATCAGATCCAAAACAGGATAAGATCCACGCTGCATACACAGTACTGAAACTCATGCACTGAAAAATCCTGAGATAGCTAAACAAAAAAAAAGAGACTTTTTTAAAATAAAATTTGAGTCCTTTTTATTGCCATCTGGTTTCTGACCCATTAGGGCATACCCACTTCATTGTCACACCTTTCTCTGACAGCAGGAGGGCCAGACACTTTTGGGGTTTTTTTTAAATGAAAGCTGAAATTCTCACATAAATCACCTGACTCCTGCAGCCGGACCTTTAAGAAAAGCACCAAATAGTTGGCAACACTGCAGAGTGGGCAAGCTTGGGAGTAAATATCCGCCTTCTTCATGCAAGAGATCCAGAGAGAACTCGAAAAGGGCAGAAGTGGCCATCAGAACTTCCGTGTTCATTCTACACTGGGCCTGGGACAGACATTTTAGGTCAAGCGAAGTGACAGGGAAGGAGACAGCGCTTCTCACTTTCCTAACAAATGAGGCTTCCTGAACTGGTGTCCATGTAACCCAGCGCCCGGATCCATTCACACAGAGTCCAGGACTCCATGCCTTGAAACTATGTAGCTAAGGAGCCTGGAGACGCTCTACAGCGCCATAAATTGCCAGTCTGCAGCCATACAGGGTCCTGTAATGCTCCCAAGCACTGCTCTAAACCCTGGGTAATCCCAGGGAGTAATTTTATATCAAAGGTAAGACTGTCCCTGCCTGAACCCAAAGGAGTCCACACTGACACCCCCGATCCCACCCCTACTCCACAGCTCCAGTCCTGCCACTGTATTATTACTGCCCTGTTCTGAAGACACGTCCCCTTACACCTCGGAATAGCCGTGTCCCATACAAACAGAAAGGACAGTCCCTCTTGCAGCCTGGATGGCAGTCAGCTCCTACAGAAGGAGGAAGAAAAGCCCACTTGTCGAGACACACAGAGCCAGAAGCTGGGGGAAGGGATAGCTCAGTGGTTTGAGCATTGGCCTGCTAAACGCAAGGTTGTGAGTTCAGCCCTTGAGGGGGCCACTTAGGGATCTGGGGCAAAATCAGTACTTGGTCCTGCTAGTGAAGGCAGGGGGCTGGATTCAATAACCTCCAGCTCTAGGAGACAGGATATCTCCATTAATTTATTTATTTATAATTTAGCTCTGAAGTCAGTGGAGTTATTATTCCGACCTACATCCAAGTACCAGCAGAATATGGCCAGCTAAACTTCAGTTACAGCCCAGCACCTACTTCTGTGCTGACGGACAGTAACACCATCTCTACAGCCCTTTCTGCCCTCCCCCAAACGGCCCGTGTTTATTACACGCTACAGTCTGTTGCAGGGACCAAGCACTGGAAATTGGTATTGATCTCCCATCCCAGCAAGAAGCATTAAGGGGCCTGTTGTACAAAGTTACCATGGGGATGTGGAAAAGCAGAAGGGAAGGGCTAAATTCACCCCTAGCAGGAAAGACCAGGTCTTTGGTACCGCGTACAAGCAGCCACAGCCCTGCAAGGACACAGGTGGGGACACAATGGCTACGGTCTTCTAGCATCCACAGACACCAGTGGGAATGGAGGGCACTCAGCACTTGTCAGGAGACACTCGGCATCTTGCAGGTTAGACCCTACATCCCTATCCAGTGTAGGCCATGGCTTGTCAAATGGTTTAGAGGACAGTCTGGCTTGGTCTAAGCTGGCCACGCATGCCATGGGAGTACGAACAGTGCTTCAAGGACAGTAGGTTTAATATCCGTTCAGCTAGTGTATAGTTTCATGACCTGCACACACCACTTGAGAGGCCTCAGCTGACAACTGCCCTCCACCTAAGGTGACCAGATGTCCCAATTTTATAGGGACAGTCACGATTTTTGCGTCTCTCTCTTATATAGGCTCCTATTACCTCCCACCCCCTGTCCTGATTTTTCACACAGGTCACCCTACCTCCACCTCACTCGTAACAAATCTCCTTAATAACAAGAAACAGCATCTTTTGATCACCTGGCCAGAAATGTACCTAACTTGCCCTGTTAGAGGAAGACAACCACAGTAGCCCAGCAAGCTACCAAAAGGCAAATTCTGTAGTAGCCCAAGTGTAACAGGCTGGCAGACTGTCTGTGGACACAGCACAGCTGTGCACGGGCTGGCCTCCCCCAGCTAGCGCTGGGTAATGACAGCAGAGAAGACAGGGCAGTGCAGGCTGGAGAGTGGAGGACATTACGTACCCAGAGCCTGTGCTGGGCTGGTACTGCCCACGCTGCGTTGCCTTCACTGCTAGCCGGATTCAAACTCACTCGGTCAGGCTAGCGCTTGCCCAGCTTTTGCTACATAGACGGACCCTAACACTCGCGCGTCACACTATTTAGCTTAACAAAGAGCAAGTTAAGGAGTGACTTGAGTACAGTCCATATCATCTACATAGGGAACAAATATTTAATAATGGGCTCTTCAATCCAGCAGAGGAGGGTCTAACACAAGTTGACACACAGCAAGTTCAGACGGGAAATGAGGCATAAATGTTTTAACAGTGAGAGTAATTAACCACTAGACCAATTTACCAAAGGGGGGGGTGGATTCTCCATCACTGACAATTTTTAAATCAAGACTAGATGTTTTGCTAAAAGACACGCCCCAGGAATTTGGGGGAAGTTCTCTGGTCTGTGCTGTACAGGTCAGCCTAGATGATCTCAGTGGTCCCTTCT
This sequence comes from Chrysemys picta bellii, assembly GCF_011386835.1. Taxonomy (NCBI): domain Eukaryota; kingdom Metazoa; phylum Chordata; order Testudines; family Emydidae; genus Chrysemys; species Chrysemys picta. Next base: position 41,808,189 of record NC_088802.1, on the reverse strand, counting down.
GGCCTTAGAATCTATGACTCTGCTTAGGGGTGCAGTGCTCCTCTCCAGAGCCATCCTGATGTTGGTGCAGAGGGCCCTGCAAAGAACTACTGCTATCTAGCCAGGGACCTGGAATGCCGGCATCACTGTAGCATCCCAGAGTCTCCAAGTCATTCATGGATTTTATTCTCACACCACCCTGTGCGAGACGGACATGTTATTCCCATTTTACAGATGAAGAACTGAGGCACCAGGTGGATGAACTGACTTGCCGGAAGTTCCGCAGGGAGTCTGTGGCAGAGCCAGGGATCAAACGCAGGTCTCCCAAATCCCAGTCCAGGCCCTATCCAACCTCTTCCCTGCTGAATCGTTCGCTGATGAATCTTGTTAACCGCAGTCAGGACATGAGAGGGTTAGAATCTCTCTCTAGATAGGCACTAAGGTTATGGACAGAGAGGCCATGCATGGAAAAGTTTAGGCTGAGTTTTATCTAGTGGTGTTGATGAGTTCCCAAAAAAGCCAAACCCCTAGAAATGGGGGAGAATTGGACCATATACAGAGTGGGCATATTCTGTTCAGAGGAGGGTGCTTACTCCAAGACTACCTGATCCGCAGGTAGAACAGTGATCTGCAGGATTTCTTGCACTGGATTCAAAGTGGATAGCCGTGAGGTAAGATCCATCAAACGTTAAGAACTGCTCGTATTGGCACACAGAACGCCTGGGCACAGAGACAGGTGACAACTTGCCACGCCACGCACAGCTGTAAGGACAGAGCTTGGATGGTTAGCGCTGCCGATGGGACCCATGCAAAGCCACTGAGAAGAGAAAACCGACCATCTGAAACCCTCGGGCAGCGCCGAGGCAAAACGCTGCAACGAGCGAGGCGCTGACAAATGACACCAAGTGGGCTTTTTTGTAGGCGAGTGAGCAATTATCTGGCCCGAATTTCCTGCTGGCAAGAATGGTCTGATTAGCAAGTACGTAAACAGAGGGCATGCATGAACACAAATGGTAAAGCAATGCCTGGCAGATGGCAGCTGTCCCAGGATTTTCTTTACGTCTTCAATGCAGAGAGAAAGCGAGAGCTGCATTCTCCAAGCAGGGAAGCACATTTCCAGTCTTGATTAGCTTCCGTCTCCCGTCCAGGAGTCATCGTGCGCTATTGGGCCAGTGCAGTCAGGCACAGTCCACATCACAAAAAGGAGAAAACGGGAACCAATGTCACATATAGAATTGGAGTGAGAGAAAGCTGCTGTGATGTTGTTTTCTAGCATTGGCACGTTTCCACTGCAATTGAAGATGCGACTGCAGCACGTGTAGACATACCCAAGCTGGCTCGAATCACAATAGCTGTGAGTATTATGGGATGTAACAAGCCCTTGTGCATGGGCTCTACAAGGGACCCTGGGTATATATTTGAGTAGCTAGCCCGTGCTGCCACAGCTTCATGGCTGTCATTCAAGCCAACTAGATCAAAGCTAGATCAGGTGTGTCTACACGTGCTGCAGTCACACCTCTGATTGCAGTGTAGACATACCCTTGCATATATTGGGAACATGCAGAATAGACAGAGCCGTGATAAAGGGTTAAAGTCCCATCTCAACTGAGCTGGACCTGAGCCACAAAATTCAGCTCTGGTTGTGAAATCTCTGTGATTCCAGGGGTGTTCAGGTCAACCCATTGTAGGAGTCAGTTGCCAGCAAAGTTCAGATCTGGAGCGGGCTTTGGTTTGGGCCGATCTCTGCAAGTTATATTGTTCTCTCCTATGTATTGTGAGATGGAGTCGCCATTCTCCCAGCTGAAGGGCTAATGCTAAAGAGAAGCGGACAGTGATTTGTCCAGCAATTGTGAATTTCAGAGGCATTCTTCAGAACAGGAAGGATGCTAGCACTTTGGAGTGGATGAAATGAGGAAGTTTTGTGGAAGAGTTGCTTTGTGAAAGTGTTCGCAGTTTCACACCCAGAACAGTTGGACTTTTCATGAAATTTTACATCCTGCATTTGCATGTCAAATATTTGCATCTTTTCAGAGGGTTTTTTAAATTATTATTTTCAAAGCCACTTCTGCTAACGAGAGCACAACTTCGCTCAAAACTTTGCCTATTTTTATTTTATTTTTTGGTCCCAGAAATAGCCTCCTGAAACAGGCGACCATCAAAGAAAAATCATACAAAACCTTCAATAAATGTTTTGCATGTACAAAAATAGACCCGTTTCTGATTCTGCAGTGAAACGCAGACACAGGCACATTTTGACTGGTCTCAGTTTTACTGCAAAACTGTTGCACATCTCCATTAACAATATATTTCCTATTTTGCACACGTGATCTCTGCCTCCTTAGATTTCCAGTTCAGCGCTTTCTTAGACTATAGTTAATTACAGTAAGACCTCATTGACTGATCTCAACTTCCCTATCACTCTATTGGCTAATGACAAGACTAGCAAAGCACCAACTACATGGGGTCAGGTTGGCAAAGAGCTTGGGGTATTTCGCCTTCCTCTGCAGCATGAGAAATGGGTCACTTGCAGGTTTAAACTAAAGTAAATGGTGGATTCTCTGTAACTTGAAGTATTTAAATCAAGATTTGAGGACTTCAGTAACTCAGCCAGAGGTTATGGAGCTATTACAAGAGTGAATGTGTGTGGTTCTGTGGCCTGCGATTTCCAGGTCAGATTAGATCAGTGATTCTCAACCTATTTACAAGTGTGGGCCGCACATGCAGCACTCTGTGTGTTATGTGAGCCACAGCCACACAATATATATACTGCCTGAGGGGGTCACATGGGCCGCAGCTGTGCGCTGATTGGGCCACAGGTTGAGAAGCACTGGACTAGATGATCATGATGGTCCTTTCTGGCCTTAAAGTCTCAGCAGGCTGCCGAAAAGGCACCTCCTTCCCTATCCATCTCTCTCTCTGGCTCGTGGGCCAGGCTGAGCCCTGCTGTAACTCCACTGTATTCCGCAGAGGGGCAATAAGGATGGCAGCAAACAGCCCATTCAGCTTTTCACCTTTCCCCACCCAACCCCTAGCTTGGCAAGGCTGCTGGCTTCAATGGGTTCATCTGGTCGACAGCGTGGTGGTGGCTGGGTCTGCGTACATATCCACACCTGGCTTCCCACCACCTATGTCTCCCCCTCCTGGCCCTACAGTAAAGCCTATAGGGCCACAGTCAAAGCAGATGCCTCCATGCAGTGCACAAGGTAGGCATTTGTTATGACCCTGGGTATTTCTCCAAGAACCCCAAGTACGTTCACTTACCATTTAAAGAGCAACTATTGTCCCCCAATTTCCTCCCCTGACATTGGTTTGTCCCCACTAACATCCAACCTAGAGATTCTTCTGTGCCCTCCGCTCCTCCCACTGTAGGCCAGCGTGACAACTCACCTTTGGTTTACTCCCTCCGTAAAGCACATAACAACACACACACCCCCCGCAACACTGCCCACAATGAATGTCTCCCAAGTCCGGCAGGCTCCCAACAGCGGCTGACATTTAACGCTCTGCTGAGCTCACCGGCAACGCGGCAAACTCCAGCTTCCGAGAGGATCCCAGACACTTCATGGCTGTTCTTTAAATAAATAAATCCAGACACACAGAACCAAAGGAAAGAAGGCGGCAGGGGGAGCAAAAGCTTGTCTAGACTAATCTGCATCAAGTTGTCAGGCTTCTTTGTTAGCCTCCTTCCTGCTTCCATGTTAAGGATGAGCTATTTATCCTGTCAGTATTGGAAAGAGTTCATGAGCGTCCGACAGATACTGCTTAACACCTTGGCTTCTGCTCGCCCAAACCTGAATCCAAAGTCCAATTCGCATAGGTCAGGATTTAGATATCAGCCACGTCTGCCACAGTGCTGCCAGGACACAGGTGGGGAGGTGATGTCTGGATTTCTACGGTAAGCCGGTCCAGGGAAGGAATTTGTAAAGCCTTAAGGGGAAGGCTGCAGGAATGCACTCCGCGCCTGGCTTTCTTGGGTGGCGTGGAGCACGTTCAACGGCAAAATGGCAGAGCTGCTCAATGATGGTCGGCAATACCATTGGGCGCACACCATCGTAGTGAACCGAACAAGCAACAGTCCTCGTGGTCATTGGATGGACTGCGGGTTTCACGGACAAAGGAACTCTGCGATGCCGCCTCCCCAGACCTTTCAGGATCCAGTTCAAAACCACCCTCCCTGTTTTTAAAACCCTTGTTCAGTCCTAGCTGTCTCAGGAGTCTCCTCACCCTAACCTCCACGGGCCTCCCAATTACCGACGCCCCTAGGGAAATATTATCGACCCCATGGTGCAGATGGGGGATTAAATGACTGGCCCAAGGTCACACTGGAAGTTTGTGGCTGAGACACAGAATCAAACCCATCTCCAAAACCCAGCTACGAGCCCTGCCTCTCACATGCCTTGCTTCTCTCCCAGTCCCACCACCCAGTCTCGCCATGCTCTGGGTCTGCCTACACAGCAAACGCTGAGCATGGGCTAGTCTACCTGCGCTAGCTTGAATCCAGCTAGTCTGGGTAACAATAGCAACGAAGACAGCTCAGCACAGGCAGTACAAGCCCAACATAGACCTGGTATGGACTTGGCTTGCCAGCCTATTCTGAAGCTCACACTGCGATGGCGGAGTTGCTACTATTACCCGCGCTAGCTGGATTCAAGCTAGTTCAGACACAGCTTTGGCTGTGTAGACAGACTCTCCGTGCAGGACCCTTCTTCTCTGAATCTCCTGCTACCAGGAAGTGCCTTCCTGTATTGCTCCATCTGATTTCAAAATCCCACCTCAGAGCATCTCTTTTCCTTCTGCTCCTGCTCTGAGGCTGTAACTATTCATTCAGAAGAGCTCTGCAAAGAGTTTGGGGAGACAATACTCTGTACACTGAGAAAGTCCTACCGAAGAACTCTCTGACCCTAAGAGCGGAAAGAACCAAATTCACTGACCCGAACATCCCACACAACCTCACGGAAGTTCACACCTAACGTCAAACTAGCTAGTAGCTCTAGAATGGGCCAAACCAGAACCCCAGCTCCAATCACATGAAACCTTGGAGAAACGCAGCTCTAAAGCAACGCTCTGCAGCTCAGGCCCATCATTAATTAAGAGCAAACAATGTCATTTCTTTAGTTGGAAATGCAGCATTAATTCTTTCCAAGCTGTTTGTTTACCCTCTCAGATGCTGTAAAGGCTATCTGATGTCAGGGTCCCTGCTAGAAGGAAGCATGCATGGTGGGCAGTTTATAGGCTTTTACTGTAATCAGGAGGCTCTCTCGCAATCACTGCTGGAGGAAAAAAAATACACTGGGATTAAGGCTGAATTTTCATTCTTATGTGGGAGGGAAGGGGTTTAGCTGTGGGACTCCCACTGATTTTAATAGACAGCTAAATCCTCGTGCAGCCCTTAACTCCCTCGGTGCTGCATGGCACTGGTATCCCGATACTTCAAAGTGATGGAGCGAAGCATCACAGGAGTGCTTTCCCTCCTCCAAATAGCAGGCAAGCAAAGTCTTTCCAACCCATAATTATTTTGTTAAGTGCTTATATGAAAATAGACAGTACTGTAAGCTATCTGGGTCTGGGGCTCTTTGTTTCGTGTTTGTACAGCACCTAGCACAGTGGGGTCCTGGGCTACGACTAGAGCACCTGGGTGCTATGATAATACAAACAACAAATAAATAAATAATAATACGGCACCCAATGCAAAGAACCCAAATATCTGACAAACATTTGCAGCTCGAATTGTGAGAGCCATGTAGTCTTTTAAATGCGTGTTTATCTTTATAAATCAAAAGCTTCAGCGCTCTTTAAGCAGAATAAAAAACAAGGAATTACTACCCAGTATTCACAAGCAGGCCAACCACAACAAACCAGTCCTGGCAGGCCACCATTCATGAGTTTCTCTTCCACTTACCGAATGTGTAAGCAATGGAACAAACATCTCAAGGCTCAGATCCACCTTTCATTTTCGTGCATTCAAAACAGTAAGAAAGAGGAAACTTTGTGGCTTTATAAATTCTGAATATTATTTTAACGGAAAGCATCTTAGCACAGCTTCTCCATTCACTCGCACAGAGCGTACTGTGCACACGGCACATTGAGGGACTCTTGTGAGCAGAAGGCAAACAGCCCTCCAGCAACTTGGCCATTATGAAGAATAATTTCTGGCATGGACGAATACTGCACACAGCTGTACATTATCCCCACCAAAATATGTGCTCTCCTCTTTATTAAAAAGATATATCCTGCCACCAGAAGCCACTCATCTGCGGAATTAACTAAAATCCACTAACGATTAAAAAATGTAATATTCTAAAGGGGAAGCTGAGTTTACTAGATAAAACACTCTAACCATGGGACCGAAGGTTTCCTGGCTAAGGCACTGAACCGGGACTCAGGAGATCTAGGTTCAATTCCCAGCCCTGCCACAGACTCTAAGATCTTGAGCAAGTCACCTGATCTACCCTGTGCCTGAATTCCCTGTCTATAAAATGGGGATGATGTTTCTGTCTCAGCTGTATGCAGGATCAGACCTTTAGATTTCAAACTCTTCGGGGTATGCCCAGCAGCACAATGGGGCCCTGATCTCAGTTGCTATTGTAGTATGAGTAGTGATAATATTATATATCACTTTCAATGGCCTTAAATAGAATGAAGACAAATAATCAAATGAGAAGCTACCATCTTGACAGTCTGATGCTAGGATGTAGGTCAGAATATAGCTGCCATTTCTGAGCATGGGGAGGCAGGGCCTTTCAAAGATGGTGAATGGTAAGTTCTATTTCCCCCCCCCCCCTTAGTTAAACAATGGATACACTTAACTGTTAGATCATAAAACTTACCAGGCAACATCATCATCAGATGGTCGGGCTTTCCCATGCAGGCAAACAGCAGCTGCATTCTCTGCACCGTGGCCTGCATTAACAGTGCATTGATCATGTTAATAAGTCACCGTGTAGGCCCCAATTCAGCACAGCATTTAATCATGTGCTGCAGTCCACAAATATTCTGCAAGGCCCCAGAGCACACACTTGACTTTAAGCACTCCTGTGCTTGACATTAGGTATGTGCTTAAGAGTTCTGCTGGATCAGGGCCAGGGGACTCAGCCTCTTTCAGAATCAAGCCCTAAGCTACCTGCCCCAGGGAGCCAACAGCAATGCTGGGAGCAGATCCCAAATCTCCTGCATACCAGGCCCCCGCCCTCACGCAGAGTCATCCTCTCTCCCTTGCACATCCAGAGCATGAGAGAGGGAAACCAGGTGTCCATTTCAGCCTAGCTTGCTTGGACGGGTTCTCCTGCATGTGGACCCTGCAGACTGCACAGCACACGTGCAGGCGCAGAGGGGACCCCGGCAGGGGCAGGCTGAAGAAGTGCTAGCGTGACCTGTAATGCTCATGCTCTAACACTGGGGAGTGAGGGAAGGCATGTGCGCTTCATGCGGACTAAGAGCTCCATGGGGGAGATAACATGAGCCTCCAGGGAAATCTGACTGAGGCCCATGGCCAGCCTAATGCAAGGTCCCTTCTTCTGTTTACCTCCATCCACTCACCCTGTCCCGCTCGCCCAAAGTGCCCCTGCCTCCTCCCCAGGGCCGGCTCCAGGCACCAGGCACCCAAGCACATGCTTGGGGCGGCACCTGGTAAGGGGCGGCGGGGGGAGCGCGGCGCGGCATTCTGCGGGGCTGGGCGCTCCGGCGGCGCAGCGCTCGGCGGGGGGGGCGGTGCTCTGGGGGGGGGGTTCCAGCGGCGCTCGGCAGGCTCCGGCGGCACGGCGCTCGGCGGGGGGGGGGAGGGGCAGCGCGGGGCTCAGCGCTCGGGGGGGTCCGGCGGCGCTCGGCACGGCGGGAGGGCGGGCTCCAGCGCTCGGCGGGGGGGCAGCGCTCTGGGGGGGGGGTTTCTGGCGGCGCTCGGCTTGGGGGGTGGGCGGCGCTCGGTTGGGGGGTTCGGGGGGCGGAGGTTTTTTTTTGCTGCTTGGGGCAGCAAAAAAGCTAGAGCCGGCCCTGCTCCTCCCCTACCCCACCTGCTGCTGGAGCCGAGTCATGTGGAGAGCGCGCGCTGCCCTCTGACTCTTGGGCCTGGTGGCAGGGCTGCAACCTTCCTTCAGCCTTTCCTCTCACGTAGCAGTGTGGGGTTCCCCCCACACCTCATTAGCGTTCACAATCTAAGCACTCACAAGCCCCCAAGGGCTTCATTAGTAACCGAGCGGCAAAGGGTCTGACCACCTGGAATGCGGCTTTCGGGAGAGGCCCAGGACTTGACAGGAAGCCCCAGTAAAAGGTTGTTTCAGTGTCTCAGCCATAGCCCATTGTAAACCACACGCCTTAGGCTGCGTCCACACTATAGCTCGGGGTGCGATTCCCCTGCTCGCGTACACGCACTAGCTCCCACCGGGCTAGCGCAAGCAGGAGAGCCGCAGCAGCATGGGCAATGGCTGTACAGTCGAGCGGGCGAGGACCAGAGCTGCCTGAAATCAGTGTGTAGGTGCTCGGCACAGCTCTGCCATGCCTCTGTCGCCGCTCTCTGTGCTACCGCGGCTAGCCTGCTATTTATACTTGCACTAGGCCAAGGAGTGCTAGTGCGGATACATGTACACGAGCAGGGGAATCATATCCCCAAGGTAGTGGAGACGTAACCCTAGTCTACACCGGCTGAGTTAGACCCCCCCGGTGCAGGTGGGTGGGCTCAACATGAGGAACAATGACATACAACTAAAAAAAATCTCAGCTAGGAAAAGAACAGCTTCCATTTTCATCCTGAGCTGCCTGTTTCCATTGCTGCGTTGTGGTAATTTGTTTGCCCTTCGAGCAAACATAGGCCAGGTGGCAAGAGTAAACCTCCAATGATTCACCAGGGTGGGACGAGTCAGATGTGTGTGTATTGGCATGTAAATGAAGGGCAACATCAGGGACCACCATGGTCCAGCAGGGACCACCGTGATCATCATCTTCCTGTGTAACAGAGGCCTTAAGACTTCCCTGATGCGATTCCTGTTTGAACTACAGCAGATCTAGTTCATGGTGTCGAGGGCTCAGACCTCCACGTCCTTAATAAAATCCGGATTTTACCTGCAAGTCTCTGAGGGAAGTCACAAATAGACAGGAACTAACTTAAATGCAGTATTTCTGGAGGACACAAGCAAATTTATACATTTACCATGTAAATCAGGAGTAAAGCCGCCGAAGCCAAAGGAGTTACAGTGGGGTAAGTAAGAAGAAAATCAGAACCATGGACTTAGGAAAAAAAAGCCTCCCACCGTTTAGGGTTACAGAGATGGAAGGCTGCGCTGATAGAATTTACATGACATGCAGAAACGCATCACGCGTCAAAGGTGGGCAGGAAGTGAAGGCAATTCACAAAGCATGAAAGGGGCTGATGGAATCTCTGATCGCAGAACTTTCCACGCCAATTGTTAAAGCAATAACGGTCACGTCAAAGCAACAGGACCCAGCAGGGGTGACTCACATTAATATTACAGCCTGAAATTAACACACCCCTACGATAAGAGTCAATATGGCAGAATGTGGTTAAGATTCTTCCTCTTCAGCCACATAGCTGGAAAATATTTCTCTTTCATTTCCAAGTCAATTTCAGAAGTTAAAGAAGTGATGAGACTATTCGTATTTCAGCAATTACAAAGCAAAGTTCTCAAATAAAATAATCCTTTTGCTTTACCCTTTCCAACCCTAATTTAAACATGCTGGTCCAAGCGGGTGCTTTATGTGCCACCCCACTCACCCACCCATACTTCGGTATATCTCCAGAAGGAAAACAAAGGGAACACAGAAAGGCAACAGTTTGTCAGTCAATTTGCAATCAGATTTTCACAGGCCAAGTTTTCTAAGGGTACATCTACACTACAGGGGGGAGTCGATTTAAGATACGCAAATTCAGCTACGTGAATAGCGTAGCTGAATTCGACGTATCGCAGCCGACTTACCCCGTTGTGAGGACGGCGGCAAAATCGACTTCTGCGGCTTTCTGTCGGCGGCGCTTACTACCACCTCCGCTGGTGGAGTAAGAGCGCCGATTCGGGGATCGATTGTCGCGTCCCAACGGGACGCAATAAATCGATCCCCGAGAGGTCGATTTCTACCCGCCGATTCAGGCGGGTAGTATAGACCTAGCCTCAGTGTCAGTGCAAATGATAAAATTCACACGCAAGGCCAATTACCGCGTGCAGGTCAAGGGTAAAACGGCAGCTGGGCTGTGGGTGTGGTCTCTAACGTCAGTATTTATATTCAACACCCGTGTGAGTAGTTCTCAACCTTTCCCGGTGCTGCCACTCCTTTTCCCAGGACCCCTCTCCCTGTTAACAGTACGGGAAGAGCCGGGTGGTAGTGAGTGGCAAGTTAGGAACCTTTGACTTAGGTATTTGACTTAGGTAAATAGGGCAGGTAGAAATCGATCTCTCGGGGATCGATTTATCGCGTCTCATCTAGACGCGATAAATCGATCCCTGAATCGACGCGTGTACTCCACCTCGTCAAGAGGAGTAAGTGGCGGCGATGGGGGAGCCGCGGCGGTCGATTTGCCGCCGTCCTCACAGCAGGGTAAGTCGAATAGGATACTTCGACTTCAGCTACGCTATTTGCGTAGCTGAAGTTTGCGTATGACCGCCCCCCCGCCCCCAGTGTAGACCAATCAGTGTCTTTGCTGCCACTGAAGAATGGTGTTACCAGCAAAAGATGCTGGGTGATAACATTCAGACTCTTGCCATTGGGAAAGAGTGTCTGCTTTACACACACTTCTGGGGGTGGAGAGAGGTACGGCATGCTCCCCTATATCCTTCACCAAACACACTAAGAGTCTGATTTTTGAATGCAGGGGCCTGAGAGAATATCACAAACCCAGCATCTGCACATGGGCACTCACAGGACGGACAATCACGGAAAATGCACAGATCCAGGTGGTGACCCGTCTAGAGTACGGCCTAGTTAGGACCCAGCGTTTGGAAATGGAGCCTCCCGTGCGCAGAGTGCAGGCCTCAGCAGGGTAGCCTGTGCCCCTCAGCCCAGCCCTCAGACAAACCAATGAATGCTGACTGGCTGAGTCTGGGTCTCGTCACATGCATCAGGAGTGGAATTACAGAAGAAGCCATGGAAGCTATGGTAGGTGGAGCGGGTGCATGCACCAACCTTTCCTGTCTTTGATGCCTGGACTCAAACACAAGCTCACGTCACAAGGGAGTGTGAGCTGGATAGTCTCTGGCGCACTGCCTTATTTGCGTGCATCACAGCTCAGCGCCACTGGCAGTGTGTGTTCTCAAGAGAGCCAGCAATGGTAGGGCAAGGGACATTGCATACCCGCTTTGAGCTGCACTGGAATGGCTGCCTTGAGAAGCTCGTCAATTGCCCACCTGCACTGGTGCTATCGGCATCTCCATTTTGTGAGTACAGTACTAGAGTCACCCACAGATTTAGAAGGCGAAATCCTGGGCCTGTTGAAATTAGTGGGATCTACCCAGCAAGCAGAGCATCAGTTAGACATCTTCTAATTGTAGGGATGGGCCTGAAACCACCCAGCTCTAAAATTCATGGCTGTCCCTTCCACACCTCTCTCTGTAATGGGCTAATCCAAACACCCCCACAAACTTTGGGAAGCTTGTATCCAGGGATCTGAGTTTTGTAGCTTGGACCCAGATACCATGGTGATAGGTGTGGGATAAGAACCCAAACATAACAGATTTCTCTGGCCAACTCAGAGGTGAAAGTAAGCTGGTACGGTCCGGTACGGCTTCCGCGGCGGGGATTTAAACGGGGGAGCCCAGAGCCCTTTAAATCCCACCCGCAGCTTCGGCGGCTGGGCTGGTGCCGGGATTCAAAAGGCCCGGAGCTCCCGCAGCTGCGGGGAGCCCCGAGCCCTTTAAATCCCGCTGCAGCTCCAGCTGCCAGAGCTGCGGGGGGGATTCAAAGGGCCCAGAGCTCCGCGGCGGCCGGAGCCCCGGGCCCTTTAATTTGCCCCTGAGCCCCGGGGGCTCCCAGCCACCTCTGCAGCTGGGAGCCCCGGGTTGATTTAAAGGCCCTAGGGCTCCCAGCCACAGCCGGTGCCCCAGGGCCTTTAAATCTTGAGAGGCCCCGCCTCTTCCCGGTTGAGACCACACCTCTTCTGGATGAGGCCACGCCCCCTCAGGACTCCAGCAGTACCGGTAAGTCCTGTAAGTTACTTTCACCCCTGGGCCAACTGGCAATTCAAGCCCCATGTCTCACAATATCAGATTCCTCCCTAACTGCAAACCCAGCTGAATGAATTTCACTTTACCACTACAGGTCTGTTTCCCAGGAAGTTCAGGTCACTGTTCTCTCCAAAGAGGTAGCCCTCCGGGTGCGTGGAGTCAAACTTCTCACCTCCCATGATGAAATGGCTGGCAAAGTAGCTCCCTAAAAAGGGACAGAAGAAATAGAGGCTGTCAAATGCACTGAATGGCGCTGGAAAGTGAATTAAATAAACTGCTGAGCAATGAAATGATCCCAGCGATTTCAACTCAGTCACATGCTACCACTTGGGGCAATGACGCATCCTGCGAGCAGAGTGGCAGCGGAGCCGCCGCTGAAATTAAACACGTTTAGTCAATGCGCTCAGATTTTGCTTTGTCTGTGGAAGTGCTTCACTTAAATCCCCCGGGGCTGAAGCCACCAAAACCAGCTGTAACTGACAAGAGACCTGTTCAAAAACTGCGACATGGTGGAGGGACGATCCAAGGTCTCAAGAACCGGGAGCCCTATTCTTCACACTGTCTGAGTAGCTGAGACAATCCTTCTGCTTGGGGTTAGCGCCACTGTCCACATTAACGGTCTAGTCTGAAATGGAAACTCCAGGGAGTTGTTCTGTTACCGTATTTTGGTGATTAGACAGAGTCACGGAAGAGAGGAGAATTTAAGGCAGCTTTTAAGAGACACCTGTCCTGATGTCAGCAGCTCCTCTTATCTAGCTCAGAGGAGGGGACCATTTTAATGACGCTTCCCCAAAAAGGCCTGTCAGTAAGTAGCGCTCCCGTCCTACTCGGAACAAAACTGCACAGAGTCATCCTGGAGTCTGGTTTGTTAACCACGACACTTCTATGCAAAACCCCAGCCTAAGTCTTCCCTCCAGGCGCAGCTGCTCCGAGGGGTCTCTCCATCACGACCTGTGCACTCCACTCCTCCGAGTGCCCATGCGCTCTCTGCCAGGATGCCTACCCTACCGTTACTACCTCCCTTGCTCCTTTACCAGGGATATCAGCTAGCTACACTCAGGAGTCAGCGAAAGTTACTAAATGGCTTTCCCAGCAGGATCACCAATCAGGTAAGGAGGTGGGTTATTTCCAGCAGACACTGACAGCCTGGACGGGCCTCCTTAAACTGCTCACCGTCAGACTGAAAGGATCGCCATCTTCACTGGAAAGCAGACAGTTTCCAAGTTGCTACGAAGCGTGTAAGGGTCATTTCAATGGAGCAACCCCCTCCTCCCCACTCCTTTGTGTTTTTAAGCGATAGAAGTGACTTTGCCATCTCTTGGAGGCAGATCTGCAATGCCACTCCCTTCGGCTTTGTTTAATCAAATGTATTTATTTAAATCGCAATAAAGGAAATTGGACAAACAAAAGACAGGGAAAAAATCATCAGAATTTGCACATCTAGAACCGCATCCATTACATGCCCGTGAAATAAAGCATCAGTAGTGGTTGAATCAGATGCTCTGCAAAGAAATTAACCCGGTCCCACAGGCCAGCACAAGGCATAGGTGTCACTTAGCCCACGAGGACTTGCTTAGACCTTGGGTTTGCCCTCTGAAAAGGGGACCCAGTTCGGCCCTGGGAGTTCCACCCTAGGAGCAGTCATTATTACAACATATGAAAGAGAAAACGCCACATTTAAGGCTCTCTCATGGCAAACCTGATCCCTTTGGTCCCATTTGCTTCCTCAGAGCAGCATTATGGCAGCTTCTGGTCCAACCGTTAGCCTGATTTTAAAGTGCCTCTTTGGTCTAGTTAGTTGCGTCTCTTTGCAACTGGTTAGAATGATTGTATTACCAGTAGCTCTCTTATCAAGAAAAACCTCACCGCAGGTCAGACTTTGAGATCCTCATGCAGATTTTACTGAGGGTAACATTTTCAAGAGCGCAGAAGTGATCGAAGAGCCCAAGTTGTTTCTCAGGCAAATTCCCAATGGAGACAATGGGAATCTGCTTGCATAAGGGCGTAGCGTGTTGGCCAAATCTTGAGGTCAGTTTTCATCAGTACAGGTACCTTAGTGAAAAGTACAATTAAGATTTACCTCTAATTATGACCTATGTCTAGCACATTCTTCCTTCAGCGCCTGCACACTGCCTGTTAATGGACGCTATCTACTTGCCCATGGGGAGAGCAGATCCCCAACATGAGTTAATGCATCACATACATTTCCCAGACCTCTGACACCTGCCCCTTCGCCCTCTAAACAATTCACAGATTTCACAGTAAAAGGTCAAACCAACTTTTAACAAGCTAGCCTTAATCCCAGCCCCGCCAGCAGGAATGGATAGCCTCTGACTTGCAAGAGATAAAAGAGGGAGGATTGTTCTCCAGTGATTCTTCAGTTTCACAAATGGAGGGAGAGCAGATCAACGTTGGGGATTAGAAACAGAGGTATTAATCCTTGTAATAGGCTTGATTTAATTGCTAGGGTTGCTAAAGAATACAGCAGCCGCAGCCCCTCTTCCACCACCCCTCGCCCCCATCACCCAGTCACTGTCATGCCAGAATGCAGGGATATCTCCAAAGGCCCCGGGAACTGCAGGAAAGGGAGCAGCTAGAGGTCAGAAGCTGAGTCAGTCTAGCTCTGCTGCTAAGCCAGTAAACACTGCCAGAATAGTGAGATACTGACACACACTAGAAAACACTGGGCCCATTTCTGCTCTCACTGACTCGCTGTAGATCAGGAACGATTCTGGTGTAGCCAGTGGAGTTAAAAACTGGTGTGGGATCAGACTCAGACCCTGTGTGTCTCAATATACCTGTTCAGTTCAAACAGCGACTGCCTACAACCCCCAGCTTTACACCAGCATGTCCCCACAGCTCCTGGGGGGAAGGGGGCTCCGCCCACGGTGCCGCCCCCGCAGCTCCCATTGGCTGCGGTTCCTGGCCAATGGGACCTGCACCTGCGGAGCCGGGTTAGGGGACATGCAGGTAGGAGCCAGGTAGGGAGCCTGCCAGCCCTGCAAATCCCCTCACCCCCAGTACCCGCGGGGGTCCCGGGCCACGGGCTGCCGCCCACCTCTGCTCCCCACCCCTCCCCAGGACCAGGAGGGATCCTGGGCCACCCCCCAGCACTCCCGGACCACCCCCCCATAGCACCCGCGGGCCCCCCCCGGCCCAAGTTTTAGTTAGGGATATATAATAAAAGTCATGGACGGGTCACGGGCCGGCGAATTTTTGTTTACTGCCCGTGACCCGGCCATGACTTTTACTAAAAATCTCCATGACTAAAACATAGCCTTACTTATAAACACTTTGGTGCAAGGACTGGTTCTCACTGTTGATGCAATGGGGCCCACACCTGAAACTGGCCCCTTTAGGCACTACCATGTCACAAATAATAATACAGTGGTTTAAGTAACCTTAACTTACACAGCTGTGTAATTAACCTTAATTTTCATGTTCTGACATTTGAGCGCTTTGCACCCTTTGGCACCTGCGGACTCCATGCAGATACAGGGGTCTATCCAGGCTGGATCAGGGCCTTCCAGGGGGTAGAAGGGTGTGAGGTGACATTTGACATGATTCTGAGCAGCAGCTAAAAGTTACACTGTGCAATTTACAAGAAGAAAACCACCAGACACCTAAGCGGGTACAATGACGTAGCTCACAGCTGAGGAAGGCTCGACTATCAATTATTGATGCCTGCTGCTTTCTGGCCCCATTTTCCACGTTCATAATTTATAGGTAAGATAGTTTCACAGAGAGAAAGCCGCCATCTGAAGGAACCCAACAGTGAGCTGCCCTCAACCTTTGCTAAAACCGATATGGGCACATGTCTGGGGAGGAGGAGAGCGAGGATATACATCACATGGTTTCACTTGGATAGATTCAGTGACTTGGGCAGAAGAGTAAATCATAGAAGTGCACATTAAACCTTCTAAGGGGAGTTTCCTAGGCCCCATAAAAAAGGTTAAAAGGAGGCAGCCTGCAGTAAGCAGCGGCGCCATTTATTGTGTGCGCTCGACAATCCTGGAGCCCTGGGTTCAAATCCTGATCTAACACCAGATCCACTTCCCACTACGCTCAGTGGAAAGGCCCCCACTGGACTGGGCACTTCGACCACAGGGAGAATGATGGTCTCCAGTTACTTCTCAGTGAGCACGTTCCCCACACGATTCAGTCACAGGCGAGAGAGGGCTCTCTGCAGGGCAGGTGCTGCAGATCAGAAGGAAGTTGTCTCTTACCTGTGCATGGCACTCCATAGAGAGCACACGCAGAGCCGCATGAGGAAGCTGGCACTGCATCCGCCCCGACAATGCCTAGTTCTAGATAGGGCCCGGCACCCTCTCGCTTGCCTGAGTGACTGAAGTTCAGGGTGAAGGTCAGAAGAAGTCGAAGGCCAGGGCCCAATGCCCCCGATGCAGGCAAGGGAGAGCAAAAGCTAGGGTAGATGGGGCAGCACCTCTCCAGAATCCCATGGAAGCCCCTCTGCAGGACTGGGGCTCAGAGGCAGGGGAATCAGGGGGAAGCCACTTTACGCTGCTTGCTCTCATCTGAACCCAGGGAAGCTCAACACAGCAGTCAGTGCGACAAGCACTAGCTCCTATTCCCCCTGGGCACAGGGGTGGGCAGGGGAGTCAACGGCTGCATTTCTCCCAAGGGAGCAATGATGCTGGAAAAGCTCCCTGTGCAGGCTTGGACCTTCCTTCCCCTGGGATCAGAGGGATTTGGAGACTGTCCCACCTACCTCCTCTGTTGTTGGCCCAAGACCTTCCACCTTTCACATTAGTATGGACCATTCTGTTGAGGTAAAGGGTTGTCTTGTGGCCGCTGGGACTCAGCAGCTCTGGGCTGTGTCCAGATCCACCAGATAACCTGTGTGACCTGGTGCAAACCAAATCATCTCCCTGAGCCTCAGTTCCTCATCTGTGAAATGGGGATATAGTGCGTGGTATCACTCATCCTCTGGGGAGCCATTGGGGCTGCATGTTCCCACATTCACACTGCATTCCCTCTCCCCTTCATAAACACCGTCTTCCTTTTAGACGCAGACTCAGTGCTTGCGAGAGGGAAAATGTTGCCTTGTAAGGATGCCCAAGGAAGATGTTTAGTTTTCCCAGGTTTCTGGGCAGGGGTTCGAGCTGCTTTTGTTTTGCAATCTGAAGAGGAACCCCTAGACAGCGAACCAGGCCCTTGCTGCTGACCCCACCTGGCAGAGCGGTTACGCACCTTTCATAAGAACGGCCGTACCGGGTCAGACCAAAGGTCCATCTAACCCAGTATCCTGTCTGCCGACAGTGGCCAATGCCAGGTGCCCCAGAAGGAGTGGGCCAACAGGCAATGATCAAGGGATCTCTCTCCTGCCATCCATCGCCATCCTCTGACAAACAGAGGCTAGGGACACCATTCCTTACCCATCCTGGCTAATAGCCATTAATGGACTTAACCTCCATGAATTTATCCAGTTCTCTTTTAAACACTGTTATAGTCCTAGCCTTCACAACCTCCTCAGGTAAGGAGTTCCACAAGTTGACTGTGCGCTGCATGAAGAAGAACTTCCTTGTATTTGTTTTAAACCTGCTGCCTATTCATTTGGTGACCCCTAGTTCTTGTATTATGGGAATAAGTAAATAACTTTTCCTTATCCACATCACTCATGATTTTATATACCTCTATCATATCCCCCCTTAGTCTCCTCTTTTCCAAGCCAAAGAGTCCTAGCCTCTTTAATCTCTCCTCATATGGGACCCGTTCCAAACCCCTAATAATTTTAGTTGCCCTTTTCTGAACCTTTTCTAGTGCCAGTATATCTTTTTTTAGATGAGGAGACCACATCTGTATGCAGTATTCGAGATGCAGGTGTACCATCGATTTATATAAGGGCAATAATATATTCTCAGTCTTATTCTCTATCCCCTTTTTAATGATCCCTAACATCCTGTTTGCTTTTTTGACTGCCTCTGCACACTGCGCGGACATCTTCAGAGAACTATCAACGATGACTCCAAGATCTTTTTCCTGACTTCTTGTAGCTAAATTAGCCCCCATCATATTGTATGTATAGTTGGGGTTATTTTTTCCAATGTGCATTACTTTACATTTATCCACATTAAATTTCATTTGCCATTTTGTTGCCCAATCACTTAGTTTTGTGAGATCTTTTTGAAGTTCATCACAGTCTGCTTTGGTCTTAACTATCTTGAGCAATTTCGTATCATCTGCAAACTTTGCCACCTCATTGTTTACCCCTTTCTCCAGATCATTTATAAATAAGTTGAATAGGATTGGTCCGAGGACTGACCCTTGGGGAACACCACTAGTTACCCCTCTCCATTCTGAGAATTTACCATGAATTCCTACCCTTTGTTCCCGGTCTTTTAACCAGTTCTCAGTCCATGAAAGGACCTTCCCTTTTATCCCTTGACAACTTAATTTACGTAAGAGCCTGTGGTGAGGGACCTGGTCAAAGGCTTTCTGGAAATCTAAGTACACTATGTCCACTGGACCCCCCTTGTCCACATGTTTGTTGACCCCTCCAAAGAACTCTAATAGATTAGTAAGACACAATTTCCCTTTACAGAAACCACGTTGACTATTGCTCAACAGTTTATGTTTTTCTATGTGTCTGACAATTTTATTCTTAACTATTGTTTCGACTAATTTGCCCGGTACCGACATTAGATTTACCGGTCTGTAATTGCCGGGATCACCTCTAGAGCCCTTTTTAAATATTGGCGTTACATTAGCTAAATTCCGGTCATTGGGTACAGAAGCCGATTTAAAGGACAGGTTACAAACCTCAGTTAATAGTTTCGTCTCTCTTATCTAGTTAGACTGTAAGCTCTGCCGGGCAGGGACTGTCCATTACTGTGCACTTGTACAGCACCTAGCACATCAAGGCCCTGGTCTCAGCTGCGGTGTCTCGGTGCTACTGCAATACCAATAAATAGCAACACTACTCAGTCAGGTGAACCTTGGGGTTTGCTATGCCGCCTGCCCCCAGCTCATAGGTTGAAGGGGGATGTAAGAGAATGGGCTGAGGGGGAAGAGTTGCCTAGTGATTATGGTGCTAGCCTGGGACCCAGGTTCAAGTCCCATCTCTGCCACAGATTTCCTGTATGACCTTGTGCACTTAGTCTCTCTGTGCCTCAATTTCCCAATTATAAAACAGATAACAGCATTGACCTACCCCACATGGGTGTGGTGAGGATAACTGCACCATATGCTGTGGTAGTGGGGGGTATATGACAGATTACATTATGCTCAAAATTGAGTGAAAACACCCCTCCTTTCATCATCACTAATACAGGATCACTTTGGTACACAAGAAGTCAGGGACTGGAAAATAAGTTGGCAAATGGAATAAGAAAAAGCATTAAAGGGAAAAAATAAATAAAAGCATTTCCAAGACTGGTTTGTTTTTCTGTTATCAGGGAAAAAGATCTATAAACAACTCCTTACTGGAGGGGAAATGTCTATCTTCCACTCCAGCTACCATGAAATCATTTGGACACAAGCAACTAAAGCTCTGGATCAATGTGTGCCTTTGGATTTTTCTCCGTGTAACCTGGATAACAGCAAGATGTCTTGGCTCCTCGCTATGCTTGAGCCCTCTTTGCAATATCAAACCTCCGCTACTGCCCACCTACAAAACTCTGCTTTTCAACCAATAATTGAGCGGGAAGCCTTATAAATGTTCCATAGGCCCAGCCGAACGGCGTCAGTCATGGCAGAGGAGATTAAAGAGAGAAGTGGTAAATTGACAGTTTTGTCTCATCCACATGAAAGAGGAGACGGAGGAAGCAAATGGGTTGCACTGGTCCAATGCTCCCCTCCCAATTAGGTGCAAAAGACGGAGGGGGGAAAGAGAACAACAGATCCATTGTTGCATGGAGTTTGCTCTCTCTACGTAGAAGGGCTCCTGATCAGCCTGTAGTGAGTGCAAAGTGAATGGCTCCATCGCCAGTTCATGGTTTGGACTATTAATACTTTGCTTCCTTTCCTCCCTTAAGTCACTCACACATGCACGGACCTAGGCCATGAGCAACAAGACTAGAGAGTCATTCTACGCTGACACCCAGGTGCAGGAAAACTTGCAAACCCGGCTACCTTGCCCCACCGCCGGTGAAGAGCTTGCTTTGAACGTTCTCCCAGAGATCACCCCTTGAGCCAAAAGAAAAACAGGAGGACAACAGGATATAGATGTCTATATGCATCCGAAGAAGTGGGCAGTAGCCCACGAAAGCTTATGCTCTAATAAATTTGTTAGTCTCTAAGGTGCCACAAGTCCTCCTGTTCTTCTTTTTGCGGATACAGACTAACACGGCTGCTACTCTGAAACCCTTGAGCCAAACACTTTAACTGCCTGGGCACTGCTGGGAAGGGAGGGGAGGAGGGGTCTGAAGTCCCCTCTGTCAAGCAACAAGCTTCCTATTATTGGCTAATTATAATTCTTTAACCAGCCCCTGCCTCGAGAGGATTAAAACCCTGTCAAGGATGGTTAAATTGTTGAGGGAGAGCCAGGCTCTAATAAGATTTAAAACTTCTGCGACCTCAAGGAACAAATGAAGAATACAGTATCAGCGAACTGCGCTATTTTAAAAACGCAACAGAAGTTTGAACAAGGCATCATGTCACCAGTACACGAAGACAAGCCTCGTGTATCAGCATCTCCCCGTGCCAACGTATTATGTCAGAGAAGTCACACATGTACACAATGCATATTTGATCCAAATGATGCCACTAGGCTCCTTTTTGTGTGTGTGTCGAACACCCAGCAGGTGAATTGCTATAGAGAAGGAATCTTGGGTTGGTCCTGTTCTGGAAGAGATCTAATTAGGGTTCCACCTGCAATACTGTATACTCCGAGACAAAGAACTCCTCCATGGAGTACAGACAAGCGCAAGGCTAAGAAGCTGGCAAGCAGCAGGCAGTTTTTTCCAGTTACTGTGCGATACAAGGCTAATGTGCTAATGGCAGCCGGGCTAATCAATTTAAGTGCACAAATAAAGCTCTCTTGCAAGTGTCCAATCGCGGTGGGTCTGTTTCCATTTTGCTGATCATGAAGAATTTGCTCGGGAGGAGGGAGAGGGTGGGGAAAGATAATGCCCCATCCAGCTCTATAGAAAACACTGCAGTTTAAACAGGAGTCAATTGACACCCTCCACAGGCAGCTCCCTCATCAAGTGGGCTGATAGGCACTGTACTTCTTGCGAACTCCTGTGCACATAAAGCAACTGAAGCCAGTTTTGCAGGTTTTCTAGAATCTATTGCTGACAATCATCTGAGACTGCAGCTTTGCCTTTAATTTCAGCTCCAAATCTGCTATACCACATTCCTTGCAATACACACCATTCATTACACTTCACACTCAGGATTACACATTGGTTACATCCCATCTCTTAGGAACAAAAGGCTGAAACCACTTTACAGTTGAAAGGTGCACCACAGGGCAGTGTTACAGGGCAGATGAGAGGGTGACAATTTTTACAAAAGGGTTTGAAATTGAAAGAACAATGAAAACGGGCGGATGTGTTGGGAGCCCCCCCCCCCCATTCATACTTTGTCTTGAAGCACTTAGCACACTGTTGGTGATGCATAAATAATCATATTGGGACTCCAAACACAACTGGGCCAGGCTAGTGCATTACAGCCCTAAAGGGAAACGGATTAAAAAGAGGTGAAACTGGCTACTGCCACTATCCAACCTGATCCAAGTGGAGCAAACAACATAGAATAGAATCATCATAGAATATCGGGGTTGGAAGGGACCTCAGGAGGTCATCTAGTCCAACCCCCTGCTCAAAGCAGGACCAATCCCCAGACAGATTTTTGCCTGAGATCCCTAAATGGCCCTTCAAGGATTGAACTCACAACCCTGGGTTTAGCAAGCCAATGCTCAAACCACTGAGTTATTCCCCCGCCCCCTAAAAATGGAGATGTCAGTTACTTTTTTTTTTTTTTAAATGCTGATTGGATCATCTAAGATGTCACTAATAACACACATAAGGCATTCTTCTCTAAATGTACAGTGAAGCCTCTGCTTCTGGCCACCTGCTCTCCACAGCTGTGTTAACAGCTCGCAAAATCTCAGTCCCTGTGAGATTTCCCAGCCAGAGTAATTTAGGCTGTGCAGGGAACCCCCAGCAACCACCTGCAAGCCCCTCCCGCCCCCGCACACACACACCTGCATACATTGTTTGTAATCAACCTGCGCAGATGTAGAGAAGAATGTCAGCAGTGTTTTAACTGCAAACTCAGGGCAAGATCATGCCCAACCCTGTGCAGGCATGCAAGGAAGAGAGGTGGAGGGGGGAGGAGTTCAGGCACTAGGATCCTTCCATCCCACCTTTTGTCTGGGCAGAAACCTGAGGAGCACCTGATGCACCCCACTGTAAGGTGCAGCGGATGCAGGTGATTTTGGAGGCATCATCTCTGTCTCAAGAGCTGGCCTGATGGACGTCTACATTTCCTACTGTGGGAAGTGGTTCAGAGCCACCCACCATAGCCCAGGAGCGCTGCCAGCTTTTCTGCCGCCCTAGGCGACGGAAGGTCCCGCCCCAAAATGCCGCCGCCCACAGAGGCGGCGGAAGGTCCCGCCGTCGAAATACCGCCGTGGTCGCTGCCCCCCAAACTGTAGCGCCCTAGGCGACCGCCTAGGTCGCCTAATGGGTTGCGCCGGCCCTGCTGTAGCCCATTGTGTTATGGCTCATTTAGATGAGTGCAATAAGCCAGACAGAAGCCCTCAGGAGAAAGCACAGGGAGGACAAAGCCGAAACAGAAGAACGCTGTCTGGACAGTCTTCTTTTAAACAAACAAACAAATAAATAAATAGGCAGCCACAAGCCAAAAACGTGGAGTCCTTGAGTCCCTATGGCAGCCTCTGATACAATCAGTGGAACCTGTTCGTATTATTTGTATACCAATAGCACCTATGGACTCTGACCCAGTATAGAGCCCCATTGTGCGGTGCCAATGCATGAGAGACAGTTACTGCCCCGAATATCTTCCCTCTATCTAGATAAGGTAGCCAATGGGTGGGAGGCAAAGCAAAAGCACAGAGAGGTCACGTGACTTGGCCAAGGCCACACAGAAGGGCACTGGCAAAGGCAGAAGTAGCACACAGGCTCCTAACCTAATCCCCTGGATCATACCACGATACTTCCTCTTCTTTTGACTGTCACCTGGATGGAATGCTCAATTCCATCAGCGTGGCAGCATGACTCAGCTCATCTGCACCTTAACCATGGCATCAAACCTCAGTATTTTGTTTGCACGGCGTCACTGGTTGATTAGATCCCTCACTGCTCCTCATGTCAGAGCCACCTGTATGCTCAGAGCACCTTAGATTCAGTATGTGCATTTCAATAAAAACCACCTTTGTATACCATAGTAGGTTGGACACTGGGTGGGGCAAATCAGCTTGTAAAGATAAACAAGCCTCCTTGACAAATAGTTTCTGAAGCCAATTCCATAATGGATAAGGCCCAATGTGACAGTGAGCGCCCAATTATCAGACTCGATGTGAACTCAGATCTCTGCACTGCAGGTGGCAGCTTTCACAGCTTTTAAGGCTGGAAGAGTTTATTAGGATCATCTAGTCTGAGCTCCTACATAACACAGACCTGAGTCTCACCCAGCGATTCCTGCCTCAGGAGTACATCTACACTGCAACACTGATGCGGGCCAGCCAAGGGTCTTTCACTGCAGTGTTGACATACCCTAATAGTCCAACGACCTGAGGCTGAACTACACATCCATTAGAATGACATCCAGACAGAGCCAGGAATAAAGATTTAAAGACTCCAGGTGATGGGGAATTTGCCACAACCCTTGGTGATCTGTTCCAACAGTTAGTTACCCTCACTGTTAAACACCTGCATCTTGATTCCAGTTGGGTTCTGGATACACTGACTTATCCCAGTACATACAGTCTTCAAAATTGGCTTCCACATCTCATGGTGGGACTCTGCATACAGAGATGCCAGCAGAACTGCTGCACAGGAGATTTATGAACGGATGCTCCCCCTATTTGTCTATGTGGCAGAGGTGAATGAGAGGAGACAGGCACAGTGTCCACCGTTACACCTATTCAGTGGCTCTAAACATCTCACGTGAGGGATGCAAGAGATGCTACAGCCACTCTTCCAGCCCACAGAGCACGGAGAAGGAGCTACAGAACCACAATCTAGCCCTGGTGCATCGCCCCCACAGAGCCTCCTGCACGCTTCACCAGCGTAGAGCGTGACTAGTGAGTTGAAGTAAATTTCACCCTTAAACCTGGGGTGCAAGCTGAGTTCCTTGCATCTTCCAGCCAGTAGAAAGGAAACTAGATGCAACTGGGAGCAGAGAAAGGGAGTCACCTTTTTCCACACAATGAATAATAGCGCAATTCAATTCTTCGCATAACCGCCCTGACCCAGCTTAACGAGAAGCAAGAGGACATGGCCATATTTCATTAATATGGCTGCACGTGTCTGACGACTTGCACGCATGAGTAAAGCGCCTGAGTCAGCAGAACCATGACTTTGGCCAAAGCAGCGTCTCAGACTTTCAACAGAGAAACAGCCATGGCTGGGTCGAAGAAGACACTTACGCAGTAAAGGAAAGGGCAACTGACAAGCTCCATACTACAGGCTGATCAGTTAGGCTCAGGACCCCTAAATCTATGAGAAAACAATAGGAGCTGCAAAACCTCCGCACCTCAGAAGCGGGGAACCAAGGACCATGCATACGTTCTGAGCCCCACCGCTCCCTCTTTACTACAGCTATCGTGTTCCCGCACCTCTGGAGAAGGTTACTTTTAATAATACACCCATCTCTAGATTTACATTCCCAACTTTTGCATTTCAGAGAATGTTTACACTTCACACAAGCGATGCATGACACTTGTAGAAATCAGCACTGCAAGCATCTCTCCCACCGCTGCCCAGAACTGTTCTTCTAACTCAGCTGTCCCGCAAAAATTGAAAGAAAATCCCACTTAAAACCACAAGCAAAACAATTGTAATCTCTCTTGGTCACTAGTCCCAGGTCATCTTAGGTTCAGATGGTGGTATTTGCTCCCAACACAACTTCTGGTAAACATCTGACTTGGTGAATTACTACTTCAGTTCCTGGTCCAGCCTCGCAACTTTGGACCCGAGACACACTAAAAAAAAAAAAAAAAAAATTACATGGGGGAACCCAGATAGTGCTAGAACCTGCCCTATTGCACCACGCTGCACTTGGCCTGGTAACAGAGTGCTCCAGTACCAGATCTGATACAGCGTCTGTAAGTGTCTCTATAAGACCTGACTTCTCCACCGATAACCTGGACCCAACCAATCATCTAAAACACCTAGCAGCTGAACTGAGCTTTGCAGGTGCTCAGCCAAGCAACTGAACTGAGGATAAGAAAGTCCTTCTCATTCATGCAGAGGTCACTCTATTGAGGAGTAGGAAAAAGACATCTACCCCCAGCACTGCGGCCTCCAGTCTATTCACTCCTTGACATTTTGAGGACATTAAATCATGGTAATACTAAACTAACCCATTGCCCTTCCTCAGCATCTTCCATCTGAGGACTGCAAAGCAGCTTACAGACATTGATGAATTCCGCCTCTCAAATCCCGGTGAAGTAAGTGGGGGAAGTATTATCACCCCCATTTCACAGGTAGGGAAACTGAGGCTCGGAAAGGTTAAGTGACTTGCCTGGGATGACAGAGCCAGGAATAGATTCCCTGAGGTGTGGCCTCGGGGGAAGGGGCAATATGGGGGGTGGAGTCACGATTTGGGCACTGGTGGCCCCCCCACTTTTAGGAAGCTTCCACCATTCCTGATGGGGATCTGCGGCACAGAGATTAAATGACTTTCCCAAGGTCACACAGGGAGTCTGTGGCAGCACCGGGAGTTAAATCCACATCT
Source organism: Chrysemys picta bellii (assembly GCF_011386835.1). Taxonomy (NCBI): domain Eukaryota; kingdom Metazoa; phylum Chordata; order Testudines; family Emydidae; genus Chrysemys; species Chrysemys picta. The sequence continues at coordinate 41,782,165 of NC_088802.1, read as the reverse complement.
CTCAAGTACTCGTCCAATACCTTAACTACAAAGCTATCATTCCTCCTCTTCACAGTTTTCCTTCTGAACTTTAGATACCTACTGTAAATGTCACTCGGTTCCCAAAGATTTTCCATCAGGTCACGATGCAAAGCTTAGTTACACTTAAGGAAGGCAAAATAAAAGGATGCAACAAAAATGACAGCATTTAAAGCGGCTCATGGGAAAGTGGAAAGAGAATCATCTCCAGCAGTCCCAGCACATGCCAAGCTCACAGTATCTATTTCAGTACTCAGGGACTCTGCATAACTCCCCTTGCTGTAAAAACGTGCGACTCCCAGGTGTGCATCAAGAGGAGATTAAAACCAGCAGGCATCACCTGTTTAAAATGATGACCCCCACCAGAATACACCTTGTCGTGTGATTGGTGGAAATGAGGTTGTTAAATGCCAATAACCAGACAGATGTTTCGGCAGGCCAATTCCAGCTAGGCTGGCTATTACAAAGGCAAGCACATATTTTCAGTACAGAAACATAGTTTATGTTAGCAGTAATTCTTTCTAAAAAGGTCCTTGCTAGTAATTAGCTAGTAGTTTCTGATAGCACTGAAGCCCCTTAGCTTTTACCTTAACCTATTAATAATATTCAGTGCCTCAGGCTCATTTTGCAAACCAAGTACAATGCATAGTGGATCAAGATATCTTCAAAATATGCACCCCATAATGTAATACTTTGCACATCCATAACACCTTCCATCCAAGGATCACAAAACTCTTCATAATTATTACTGAATTAACCCTTCAGAAGATAGATATTGGCATTCCCATTATACAGGGGGAAAAGGAGGTCAGTGATTCCTCAAGGTCACCCGCTTTTCCACGAGGAAGAGCCGAGATCAGAACCCAGAACTGCTGACTCTCAATGCTGTGTGGTTTCATCTAGACCAGGCATCCTGCCTGCATGATCATGTCAGAAGCACAGGTTCATCGACTAGGAGAATTGCAAACCACACTCACGAAATCTTCAGGGGAAGGGTTGGTCTCAGATTGGTCAACAGGGAACCCGATGGGTTAAAACAATGGTTTTAAAAATAACATGCAGCCCTGGTGAGTATCTGTAAGAGCACAAGCCCCTAGTGCCTTGAGTGATATTGTCACCCTGGGAATTATTCTTCAAAACACAAAAGAAAAATGAAGTGGAACATGATACAGCTAAGTTTTTAAAGCCAGACAATTGTTTGCATTGCTAAATTGTCGTGACAAGGTGCAATCTGCTATTTAAAAGAGAATCATTAAGCTGGCAGACTGGAATTGAATCTGTACTTACTGAAGTTCTTACCAGAACCCAAAGTTCTTTCCTCGCTATTGCAATATTCGTAACCCGTTCTTTTCCGTGCCACACAAATAATGCATAACGCTGGCAAGAACAGCTGACGATACAGCTTTGCGTAACAGGCCAGAATTTTATAACCTCCACCCAGCATTTATGCATTTCATTTTTTTAAATGCAAGTAACACACGAGCCAAAGATTCCAACCTGTGTGAACATACACAAGACACCACATTTACGGTTAATGTGTATTCCATGCATGCACATACAAAGATGGGTATGTAGCAATTCATTGTGGGATGCTGTGGTCCCAGTTCAGTTTTTACTAGGGACTTCAAAGGGAATTTTGCCAGAGCAAGGACTGAGTAAAACTCACTTAAGTCTCTGGATTTAGCCCTATAGCTATATCCACATTAGATACAATTAATAAAACAAATAGAATAGAAAGGTCATTTCTTTACCAGTGAGCACGGTGCTATGAATGTCACCAATATAATTCAGGCCCCATGTAAAAATATTGCAGCCTTACAAAGTATCAGCATGCAAGCAAGGGAAAAGAGGATTTAGGGCAGTCCAGACCTTTGAGAACCTTTGCCTGGAAGCTCATTCTTCCTGAAACAAACTCCACGAAAACTGATCAACTTCAGAAACTACTGCATCGCCTCCCACCCTGCAAAAGAACCGGCCCAGCCCTTTTCCCTCGCCACACAGGATGAAACGATTGCGAGACTAGTTGAGGTTGGAGTTACCTCCTGAGCATGCACAGGTCAGTCACATTGCTTCCCATATGTCCCCGCTCTTTAAGCCTTACCGGATTTAGGAGGATATCTGTAGACTGAATTAGAAGGGATGTCCACCTCTTCCACCCCTGCGTTCTGCCTGCTGGTCAGCGCCCCCATGGCTGAGCCTTGCAGAGGGAATCCAGGGGCTGGGCTGGGATGTTCCTAACGGGATGAATGCAAGAGCAGGCAATGCAAGCGGGAGAGGAGGAGGAGGAGGAGGAGCAGGGCAGCCTCCCAGTGTCCTCAGGCAACCGCACTGGCTTTGCCCACTGCTCCTTCAGTGGGGAGGCTGCCGCATTGACTCTCCTGCTGCTGAGCAGGGGACAGGAACAGCTGCCCTCACTCCCATCCCTTCCTCGCCGGAGCTGAATGCACGGGCTGGGCTGGGGCTAGCGGGGGCCCCTCCTGGAGCACTGCGGCTCACCAGGGGCGGGAGGTGGTGCCTGCATCGCCAGGGCTGAGGATGCCGCCGCTGGAGGCCCGGGAGGCAGCCCCTGCCCGCAGCAGCATCCTCTCCCCCTGCGCCGGCAGTCGCGCGGAGCCTTTGCACGGGGGGCTGGGCGCCGCCTTGACGTTAGGGCGGCTCGCCAGCCAATGGAGGCGGGGAGGAGGCAGCTGTCACCGGCCGGGCCGGGGTGGGGGCAGGAGCCGCCTGCAGGCCGCTGCACGAGCTCACCTGGCTGCAGCAGCAGCGCCCCAGCTGGGGCAGGGTCTGGGCTCGGGGGGCAGAACGGGGGCCCCGGCCCGGGGAGAGAGGAGCAGCCCCAGTTGCTCAGCGGCAGGCCCTGCAGCCGCGAGCTGGACCCAGAAGCCACCTGCCGGAGGTACCTTCTGTGCATGGAGAAGCCGGTGTGGGGCCCCTCCCGCTCTCCTGCGCAGGATTTCCCCAGCCCTGCCCGCTCCCCTCCCTCTGCGCAAGGGGCTGGAAGGATTCGCTAGACAAGTCTGTTCAGCGGGTCTGACCTCCCGAGGGATTCCACAGTGCCACACCAAAGGGGCACCCAAGTGCTTACAGCACCTTCCCTATCCTGGCCGGGAGCTCACTAGACGGGGGCGACGGGCTCTTTCCACTGAGGCTAGACCGGTCTTGGAACTCCCTTTAAATGGGCCAAATGTGTCTTTTTTCACATGCGAAACCAGAAGTTGGGCCCCAGCCCTGCCAGTTGTTCCCTGCCCATGGATTGCACTGGGGATCCACCCGCAGAGCTCAGTGCAGGATCAGGGCCCCAGAACCTTGCTGATTATACTTTAAAACCTAGGCCCAGAGCCACAAAGGTACGTCAGCACCTAAGTCTGGGCGTTAGGGGCCTAAGCCCCAGTTTTGGCCAGAGAACTCCACCAAACCCTGTAGGCGCCTGAACGCGCTCAGCTCCTAAGCGGTCAGGACAAAAGTTCCTCAGCGCCTGCATTTCTACCTGGGGGCCCGTGCACTGCATCTGTCTAGGCATCCAGACACCTGTCTCCACCTAACCCCAGAGCGATTCAAAACCCCGGGGAAGATAGGCAGGCAAACGCCTGAATTGCATGCAGGATCCAATCTGATCGGTGTGCTCAGGGGCCGCCTATGGGATCGGGGCCCATTCAAAATCCTGCCAGAGGAGAAGCTGCTGCCACCCACAGTATAACTTTTCAGTCCAGTGGTTAGAGCATTCATCCATGGCAGAGGGGGAGAAAGGATTTGAACTGGGGTCTCCCCCTAAACTGCCTGCCTCCAGTTCCTATTTGTGGATCGCTAGCAGGGATAGGCATCTCTATTTAGATGCCTGTCTCCAAGAGAGGGGCAAGGCTTAGTACGTACCACTCTCATTGGCGTCTCCCATTGGGAACTTAGGTGGCTCCACGCCTAGCATGGTGGCTTTTGTGGATCCCATTCTAAGGTGCCTTTCTCCCCATTTGTTGTAGAAGGAGCCTAGACACCTAACTCAGCTTTGGGGATCGTGATGTGTTCCTGCCCCTAAAAATTAGGCACCATGCGCTTAGTGTTGCAATGCCGAAGTCCCTTCATAGATCCCACCCAGAGGCACTGTCTGTTCTGTACAGACGTGATAAATCAGTGGCTCTTTTTTTAAGTGTAGAGGTTTTACCTCATTTCCCCACTTACGTCCTTGTTTCGCATTGTACTGTGAAGTGATTGTCAGGCTCCACCCCAGAAGTGGCTGCATTTCATTGGTGCTCTCCATATAGCGGCTGTAAAGCACTTTGGGAGGAAAGACATTATAAAAATGTGAGATTATTATTATTTATCCTCAGATACCCCCTTAATGCTTTCTGGAGTTCCCATACATACAAACACACTTTTCCCCAAACTACTTGAGTATCAGCTCCAGAACAAGATTCCATGGTGTTACCGAAATATCGGGTCCACCTAGCTGAGAGCCAATAACAGCCAGACAGGGATAAGGAAGAGTTGCTTTATTCTGCAGAAGAAAGGAGAGCTTTGCACCTTAGTACAAAAACTCTGTCTTACACACATTTTACAGATCCTTTATACACATTCAGACAAAGGTCCTTGCAGTGTTAACACTTGATTGGTGGTTGTCAGACCCGTGCTTTTGCTATCTGGTCAGTGAAAACCGGCTTGGGACCAGCTCCAACTACCGTAAGGCCTTGAAAGGAAGACAGTTGAAAAGTTCAGGCTACTGTGTACTTGAAGTGTCTGCTTCCCCCTAATGGCCCTGGTTGACATAAAGGCTGCTCTGTTAAGGGGGGATCACTAGTAACTTTCACAGTCCCCCCTTCGGGCCTGACAAACCTCAAATTTGTCAGGCCCGTTACGCAATTTGCGATCAAGCTGGAGGGACAGATACTGGGTTTTCTTATGGACAGCAGAGCTTTTGATCATAGCATTACACAGGCATTTGGCACATTGTATCATTGTCCAAATAACACATAGAAAGAAAAGAATCCATTTAACAATTGTTTGAAAGAGCCCCGTAAACCATGACCCAAGGTCTGGAAGGAGGTCCTCAAAACTAAAGGTGTGATCAAGAGATACAGCATGGAAAACAACAGCAGCATTCTGTTTATACATAGGTCATTCTGATATCTTGTTTTGCTCACTAAGGTAGACTCTTAGTCTACATTCCATATTATCTACACAAGGTCGCAACAACTTCTCACACAGTTCTTTCCCACTCGCCTCACACATTCCTCGCTTCTACAAATCTCGCATTATTAGGGTTACAGTTAGCCTAACTCTTGCTAACGAACTGTCATGCATTGCATCCCCTTCCTGTCAGTTCTTTCTCTGCTTCCACAACCCCCCCTTTTGTATACTAGTACAACAAACATTTTCAAATCTCTATTTGCATTAAGTCTTGGAATTCAGATTTTACTTCAGATGCTTCAACCTAAAGGGTTTTGATTGGATGTAATGACAATGCATGATGAGCATGGACATGAAAGGTATTACTATTATTACGTCTTTTACAACAATAACATAATCCTAAACTAACTAATAACAATACAAGCAATAACATTCCCATAGCAATACTATAATGGGGTTGTTGTACAGCCTTAGTCATAAAGCACAATACATCATACTTAGTACATAAAATAGATACTCTATAAACAGTATGAAAGGCATACTTTTCAACTTGATATATATTTTGAAGCATGTGAATTTGCCCTTGTACTTCAGAGATTTTCTGAATCTCTGGTAACAGTGAAAACAAATTCTGAAATCTATCAGATACTAAACTAGTCCAATTAAAGGGTATCTGGAACTTAAGGGCTACTTGAAAAACTCTATCTGCAGGCCAGTAAATGATATGGTTGCCTGCAGTGGTAGTGAGATTAAAATGTATGTCTTGCGATATGGTGTCATTAACATACACACAGCTATCATTAGCTTGAAAAAATAAGTGTCCTGTCAGGGTAGTTCCTTGTCCCCTACCCTCCCAGCAAACGTAGTCATGAAGAGTAACAACTTCTCCTGGCTTCAGTTTACGGATACACTGAAGCTGTGGGGATTCTAATGACCAAAATGTCCATTGACTCCCTAACCCCATCCAAATGTCAGATGTAATCCCAGGAGCACTGACTAAAAATCGATTGGGCATACCAGGAGGTCTAATTTCCCAGATGTCTCGGTGAATTACCCAATCCCACATGCATCCTCCCCATGGATCCGGCAGGATTCGGTATGTGGGAGCCCACCCCCCCCCCAACCGGTCCATATGCTTGGAAGGAGCACTGAGAATGTCTGCACTTCCACCCAGAAAGTCTCCAAGTATGTCTCCATGGCCACAGATCAGATGGTACTCCTGATGTGTCTGTAAGGGCAGTGGGCCAAGCCTGATGCTCTAGATCATTCCGAATGGCCATTAGCTGGTCATTCAGGAAATCCTGAATTTCTGAACATGCTAGATCCCACTGCAATGCCTTCCCAGCCTCAGTGATATTCAATACCATCTCTGTCAGTAACTTCTGGGTCATAGAACTAAGGGCGGAGATAACATGTAACTCACCAATTCCAGCCTGTACCTGGATTAGCTGTGCTCCAGAAACAAGGCCAATGGCCTTCTCTAGTTGCCCCAATTTCTCATCATGTTCTTGGTTCTTAAAAATATTCCAGACTGCTGCTGCACTATTGGCCCCATCCCACAGGGATCCGGTCAAGTCACTTTTCTTTCTAGAGGAAATAACCCAAGCCCTCTGTTGTGCTAATCTAATGGCAGCCCCCTGTGAGCAATTTGGGTATGTAGAGGTGATCTGGAAACTGAATAAGGGTAATGAAAATTTAACAGTCCCTAGTGTAGTGTTAATCACAGTTCATTGATATCCTAATACATTTCTTTTTGGTGTAGTACTATACCACATTCCCAAGCATGGGTCCCACAAGTTTCTTCCTGCCAGTGTATAATTCTTTGTTTCTTCACCAGGGTCAGTTCTTAATGTCTCTTGTAGTCAGGAATCCCTGGACTTTGGTGGTTCCAATGTAGCGAGTGTTCCTTCTTCTCTTTTCCTGAAACAGTGTGGTTTAGCATCATACAGGGGAGAGGTTATTAGCACATTACCCTGTAATGGTTTTGCTTCTTCTAGAAAAATCCAGAGGCACAGTAGGTCTGTCAGTGGACAAGGGAGAGGTTACTAGCACTTCACCTTGTCTTTTTTCCTTTTTCCTGCTGTCCAGAAGGCACAGCAGAGCTAGAAGGAGAAATAGGCTTATCAGTCGGAGAGTCCTCCCGAGGTGGAGGGGTCTTTTTACAGTGAGAAGCATGGGTCCAGGCAGGTAGTCCTTGGCACTTCACAGCTGTGTTGGTGGTTAACAGGACTTGGAAAGGGCCTTTCCAGTGGGGAGCCAAAGCAGTCTTTCGTTGATGAACTTTACATAGACTCAGTCTCCTTGTTTCAATGAATGGCAGGGCTGCTAGGGTCTTTGGGTAGCACTTCTTTTATCTGTGAGAAAAGAAACTTAACACATTTCATTAATGCCTGGCAGTGTTTTGCAGATCTCATAGTTGCTTGGGCACATTCAGCCCCCCCTTTTCTTGGCTATCAGCCAAGTCTTAGCTGTGGGCAGTGTCCTTGGATGGGCCAGCATCTTATCTTTGGACTGAGCTTGCTGGCTATTTTTTTTCCAGTTAACTCGTTCTGTTCTTTTTCCTGCTTCCCTTCTTGGCTTCTTTTAACCTACAAAGGAAACTTCCACTTTTCACTTATACACCTTCTCCCAAAAATGAACACATACACAATTGCCATTACACAGTACATTAGTCTTATTACTCAATGTATGCCATGTACACCCTTCCAGTAAAATAACTTTATTACAGAGCTTTGGAGCAACAAACCAGGACAAGCACACCCACCTTTGAGGAGTCCACTCGGTACAACCTCTGGTGTCCAATAGCTTTCCTCCCTCCCCAGCCCTCTGGCTAGAAATCTGAGGTAGCCAGAAGGATCCCATGGGCAATATGGGGAATGGGTTAACCTTCCATGTCCTTGCTTCCAAAGACTGTTGGTATGCAAATTTTAACAACAATTTTGGCCATAGAAGATAAAAATAATTCCTATTGTGCCAGTAAATGCATGGTACGTTGAATGCTATTCAGCTGGCATCCGTTTTCTCTGATGATCTGAAAGACAAAAGATCAGAGGTCTGCCCCTTCTGGGCAGTCAGTCATTGCTTAAAATATTTCCTTTATATACACGTACTCTTGTTGATTTTAGGCAAAACAGAGGAATTACCCCATATTTCCTTTATTTGTTTCATAGGCAGCCCAGGTTTCAGTGGCTTCTACCTTATTAGTTAGAAAATTGCATTAATACAGATGCTTTCTGGCTTGCTTCCAGATCCAAAGCTAGCCACAGCTTAAAGATTCTTACTTAAAAAAAAAAGGACACAATTAACTTTCCCAGACGTTTGATTGCCTTTTACTTCTAACTCCTGCTTTCAAACACCCAGTGATCTGAAAAAGACAACACAACCTATATTGGTAGGTTTGCATTTCTTTTACCTCTGCTACAATATACACTGCACATGTTCTGGGGAAAATGCACATCCTCTCCACAATTCAATTTCTACAACACTAGCCACATCAATTTCTACACAAGGTGTAACTATTTCTTTTTAAACACCGGGTAAAGACCATTTACTTAACATATAATCTAAAGGGCTATCCTCAGAGGGTTTTACCAGAGACCCACCCATCTGCCTGCTGACACTCTTAAAATAGAATTACACAGAGAACAGAGGGAATTATGGTCTAAACAGAGACCCACCTATCTGCCTGCTGACACTCTAACAGAGAATTACACAGAGAACAGAAGGAATTATGGTCTAATAGGATCCTATTACAGGAATTTCTACCAATACACACCTAACACCCAATGTATAAGACAGAAATTCATAAACCGGTTAACCAGACCAGAACCAGATAGTGTCTCCTTATCCTATTAGGACTCACCTTATCGGAGCACGAACCCCGGGGGCCGCGGTGAAGCAGAGAAAAGGGGCGAAACACCCCGTTGGCGCCGTTCCCAGTTCGCCGCAGCCGTCCGGAGTCCAATGTCCGAGCTAGGAGGGTCCCATCTGGGGTCGCCAGAAACTGTTACCGAAATATCGGGTCCACCTAGCTGAGAGCCAATAACAGCCAGACAGGGATAAGGAAGAGTTGCTTTATTCTGCAGAAGAAAGGAGAGCTTTGCACCTTAGTACAAAAACTCTGTCTTACACACATTTTACAGATCCTTTATACACATTCAGACAAAGGTCCTTGCAGTGTTAACACTTGATTGGTGGTTGTCAGACCCGTGCTTTTGCTATCTGGTCAGTGAAAACCGGCTTGGGACCAGCTCCAACTACCGTAAGGCCTTGAAAGGAAGACAGTTGAAAAGTTCAGGCTACTGTGTACTTGAAGTGTCTGCTTCCCCCTAATGGCCCTGGTTGACATAAAGGCTGCTCTGTTAAGGGGGGATCACTAGTAACTTTCACAATGGGAATATGATGCCATTTTTTAAATATCATCGTTCTGACCTATTTTCATATATAAATGTTGGAGAACAGAAACTTCTTTAAAAATGCTAGGAATTAATCAATCCTGCCATGCAAATTAATGGAGGATCACGTGAATTTACTTTAAGTTGATATCACAATTGCTACAATACTAAATCAGAGAGGCGTGTATGAAATCAGATAAATGACCATGTTGCCCTAAGATGTATATTCAGTGATGAATGAAACTACTAATGGCTTTTCTCTGCTCCAGAGGTTCCGCATTTCTTTCATTTATAACTTCCTGTTTCTCTGAAGGATCAATAAATTAGTGCAAACACCCAAAGCTCTAAACATACTAAATGCTGGATGTCTTTCACTTCAAACAATTGCTTTTGATTCTCTTGTAAAGAACACACGCAGCATTGCCAACCACAAAATCGTGAGTCAGGCCCTCAAATAATGAGATTTTACAAAAACAATAACTTTGGGGTTCCTTTTACTTGCCTTCTGGTTTTTGAACCTTTGGGGTACACTCAGGTCTCATTTTCAAGCTTTTTTTCTGAAGCTCTGGGGGCTAGAAACTTACCTTTTTCTTTTTTTTTTTTTAATGGAAACTGAGAGTCTCACATGTTCACATGACTCCAGGAACTGGAGCTTTAAGAAAAATACCCGCCCAAAAATGAGACTAGCAATCACATCCAAGAGCTGACAACACTGATTCAATGCCTGACACTGCAGTTCATGCAGAGGCAAGACACATGTGGGGATCAGACACTGCCACAAGAGTTTTTCTCCCATGCAGATTGCAGGGCTGGCCCTTCGAGCACACTATATTATTTTAGTTCACTTTATTTTTCCCTGCAGCTTGCATGTTAGTTTTACAAACAACAATTTCTCCATTTCACCCTCCCCTTTTTCTCCCATGTTGACACACTATCTTGCATCTCTGTTTGCCAAACAGAGTCTTAGGCCCTGATCCTGCAGAACGTCTGGGGGAGCAGACCTCCTGCACTTGCATGGAGTTCCAATGATGTCAATGGGGAAATCTGCCCACCCAGACCTTACAGCAGGACTGAGGGCTTATATTTTACTTTCCAGCAACCCTATGCCTCCTTCTTTTCATATCTGTTGAGCTCCAATATTATTATTTCATGGGGTAGCTACCCTCTCTTTTGATCCCCTTATAAAAACGAAAAGAGATGGAGGATACACTCAGTTACATGGTGTTCTGTATTTCTGGTGGCTGAACACTACCATTGCTCTTTGTATCACATTTATTCTCTTGACACGCCAAGTCATTGCATTTCTATAGAAAATGGTTGGCAAGTATTTCCGGCACAAATACCCATATCTGCACACAGAAAAGCTCATCCTTAAATATTAGTGCAAACAGAAGACTGGCCTGTGAAAGTTTGCAGAAAAGGAGACCACACGGATGGATCAAATCACAAATCAGATTTCACATGCATGTTCGAATTCTTTTGCAGCCATTCATCCAGTTCTAGTCCTGACGCTGAGCACTCACCAAGCAGCTATAACCTGGCAGCCAAGCTTAGGTTGGAGCAAATTACAGGTTAAAGGCAAATGTTAAACTTAAACCAGATTTTGCATCTGTTTTTTCCAGAATAAAACGTCATCGATTTTAGGGAATAAAAGCAAAACTCAGATTGACCGACAATGTAACATTGGCAATTGACATCATCACTAAAAGAAATGGAGGCGCACGAATTGATAACTTACGATTTTCTTTTCTGTGTACCACACCTTTAAGGTTGCTAGTAGTCTGCTGTCTGCAAAGGCCCCTGACATTTTGTGAGGCTAAACGGACAGTGTGTTATGGAGCCAGAGACGCACAATAAACTGCACTGTCTAACTGGGACTTTGCTTTTATTCCTGTCTTTGTAAACATCATTCAGTCTAGAAATACAGTCTGTGGCTGGGGATGGAAAACATAGCAGAAGTTATGTAGTCTATATATTCTGCAAACCACTAATGAACTCAATGGGACTTCAACACAATTTGTTCTGCATAGGCAGATCCCTGCCTTTCAAGCCCCATTGAAGTCAATGAAGTCCAGCTGTGCAGAGCAAGGTGCAGGAGCAGGGCTCAGAGAAGCTTGTGGGATCAGGCCCATGCAGCTAGAGATGGTCTGATCCAAAACTCCGCATCCAGACCTACCTGAATTTTGGGGAGGAGGGTCAGAATTCAAACCTGGATGCAAATTTCCCAGCTGGCATGAACTAAGCACGCTGGATCTGCACAACTCTCAGCGTTGGCAGGTGCAAATGCCAGAGCTGGGTCTGAATTTCAATACTCAGGATCCAGCTCCATATTCACTTCTGTACAGAGAAAACCCCGGGGAAGTATAAACATGGGCACAGGGGAGAAAGAGCCAGCACATTTCATTAGAATGAATCCCATTAAACAGACTGCAGGATTTTACAGCAGACGATAATTCAAAGTTACACCCGCAAAGAGCCATAAAACACCAGTCATTATGCCCAGTGTTGGTGTTTTACGGTGTCGTACTGCAGCGTAGTATTTTATGGTGCAGTGCTGTAGTGGAGGAACGTTGTTGAAGAATATTGCTACAGGAGGATCTGAGTCTAGGTCTTTTTTTTTCCTTCCCCCCGCCCCACTTTCAAAGCATTGCTTGCAGAATTTAAATACTGTATCTCGTCAGGCGAAACATTGACAGCCAAAACAAAGTCAAGACAGATATAGCTGGGCCAATGTACAAGGCTCAACGTCTCTAGCTTGGGGGGGGCGGGAATGGAAGAGAGACAGGCAGTGTTTAGACTGACTGCATCTGTTGTGCAAGACCCGAGGGCTGAAGCACTAAGCCTATTCATCTAGTAGCTTAGGAAGCCAGCGCATTCATTAAGGGGGCGATTGCCAAGAACTGTAATCCTGCTAGCATGTCTGTACTCTCTACTGCATCCCCTTGCCTGGAGTTCCTGCTTTAAAATCGGATCTGACCCTCACTCAGCTGCACTCACTGCAGAGAAGCAGCAGTAAGCGCAGAGTATTAGTTGCTGACATCACCCAGCTTAATAATGATACAGCTGCCGCTCCGGCCTCATGAAGTGGACACACGGGAGGGCAAAACAGCACAGCATCTGGCCTGCCAGGAGTCGCAGATGAAGGCTGTAGGGAAACGCTGGCCTGTATCTTGCCATCAGTATCAAGTAGAACCCCTCACTGGAACTCCTGCATGACAGGACCCTCGGCTGCACAATAAAATACTCTTTTGAATGACTGGCTGGTATCGTTTAGCGATTTCTAAGGACGGAGTTTCAAGGGGCAATGCAGAATGTTCTGCTAGGACCCACCCAGTCCTGCACTCCTCACCCACACAAAATTCCCCCATTGCATCAATGATTAGCCAGCAGAGAATCAGGCCCTTAAATAAACAATACTAAAATTAAATGTAAGGGGATTCTGATGCTTGAGAGAAGTGCTGGACAATGAAACGATTCTTCTGTATGAATTAATACTTAGTTATTTTCATGTGACCATCACAAAGCATGTTACACAGGAAGGGAAATATCATTACCGTAATTTTACTGATGGGGAAACCAAGGCACAGAGAGACAGTGACTTGCCTAAGCTGGGGAGAAGCTGGAGAGAAGTTCAGATCTCCCAAGTCTAGTAGACCCTGCTGCCTCCGCTGAGGTCAACAGGCCTACTCCAGGGAGTAAGATGATCAGAATTTGTCCCTGTGTCCTTACATCTAATGCAATGTCAGCTCCTTCTCTAACCCTTCAGTGATGACTGGCATATGCTACCTTCGCAGACAGTTTATCCCAGAGCACCCTTCCCTTCATTGTCTCTGATGCGAGCTCTCTCCTGTAGGAGATAAAGCTTTCCAGATGGCCTTTTGGCTAAGATCACGCACACTATCAGCAGCACATCTGACATGTCCTCTGTCAGGAGCCTGTTTGCTGCTCTCACAAGGGGGATGGGCTTAGCTATGTAGTTCAGTAGCTCTTTTCCATCTCTATCTACTCTGAGTCTGTCCCATGACCTTCCTTTTTATCTTGTGCTGATTGAAATTGCCATTGGGTTTCTATGACTCTGTCCTTTCCTGGGCCTCCTCCTACCACCCTGACTGCTCTTTCAGCAAGTCCTCTTGCTCCTCTGCCCATCCCCTTCTGTGTTGATGTTTCCCCACAGATCTGTCCTTGGACCTCTCCTTCCCCACCTCTCTCCTCATGACCTCCAATGGTCTCTCTCATCACCTTCGTGTCCGTGACGCTTGGATCTCTCTCCCCACCCCAGCTTTTCCTGTCTCTTCAATGTACCTACTTGTGAATGTCTCACTACAGCCCCAAACAGGCCCTTGATTAAGTAGATTGTCTCATTTTTCCTCTTTACGCTCTCCCCTTTCACCAGGGATAACTCCAGTCCCTTCCCCATCACTCAGATGAAGGGTTATCTTTGACTCCTCCCTTTCTTTCTCCCGGTCCAGGACCTTGCCACATGCTGCCTGATAACACTTCTAAAACCTGCCACATCCTCTCCAGTCTCTCTGCAAGAACCGAGGTTCTCTTTAACCTGCACCAACAGAACTGCCCTCTTTCTAACTCCCCTCCCCACCCCCAGCTTCCCACCTCTCCCCCTTCCATCGACTAAATATGGAGCAGCTCACTTGATCTTCTTCCTGGACTGCCTACCTAAGTCCCTTCACTGGCTCCCTCTCTCTTCTCACAGAATGGAAGCCGTTCCCGCTCATTTCTAAGGCTTTGCTCATAACTACATCTCACCTCCCATTGCGGGAAGGGAAGCCGAGGCTCTCACTCCAGATTCAGGCATTTCATGGAGCCACATATCACACAGCTACTGCCCGGGCTTAACGAATGAAGAGACAGAGGGGAGGGGAGGTTTGAAGTACAGTAAGAGGCAACTCTAGTCTCCTCTAAGCTTTTCACCAAGCAGCCAACAGTCAAATAAACATAGAGGCCTTGGGCTAAACAGCGAGTAGCCAGAGATCCCTGAATGGTCCCTTCCTTGCCCACTGTAGCCACCTGCATGGCCCGTGGGGCACCAATTGCAGGAGGCACAGGAACTCTGTCTGCCTTCACATGGCCAGAACATTTGCTGGAGTTACAGCACTGCTGTAAATAGTTCTCTTAATAAAGAGCCAGTTTAGTTTGATAAGCATGGAGCCCTTTCATGTTATTACCCAGCCCGTGATACATGAAACACCCACTATGCATACAAAGAGTTTATAGACTGGGATTAATCTACCCCATCCCCCCCACTGACTGGAGTTCCAGTCTTCTCTCTGCCTGAAACTGCCCATAGTTACACTTCCCTCTACCTTTTAATTACCAGCCCTTCCACTGCTTATTGATTACAGCTGGAAGGTCTTTCATCCACCACCGTGGCAGGTGTTGCATGATTGTCTTAATAAATGCCCTGGATTCAGGACAATTTGTTAATCAATCCCTTCCTGCTCATGCCAAGGGTAGAGTCTATGCACTCCATCAAAATTGCCCATGGAAACTTTACTCACTTTTGACCTCGGTAATATTGCTCATGCCACTGAAGATTTGATATTTTAAGGGATCAATAAACGGGTCAATAATCTGACTGAGAAGCTCAGATTCTTTTGGACAGTGGAGCTACAAAACACTTAATGTCTGATGATTTGGCTGGCCTCGCTCGTCTAACAATGGAGATGGTGAATGCGAGTAAGCAAGCAAAATTGATTAATGAGCCTTTTGTGGCAGGCAAAAGCAACCCTCATATAGAGTAAGCCATGTAGTGGAGCTGGAGAATCTTTTCCTAGTGAACCCTAGGATGTATGGAGTCTGATGTTGAACCCAGTGAAACCACGGGGACTTCTACCACTGCTTTAACGGGAGAAAGATTGGGCCCATGCTGGAGTGCTTCATGGGTTCTGGCTAACACAATGTCAAGCAAACCCAGGCTAGCTGTATAATGCTGTCCAGGTGCGCACTCGAGACTAGTTATACCAACAACTTATACCCTCATCCAACAAGCCAGACAGCGTTTTGCCTATGCAAGGAAAAAAAACCTATGAACAGCTCCTCAGTCCTATTGCATATCACAGGGAACTCAATGTGGGCTCAAAACGGAGGTGAAATTGGGCCGGTGCGGGCTGATACCGTGTACTGGTAAGAAGTTGGTACCGGCCTGTACGCAGCTGTTGCTGCCCCTTTTGCTGCCACCAGTGGCGGCCCTGCCAGTTGGGACCCTCCTTAAAGTGCAGCCACGTTAACATCGTTGCCCCTTTTGCCCCCCCCCCCGGGCCGCCGACGGGGTGAGGGCAAAAGGGGCAGCTGCCCCGGGGCGGGCAATTTAAAAGGGCCCGGGGCTCTTGGCCATTGCCGCCGCTACCACATCAGCGGCCAGAGCCCCAGGCCCTTTTAAATCGCCACCGGAGCCCTGGGCAGCGTGGATGGGCTGGCTGGGGGAGGCTGACCCCCAGCGCCGCGCCTTCCGCCCGAGGCCCCACCCCTTCCGGGGGCCCAGAGCCGGGTCCCCGTACCGCTAAGTGTTTCATATTACTTTCACCCTGGCTCAAAACACCAGTTCAGTGAGACTCTGTTTGACCACAGACGTGGTTTTGCAAAGCCGCACCAGTCTCACCAATAGACATTGTTGCTGAAACTAGAACCAGCATCGAAACTCACCCGATGGATCAGTTTAGTCGACCAGGTCGCAGATTGGCTTAGGCGTCAAGAGGGCTGAGTTCTAGTCCTAATTCAGCTGCTTTTCAGTCCAAATACGGATTATATCAGTGGTTTTCAAACTTCTTTTCTGGCGACCCAGTTGAGGAAAATTGTTGATGCCCACGACCGGACGGAGTTGCTCCCAGCCAATGGGAGTGCGGCGCCAGTGCTCGGGGTGGGGGCAGCACGCGGTGCTCCATGGGTCCCCCCGCCTAGGAGCCGGACCTGGTGCTGGCCACTTCTGGGGCGCAGCACAGTGTCAGAACAGGTAGGGACTAGCCTACCTTAGCTGGGCAGCACCGCCGACAGGACTTTTAATGGTGCTGACCAGAGCCACCGCAACCCAGTGCCTTCCCTTGGGTCGCGACCCACAGTTTGAAAACCACTGGGTTATATGAATGTGTTTCATTTTGGACAGACTACTACACTGGCTGCTTTTATGAATGTAGTGAATGGGGTATTTCAAGAGGCCCTCAGCTATTGTTTGTCTGCCTAGATGACCTGTTGATTTGCAAATAAAACGCAGGCAGATCATAAACAACATTTTAAAAACAGCATTTAAAGTCAGCTTACAGGTAAGAAATAGGCAGCTCATAAACAACAGTTAAAGGCAGCCTTGTATATCCTTCTACAAACCAGTTGGAACAGCAAATTGGATTTTCAGCAAGCAGGAAATCCAGTTCCGTTCCTAAGGTTTATTGTGTCCAGTAGAGGTGTATCTATCTAGGAGCCAATGGAAAGTCACATCCGCCTTGAACTGGCCACACTTAACTTGTGTTGTAGGTGTGAGAACTTTCCTTCCACTTGCAAGTTACTACAGGAAATGTGTTGCAAGATTTTGCCTAAATTGTCTTTGTCTTACTCAAACTGTTTAAAAGCAGCGATGCCCCTGAACCAGAACCCCAGATGCAAACTGTTATGTTCATGGCATACACACAGAAAAGGTAGATGAAAACAAAATACTATTGCTGGAAGGTCGTAATGTAACACTGCATTATTTCTTAGAATTCAGAACAATAACACACGAGAACCAAAACCACAGAGACAGACAAAGCAGGCTGCTCCCTAAAACAGGGAGGCACAACTCACCCCACCTTCCTCTAGGCTGTCTGTCTACAGTGCAGACTGACCGCTGCACCTTCAGGGTCACATGCTTCCCTACAGAGCCATCTAGCCTGCAAGCAGGACCAGGAACTCTTCCATCTTCCCTTCCCCCACTCTTAAAGTGATAGCTTGCATTTCCTACGCAGTCCTCAGTACACCACACAAATCTCCTCAAACTTTGAGAAAATTCAGATCCAGACTGCATGGATTAGTCCGATTTCCATAAAGGATCTGAACTGGAACCTCCAAGGTCTGAATGCCACTGAACTTGAGGAAAGTTCTGGTCCAGATCTGGAACTTCATGCCCTGGGTCCATCTCTACTGAAAGATAAATGCACATTTTTGACGGTGAGTAAAAAGCAAATGCTTGCTGTAGCCCAAAATAAGCTTTTCTTTGTGATTCCCCACATTTGCCTTATATAGTTATGACAGATGATTTTGCTAAGGCAGAGAGAGCTGGTTTGAGTCGAGTCCAACCATTGGTTTCGGAGTTTGGACAGTTTACACTGGCTGAACAAATTTATGCTACTTCTGAAAAGAAATGATTGACGATTGTACAGTTATTTGTAATGCATGTAAGGAAGCCAAAATGCCTTTAAGAGAGGTATTCTGTAGTTTGAATGGATCACACCTCCTTACATTATTTAGAAACTCAAATAAATCTGTCCCAGAGACAGGCCAGCTGGATGGAACTGCTACAGATATGTATGACTTTGAGAGACAGTTTTATCCCAGGGAGGCTGACACAGCAGCCAAAACCTTAGCTAGGCAGCTAGAAATCAATATACTTATTGATGTACAACCTGACCAGAAATGCCTCCTGTTGCCTTGAGATACTTATTTTAAACATCTTTGTTTTAATAACATTTTTGGACAATATACACGCTCGTGTTAACAATATAAAGACAAGAGAACTAGTTCTTCTGCCACTTACACCAGTTTGGCACCAGTATAAGTTCACTGACTGCAGGAGAGTTACTTCTGATTTACACCGGTGTGAGTGAGTGGAGAATCTGGCCAATGATAATTACTAGGAAAAAAGGATAGATTATTCGATATATACCCAACGTGGCAGAGCCATATGCCTCAGACCTTCTAGATCACCACAATGTTTTTTGTTTATTTGGGGGAATTGATATAACCAGTAATAACTTCTTGTCTTTGATTTAATGGCCCAATATGTGGAAGGATGGTAGGTGGAAGGAAGGTGGTGAAATTTGTCTGTGACATACTGAGATGTAGGCAGTGCGATCTAGTGATCAGAGCAGGAGCAGAGTGGAGAAGCAGAGGCATGGTTGGGCGGCAAGCCAATGGTCGGAGTCAGGAGTTCAGAGGTAGACAAGGCCTAGGGCTGGAGCAGGCATGGGTTGGAGCAGGCTGGACAGGAAGCAGGTTTGACACAGCTACGGGCATGGAACACATTGAGCAGCCACTGGGCTGCTGTTGCTACAGGGCTTAACTGATGATCTGTTGGATCTTCTGACCAATAAGGGAGTCACTTAAGCTATGTCTACATTTAAGCCGCTACAGGGGCACAGCTGCAGCTGCTTCTGTGTAGACACTCACTACAGCAACTGTAGTTCCCCCATCACTGTAGTTAATCCACCTCTCAAAGAGGCAGTAGCGAGGTTGATGGCAGAATTCTTCCCTGGACCGAGCACTGTCTTTGCTGGGGGTCAGGTCAGCTTGACATGATGCTCCAGGGTGTGGATTTTTCACACCCCTGTGCAACGTAGCTGGAGCGACCTAAATTTTTAGGTGTAGACCTGGCCATACTGAGGGTTTGTTGCACCTCGCTGAGCTCATGGGATTGCTAGGCAACCGAGCCCAGAGGCAGCTGGGTTCCTGATAGTATCAGTGTAATAAACTTACTTCTCAATTGCCCATTGGGCTATTGCGAGTGATTCTTTTACCTCCATGGGAACAGATGACGATGAAGTTTGTTACAGACTTGTCCAGGACTAAACATTGCTATGACCCCACTTGGTTGTGGGCTACAATACCAAGGCCCTAATCCCGCAAGCAGCTCCACATAGGCATGCAAAGACTTCCATGGGATTTTTGCATAGGAGCAGGGGACTATCCACGACGATCACCTTGCAGCATGGGGGAGCCTAGAGATCAGGGGTCAGATTCTAATCTCAGTCACATTGGGGGAAATCTAGACCCCTCTGACTGCAGTGTGGTTATTCTGCATTCCCATTGGTGTGATTGAGATCAGAATCTGGCCCAATAATTCTCAGCACCCTTCCTTGCCTTGCTTTCTAATTGCAATCAGGGGAAAGCAGGCTGCAATCCACAATTTGCCAAAAGGTTTTGGAAAATGAAGTGTGGTTTTGGTGGAGGAATAAAATCTAGTTTTGTCTACAGCTTGTCGCGCTCAAGGGGAGGGACTGACTGCTCACAGATGGGAATGCTGGTCCTCTCGCCAAGGCACCGGAGAGTAACTCAGGAGGTCTGGGTTCAATTCCTGGCTCTGCTACAAACTTCCTGTGTGACTTTGGGCAAATCACATAATCGCTCTGTGCTTCAGACTCCATCTCTAAAATGGGGGTTATACTTCCTTTCTCCCACACGTAGTATGTCTTCCATATTTAGGGTGTGAGCTCTTCAGGACAGGGACTATATCTTCTTATGTGTACATACAGCACCTGGCACAATAAAGCTCTGATCTCTAGGTGCTACTGTAAAACAAATAGGTAACCTGCTAATCAAACCATGTCACTTGGCTTTGTTAATCAAAGGCAGTCTGACTGGATGAATGGCTCCTGAATATGTGTACAATCTCATCCAGCAGGCAACTAGTTATGCCCCATCTTATTTAGCGACCTGGACACTGAAGCAACCATTATTTGCCAATTACGTCTCCCCCCTGCCTTTTTTTGGTGAGTTTGAACACATTAGACAAGTCTCTGATTTGTTCATTATTTGGAATTATTCCGCACGTCTTCAACAAATAATTCTTCACTAACAATTCAGTGTGAACACTCATAAATTGTGCTGTTACATCAGTCACATGGTCTGGTTTCTTTTCCCGGATTGGATGACTAATGTAACCAATCCATTGCATTACAATCACCCCTCTTCAGAAGGCCAGCTCAAAGTCCTATGCCTCACCCATGCCTGTTATTTCAATGGGCCATGAGTGGTGTATAGGCTTGGTGCTGGCCTTTATTGATTTGGAATGTGAGCGTTTTCTCTTCACCTTCAACATGAATGGGAGTTGTGTGCTGGACAGGAGGACAGAGCCTCAGGGACTGAAAGTATGAGGCATGTTTCTGATCTGAATAGGAGGAGGCATTATATTTTGGAGGGGAGGCGCGGGAGGGGATGAATCACTGTACAAAGAGAATAATCATGCCTATTTGTTCACAAGAATCTGACCTTTACGATGTAGAAGAAATGGTCACATTTCGAACCACAGCAAATGTTAGCAAAGCAGGAAACTCCAGATCGTATAGAAACAATTTTTTGAGTGTCAGTCGAGTTCCTTTGGTTTGGGTTTTCATGCTTCTGGGGTTACCGAATTACAGAAAGCAAAAGTAGGGCAAGGCCAATTCTGGATAATTTGGATCAAAATGTTGCTCCAAAGAATACCGTCTCCCACAGCCTGAACAAGAGCTGATATTCCAATGGAATTTACCCACTAGATGACATCATGGTAAAATCCATACATAGCTGTCTGTGTTTTTATATTGTCCTCCTCATGATTATTACAATTGCCATCAACCATAGTATCTCAGTCTCTGCAGGCTCTTTTCATCTTAAATCAATTGTTTTCACTGTGTCTGTTTGCAAAGTCCAGGCAGTTCTTTGGACAACACTTGTTTCTCTGTTTAGTTATATGCTTTAAAGAAATTTAAAACAATAGCAGCAGGCAGGCTACTCCGTGATGAGCAACCCTACAACAACCAATCAATGTGTGTGAGGTGGAGGCAAGAATGACTGGATCAGGAAAAAGATTTCTGTCTCAAATTTTTCACTGGTTAGTTCACTGAGTCAAATGTATTATAACATTGGGGGAGGGGAGGGGAGCAAAACACATAAGCCTGGACAGTGTCCTTTAAACTTCCCTGTCCTCTCTGTGTATTTCCCTTGCCTGTCCTTGCTGACAGGCAAGATATTTGTAAATTTCAGCTTTCTGCTCAATGGCTTCACCATTCCTGCGATGTGATTCCATGATAGGGAACTATAATATCACAAATTGGATTCAGTGTAGCAGCCGTGTTAGTCTGTATCCGCAAAAAGAAGAACAGGAGTACTTGTGGCACCTTAGAGACTAACAAATTTATTAGAGCATAAGCTTTCGTGGACTACAGCCCACTTCTTCGGACCAGCATCTGCAAAGTTAGGCTTTAAGATCAAATGACAAACCCGGGTCCCTTGCATGGGAAAGGGTGAGAGTACATAAAATAAGCTTGGGTGGGTGCTGAGGTGGCACATGGTGCATTTCGGTGTTTACATTTTTTATCTGTTCCCTCTAGGGGGTACTTGTTTGAAGGAATGTAATGAAAGGTGGGGTTAAAGGCAGGTTCTGCATCCGAAGAAGTGGGCTGTAGTCCACGAAAGCTTATGCTCTAATAAATTTGTTAGTCTCTAAGGTGCCACAAGTACTCCTGTTCTTTTTACAAATTGGATTGTGACATCTCTGAAAGTATCGGGCCTGGAAGCAGGCAGATTTGACACTTGTATTAATAACAACAAGCAGATACGTGGCCCTTTTCACAAACACAAGGGCCCCGATCCTCAAAGGTATTTAAGTGCTCAACAACCATTGAACTCAATGGCACTTAGGCGCCTAAAAACCTTTGAGAATCTGGGCCAAAGACCTTGGCAAAATCATGCAGGGGGAGGATAGAAATTCAGGGAAAGGAATTTTGTAGGTAAACAGCAATTTATTAAAATGTTAGTGTTTTAAATGTCAACTCCAGCTAGAGTTACCTGTCATTAATGGTGTACTTGAAATTCAGCTCCTCCTTTTACTTAACTTTCCTATGATAGCTCCACAGGTGTGCTCGATGCTCCACAGAGAAGCTGGGAGGAATGGTCCCTGCCCTTGCAGAGTAGCTGGCAGGCTCAGGGCCCATGTGCTGCTGCTGCTGAAGTCAGCAGGACTCCCACTAGTGCTGGAATAAGACTGTAAGGCCCACAGACTTACTACCAAGTGTAGTGCTTACTACTGGGCCTGATTTAATTGCTTACAGCAGTAACACAGAGACTCTTACACCAATTTACACCACCTGAAAAGCTGGACCAGCATCTGCAAAGTTAGGCTTTAAGATCACATGACAAACCCGGGTCCCTTGCATGGGAAAGGGTGAGAGTACATAAAATAAGCTTGGGTGGGTGCTAAGGTGGCACATGGTGCATTTCAGTGGTTACATTTTTTAGCTGTTCCCTCTAGGGGGTACGTGTTTGAAGGAATGTAATGAAAAGTGGGGTTAAAGGCAGGATCTGAAGGGGAGGGCAGTAACATGGCAGGGAGGATGTAGCTGGTGTAGAGTGAAAGTACAGAAGTGCTTGCCTGAAAAGGAAACAGAGGGGCCCTTGCGGGAAATTGAATTGGTGGAGTGCAGGGGCCTAAAAGTATGAGAAGAGGGAAGCTGGTGATGTCTCTGTTTCTTCTTCAAAAGTCAATCATCTCACTAACACCTAATGCTGTGTAGGAGGTAGCAAAGCCTCTCACTGACTACAGAACCGGGGTCACTGGGCTATGTGCTGGGGATCTCTACTGGAGTAGGAGGAATTCTCACCCCTGGGATCATGGAGCTGGCCACAGATGCAGTAGCCAATATGAGAAGCATGATGGATCCGCACAGTCATGGAACTACTAGCTCTGCCCTGAGACCTCCCTTGTCTTACCCTTTCCCCAAATCCCACCTTTAAGGCAGTTTGCAATGAGCCACACAGGCTCCTGGCAACCTGGATCCCACTCCTGCCTCAGCATAAATGTCTGAATGGATCCACTCCCGCGGCTGCTCTATCTCATACACCGTTTAAAGTGCCTGACACTGTCCGCTCTTGGAAAAACACCAATTAGAGTTCTAAATTCAGATTTTGGCAAGTAAAAAGCCTCTGCAGGTCACCTTTACCTGACTGTGGCAAGCAGGACCAACCCTAGACATTTTGCTACCCAGGGCAGAAATGTTTTCTGGTGCTTCCTGAGCAGCTGAGAAAAAAAAAAGTAAGTGTGTGTGTGTGTGTGTGTATGTGTGTGTGTGTGAGAGAGAGAGAGAGAGAGAGAGCAGAACACCTGAGTGCACCCTCAGATGATGCTGTGCAGGGTGACTGCCCTGATCGCCTGCTCCTAAAGATGGTCCCGGTGGGAAACTCATTCAAGAAAAATGAATTGCTCCTCACACAAATTCAGCAAGAGAGCCAACAGAGGCTAGTGGACTGAGCAAGGGGCTGGAAGTCAGGAATTCCTAAGCCCTAATATTAGCGCTCCCAATACATTGTGTGTGGTCTCACATTACTTGACCTCTCTATACCACAGTTCCACATCTGGAAAACAAGTATGACACTTACCTGTCCCACATGGATGGTGTGCAGCTTCATTCATTTATGCCTCATGAAGACCCTCTGTTTGAATTTGGTTTGTCATCAATTCTATGGCACTCAACACTTTATTGTCTGCGCTCTTCAAAAACTTGAAGTCTGTGAGGAAGTATCATCAACTGCATTTTGCAGCTAGGTAAACGGAGGCACAGAGCAGCAATGTCACTTGCTCAAGGTCACGCCGTGAGCCCGTAGCAGAGCCAGGAACACAGCCCAGCTTTGATGCCACAGAGACCTGATTGTCTCTGCAGTTACAGGCCGAAGTCAGTGGGAATTCCACATAGGCAACCGGTGGGATAACAGGGCCCTGCACCCCAGATTTAACTTTGTACTAGAAGTGAGATTCTCACACACATCCACCCAAGGGGCTGATTCTGAATCCTTCCCGTACCCCCCAAAGGACACTGTGGGTTGAGGTGCTACAGAAGTGCAGAATTGTGACATTGCAACTTTTAACCACTGTGCTTTTCCAGGGGGGAAATTGGCTGCCGTTGTTTGCCATGTCTCAAAACTAATAAAAATAAATAACTAACAAGAAATAGCAACCCTCAACCCCCAGGATTAAATAAACTGCAAGAATCGGAAGTTGCAAATGTGCTTTCTATTGTGATAAGTTTGGTTCTCAGGATCACTAGTTCTTTCAAAGGAAATGAGTCAGAGCTGTTTCTGCTGTTGCTCAGTCGAGTCCTGCTTTTCCAGCTGAGCATGTTGGTTTCAATGAAGCTCCTGAATGAACTTGGCTTTACAAACATTTTTTTTTTCAACCAGAGAAAAACAGAAGGGGGTGATAGCCAATCAACAAGCCGGCCGGGCTTTCCAGCTCAGTTCGCACAAGAGCACAGCCTCACCCCGCCCCTGGAAAGACAGAGGCCAATGACGGGCCTCTCCCGATCCAAAACACAGCAGCCATCCAATGGGGAAAGAGCCCGATGGCTCATTCTCCCCCAATGAAGCATGAGCTGGGGGGAAGGGAGCGAGAGAAACAGCCACAGCCTGGGGAGCTGGAAGATTCGAATCGAACGTTCATACATGTGAAGAACACGGCGGTGGCCAATCAGCGAGCTCGGAACGCCGGGAACGGAACGTTGAGACACCTCCGGCCTCCCCCCCCCTTTTCCCCACATGCTCCTCCCCTGCTGCTGTTGTTTGTGGTGCTCAAGCAGCCGAGGCGCTGAGGGACTGGGGCAGGGGGGAGCACAACATAACCGGCTTGGTGCCGACTGAAGCAGGCGGGGGGAAGCAGGGGTGGCTTGGCCGAGCCGAGGGGCCAGGGGGAGCCGAGTGTGGGGTGGAGAAGGAGAAGGAGAGAAGAGCCTTTGTGGATTTCTCCCCCCCCCCCACCCACGCCGCAGCGGCACCGTGTGTGTGTGTTCTGCCCCGCTTCCCTCGTTGTTGTGGTTTCGTTTCTCTCGCCATGTCGGTGAATATGGAGGAGCTGAGGCACCAGGTCATGATCAACCAGTTCGTGCTGGCCGCGGGCTGCGCGGCCGACCAGGCGAAGCAATTGCTGCAGGCAGCTCACTGGCAGTTCGAGGTGCGTGGCTTGGGGGGGGGGGGGACACCCCACAGGGGAGCGGGGTTCGTGGGGGCCTTGCGTGCTGCTCCTCCTGCCATCCCCCTCTCACCCTCGGATTCACCCCTTTCCTCCACCTAATCGCTCCCCCTTTCTCGCTAAAACAGTTGGTCTTGGAAACAGTTGTGGGGGTGGAATGTGTGTGTACGCGGCTTTAAATAACAACAGAGCTGGGACACGGCCGGCCGTGCCGCACGGGGCCCTGGCGCCGCCGTTGAATGGCAAGCTAGGGAGCTGCACATAAACAATCATTTTACTAGGACTTCATTACGATTACCTATTGCAGCAAGTGCCTTCGGGGGCCAGCAACTCACGAGGCCTCGCACGTAATGTCTGTTGCTGCTGATGTGGGTAGAAGGAAGGAGGGGAGAATACATTTTATTCATGTAATTTCCAAGGGGGAGAAACCGGCTTGCAGATCTCCTGGTGCCTATTTATATATTGCGCTGTAACCAAATCTGTGGCTCTCCCGGGCCTTGGAATGAAGCATCGAAACGTGGTCTGGTCTCTCTTCGCTCCGATTTCTCTGGTGGGGAAGCTTGCTCCGGAGCTGGGGAGAGGATTGAGTATGGGCTGAACCGCTTCCCAGCCCCTCACGGGGATGCGGAATACGGAGGAAGCCTGTGTAGTAAAATGTGGTGTCGCCGTTTTTCGGTTTTTTTTTTAAAGGGGGGATGTTATGTAAGGTGACAACGGCTTTAACTCCCTTCACGTGGATAAAGACGGGGGAGGAGGCGGATGACAAGTGTATTTTATATATAAAAAAAGGCTCACATCAAAGGAAATAATTACACGTGGGGCTTTGTCAATTTCTTGCTGTCCCGTGGGCGAAGGCTTTTGTGTGTGTGTGTGTGTGTGTGTGTACATTCCTGGGGAGACTTCATGACACTGCCCCTTTTCCTTCCCTGATTTAATTTCACTCGTGTTACCGAAACCGACATGGGGTCTCTTGGCCAGAGTGTACTGAAGTGCTTTGATGGTACTTCAGCCGGATTCTTCCTTGCCTGGCAGTGTTTTGTTTCTGGGTTAGGTAGGCATGAGATCAGTCCAGTTGGGGAAGGGCTCCGGGCTGTGTTCTTGTTTTGGATTCCTTTGTAGCTTCATTTCTCCTTTTGCAGAGGAGAAAATTAGCATTTCAAAGCCAGCCCAGGCCTGTGTTGTGAAATGCAAACAGCTAGATCAATCATGTTTGTTTGTTGTCTTAAATTATTTGTTTACAGTTGAAACATACTTAAGGGAGGAAAAACAAGATCCAGTCATATTTTTTTTTTAATAAAACAAAACATTTCCAGGGTCTTTACTAGCACTAGCCTCTATCCCGTGTGGTTGCATTTCCCCCTTTGCTCTGTCTGACTGCTGGAATTAACTAATTGTTGTTGTGTTTTGCAGACTGCTTTGAGTGCATTTTTTCAAGAAACTAACATTCCCAACAATCATCACCACCATCAAATGGTAAGTGACCCAAACTTCACAGACATGTGCTGTTCCCTATGTTATCTTCACTTCCTGTGGGCTAGAACGAAATTTACAGTGGTGTGTTCTTCCCCCTCCCCCCGCTCCAAATACTCCTTAATCTCCTGAATAAATGAAATCTGAAAAGGTTATTTCTTATCTGGGAGAGCCTCATAAAAGCAGCTACAAATGCTTCATCAGATGCCAGTCTTAACCACCCCCTTACCTGTTAAAGTTTTCTTATGACAAGCCATATAAAAATATGGAACCAAGGGGAGGGATTCCCTGTTTTGCACATTTTTGGAGGCCACCTTTGATACCGGGGAGGGGAACAGGAGGCTGCAAGCAGAAGTGGTTGTGCATTCAAAACTCTCAGTTCTCGTGACAGCCATATTGGTCTGTAACAAGAGAAATACACAGACTGCAAATGTAAACAAGAGCCAAAATGTCTGCCAGGAAATAGTTTGTCTTCACATCGATCTAGATGGTTATAACAAGTAAAAGATCACAGTGAATTGGGATAGGAAAGGGGGGCAGGCCCTTTCCCTTGAATGTTTCCTCAGAACTTTCAGCAAAACTTTACTTGACCTTGGCTGAGGGCAAGTCTCTTTAGCGAAACAGAGGAAGTTTTTTTAGGAAACTAAACCAGTGCTGTGTGTGAGGATAATAGTAGATGAAGGCTAAGCCATAGATTTTTCTTTTCCTGTACTTGCCATTGTTAAAACCTGCAGCCAGTTCTAAAAGATTTGGAATAAAACAGAAAAATGGCTCTTGGGAACTTTGTATTAACGCTCTTATTTCCTCACTAAATACTTTTTTTTTTCTCCTTTCTGGCACAACATTTCTCGCCAGCATTAGAGTATTATGGTAACATCTAGAGGCCCCAGCAGAAACAGTTCCCTGTTGTGCTAGATGCTGTGCAGACAGCCCTGCCCTGAAGAGTTTTCAGTTTAAATAGACAAGACTGAGTGTGGGAGGGGAAACTGAGGCATGGATTAAATTACTTGCCCAAGTCATGCAGCAAGCTAGTGGCTGAGCTGGGCATCAAAGTCAGATATCCTGAGACTCGGTCCAATGCCTTTCTCGCTAGGAAAGCCTCTGAAAGGAACTAGATTTATCTTGTTTCTTTACTCCTAGGGTAAATCTAGTGTTAGGCCTATCTTGTATTTGTAAATTAGCTTGGAAATTCATAGGCACTGTCCTTGGGTGGCTTGATTGAGGGCAAGCTTTCACTAAGGTTAGAGGTTGCAGTTACTAGTTTACAAACCCTGATCAAACTCTGAAGATGCAGAGGTGATTCAAGCTGTTTGAAATGCTTAACTCACAGCAGGAGTGATTCCTTGCCAAGCTGAATCGTTTACTGCCTGGGTGCTACAGGAAGCTTAACGGGTTTTAATCAGGCTGGTTTACACCAGAGTATTAAAACCCCCAAACTGGAATAGGAACTGAAGTGAAATCTACCTCCAAGCTCTTATTTTAAATAAGGGAGGCCAACATTTTAGCCGATAGCCCTGAATCACTTAAAAAAATTCATCCCTGAACAGTCATTTCTGGTGTTCTAAAAATCTTTGAACCCTGATACTTAGTCAGATGCAGGAGCAGTGACCTTGGCATGCTTGTCCCATTACTCATAAAATGATTTGACACTCAGATCTAAGCAGATCTTCAGTTATGAGGTTTTCTCATCAAAAGCAAGAGGCAGAGGAGCCTCTTCCTGAATGCTTTAAAACCTCTCTGTGCTGTCCAACGTTCACCCTCTTCATTACAAGCTTACAAATGCTGGATTCCCTGAAAGCAGATTAATAGTATTTCCAAGCAAAGGAAATCTTGGCTGCTTGGTAGGCTAGCTTCACCCCTCCCTTTTTTTATAACCAGTTACACATTAATCAGGAAACTGGTATACATGTCATGATCCGCAATGTGACCATTCTGTTTGCCAAATGTTATTCATCTCTCTTTCCCAGATACTAGTCTGACTTTTGTGCTGCATTTTTGTTGTTGTGTGTTGTTCCCTGTGCCCTAACGTCTTGAGATTTCTGCTCAAACTTAAATGCCATGAACAATTCTGATCACTGAGAGAATGGCGATTAAGAGGAGAGGTTTTACAGTATCTTGATTTGTTCTGAAACAATTGTACAAGTAAAGCTATGAGCAAACCCCACCAAAATCGCACAAAGTGAGCAGCTACGCACCGTCTCACAGATACACCTGTTTCTCTTTAGATAAGAGATGCTCCCCATATCACAAATTCTTACGCGCCATTAACCTTATAAATAAGTCGCTCATATTACTCTATTTCCATCCTGTCAATACATCCATCTGAAATGGGATGTGAACCTTCTAAGTGAAGAATTTCTTGGGACACCCAAGGGTAACTTCATCCGTTTAAAAAAAAAAAAAAAAAAGTATTCTTTGTGGACAGGAGAAAAGTCATGTAGCAAATGGGGTGCTTTTTAGTCCCCAGTCCTGTGGACGGCTCAGCATGGGCAACACCCCAAGGGAGCTCAGCTGGAGTGTGGCTGCCTGAAATTTATTGCCAGACTGGGGCCTTTTACCTGATAAGTGAAAGTTCCATATCCTTGCCGGAACAGAAATGTCTAATAGCCAAATTTCACTCGTTGAAGGATAGAGGCAAACTCTAAAGTGTGAGTGTCTAGATTCTAAAGTGGCTCTAAGGCAGGGGTGGGCAAACTTTTTGTCCCGAGGGACACATCCACCTTGCGAAACTGTATGGAGGGCTGGGTAGGGAAGGCTGTGCCTCCCCAAACAGCCTAGCCTCCGCCCCCTCCCACTTCCCACACCCTGACTGCCCCCCTCAGAACTCCCCCCTGCTCTTTGTCCCCTCACCACCCCCTCCTAGGACTCCTGCCCCAACCATCCCCCAGGACCCCATCCCCTATTCAACCCCCCTGACTGCCCCCCCCGAACCTGCGCCCCATCCAACTGCCCCCTGTCCCCTGACTGCCCCCAGGGACACCCTGCCCCTTATCCAACCCCCTGCCCCCTTACCATGCTGCTCAGAGCAGCAGAAGCTCGCAGCCCTGCTGCAGCCAGCCACGCCGCCCGCACTGCCCGGCAGGAGCGGCGGGCCAGAGCGCTGGCGGCGTGGCGAGGTGAGGCTGCGGGGGAGGGGGTACAGCGAGGGAGGGGCCGGGGGCTAGCCTCCCCAGCGGGGAGTTCAGGAGCCGGGCAGGACGGTTCCGCGGGCTGTAGTTTGCCCAACTCTGCTCTAAGGTGTTGAATTGTTTGGTTTGTTTTTTTTAAATCAGGGATGGATAAACTGACAGTGGAACCTACTCTAGCTTTTTGCTGGATCTGATTCGTTGCCATAAAATATAGGAGATGTTGATATTGACGTAAGCTGGCTGGGAAGTTAATCAGCCCCGCCGATAAAACTGCAGGCCCTCGCCTGCAACAAGGAGGGTCTCTGTCCCTACATACAGACACCCTGATCACCCCCCTTTGACTCCTGTCTGTTGCTGCTGTCTGTTTTCTGTTCCTCTCCCCACCCGCTGGTGCGTTGGGAAAAATCGTAGGAGCAAAAAGGTGCCCACACAATGTAAGCAAACTATCCCCCCCCCGTGCTACGTTGTCCCGGCTGTTTTCTCAAGCATGGTCTGGTCTAGTAAAGATCCAAATGAGGCAGGTTTGAGACCCACCTTTCCTTGCCCTTTGCAGTACAGAAGTCAGTCCTTAAAGCAGCAAATGCGATATCCTGTAAGGTTTGGGCTCTGTAAAGCAAACCAGCCAGAAAAGAGGAGCCTATTTGTCCTTGTTGCTTTTTGTTTGTTCGAATCACTTTGTTTACAAAAACATTTTTTTCCTCCTGCCCCTGGGGTGAAGGTTCAGCGCCAGACAGTGTGTGTTTCTCTGGCCAGCGTTCTTGTTAAACACGCAATATCCAGCCAGTGCCCAAAAGTCCAGCAGCTCAGAGGCCCCCTCCCTCCAGTTTTTTCATGCTGTCACATGGGATCGTGTCTTCTGAGCACAAAGATTAACTTATTTATTCAACGTATCGAATGGGCTTGTCCTGCAGGCAGCTGAGTGCCAAAGAAGAAAAGGCAATTCAAGTGATCGACGGTGTCTGAATGAAAAGGACCATGGGGAATTTTGGGATCAAACCCACCTCTTTTCCTCCGTTTTTCAGGCAGAAGTCTGAGGGGCGGCATCCTGTTACTCCGGTGTACACTTAGAGTAATTCCACTGAAATCAGGTGGAACTGATTCTGCTCTCCCAAGTGTAGCTGAGATCAGAATCTAGCCCCTTAGGGTATAAATGGCCCTTACACAGTCTCTTGAAGTTCACAAACAAACTCAGGCTCTGCTGGTTCAACAGAGGAAGAGGAGTAGGACTAGTGTAACCAGAGCCTGCAAGTTGTGAATTCTCTCCTGTTGCTCCCCGCAACCATCAGAGCGGCTACTGACCTGTAGTTATGTATTGCAGATCACTTTCTGATGGCTGTCACTTCTCCTGAAACTAGGATAGTTTCTTCTGCCTTGCTCTTTGACGGAAGATTTAGGCACTCGGGCCACTTTGCACATGATCTGATTTGCGTTCAGTAATTTGTACCGCCCTAAACGAGGGTCTCCTTCTGCCACCTTGTATCGAATGGTGCCGTTCTCCACTAATAGCCCTATTCATTTCCTGGGGACTACTCCCTGTGGGTAACGTGGCAGAATTGGGCCTGCTGTCTTTAAACTAAGGTGAGATGAGGACAAACCCACCTGGATTCCTTTTGGCTGCAGCATTTAGGGATACTTTCAAACTACACTATTGGAGCACTTTGCATAATCCCAGCTCTCACCAAGAATTACCAAGAGAAGATACGAAAGTTATGTGGGGAAAAAGAAGGTAAATCCTGAAACTCTCTCTGTTAGTGTGTTCACTACATAGGAATAGGCAGACTGGATCAGACCTAAGATCCATCTAGTTCAGTATTCCAGCTGTGACAGAGGCCGGTGTAAGAATTAGATGCTCCCTACTCCTCCCACCAAAGATTTCTGTCTAGTACCTAATAATTAGAGATTGTCTTAAGCCTTGAAGCATGAGGTTTTGTCTCTTCTAAAATTAATTAGCGTTACCTCTAACAACTCTGGATATTATCATCAAGAGTAAAAGATTGGGCACTTATATGAATAAGTTTTTAGCACTACTGACATCCGGTGGCAATGAGTTCCACAGTCTAATTAGATAAGAAATCACTAGGCTGGGAAAATCAGTTATATTCCCTGTTAGGTTGTGTGGCAAACACTTAAGACATGTCTAAGGTTTTGTTTTTTTTTTTAAGATCTTGAACACCCTCACCTGTCTCCTTCCCAAACTGATTTGGGCAACTGTGTATGGTGGAGGTGTGAATCAGGTTTAATGCAACCACACTTCCATAGAACTGGTACCAGTTACAAAATTCTGCTTCTCCATTCCCTCCCAACACACAAGGCAGTCGTATGAAAGAGCCTGTTTGCAGGCACAAATTTTGAAGGTACAAAGAAAGAGGCTCCTTTGAAACTTGACATATAATATTTCATATAAGATGGGTTTGATTAGGATAGGTTTTAAAGGACTTGGCTATACCCAAGCCTCAATGACCTGCAGGAGGACTCTGCCTTTCTGGATGAGTAGAACATACATGAAGAACAAGTACAATGTTTAGATGTTAACTTAGGCCTGATCTACTCACAAAGTTGAACACGAATGTTTGATCTGATTTCCTTAAACCAATGCGGATCCCTTTGTGGACACTCTTAGTTCAGTTTAAACCTAGCTTTTACCAGTGGAGCTTCAAGCTGCAATAAAACAAGTATAAAACGAGTTAAGAGGGTCCCCACACGCAGGTTTGTACTAGAGCAACTGAATCCATTTTTAAATTGGTGCAACTCTTGTGTGTGGACAAGGTTTTGGTGCAGTGCTTCTCTTAAAGAGGAAGACACCTACAGATCCCATCCTTTCTAAAAACCCAGCAAACCCCCTGTCCTTTTGAAAACCTGCTTTCCAAACCGCTTGGAGGCAGACGCTAGGAATTGTTCTTACAAGGCTGTTTATAAAGAGGGATTTTTCTGGGAGGTCGATAATGGATTCTCACGCCGGGTAGCGATTTTGGAGATTATGCCCAAGACTAAAACTAGCAACTTTGCTTCCGGTTGCTGAGCTACAGTATTAATTCTGCAGCTTTTGTTTGTTGTTGTTGAAGGGGGCGGTTAGGAAGGGTGAGTCACTGTGTGTGTGTGTATGTGTTGCAATCCCTTCCCTTCTGCCTGCACCCTCCCCCATTCATTATTTTGGCCAGTGCTGGTATTTCTTAAGTTCTGGGCTTGCCATTCTGCCCTGGGCCGCTAGAGGGGAGCAGCTGGGACAGTCTCCCCCGCTGGGTGTGTTGCTCTTGTAGCAGGAGGGACGGACTCCACTAGTGACTTCCTGAACCTTTCCTTTGAATCACAAGGGTGTGACCTCTGTGGGCTGCGTTCCTAACTTCTTTCTCTAGGTGCAAGCGTGCGATTCTCTAAGGATCCCGGGCTGCTCACCAGGAGGCACCCACCTCTCGTTAATGTGCTGATCTAGGCCCTGTTTCAGCAAAGCACTAACCCATGTGCTTAAAGTTAAGCACGTGCCTAAGTCTTTGCTGAATCAGGGCCTGGTTACTACCTAAACCGTCTGGAGCAGGGGACTGCATCTTATCAGCTTTTTTGCCTCCAGTCAAGTGCATCGAAGTTGATTGACCCCCACAGACTTCAGAGCCTGATGATACAGGCTGCTGCCTGCTCCCTATAACATCCCAGGCTATCCATTTTTCTGCCTCTGCTAGTTATGCTTTTTTCCCTTCCATTCTGCAGCTCCGTAGACGGTGCGCTGCGCGCTGTCTGTGCACTAGCTTTAGCTAGCTTGCTCCGTCTCTCGTGGGCTGGTCTCAGAATTGGATTTTTCTCTCTCACCGCTGTTGCACAGAGAGGGTGTGACACTGATTACAAAAATATAAAGACCTATCACAAGACAAAGCTGGAGCCCCGGGGAGGGCCTAGACAGGAGGAGGGGGAGGGCACTTGAGACTAAAATTAGAATGAATGCACAGAACTATCATGGTTTACCAGGAAACGAAAAAAAGCTGATACGTTGCTTTTAACAGTGGCTGTTGTGTTTGTCCTCTCTGAAGTGTGTGTGTGTGTGTGTGTGTGTAAATCCACTTCTTTCTCTCTCCCTTAGAGCTGGGTAAATTGTGATAGTTAGAAGGTGAGATCATCTAAAATAGCCAAGAACAGTCTTGCAAAGGGCCGCTCGCCCCAGCACAAAATTTACTCATCCGCCCTTCACCTGGATTATAAAGGGAGGAAGCTTATTTGCATTACAATAGCAGCTAGGGGCCTCAAGGGAGAACTTCCTCATCTGGCCAACATTGCTTGTTGAGGGCTGGTAGAATTCTGCAAGGATGACCTGAAAGAAGCTAGATCGTGTAAACTCTTTGGTGCAAAGACCTCTCTCTGGCGTCAACCACACCAGTGACCTGGGTGTACAAAGATTGCTTCACTTCTGCAAATGGTTGCACAGCCAATCAGTGTGTCCCCTCCCCGGCTTTGTCCCCTGAGATGACTGTAATGATCTGACTTCTTCTCCTTCCTCTTCACTGTATCTGAGTTGTGCATGGGGCTTGCCAGTCCTAGAGGGTGTTTCTGCAGCCTCTGATGCACTTCCCTTCTCCCCAGTCTTGAAGTAGCCAGGTTCCTCCCCTTCGCCCTCCCAAACCTATGGCATATTCTGACCTTTTGTACACATTGTTTCTCCTGGTCTATTTATAGGGGGTGGAAATGTCAGGTGCGGGTTCGGGGGGCCTCTCTGATGTTGCCTTTAAAAATCGAGAACAAACCCCTCTGTTCCAACTCTTAAATGTGCCTTTGAAAGATTTATGTAGGTGGGACAAGCAGAACCAATCAGATTGTGCTGTGGGCACATCTGAGGGCATTTGCCTGTCCTCGGTGCTGAGGGTCGGGGGTTAGAGCCTGGGGATTGAAGAGCAGAGTTGCAGTAACCCAATCAGAGCAAAGTCCTTAGTGAGACGGCAGAGGTAGCTGCTCATCCTGCAAGTTCTGTTTGTTGTGGTAACGCTCCTGTCTCGGTTGCTACCCTGGGTCACTGGGATATTGTTAACATGAGGCCCTGGTGATTCCGGAGAGGGGACCCACGATCTGGACACTTGTTTAGCAGCAGAAGTAGCACTGCATGTACACACGTCTTCTCTCCTCCCCCCCGGCCACACGAGACCGCTGATCAGGCAGACAGTCACTGCCATGTGTTCAGGGGCTGCTTTCTAGCCTCTGAATCACTTTTTTTTTTTCTCCATTGGAGCCTCTAACTCGTAGTGAATGGGAAAAGCTGAACTCTCGTCCAGCCGCGGGTTAGAAGGGAGATCAGATCCCTTGCACTAGATCCATGGAAACTGTTTGGAGAGATGGGTGGAGGAGGCTGTGGTTTGCAAGACCCTTTATTCCCATAAGAGCTGTTACGGTAACCCCTAGGATACTGGAACTGACCAGTTATTTGAAACATTCCTTTTTTGGCTGGTTTGTTCATTTGGCAGCACTTTGCATATAGCCAGTTTCATCCTTTCCCCTGTGAAATCAGTTAGTCAGTTTCCCCTCTTTGCCTGGGTGTCTCTGTCCTTTGCTGTTGTGTGAGAGGTTTTAAATAGGAAAATGTGACTGTGCCCACAGAGACTGGCTGGCGGAAGAGTTGTTCAGGGACAGTTGGAGCACCCAAAACTACTCCTAACTCAGAGTACCAAGCGCAGTAGGGACCGGACCGTGGGGTTCCTAGGTACTACCATATTGCTACTAAGTAATCTCCTTCAGAACTGACTAGATTTCATTGCAGTTGCATCCCTTTAAAATAGCTTTACATTTTTTAACCTGTTAGCGCCCCTTTAAGATCTTGCTGCATAGCAGCAACAGAATCAGACAATGAAGTTCTGAGTACAGAGCCAGCACCATCCTCAAAACAAAGCCAGGCAAAGCACAAGCAGAACAGGCTGAGTCCGGGGCAGAGCCTCGGTGAATTTCACCTGAAGGCTGGTGAAGGGGGAAGAGTCTTGCACCGACACACCTTAAGCCCTGGAGCTTTTTTAGGCCAATGCTGAGACGAGGTTGTGCCTCCTCCCCGGGCCAGGAGGGGCTGCAGCTTGCTGGGGGCTGCATTTCAGAAAAGCCGCACGAGGGGAGGAGCTGACTGCAGCGATTCCGATGCGCCTTTGGGAGGCGGGTGGCGGAGGGGTTGATAGGTTTCAACCTGTTCTGAGGCGGGAGGGCGGGTAAATGCCAAGATCTTCCCAAAGTCGCTGATCACGTTGGATGTCCAAATTGAGATGCCTTAAATCTCTGTGGCGCGGACACGGGTCCCCCTCCCCGGTGCTCCCTGAGGGAGGCCGTGCAGTCGCAGAAAAGTTGGGCTTTACTGGTAGCATTCGTCCGAAGACGGCACCCTCCTTCTGACGCGGAGCGGTGGGAACGTTCTGCTGTTTCATGGGTGTGCTTTGCGGAGGTTAGAAAGTGGTATCGTAGGGGGCTGGCGTCTGGCAGACTAGCAAACGTCTAGTGTCAGGTTCATCAGGTCAGCAGGGAATGGGGACAAGCAGCAGGGCGAGATGTGGGAGAGGAATCTAAGGGCTGGGTTCCTTTGATACTGGAATAGGACAAAGGCCACAATCCTGAATAGGCCCCGGTGGGATGATCTGGACGCCATTACCCCAAGGGCTCTCCTCCATCTCTGATGTCAGCGGCTTTACACCCCCTCAGGAGAGGTGCCGAGGGGCAAAGTAACTTTTTAAAGGCCAAGCCAAGTTGGTGTCACCAGTGGAATTAGAGCCCAGGATATCCTGGGTCCCAGGCTTACAATCAGACCACTCTAGCCCAGTGGACAGGGAAATAGAACGGGAGTCATGCTTGAGGCATTGGTTGTGATCTTGGGCAAGGAACCAGTCTCTGTTGCCCTGTCTCTGTCAATTGCTAACATCAGTTCAGCTCCACCATCATTGGGAGCCTAGTGTATGCCAGCCACAGTTGTGGCCACCGCATCAATTAGACCTGCTCTGATCAGGGCTAGACGTTGCGGCGGCTATCGCAGCGCCAGTTTTACAGTAGGGCTGCTCCGGTGGCTGTCGCAGGTGGCCTTCCAAACTTCATGGCAGGAGAAAAGTCTCAGCTGACGCTGAGAGAGGGCTGGTGTCATCCTTCCTTGAGACTGAAATGGCTTAATCCAGGTAGTTCCCAGCTGACAATGACTGGTTCTGCCTTTCTAGCTTCAGCAGATGGTGCGCAGTGTTGTGGTGGTCGCTGAGGTACAGTCTGTCTGATGCTCTATCCTTTCTCTCCCTGCAGATGTGCACACCTAGCAATACTCCAGCCACACCTCCCAACTTCCCGGACGCACTAGCTATGTTTTCTAAGCTGCGGACCTCAGAGAACCTACAGAGCAGCAACAGCCCCATCACATCTATGGCCTGCTCTCCACCGGGTAACTTCAGCCCCTTTTGGGCCTCCTCACCTCCCAACCACCAACCCGCCTGGATGCCACCCTCCTCTCCAACCAGCCACAACCTCCACCATCATCTCCACCATCAGCAGCCCATGTGGCCACCCGGGTCTCAGCAAGGAGGCTCCCAGCAAAAAGCTATGGCTGCAATGGATGGGCAGAGATAAGACTGGTTAACATTGAAGGGGGGGGGAGGCCGGGGGGAGGGGGGGAGAACAGAGAAGAGGTGCAGGAGATCAGGGCGGTGGGGGAGGGGGTTCCCGAAGATGGCACTGGAATATTTTATAATTCTTTTTGTAACTCTGCTGGGATGGTTGTCAGCCCATGTGATTTTTTTCCCTTCCAGAGAGTCAATAACTGGTCTTCTCTTTTTTAATATATAACTATATAATATATAAATATCTAATGTATATAAATCCAGAGAGAATGAGAGCAATGGAAAGAGACTGGGCAGTGGAAAGAGACTGGCAGCCCGGTGGGCAATCGCAGGATGGTCACGACACTGCTTGGGTGAAGAGGATGTTGCTGGACACAGAGCTTCCCTTGGGCAGAGGGTGGGCTGGCTCAGAAGCTGTTGCCATTGGCTTCACTTCCCCCCTCCCCATTTTTTGGCTGCTGCTGGGGTGCCGCTAGATGAGACAGGATTGGCCGTCAGAAGGCTGTATGACTCGGACCCATGGCTTGCCTGAAATCTGCTCTTACAAAGTGAGGGTGGAGGGGGAGACGCACCCACTGAAACGTGGCCGCTGTTGGAAAGCGTCCTGCGCGGGGATGGAACATGCCACTTGAACCCGGAACTCCCGTGCTGCAGGAACGTGACTGGGGAAGGAGGTGCATGGCTGCACATTCAGCTTCCCTGCCGGAACAACTTGGACCAGGAGGAGCATGGCACGTTGCTGACACCTCTCCCCTCTCGGTAACACCAGGCTGCGTTTTGGCAGGCTCGGGGAATGGGCGTCGGAAGCTCCCAAAGGACAGTGTGACTCTGAGATCCTAGGTAGACCAGTCCACTGTAGGTCAGCGAGAGGATTGGGGGATGGAGCTGGGGGTCTGGATTTCCTGGACATCCTTGCTGGGCATGGTAAAGCCCTCCTCCTTTGGCCTCTGTTGAAAATCATCCAAGTCTGCGGCATGTGCCCCGAAAACAAGCCAGCCTGGGATTCGTGCCAATTAAATCTCACCATGCCCAGGCCCTGGGATGCACCTTTTTGCCCCCCTCGCCCTGAGGAACAGTTGGTCTCCTCCTCCCTCCTGCACTGGCCCTGTTCCTACACCAGACAATGCTCAGCATGGGGAAGCTGAGCTGGAAGGGCAGTTGTGCAAACTATAAAGGACCATCCTCCCCCGCTCGGCTTGGCAGCAGGGGCCAAGGGCTCCTTTCAGCCGGGGCAACAGGGAGGGGCTGCGGCTTTTGGGCTTTAGTTTCCAAATCAGAATCTTGCTTAAACAGGTTGAAGGTTTTTTATTAATTTAAAAATTAAAAAAAAAAAATCACTTTTTTAACCTAACGGCTCCCGGCCTTTTCTCTGCGCTGCTGCTGGGTAGCTAAAACCAACCAGTGCCCCAATAATGGTGAGCTCCACGCGGGGGCCAATGAAGGAGGCCAAGGGGTGCTTTCCCCCCCACATTCCCCTTTTCCTGTGCATTCTGGTCTGGATTCTCACTAACACCAGTCTGGCAGTGTAAAGGGGCCTTGGGGTGGCTGAAAGCGTACTACTGCCTCCTTGCACTGCATCCCTCTGGCCAAGGGGTGTTAGGCTGGGTCTAGGCCCAGATTTTTGTACTGACTAACCGTCTGATTTAAGAACGTAGGAACAGCCATACTGGGTCAGACCAGTGGTCCCTCTAGCCCAGTATCCTGTCTTCTGATGGTGGCCAATGTCAGGTGCCCCAGAGGGAATGAACAG
Source organism: Chrysemys picta bellii (assembly GCF_011386835.1). Taxonomy (NCBI): domain Eukaryota; kingdom Metazoa; phylum Chordata; order Testudines; family Emydidae; genus Chrysemys; species Chrysemys picta. The sequence goes on along the minus strand of NC_088802.1, from coordinate 41,742,833 downwards.
AACAGGCAATCAGCGAGTGATCCATCCCCTGTTGCCCATTCCCAGCGTCTGGCAAACAGAGGCTAGGGACACTTCAGAGCATGGTTTTGCATTGTCTACTGAATGGGTGCAACGCCTAGTGTGGACACAGTTATAAAGGTGCCTAGTACCATTCTCCTAACATACTGGCATACGCTGTACCAGCATAATGGTGCCTCATGCCAGTATAGCAGCATTGTGCTGTTCCCCGACACTGGTTTCAAACACGTGGCTAAAGTGCTGTATCAACCAGGTGCAGATGCAGCCTTTGCCTGGCTGAGAATTCTGCCCTCCCACACACCCCCACCCACACCCCCGTCATCCTCTTGATCTCACTTGAACTCCAAAGCCGCTATTCTGTTTGTAGCAGCCAGCGGTGACTAAGGATTTTCCTGAGCCTCTTCAAGGCAGGGCTTGAAAAGTTTGCCAGCTGCCTGCGAGCCAGAGGCAGGTATGAAAGGCAACGCCCTGGTGAAACAGACGGCCGGGAAAAGGGATGGGGCTGGGCTTCTTGCCAGGGGCCCGTCTCAACCCTACAGAGGATCCCTCCTTTGTGTTCGTCTCTGGCAAGTGGGAGTATGGAGACAGGCTAAGTCTACGCCTCTTGGACTGATAGAAGTGGAAAAGCAGCTCTTTCCCACCCCTCTTCTCCCTTTGCCCCCCAAACCCTGGCTGCTGGGAAGGGGAGGGCTCCTTGTCCACTCTGCCGCTCCCTCAGTATCCCCCGGCACTGGCCTCCCCTGCCACCGCACTCAGCTTTCCCCACCACTGGCTCAGATTCTTGTCCCTTTGCTAGCCACAGCAGCAGTGAGGCTTAGCCCCACTAGCTAGAACAGCAGCACCCAAGCTGCCTGCAGCCTCAGGAAGCCGGCCTCGTGTCAGTTTTACCGGGGGGAAGTTCTTAGCAAATAGGAACCTTAAATTCTGCAGAAGTGCTCACACCCTGTCCCGGAGCCTAGCTGATCCAATGGTGAAGGGAGGAGATGGGGGGCTGGTCACTAAAGCAAAAGACTAAGCGAGGTGCTACTGCAGAGATGGCTCAGAGGTGCTCCATGACAATGAGGAGCAGCACGTGCTCAGTGTCTCTAGGAACGAGTCTTAGCAGAGTAAACACGTTAGAATTGGGCATCATTGGCTCATATGCTGGGGGAGCTTCTCCCCACCCCTGCCAGAGACACCATGCTTGAGCCCTGGCCTGGTGGGAGGGACTCCTGGGTCCAGCATCCCCATCTGAAACCTATGGCAGGCCAGTCTGTAAGATGGGCCTCAAGCCCCAGTCTGTTTCAATGAGATGCTGCATATGTGCACGCGGAGGAGGAGGATGAAGGTTGATAACATAGAAGCCTTCCTGTTTTTTCCTAGTGGGGAGTCAACTGAGTTGGAGGGGCCGGTTTGGGGCCCTCTGTCAGCTCCCTGGAAAGGGTGGGTAATCTGGGCCACAGACAGATTTTTCCACACAGCTGCTCCATGGGGTTAGAAAGGAAGACCACCATATGCCCTTCAGAAGAGGGGGGATATGGGAAGAGGGGTGATTTGTGGCTAGTGCTGCCCCACTTCTTCCCCTCCCCCAAGGAGTCTTTCCCTTCCATGGTTCACAACCAAACCCTGAGCAGGCCCGTCGCCCTGGTCAGCAGGCCGCTGAGCTGAATTGTAAGAAAGCATAGAGTGCAGAGAGCTAGCCGCGCAACTGCGGGAAACATCACACGACTCACGTTTCCTGAAAGCTGCCAAGAGCGACTCGGGAACTGCTGGGAAATAACTCCATGGGAGGGTCGAGCCAGCTATTGTTTGCTGGGAGTTTGGCTTCTGAATTCCTACTCTTGCTCTTTAATTGGGCAAAATCTTTAAACTGAAAAGCTTTTCACCGGGGGCTTTAAAAACCAACAATCTGGGGGTAGGAAAGTTCCACTAAAATCCATAAGGGTGTAAATGGGAGGCAAGTTCAAATTACAGTCAGACTTTCGCTTCTCTGGCCCTGGCTCTAAGTGAGTCCCTTGTTTCCTCCAGAGGCAGGATCCGAATTCAGAGATTTGTGCATTCCCTGCAATTAAGCCCCTTCCACCAGGCAATGGACCAGCCTAGCGTGAAAAGTGGTGCTAGCATCATTCACCACTATGGCTAAAGTTCACCTCTTTGGAGAGGGCCAGCCCAAGGCCTATGGACTGCCCAAAGCAAACTTATTTGTCTTTCAGTAGCACCTAGAGGCCCCAACCCAGACTGGTGCCCAGCACAGTGGGGTCCGGTACCCGACTCATCCTGCCTCCTAGAATTTACTACAATCCATGCAAAAGATCAAAGTAAATTGCCAGCATGTTACAAAATTCCGTTCCTTTTTCCAAGGAGCCACTCCCACTTTCCCATACGAGTAACATACACTAAGGTATCACTCACTCCAAGAAGCCCCATGTTCGTTACAGCACTGTCTAGATGAAAACCTAGATGCACAAACTCTACGTCCGTTCTACAGCACTTGTATTGCAAGCACCTGCCAGCTAAGTCATGGCTCTGCGCAAGTTCTTGCACCAACGCACTCAGCATCAGAATACATTCACTGCCCTCCATGCTGCTGGTGCCACTCTGCATGCATGTCCCCTGGACTCTGCCCCTGACTGAGTTCCCAGAGCAAACGGGGGTAACCACGACTCCCTCGGCGCCTGTTTGCATCGGGATAAAAAGCCATGCGTATTGTCACCAATTCAGCTGGCACCCGACCACGTGGGGCTAGAAACATGGTTGGCCTCGCAGTGTCTTTGAGGGGCTTTGGGGTGGGGGAACCGTAGGAGGCAGAAAATGAAGACGGCAGATACATTTAGGGAACAATGCTGAAGATAGCCCTCCAGAAAGTCAGCCAGCACGGAGCAGAGGAGTGAGGCAGCCAATGCCCCAGGCCGCTGAGAGATTAAGCCCCGATAGTCAGTGATCCCTTCATTGCTGTCACTAAATACGCTGTTCACTGCAGAGGCTCAGCAACATGGGTCTTGCCTGCCAGTTCAGCCCTGCTATCCTGTGTCACCGGTGTCTGGTGTGTGTCCCATCAGGGGAACTGTCAGGTGAAAACTGTTTTGTTGCATCCACTCCTGCCCATTTCTGAAGGCGTCAGTCCCCCTGCGCCAGAGGAGAACGTGTCCTAGGAGCTGCACGTGAGCCGTTCCTGCTGGCGTGAAGCACAAGACTGACTTGCATGTTTGCAGTTTAATGCTAGTGGAGGGTGCTGGATTGACGGCCTAGGAAAATGAATTCCTTGATCCACGCAGAGCCAAATTTTTCAGGCGAGCCCTGCACCCAGTGTGCTGAGCTCCTTTGAAAAACTGGCTCCAGTTGTGGGTGCTGAGTCCCGCTGACTATTCCAGCCGTAATGTATCCACAGTTCAATCCCCAGATTGCTGTACCAACAGGCCCTGATCTGGAAGGGTCACTTCTACGGTGGAGAGGGTTGTACAGTGCCTGTTAAAATCCTTGGCTCACTTGCTCAGACTGCCAGCTGGAGTTGTGGTTTCCTTGGCGTGGATATAAGAATGGCCGTACTGGGTCCATCCAGCCCAGTATCTTGTCTCTAACAGTGGCCAGTGCCGGATGCTTCAGAGAAAATTAACAGAACAGGGCAACTTTGAGTGATCCATTCCCTGTCATTCAGTCCCAGCATCTGGCAGTGGGAGGTTTAGGGACACCCAGAACACGTGATTGCGTCCCTAATCATGTTGGTTAATAGCCATTGCTGGACCGATCCTCCTCGAATTTACCTAATTCTTTTTTTAACCTAGTTATACTTTTGGCCTTCACAATATCCCCTGGCAATGAGTTCCACAGGTAGACTGTGTGTTGTGTAAAGAAGTACTTACGTTTGTTTTAAATCTGCTGACTAGTAATTTCACTGTGTGACTCCTAGTTCTTGTCGCTGAGCTATCCCTCCCCCCCCCCCCCGAAGGGGTAAATACCTATTCACTTTCTCCACACCATTCATGATTGATAGATCTCTATCATATACCCCCCTTAGTCATCTTTTTTCTAAAATAAACAGGCTTTTTAATCTCCTTGTATGGAAGTTGTTCATACCCCTAATCATTCTTGTTGCCCTCCTCTGCCCTTTTCCAGTTTAATACAACGTCTTTGAAATGGGGCAACCACACAGTATTCAAGGTGTGGGTGTACCATGGATTTAGATAGTAGCATTATGATGTTTTCTGTTTTATTATCTTTCCTTTTCCTAATTGTTCCTAATATTGTTAGTTTTTTTGACTGCACACTGAGCAGATGTTTTCAAAGGACTATCCACAACAACGCCAAGATCTTTCTTGAGTGGTAACAGCTACTTTAAACCCCATAATTTGTATGTATAGTTGGGGTTATATTTTTCCAATGTGCATTACTTTGCACTTACCAACACTGAATTTCATCTGCCATTTTGTTGCCCAATCACCCAATTTTGTAAGATCCCTTTGTAACTCTTCACAGTCAGCTTTGAACTTAACTATCTTGAGTAATTTTGTATCATCTGCAAATTTTTCCATCTCACTGTTAATCCCTTTTTCCAGATCATTTATGAATATGCCGAACAGCGCTGGTCCCACTACAGATCCTTGGGGGACCCTACTAATTACCCCTCTGCTGTAAAAACTGACCATTTATTCCTACCCTTTGTTTCCTATCTTTTAACTAGTTACTGATCCATGAAAGGACCTTCCCTCTTATCCCATGACAGCTTCCTTTGCTTAAGTGCCTTTGGTGAGGGACCTTGTCAAGGCTTTCTGAAGGTCACAGTACACTGTATCCATTGGATCCCCCTTGTCCACATGCTTGTTGACCCTCTCAAAGAATTCTAATAGATTGGTGAGGTGTGATTTTCCTTTACAAAAACCATGTTAACTTTTCCCCAGCATATTGTGTTTATCTATGTGTCTGATAATTCTGTTCTTTACTATAGTTTCAACCAATTTGCCTGCTACTGAAGTTAGGCTTACCGGGCTGTAACTGCCAGGATCACGTCTGGAGCCTTGTTTTAAAATAGGCATTATATTAGCTATCCTCCAGTCATCTGGTACAGAAGCTGATTTAAGCAATATCTGCCCATTAGTAACTGGATAGAGACCACCAAACTCCTCTCACATGATGGTAAAAACTATTGACCCAGATTTGGATTTGATCCTGCGACAGAAGTAAAAAGGGACATCCTCTTATCATCAAGAGCCCAGCCAAGCTGATCATTTCACTAGTGAACATTCCAAGCACAGGGCCCAGTTTTCACAGAAACAAAGAGAAGAGATCAATGTGTCATTTCATGCTGACCACTTGCACCATCACTCGCTATAGTGGAGAGAGAATGACACATTTAAAATAAGTGGCTTTTCTCTGAAAAGAGAGACAGTAAAACAATACAAAAAAGCCACCTTAACTCAACAGATCGTCCCCCCTGGGTGTAATGGAATACCAGCTGCTGACTCAAGTGACTACTATACTGTGAGGTTTTTTTATTACTTTCTGCTTCTGCTAGGGGTGCAGAGCCAGCACAGCTGAGAATGCAAGGTGGATTCCCTTCCTTCTGGGGCATCATCAACAGATCTGTATTAAATTTCAATCAGTTACATCTGTGCAAGGCCATTGATGGCAATGGAGCAGGGCAGGTGTCACTGTGAGCATAGTCCAAAGACAATGGGACTGCACATGTGTCACTGAGGGCCTAATTTAGCCTGGATAACCTCTCACAGGCGGGGACATCTGAGAAGCAAAAAGCCCAGCTTGACTCTCAGATCCCAGGCTTAGCTGGGCTGGTAGTTACAACCCCCATCTCTTTTTACATGCGCACTGAGCGTTTTTGCTGGGACTCTGAGAGAACCTCACACTGCTGTTCTTACAGAGCTTTCCTACACCGTACATGGTGATTTACAGAGCATGAAAAAGATCCTGCCCCAAAGAGTTTAGGGTCCATATACATGTGCACATGACAAAATGTTTGACGCTGAGGCAGCTTGCTGGTCTGGTCCGTGTGGATGAGACAAGCTGTGTTAGAACCATGTGACTGACAATTCAGTAAAGACCAGGGCTGTAGCATGATTCCATTACATGGGCCTATGCACAGAGACAATCACTCTGCTTGTAAGTTCTCTCTCTCCCCTGCAACCCTTTGCTTGTCTCATCTATTTACATTACAAGCACTTCAGGGCGGCGACTCTGTTAGTTCATACAGCACCTGGCACAATGGAGCCCTGATCTTGGTTGGTGTGCCTCAGTGCTACGCGACCAAAACAGTTAATCTTGTGCCCCGACTCCAACAAGATAAAACCCTGGACAGCTGTACAGGTGAGGGCGGTGGAGCCCAATGAATGAAGAGAGGACGCGGGGTGGCTAAGATGTGGTGAGACTGTTCATGGAGTGGGAGATGCACTGGAGTTTGTAGGGGGGAGGGTTTCCTTCTCCAATGATTCTGCATTGTGAGATGCTGCAGTGAGCTGGTGAAACTGAGCTCTACAGCCCCGTAATGGGGCAGAGCAAAGAAGGGGATGTGGGGAGGGCTCTGGCCTCACTGCAGGGGGTCTAACGGTGCTGGGTGAGTGTTCGTCTGGCAGGGGTTGCTGGGTTCCACTTCCCCTTCTCCCCTCCAGCAGTGCTCAGGTCTGGACGGCAGCGGGGTGAATGGGCCAGTTCAGAGAGCTCTTGCACAGTGTACTAAAACCCTTTCAATGCTCTCTCTGTTCAGCCAGCGAGAGGGGCCGCCAGCTCTGAAAACTGAAGTTCTCTGTTCATTCACAAGCCTGGGATACCAGGCAACACATTAATCTTTGCAAGTCTCCTCCCTGTGCTCTTCCCAGAGCAGCTTTTCACTGATGCAGGGCCTAATAATAAGGTTGCTCAACTCTTCCCATTGTAAGACTTTGTTTTCAGTTGCTCATAACTTTACCAGACCGTAACCGTTCCATGCGAGGTGTCTGTCTCAGGCTGAGAATTTCTGGAAAATTTCAGCCAAAATGGTCCAGCCACTTCCAAAAACCAGCTTAGAGAAAAAATGCAGGGTTTTGTCCATGTTAAAAAATTCTGGGGACCTTTTCTTTGAGAATTTCTAGCCCCCCCCCCTCCCCTGGAGCAGGGACTTGAAACGTGTCCCTTTGTATTGGGGATGTGCCTTTTGCTATCCCTGTGAAAATCCACCTCCACGTGGCCAACTCTTTGAAAAATCGCGGTTCACGCATGCTCAGTAGGGATTTGCTAGAGCTTTGCAGCTAAAAACTCTGAAGATTCTGTCTACACTGAGCATGCTCCAGCCCCAGGCAGAGTCCGACCATCTGTCTGCAATTGCAGCCCCTGGCTGCTGTGGGCTGTGTCAGGTCCAGGCCCCTGGACTGAGAACAGGGAGCCTTTCATGTGACCTCAATGGTCCCTCTGCTGGCACTCAAGCAATGTGGAAGGTGAAGGGCCCAGATCCACAAAGGGGTTGAGGTGTTGCAGCACAGAGCACTGCACAAAATGGCCAGTGCTGGTGCCACTGCTGCCCCCCATCAACTTTTAGCCCAGTCACTCAGGACTTGGGAGACCCTGGTTCAATTCCCCCCTCTGCCTGAGGGGGAGAAAGGATTAGAGCAGAGGCCTTCCCGTATCCTCTCCTCAGGAGAGTGCTCTAACCACTGAGCTATGGGATATTCCAATGCGAGGCTCCCTCAGGCGCTCCTCTTGGAGCTGTTCCACTGTGGATAAATAATGAAAGAGTCGTTGGTGTATGGGGGCCGGACCCTGGCTCTCTCACCACCCAGCTGGGTGCCTAGCCACTGGGCTACCAAGTCATTCTCTCTCCCTCGTCCAGTGACCATATCCTTATTTACCCTCCTCTTGCCAGATTCTGAGGCAGGTGGACTCTGGCCCTGCAGGTGAGAGAGGCGTTCCCCTGCCTTTCTCCCCCCCGGGGCCTGGAGCACGTTGGGGCTTAGGCAGGAAATAGGTGTCCGGTCTCTTCGCAGCTTGCATGCCCAGAGGTGGAAATGTAGGTCCCTGGAGAACTTTCACAGCAAAACTTTAGGCACTCAGTGAGTACGGGCATCTGCAGGGAAAGATACGTTTCACTACCTGCAAGCTGTGTTAGTCCAGCTCCTAAGGAAAGTGGAGGAGGCCTCCTGGCTTGGGATTCTTAGCACTAGTCTGGCCAAAGCACTAGGAGATGAAGCCTGTACTGGAAGGGAGACAGGCTGAGTGACCCAGGAGGTCTTTTCTCATCGCTAATTGCTGGGATTATAAACACAGCTCTAAACGGATGGAAAATGAAGCAATGCAAACAGCTGCTTTAAATACTAACAGGAAAAGGAACTAGACTGCCCAGCGGGAACCAAAGGGGGATGCAAAGTCAGAGAGAAACGGAGCTGAAGAGCACATCTCTGTGCAGCCCTCAGAAAAGGCCTTTAACAGCCCCGCAGAGCCCAGGGGGGAACCTGTGTCAGCTGAAAGGCTCCCCAGGAGGATGTTCCACATCTGCACAGATAAAAAGGACAAGCCAGGCAAAAACGACGTACGTTGAATCACTTACCAGCGAGAAAGGCTGGGGTCCCAACCTGCAGCACTCAGCAGCCATAGGGCTGCAGCTGGTTCACCAGCCCAGATTTAAAGGGCCAGGCACCAGGAGAGCATGCTGGGAAAGGCTCCTGGAAGATGATCGTCAGTGGTAGGGAGTTCCCTGGCTGGCTAGGTAGTGAGGAAGAGAATTTATGGGATTAGCTTTTCAAATGGTCAATGCCTATAACTGGGGCTAGGTTTTTTTCAAAGTTGTTTAGCTCCTGTTCTGGCCCTTAAGTAAGGGCTGGGCTTTGCAAAGTGCTCTGTTTCCATTGAGCCGCTAATGGGCAGAGTTCAGAAGGGTTCAGCACCCAGTCAGGTACCGGAGGGTGTCCCTGGGCAATGAGCTCGCTGGCCAAGGGGGTTGATTTCTTCTGAGAATCTGGGATCTTGGTGAAAGGTAGCCGCATGTGCTCTGTCTAGGAGCTGATTATGTCTGCCTTTGCCTAAGGTTTATTGCCCTTTCATCACACGCCCACACAGTGAACTACCTGCTACTGCTGCAGCTCTGCCTACTTGATGCTGAGTCGGTTCTGGCAGGATTTCAGCTTGTGGTTCCAGAGAGTCGAGGGACCTCACACCCAAGATGGCTAATCTGCAGGAATCGGTATCAGGAGACTAAGGCTGTCTACACTGTGATTAAAAAACCAGCAGCGCTGAGTCTCAGAGCCCGCTCAGCTGACTCAAGGCTGCAGAAAAACTAGTACTGGAGATGTTCAGGCTCTCGCTGGAGCCGGGGCTAGATCCTCCGTGGTCGCAGAGCCCAGAGAGTCTGTGCCAAGAAAAGTGCATGGAGATCTCAGGACAGAAAGTGTCACAAATGCTCAGTGAGCAAGACCAGTACTAGCATCCCTTGGGAGAGTGTCTCCATAGAGCCCTACGCCCAGCACCGGATCTGCTCCCATTGACCCCAAGGGGACACCTCCAGCTGATTTCAGGAGCCTCAGGACTGGATCCAGGACACACCTCCCTCTCCGGTACTTCTAGAGGGAGGTGGGGTGGCTCTAAGCTGAAAATCATCCCCTGCTCTTCTGGGGCTTAGAAATGAGCACTTACGCACTGCTGTTTTCTGGATTACTTGTGTGTGGCTTGGCCTGTTCTGAGCTGTCCCCCTGGGGTTTGCTCCTGCCCCTGCTCACATGGCTCAGCAGCCCCTCCCCAAGACCGTTTCCCCCCCTCTTGGCTTCCTGTAGCTTTGGCAGCCTCTGACCCAATCCCTTCAGGATGTGGTTGACCCCAGGCACTCCGGAGAGGGAGAGAGGTGAGTCACTGTGTCCCTCCATGCTCAGAGCTCAGCTGACCTCTCTGTCCTGTTCCTATTGCGCTCGCAGACACACTCGCAGACACACAGGGCTAGGGAATACAGAGCACTAAGCATTCCCTCGGAGTGTCCTCTTCTCCACTCCTCAGCAAGTGCACCCCACATCATGATCCCCCTGCCTTCCATCTTGGGAACAGCTCCTGTCTCATGGCCCTTAAAAGGAGGGTAGATAAATGAGATTATTTAGTTGTACAGTGGTAGTGTCTAGGGGTATGTGTCTACACTGCAGTTTAAGACCAGGGCTTGACCTCAGGCTCAAGCTTAACCCCCACTTGTGTCTACACACAAATTGTGCTAATCTGGGGCTCGGACCCAGGGGCTAGGACCCCACAGGTGGGGCAGGTCTGAGCCTGAGTCAAGCTGGGATCCAGGGTTCAAGCCCTGTTGCTTTTTACTGTAGACACAGCCCCACTGTACTCATGCTCCGGGAGTCCACCAAAAGTATCCCACAATCCCACAGGCCAACAAGACAAGCATTTCTGAATGAACGGGGGGGGGGGAGTACAAAAGTGGGGGTGTGTACAAAGGAAGGGGAGAGAGCTGGGAAGAGAGGAAAGAGACGGCCAGAGCAAGGGTATGAAAGAAAAAACCTGGACAGGGAGGTATTAAAAAGACAGGAGCTGGGGCTAATGAATGGGTTGAGTGGGTAGCGCTTACTTAGCTTGTGCATGTGTTTGGGCAGGGAGGGAGAGTGAGAGACTGGGAGGCCGGATCCCAGGGGTCCACGCCCAAGTAGATTGCTGTGTCCCTGAGCTGGTCCTTTACCCCAGCCATAGGCACTGACTTTCCAATGTGCAGGGGGGTGCTCGACCCCAGCTCTGCCCCAGGGCCCGCCCCCCACCGCACCCCTTCCTCCAAGTCCCCACCCCGCCTCTTCCCACCCTGCCCCATTTGGCCTCCTCCCCGAGCGCACTGCATCCTTGCTACTCCCCGCTCCCCCTCCCAGAGCCTCTTACATGCCTTGAAACAGCTGATCGCAGCAGGCAGGAGGGAAGGGGGGGCGCTGATCATCGGCGGGGCCCACCGGCAGGTGGGAGGCGCTGGAGGAGGATGGGAGGGGATGATGGGGGGCGGAGCACCCACCATTTTTTCCCTATGGGTGCTCCAGCCCCGGAGCACTCACGGAGTCGGCGCCTATCACCCTAGCTGTGAGGAGGTGGGGTGGATGTGAGTGATATTAACCTGGCTCACTCGGGTGCTGCGAGGGTTAACACTAACATTTGCTAATAACCTAGAGGAACCCTGGGACCAACAATCCACAGCTGCAGCCGGAGCCTTGGGAACTGACTCCCCCTGGGACTTGCAGGCTTGACCCAGCCTCTCATTCCCCATTAGCTAAACTGCGCTCCATGCCCCTTACTCTGCATGAGGGGCCCTTGAGACCGGGCTCGTGCGGGGCCCCTGGGTCCTGAGGCCCTGGCCCTAAGGAAGGGCTTTGCCCAAATGGCTCCTCCCCACCTTTAAGGCACCTGCATTTCAGTGGCGCTGTGGGACAGCCTGTGGGGAATGTGGCCGGGGGAAGGGCCTTTCAGCATGTCCTGGGGCAGGTGGAGGAGCTGCCCCCTGCGTCACATGTTAGAGGAGACGGAGAAACTGACCCCCCTCGCGCTGGGTTTCCGAGAACGAGACTCAGCAGACGGTGCTGTTCCTTGGCGTGCTCGGGGTTCCTGCCACAATCACTCCCCACCCACTCTGCCCCACGTGGCACCCGCAGCAGCACCCACACAGCCTGTCTCAGGAGAGGAGAAAATGAAACCTACCTGGGTTGGCCCCTCCCAGCACAGAAACCTGAGAGCCACCAGCTTCAGTCATTCAGCTGGGGCTTCCCGCCACCAGGCCACGAGCCCCACTGAGACTTGCTTCCCAGCTCCTGGAAGACCCTGGCCCCCTCCCAGTCGCTCCCTTGTTCACAGGCATGTCTCACCAGCACTCAGGGGGATGGCTTCCCACAGCCACCCGACACCACCCGCTGGTTTCCACTCCAGCAACACCTTCTGGGCCATGAAGGAGCCTCCAAAGGGAGACTGGTCCTGGGCCAGAAAGATGGTAGCCAGGGTGGGGGAGACTGAGGTTGGGAGAACACTAGGGCAGAGAGCAGCTCACGTGCCTGGCATCCGAGAGCAGCATGTTAATGAGTATTGGTGTGCAGCGTTATTGGGAGCGGGGCTCTGAGGGGGGGGGGTATGCTGGGGGTATCGGAGACAATGGACCCCTTAGGAGGGAGCACGGAAGTGACTTAGGGTGTGTTGGTGGGAGACGCAGCGGAAGCTGGAAGGAGTGCATTGTGTTTTGAAGGGGTGTTGTCGGCTGGTTCCTGTGCACATATATAACTTTGGGTGGTTCCGGGCTATGGCGTGGGTGTGGAAGCCACGTATGAGTGTATGAGTGAGAGAATGCGTGAGTGTGTGTGTGTGAGAGAGAGAGAGAGAGAGAGCACAAGTGGGAGGCTGGGAGTAGAAATGTGTATGTTTGACTCTCAGCATTTGTGTGTGTGTTTAAGGCTTGTCTGCATGGGAAAGCTGCACCAATACACCTGAAGGTGTGAATTTACACTGACAGACCGCTAGCAGTGAACACTCTTATTTCCATATCAGCTTGGACTAGTTCAATTAAACCGGTTCCTGATCCACTGAAGCTAAACTGAAATCAACCTCTCCTATACTGCAATCAGAATGCCCTTTGCTCCGATTTAACAATCAATTTACATTACACTGGTGCAACTGTCCCATGTAGACAAGCCCTAAGTCCTGGCTGTGTCGCCATGAGAACAATTTGTCAGCGTTCCTCTGCACCTGAGCAGCTGCCCCCATGCTACACGGGTCGTTGTTGGCCGCCCTGGGCAAGCTGCACATGTGCCGAAACCCATTCCCCTTGTGGCGAAGCATTAGCTCACCCGCATGGGCTGTGCGGGGGCGTGTGGTAGTGGGGGTGACTGGGTGTGATTGTTTATGCTGTCATGCAGCAGGCCAGCCTCCAGGTGCGGGGCCGGCCTCGTTCTGTGCAGTCCAGCCCCTGCTGCAGCCGTCACTCCCTGGCTGTTTCTCTTCCGCGCTCTGTGATAATCTTGGATTTCGGAGAAAGAGGAAGTTGAGATGACTGTGACCTTTTAGCATTTGGCAGGGAGGGGAAAGCGAAGCCAGCAGGTGCTTTGCTTTTCGCAGAAGGACGAGCCGCCCCTAGGGACTGCAGCCGTGAGAGTCACATACAGCTGGGGCACAGGGGGATATCCCCGGGCCGGGGGAGGGGGCTTCCCTTCTTTCCCCACCCACTCTGCTGTACTCACTTAGCACCTGCTGGTTAGTCCCATCCCCTGTTTGGGACTCTGGGGAGCTGGCAGAGCAAGCCCTATCTCTTCACACCACCCACCAGTGCCCGGCCTGGAGCCTGGGAAAGTTTTGCTGGGCAGGTGACAGGGGGTTTTATTGCAGCCCCAGCTGCCCTGGCTTTAGAAGGCTTCCATGAAATAGACTCACGCTCTGCAATGCAGCTCTCCCCCCCTGCCCCAGGACCCCCTTGCACTCTGCTGCCAGTCAGCTGATGGTAGGAATTAGCTAAGGAGTCAGGTTTTCAACACAGCACCGGCCCCAGCAGCGTTCACGGTGTTTTCGGGCTGCCACAATCCGCTGGGTGCGGAGCACTTGAAAATCTGGCAGCTTCCTTCAGGTTCCTTCATAGGAGCTGAGCTCTTTGGCAAACCTAGTCAATGCTGGAGGAAGCTTTCAAGAGCTTCTCAATCTCCCATGGCAAAGGGAAGGCCTCCCTGCACGTTGCTGGAGTCTCCCTCTCTTTGGGTGCTATAAAATCATCTCTTCCCAGAGCTGACTCAGTGCTGGGGTTCATGAAGTTCCCAGGCCTCCACTCCACGGTTCTAGCCCACTTCCTGTGCCCAACGAGCCAAAGCGAAGGCTGTACACTCTGGGCCTGGTCTTACTTACACTTAAGGCCCCGGCGCAATGAGAAACAGGCCCTGACTGATTTTTAAGTGTTTCCAGCACCGGGAAGCCGAGCACTAGGAGAACTGCTTGGGGGATTAGGGGATTTACTACAAAACCTTTCAACCAAAACTGGGGGGGAAGTTTCATTTCCAACAGAATGTCCATGAAAAGTTTTTCAACAAAAAAGCCCCATATTTCCATCCCAGCTTCCTTTGCAAAACTCATTGTCAACAAAGGTCCCCCCCCTTTTTTTAATGAATATTTGCTTAGAAGTTTGCGAGCAGCTGAAACCGGCAGGTTCTGCCCGGTGTAAGGGATGTGGCAGCCTAGGGTCTGGTTCTGAGAAACCAAATAACTGACTCCTCCGAATGCACCTGGCATTAGTTGCACTGCAGCAGCGTCTAGGAGGCCTAGTCTAGGACCAGGGCTCACTGTGCTAGGTGCTGTACAAACCCTGAACCAAAAGCTGGTCCCTGCCCCAAAGCCCTTACAATCCAAGTATAGGACAAGCGACAACAGATGGATACAGGCAGCCTGGGGCATACAAGTGACCAGTGAGACTGAACTGGTCAGCGTGATGGGGCGCGATAACAGTGCCACTAGCAGTCTAACGCCATCAGGTTTTTTTGGTAGGTGCCAAGGCAAAGGAGAGTTTGAAGGAGGGATTTGCAGGAGCATAGGCGGGGGCTTTGGGGAAAGAGTTGGAATGGGGGCGGGGCAAGGTGGGAGGGGGTGGGGCCTCATGGAAGGGGTGGAGTCGGGGAAGGGCCAGGGGCAGAGGGGGGTCGAGTACCCACCGGCGGGAGCAGAAGTCGGCGCCTACGTGCAGGAGGATCACGAGGTAGCTTTGCAGAGGTTGCATGTTTGAAAAAGCACAGAGGTGCGTGTTTGAAAATTAAACAAGGGGGTGATGGAGGCAGACGTCCTTGGGAGTCATCTCGCGGGGCGAATGGGAGATGAGAGGTAGGGTGGGGACAGGCTGAAGGGCCTTGGAAAGTGAAGACAAGCAGCTTGTGTGTGATGCGATAGAGACGGGGGAGTTGTTGGAGAGATTCAAAGAGAGGCCAAGGGCTGAATGGCCTGGAAGCTGAGCTATCCCTGCACCCCTAAAGAGTCAGTCCTGGGGAATGCTGGAGGGGTGTAGGCAGCACATCTTGGACGGGAGATGCCCCCGGTGGAGCACTGCGCTGTGGCTGAATGATCTCACTCCACCCACGTTGTCACTTTCTCCCCAGAAGTTGGTTCATTTTAGAAGCTGGGGAGTTGTGAAGTTCCCAGCAGCTCTGCGCTCGCTGTGGCTGGCTGGGCTGGGGGGAGTAACCCAGTCAGTTTCTGCTCGGTGCTTCCCGCTGGCTCGGGCAGGACCAGCTGCATTCCCGGGCGCTGCAGAGATGGATCTATGCCCCCATGTCAGCAAGGGGGCTGGCCTGGCGCAGCAGCCGCCGCAGTATGAGCCCTTCTGCGCTCTTTCCCCCAGCCCAGTAAAATCCCCTGGCACTTACACACGCATCCCCATGTACCCGCACACGCTAACCCGTGCTGCCCCGTACCCCGGCTCTCCACCCCCATCCTCTCACACTACCCCTGCTCACCCCCCATACTCACCCACACACACGCAGCCATATACACTACAGGGGCACAGACCACTTGTGTAGTGGGAAAGGGGGCTAGGAATTAAACACTAGCTCTTGAATAGTCCCTTAGCGAGTAGTTTTGGCCCACGACTATGTGTGTCCACTTTTACTCAAGTGAGCTAAACGAGCTTCTCTTCCAACCTTGGGGTTTCGTTGATGAATGCAGGCCCTGCAGGGTGAGGGGGGCTGAAGCCCCCTAAGTGCCCAATGGTCTATGCTCCTGCTCACCTCTGCTCATTCACACTCCATACTTGTACCAAAACATACACACACTCTACTCCATTACATGCCCCAAACCCCCGACATCTACCCCCCAGCACGACACCCCTCCACTCCTTACCTTCCCCCGCACCTCTCGCCTACATATCAAAACACACACACCCGTTCTTGTGGCAACATCTAGCACCGAGCACATAGCTGGAAGCTTTGTCGTGGGAGGACGAGGAGCCCTATTGCCAGTCAACAAATTGTTCCTGTAAACGGCCTGCCCCAAGCTCCTCTTCTCACCTTTCAACCAGCAGCGAGTCAGCGCTTTGGGGCTGGGAACAGACTCTGTCTAATGCGGTTCTGCAGCAGCAGTGGGAGGGGAGCCTGTCCTAAGCCTCGGTGCTGTAAGAATCACGCCCAGAACTCCTCTGGGTTGGGCAGGATTAGCACAGTGCGAGAGCAATGGGAGACCTGCTCGGAGGCGGTTTTCCTTCGCTCCTTTCTCCTGCTGTCAATCACATGGAGACACAGATGATGGAACAATGGGACGGGACCAGGCTTAGTAGATTGATGTAGGAGCCCCAGCAAAGGATCAGGGCTAGCTGTAGAGCCAAGTAACAGACAGTCCCTTCGGACAGTTCACAATGAGGGGGAGGGGGAAGATGCCAGAGGGGGTGGATCTACCTGAGCCTCTTGACCTATTATTATCCCCAAATGTTGGAGGAGGTTGGCACTACATTCAGATTTGAACTTTGCATCTTAGGCCCCTTCTAGTGTGGGCACGTCTCTATGCATTTATAACACCCCCACCCCCACCGCAACACACACACACACACACACACACGTATAACAGCCCACCCTTGAAATGCAGCCACCGACAGGGTGAAAGGCAGCTGCAGGTTCACATGGTGGTTTAGAACAAAAAGTACCAAGAACCCTATTTCTGTTCGCTGAAGCCGCAGGGGGAATTTAGGGTGATAGAATGTAATCACCCCAATTTGCCTGTGACCGGGATACTGGGGTTATCAGCCCTCTTCTTAGGGAAAGCAGAATGGGTCCCAGATGGGCCGAGCTGGGCTTGATATCTCATCTGAAGACAGCATGTTGCAGCCATTGAAGAGGGGAAGTATTTTGCCGCTGCCTATCTCCATTCCGCTGCCAAGTCTTCACCTAAAGAGGGTGGTAAAAGCCACATCCCCCCCATGGTGTTACTCCGAGTGGCTGTGGTTGCCCTGTGGATGCCTTTCCAATGGTAACAGGGTGTTCCCAGCTTGAGTGTTGCAATAGCCTCCGCACGCTCCAGAGCTCTTTTGAAATGAAGCAGGGAGGAGGCCATTTGTGGCAAAGGGAGCTTGGAAAGGCAAATGAGGGTGAGAGGGAGGAGATGCGGTGATAGCAACAGCAAGGGAAACTAGAAATCCAACCCCGTGCCCTCCCCAGAACAGAGTAGGGGGTTAGTTTCTTTTTCTGAAGACAGGAAACCATGTTGCAACAAGGCGGCTGACTCTTTGGGCTGTTAGTTACTGTTGCATTGGCTGCCACAACCCAGGATTCTTGGTCAGAAGCAAAGAAAGATAAGCCCCATCTTCCGTTCCAACCTAGCAAAGCTTCGGGGGGGAGGAGGGAGGGGGAGAAGCAGCATGGGGTGTTGTGTAAGAGGCAAAGATAGAAAGAGTTGACAGATCAGAATTGCACCAGCCTTTGGGATAAGTGATAAACTTCAGGACAATTCACCTTCTCAGGGAGAAGCTACCAAAAGTTTACAGTTTCTGTAAAACAGATTCCCGCCATGCTGCGAAGTAGGGCCCAACAACTTCCCCAAAAAACTCAGCTGAAACCCTCATCTTTTTGCCTGGATTCAGGCTGAAACAGTGTGAAACCAGCTTTGTTCTAGACCTATGCCCAGCAGCTCCCAACAGCCAGCCACGGGCTCCGCACTCAGTAGCTACCAGCAGTTTAGATAGGAGCAGCAAAGCTGCGAGACCAGTCAGTGATATTCTCCTGCTGTTACAGCGCCTCCTACTGGAATTTACACATGTGCGGGCTGCAGCCTGGGCTCCTGGAGCAGTTGATTTCCGTCGAGGCTTCTCATGGAGGAGCTTTACCACTGTATGTAGCACGATGGCGGTACATTTATTTCAAGTTGATGGCATTTTCTTTCGGTGGGGCAGTGCCCCACCAGCAGAAGCATCAAGGCCTGGCCTCACGGAGCACTCTGCCCAGTTTACCCAGTTTTAGGACACACCACTGAAGGTTTGTGGGTACCTGGTCCCAGTTTTGGCTCCGAAATGAAACAAGAAACCAGGCGAATGGCACCTGGGTTTAGGTTTCATTTAACATTTTTGCCCCGTTTCATTGCTAGTGCTTTGGAGTTGTTTCTTATCATCGGACTTCACGGCTGCATTCTGGGCCTGGTAGGACTGGTCTGGATGGGTGAGCTGTGGAGCTGCAGTGCTGATTAAGTTGGCAAACAGCTGGGTCAAAATCTCACCAGTCGTTTCAGCAGGGAATTATCCACTTCAACCACTTCCGACAGACCATTAAAAACAAAATAGCAAAAACGCTGAAAAAAATTATTAGAGAAAAATGTGCATTTCCGTAAAGTGCAGGGCGGCTCCCGTGCTAGTGATTTGAAAATTAACTTCTCAGAGCAGCTTCTGGAATGGCGAAATATCCCCAGGTTTCCACAGTATTTCAGCACTAGCCAGGATGACCCGTGCACGCCTGTTGCCTTTTAAAGCATCACATCAAAGCAGCTGCTTTGAGATGCTTTAATCCTAGGACAGGATTATTAGAAGGGCCGGTAAAGAAGCCAGGCAGTGCCCGAGGGCTCCCATGGAAAAGTGGGGCAGTCCCATTCACTCTGCCATGTAACTCTCGCCACTGGAGCACCGTTTCCCAGCCCTTGCTCTGAGCACCAGCTCTGGGACTTGAGGCTCTCACTTCTTACCTTACCTCTGAGCCTCGCTGCTGAACCCTGCTGTAGCAGTGCTGCCCATCTCTCAGGTGAGTTGGGCGTGCTCTAACCCAGGGGCAAGGCTGGGGTTTAGAGTAGGAACGGCTGAATGTGAAGAGGCAGGCGTGGGCTGGGATTGCCCAACCATGAGTCTGGCAAACTGGTGAAATTGCCTGTGGTCTGATGGAAAATTCCTGAGCAATATGTACAACAGGAGTTCCTTGAGGTCCCCTCCACATATTGATGCCAGGGATTCCTCAGCCAGCCCAGTTTAAGCACCCCCACAAGTCCTCTCTTGCATAGCTCTGCTCAGGGCTCCCTCCCTCTTCCAATCCCAAACCTCCACGAAAACCGTTTGAGGAAGACAGCCTGGGATTCTGCAAGGGAGGCCTCAGGCATTCAGGTGCACTTCTCCCACTGAGGCTGTTGAAATCCAGGCCCATGTTCTTTCAAAGGTTTCATGAAGGTTCTGGAACTTGGATTGTCAATCAGCAGCGCCTGCGTTTTCCATTCAGAGCCGACTGGGCCGTGTACTTACTTTTTCATCTGAAAATAGAACTCGCTCCCCTCTTCCCACCTGTGAGTGTGTTTACAGGGACCAAAACAAAATACAAATGTAGCAAAAATCCAAGGTACGTGCAGAGATTTATTGCAATGCCACATGGCTGACACCCATCCACCCTGGCATGTTACAGACGGGAGTGTCCCAATTCATCAACAGGGTTACTCCCTGATGGACACTACAGTGCAAATAAGTGATGGTCACATAAACACCACCCTATACCGGAAACCTACTGACCGCTATACGTACCTACATGCCTCCAGCTTCCATCCAAGACACATCACACGATCCATTGTCTACAGCCAAGCCCTAAGATACAACCGAATTTGCTCCAACCCCTCAGACAGAGACAAACACCTACATGATCTTTATCAAGCTTTCGTAAAACTACAATACCCACCTGGGGAAGTGAGGAAACAGATTGACAGAGCAAGACGGGTACCCAGAAATCACCTACTACAGGACAGGCCCAACAAGAACACTAACAGAACACCACTGGCCATCACATACAGCCCCCAGCTAAAACCTCTCCAGCGCATTATCCACGATCTACAACCTATCCTGGAAAATGATCCCTCACTCTCACAGACCTTGGGAGACAGGCCAGTCCTCGCTTACAGACAACCCCCCAACCTGAAGCAAATACTCACCAGCAACTACACACCACACCACAGAAACACCAACCCAGGAACCAATCCCTATAGCAAACCTCGTTGCCTACTCTGTCCCCATATCTACTCTGGCGACACCATCAGAGGACACAACCACATCAGCCACACCATCAAGGGCTCATTCACCTGCACATCCACTAATGTTATATATGCCATCATGTGCCAGCAATGCCCCTCTGCCATGTACATTGGCCAAACCGGACAGTCCCTCCGCAAAAGAATAAATGGACACAAATCGGACATCAGGAATGGTAACATACATAAGCCAGTAAGTGAACACTTCAATCTCCCTGGTCATTCTATTACAGATTTAAAAGTCACTATCATTGAACAAAAAAACTTCAGAAACAAACTTCAAAGAGAAACAGCAGAACTAAATTTGCAAATTCAACACCATTAATGGTGTTGTGGAAAAATTGGAAAGAGTCCAGCGGAGGGCAACAAAAATGATTAGGGGTCTGGAGCACATGACTTATGAGGAGAGGCTGAGGGAACTGGGATTGTTTAGTCTCCAGAAGAGAAGAATGAGGGGGGATTTGATAACAGCCTTCAACTACCTGAAGGGGGGTTCTCAAGAGGATGGAGCTCGGCTGTTCTCAGTGGTGGCAGATGACAGAACAAGGAGCAATGGTCTCAAGTTGCAGTGGGGGAGGTCCAGGTTGGATATTAGGAAACACTATTTCACTAGGAGGGTGGTGAAGCACTGGAATGCGTTACCTAGGGAGGTGGTGGAGTCTCCTTCCTTGGAGGTTTTTAAGGCCCGGCTTGACAAAGCCCTGGCTGGGATGATTTAGTTGGGAATTGGTCCTGCTTTGAGCAGGGGGTTGGACTAGATGACCTCTTGAGGTCCCTTCCAACCCTGATATTCTATGATTCTAATCTGGGTTTGAATAGGGACTGGGAGTGGCTGGCTCATTACAGAAGCAGCTTTCCCTCTCCTAGAATTGACACCTCTTCATCTATTATTGGGAGTGGACTACATCCACCCTGATTGAATTGGCCCTGTCAACACTGGTTCTCCACTTGCGAAGTAACTCCCTGCTCTCCATGTGTCAGTATATAATGCCTGCATCTGTAACTTTCACTCTATGCATCCGAAGAAGTGAGGTTTTTACCCACGAAAGCTTATGCCCAAATAAATCTGTTAGTCTTTAAGGTGCCACCAGACTCCTTGTTGTTTTTTTAGGGTTACTCCTGTTCATTTCAATGGTGCTACAGCGGTATGAAAGGGGAGGATGCAGTAGTGAATCTGGGTGTGTGTGTGTGTGTGTGTGTGTGTGTGAATCTGCACACTGCAGGGTGTGTGGGGAGCGCAACGTCTTTAGATATCCATCCTGCTTAAGAATTCTCTGGATATTTGTGCCTACAAACAAAAGCCTCTGCAAAGCAAATCTGAAATTCTCCTGTGAACGTGGACTGAGATCCAATGCCTCTTCCTCTGCTAAGTATTATCATTTCTAAAGCATTTGAACCTTGTCTTTCAAGCCCCAGCCTGCACATGTGCACGCACAACTTTCTTCATGCAACCCCCTCCACCCCTTTGTGTATTTCTTTGTGCATCAGCCCCTGTGCGACAGATTCCATCAATAGCAAACTGCATGTTCAAACCCCATTGAATACATGGAAAATGAAATTAGACGAAAATTCCACCACCTGAATGCATGAGCATTAGTGCACAAAAAATGCACATGCCAGTGTGCGTGTGCAGAACTGGGAGCCAGCGTGAGTCCCTGCTGGTGTTCAGACTACCAGTATTTGCTTTATGGTCGGTGTATTTTTTTTGCAGGCAAAACATCTAGATTGATAATAAACAGCACATGGGGTCAAGCCAGGCTGAAGAGAGGAATCTGGAAAACCTTCCTGCCTTTGACTGCAGTCAGGGCCAGGTGCTCACACATTTGCAACTGACTAGTATCATGGAATTGGACCACTGAGTTATAAAAAAGTGTGCACCACCCAGCTAAACAGAGACCCTGGCCCAATCCCAATTCCAGAGCATTTGATGCCAAATTCTTCCTGATTTCAAAAGGACCAGCATTAGGGCCTGTGTATCTCTGGTTACAGATATCTGGAGAAGTAACTAATTGTCTGTCTGCTCGCAAGTCCAGGAGACTGACAGCCGGTCTCAGGCCTGATCTCCACCGAAAACTTAAGTCAACTTAGCTACTTTGCTCACAGGTGTGAAAAATTCACACCCGGAAAGACGCAGTTCAGCCGACCTGAGCCACAGTATAGACACTGCTGGTCGCATCGACCAAGCTACTGCCTGTTGGTGAGGGTAGATAAACTACAGATGAAAAAACCCTTCTGTTGATGAAGCAAGTGTCTACACTACGGTGCTGTGCCGCTCTAGCATCCGTAGCGCAGACAAGCCCTAAGCGATCACTCTCACACTGGCTAAAACGCTTAATCCCATCACTGGAAGCAGTTAAGAAAGGAAGTGCATAGTGGAAACTGTGGGTGCAGCCTGTAATTGTTGCATTCTCTTTCAGATGAGAAATTTGCATCTTAGAGGCCGGGACGCAGCGTGAAGTGTGAATGAGTGAATTGACGGGGGAGCTGTACAGATCAGAGTGAATTAGAACACACCCACTTGAGCAGCACATCGCATCCGAAGTGTTCACGTCCTCCCCCCTTCACTCCAAGGACAATAAAACGATCCTAAGTTGTTTTGAACAAACATATGAGGAGCAGTTTACCATTGGCATAAGCAGGCACAGCTCACGGCAATGACTAGTTTGGCCCCATACGATGCTATTTAAGTAAATAAATCCACCGCTTCTGACGTGGTTAATGATGACTAAGAAGTCACGATCATTCCTTCGACAAGCCCAGGAAAGGCGGGTCAGGTAAACATTGCTTAAAACTGGCCTTTTTCAAAAGGTTCTCCCTTGTCCTGGGGAATCATACGACGGAGGCGGGGGGCGGGAATATTTTAATAGCCTGCTTCTAGATGTCCAAAGTTGCTGGTTTCCAAAGGCCAGAGCCCATGTTCAGTGGCTCTACAGTCAGTCGGGAGTGGCCCATCACAGCTGTGCTGCGGTTCTGCTCTCAGACTCTCTCGCCCACGTCGGCGATGGCACCGTGTGCGCAGCCAGTGAGAACGTGCAGTAGGCAGCCATGGCACCAGCTGGGCAGAGCTGGGACTCACGGAACTAGCATTGGCATTCTCTCAGGAGTAGATCCTGCCCCTTCCGCAGCAGGCATGGAGAGCCCCAGATACAGCGGTATTAGAGCAGTCCTGCAACCGCTGAATGCGAGCGGAGGGGAGAGACAGGGTTTGGGAAGCTTGCGAAGACAGCGTGCACAGTGAGGCTTGGGGACAGAGGCAGGAGCAGGCCAAGGGAGGACAGTGATGGTCAGGGCCGGCTCTAGGTTTTCTGCCTTCCCAAGCGGCCGGGGGGGTGGGGAGGGGGGAAAGCCAGTCAGCAACACTTTGGTGGCAGCTCAATCGCGCTGCTCCACTCTTCAGCGGCAATTTGGCAGCAAGTCCTTCACTCCCTTTCTTCCTCTTCGGCGGCAGCTCAAAGAGGAAGAGCGGGACTGAGGGACCCGCCAACGAATTCCCGCCGAAGACCCGGACGTGCCGCCCCAATAGAGGATGGAGTGCCGCCCCTTTGCATTGGCCGGCCCAAGCAGCTGCTTCCTTAGCTGGTGCCTGGAGCTGGCCCTGGTGATGGTGGACCCCTGCTCTCCAGAGATCCACCAGGGTGCTGGAGCAGAGGAGGCATAAAGAATTCCTCCTTCACATTCCCGGTGCCACACCCCGTTGCTACTGGCCCTCGGCATTGGGGGGAGGGGACTACACAGAGAACACGGGGCTGGGGGTGTATCATTCTCTAAGGTTAATTTAATTTTAAACTTCAGGACCGTGCAGGATGCTGTCGTCTCCATGTGACTGCAGGAAACCAGCAGCTAGGCCTACAGGTTCCCAGTGTAGAGCCAGCCACACAGGTGCTGCCAGCAGGCCTTGGGCAGTCCATGGCATATAAGTGCAGCATGCAGCATTTGTAGTCACCCACCATGAAGCACGTGTGGCCAGCCTGCAGTATATGGCATGTGAGTGCAGCACACATGCGCAGCCTGCCTACAGTGCATGGCATATGCTTGTAGCCAGCTGCCATGCAGCATCCGTGTGCTGCCAGCATGCACAGCGGGTGTCCACCATGGGGTATTAATGAAAGGCAAAACCTCAGCAAACTATGGACAGATTCGACCCTGGCATGGCTCTGGGTTCAACCACACAGAACAGACAGCATGTCTACACTGTACCGTCGCACACTGGAGACCTACAACAAGCATGTCACATCCGGTGTTCACATGCAGTGGACATATCACATATGTGGGGCCAAAACTTGCCCAAGTTTAATCCACTTGGCATGAGAGACCTGGGCCTAGGCACCACTTAAGTCCCACACATACCCTCAAAATAGAGCTCCCGTGGGACCTAGCTGTAAGAGGTGCAGAGGCTGTGTCCAGGCCCCCTGCACAGGGATGAATCTTCTCCTGGTCCCTCCTCTCTAAGCTGGTCTCCGCTCCACACCGTCACGTCCTTCACATTAAATCATTCAGCACCCAGCCTGATTCCCATCGAAGTCAACGGGAGTTTTGCCATTGACTCTAATGGGAGCCGGAGCCGGCCCATACCATAAACTTCATTCAAGTTTTCCCCTCACAGAAACACTGTTGCTTTCGTTGTGCACTGGCAGGAGCTTTCAGAATGCAGGGACAACGGTCCCCAACTGTCCCTCCTCCACCCTCAGCACAGGGGCAAACACTGCAGAGGCAGGATATTTACAGGTTAACAACTATGACAGAACAGGTAGTGGCGGGATGTTTATAAGACAAGTGCCAGGGGATGGACATTTAGTAACAGGGCAAGTGGCATTACAGCCTGTGCCATGTATTTACTGGGAGAGCGTCTTGGTTATTTGCAAGGTTGGTGGCAGGTAATGGGTCACGTTACATAGCAAGTGTGTGATGATTTCTGATACCTGCTTCAAGTCACAGATGCCCTTGGCCAAGTGTAATGACAAAACAATGTTGGGAGCACGCAAGGAAGTAGCTACGGGGCATTAATCACGTAAACCCTATGTAATTACTAACCCAGTTAGGAGGACTTACACAATAATTGTGCCAAGTGATCTGTCTAGTATTGGTTACACTGACACTTAGTTCTCTCAACACAGCCTACTGAAACCTGCTGGACACACAAAGGTGTGAGTGAGCAGAGAATTGAAATCAAGCTGCATCATAGCGTCTTTACTGCTCAGCCCTTCCTTGACTACGAAATGCTACCTGCCGCCTGCACTCTGGACTTTGGTTTGTCTTCTTGTGCTAGGGCCGTCCAAAGCACCTCCAGCACTCTAAGGCAAGAACAACAGTCCTCTCTTTCTCTCTCACTCTCTCTCAATGCTAGCTCCAAATGATGATCAAACCGGCACCAGAGCCATGGAGAGGATGAAAATGAAAAGCAAGCAGCTAGGTTAAATGCAGCAGGCACAAAGTGCATGAGACTGAATCAAGGAATGGGGATAATAATGCAAGAACTTAGATGCAAGCCAGGAGGATTATAGGGTGGGGTTTTCCAGTCGGTTTTCTAGACATCTGTCTCCCCAGCTTTGGAATCATTTGTAACCCTTCATAGCATTCCCTTGCGTTTGTACAGCTCCACAGATCCAGGGATCTCAAGGTGCTTTATGCAAGGCCTCACAACAGGGACTTTTACAGACGGCGGAAATGAAGGCATACAGGAGCGGAGGAGTCCACCCAAGGTCACACAGTGAGTCAGTGGCAGAGCTAAGAATCAAACCTGGCTTTGACATTCAGTCTTGTGCCTTATCTACAGGCCACCTGTCCTCTGCAAATCACTCAGCACTATCACCTCCCTCCCTCCCTCTCAAAGCCCTTCCTCCTCACCGACAAAAGAAAACAAAGGGCTGGGAAGTTTAGATGATATTAGCTGGGGCTGGCACCCTTTGCCTGATCCCCAATCTGAGGCCCAGGCGTTCAGGGAAGCAAAGACCTGCACGGAGGAAAGAGCAGTTCTGATCAGAGAGGCCTGCGTGTGCACCGGATGAGGAAACGACAGAACAACACATTCTTTTCTCATGACTCCTGGAGCACGGCACTGCCCTGCTGTAGGAAAGACAGCAGTCACCAAAAGTGTGTAGCCCCTTGCTTAGAAACGATCGCTCTGATTAAGCCTCTCTTGCCAACTCCAGTCTGAGCACAGCTGCAAGAAGCCCATGCTGGATCAAGCACTGTGTGAAGGGGTTGGGAGAGGGGAGGCAGCTACCCTGGTGCTCAATCCCCTCCCTGCCTGCCCCACAAACCCTGATTTGATGTCTAGAGGGACCAGTCCTTACTTGTCATGGAGCTCAGGCTTTGCTCACATGAGGGCAGCACTAGTCGTTTGCTAGGGGGCTTCCCAAGGGCCACCGCCAAGGTGCACAGAATAGAGCAGACTGTAGCCTACCCTCCTCTTCGGTACTAAGGTTCAGCCTATGAAGACTACAGCTCCCAGCATGCAGCATTCCAAGTAGCTATTTAGGGCCCCATAGTGAGCCACAGTTCTCCACCGAGGAGGACAGTGGGTGGGCCGTGGGGGTAGGGTGACCAGACAGCAAGTGTGAAAAACTGGGACGGGATGGGGGTAATAGGAGCCTATATAAGAAAAAGACCCAAAAATTGGGACTGTCCCTATAAAATCTGGACATCTGGTCTCCCTACGTGGGGGAGAACTTTGGGCTGCATT
The DNA here is from genome assembly GCF_011386835.1 of Chrysemys picta bellii. Classification (NCBI taxonomy): domain Eukaryota; kingdom Metazoa; phylum Chordata; order Testudines; family Emydidae; genus Chrysemys; species Chrysemys picta. The sequence continues at coordinate 41,716,243 of NC_088802.1, read as the reverse complement.
CTGCTCTGGTGCTTTTCACTCAAACAAGTCACCAATAGTCCAGTTTCAAAGACTCCCCTTTGTGCACATGAGGTGCGTCGGGCTCTGTGAGACAAAGGACAGTGCAAGATCCCCGGGGTTGAAATGAGCCGGTGTCAAACTGGCTTATGCAGAAGATCTGGTATTTGCAAAATCTACTCAGGCAAAGCTAGCAGCAGTGAGGGGAGGATTTGCAAAGGCCAGGGACGAATTGTTTTCACGACTGACCGTGCTGCCCACCTCCGCCTTCTACCAGTGCTGCTGCGTGGAACCGCCCTGGGTCCTGTTTGCCGCAAGCACCGCACAAAAAGCTCCCTGTTCCTATCGCCGCGACGCATGTACACAGCCTCCTCTCTGTTCTGCTCACTCTTTATTGCCTGGCTTCCATCAACGAGCGCTGCTTTCCTACCATCGCAGTCACTGTAACGGAGCCGGCTGCTCAGCCGATCGCCGGCGCATGGAAAGGTCCAGCTGAAGCTCTAGGGTTTCTTTCTCCTGCGTGGGAGAATCTTCTCTTCCCTCCTCAGGGGGAGGTGTTGAAGTTGATAGATGGGTCAGGTCCACCCGGGACAGTCGACCCTCCGATGACACGGGCCTGTCCTTTAGCGACCTAGCTGTACCTACAGGGAAACATTGCAGACGATTTAACTGACGGATTATCCAGTTGTCTGATTTTCCGTGCATCCTGGCCGTGTCTCTGTTTCTGCACTCATCACCCATCCATCCTGCCTTCCCCATCCCTCATTTCCTGATCCTTCCCCATCCAGCCTCTTTTCCATCCATTATTACATCCAGCCACCCTTCATTTGCCTACCCTGCTTCTATCCTTCAACTATCAGTTGTTATGACTCTGTCCACCCATTCATCGACATGCTCTTCTACAAATCCATCCATCTCCCCTACCTTCCACCACGTCCTAAGCCTGCTCCTGACATCCACTCCATGTTTGTTTATTGAGGACATCAATGCCCACACTTAATTTGCTGAAGAGCAAATTAAGTGTGGGGCTTCAGTGAAGCAGAGAATTTGTCCCTCTGAGTGAAGTTCACCCCAATGCAATCTGTTATTTCACATATCTATTGATGGATCTTTTCCTCCAGCCTTGCTGCTTTCAATCCATTTGTCCAATCAAACTTTTTGCCTTCTTTCTTTCCATACCCAATTCTACCAAGCTAAACACATGCTCTTCCTGCTGAAGGCATGTACGTTGTCAAATGCTGTGTCTCTGTTTTAATGGTAGGAGGGGAATATTGTTCTCAGCTGTGCTGAGAGGTTCTGTGCTTTCCCAGCAAGCTTTTCACTCAGGCCATATTCTATTACAGTTGTTTTAGCTGTTTGTGTTTTAAATCACGGCTCAGATCACATGGTTCTGCAGCATCACGCAGCTCACCCTTCCCAAAACGAACAGATGGATGGGCTGACACAGGGATTGCCAACAGATCCCAAATCCATCCATCATCAGGGTGTTTTTATGAAGGACACCGCTGAGCGCTAGTTTAGAAGAGTCTGCAATGTTGGTCGATATCTCCCCAGCACCAGTACGAAGCTTGGAATCAAGAACACGTCTTTCCTTCTTGCTTTGGGCCGCAGGCTGCCCTCAGCCACACGGCGCTGAGGGGATGGCAGAAAAGGCCCTGCATCTGGGGCGGGGAGCACTGCTGCTTTCCCCCATGGCCCATCTCTCTAGCTCCCATGTGTGGCCCTTTTCAGGGTGGATGGAACCAGAGAGCAGCTTCCCCTCCAGTCTGAGTGGATTGAATCAGCAGCATTTCCCCTTCTACGCAGCGAGTATCCCACTGGGTGGGGTGCTGGAGCAACTGCCTGTGGGGAGGATGAGGAGCAGCACCGGGCGCTGGGGAGGTTCCCACCTGCAGATCTCAGGTGGGGGGGGGGGGCTGAAACACCTGCATGGGGCTGGGAGGAAGCTTTGCATGTGGCTGTTCCCTGTCCCTCCATGGGTTTTCCCCACGGATGGAGCAAGGGCCCCAGTGATTTCCCCCCCCCCATCATCTCCCCCCCCCCCCCCCCGATTGGTTTACAGAGCCTGTCGGTGTCCCAGGGGTGCTTTTATTTCCTTGTCGGCTTTTGTTATCGCTGATGTCCTGACAAACAGCCTCAGCGCTGTGATGGGAAGCGGGTTTGTTCTTTAACTCATGCCCCCTCTGCTGGCTGCCTCTGCAGCAGCTGGGCACAAATACTCCTGTGCTAACCGTGGTTAGTGGGGACTCCAGAGGCAGACTGGTGTGTCTTGTCCCTCGGGAGGGGTGAAGCCTCCTTGAACCCTCCTCACCTCAGCGCCTCCACAGAGCCTGGCATAACCTACCTCAGCTCCAGGTGGGGGGAATCTCTGCTAGGAACACCGGGAACGAGACAGAGGATTCCGCTAGGAGCCTCTCAGTAGCACATGCTCATCAGACAGTAAATTCTCAGGGGGCTCCAGCTCCCATCTAGACCCAAGCGAGGTACCTGAATTGCTGGGGGAAGACAGTTTGGCGCTGTGCGGGCGTGCCGGGAGGCCAGCTGTGTCCATCAGGGTCGGCTGCCGTTGTGATGAAGACCGGGAGAGCTTGGGTTTGGACTTCAAAGGACCTGGTGGGAAGCATATGGGTAAGTGGAGGCTTTCAACAGTTCTTGGATCCATGTGGCGCCACCAGGTAATGGTGGCTCAGCTACCGCAGAGGATTGCCCATGGGAGTGCTGCGCAGATCTGAGATGGGTGTTAGCCTTAGACATTCTGGGCTACATGCATCCCTGATGGAATCTCCTGGACCTGGTGGAACTCCATTCAAGTCAGTGACCTGAGAATCTGCTGTCCAAGGACCTTTCACGATGGAATCTCTGTGGGACCCCAGTGCTGCAATACTGCTGGGTGCTGTTACAGTGTCCTCTAACCCAGGATCTCAAAGCTCTTTACATACATACATACAGCTCTTTACATACATTAATGAGAAAGCTTTATTATCCCCACTTTACAAATAAGGAAACTGAGGCAGCGAGCATGCAATTTCCCCAGCCCATGGCAGAGGCAGGAAAAGACCCCAGAGTTCTTGCCCCGTCATTTCCTTGGGGAAAGGTTTGACCTGATGCGTTTGCTGAGCCCCTTGGGTGCTCTCCTTATTCCTGGGGATTAGCATGCAGATCTGGACAGGCACACACTGCTCTGCCCTGCCAAAACCGCCGCCCGCCTCGGGCACGTTGTTATGTAACTGGCAAAGTCTACAGGAGAACAGATGAGCTACCAGGACTGTAAGGGAAGGACAAGTTCATTCAAGCTGCTGCTGTCACCTGGCAGTGATTCCAAGAGAGGAATGATGCACACAAGTGCCAGACGGGACGCTTGACTGTTGACCCAGTTTTCTCCCATTTTTGACTGGCTCGGTTGCATGCTCTGGTGTAGTGCCCTGGCTACCGGTGGGGATCCCCAGCACCCCATGAGCCCCATTGGCTGCTCTCTGACCCCTCTCCTCCCAGTGTCCCATTGGCTGCTCCCCCTTACTCAGTGGCAGGACACCACTGCCCTATGCATTCTTGCATAGGCTGAAGTTTGGCCTATCTCTGCAGAATTTGGGAGCCATTCCCTCGGCAGCCAACAGGGGGCAGTAGGGGCACATTCGTCAAGTCCTGCCTCTAGCCTTGGTGGGCTGTGTTTGTGTGGAGGGGGCAACATTTCAGTCATGGGCTAGAGCTGGTTCCATCCTGGGTCCAAGGGGGGGCGTGGAAGCTATAGCCGGGTCTAGAGCAGGGGTAGGCAACCTATGACACGCGTGCCGAAGGCGGCACGTGAGCTGATTTTCAGTGGCACTCACACTGCCCGGGTCCTGGCCACCGGTCCGGGGGGCTCTGCATTTTAATTTAATTTTAAATGAAGCTTCTTAAACATTTAAAAAAACCTTATTTTCTTTACATACAACAATAGTTTAGTTATATATTATAGACTTATAGAAAGAGACCGTCTAAAAACGTTAAAATGTATGACTGGCACGCAAAACCTTAAATTAGAGTGAATAAATGAAGTCTCGGCACACCACTTCTGAAAGGTTGCCGACCCCTGAGCTAACGGTTAGGTCTGAGATGAGCAGAGCGCTGAAGCAGGCTCCGAGGGAGCTCATACCTCCCATTTCCCAAGCTATTGTTTTAAGGATACCGATTTACAGGGGTTGGGGAGAGGGCCGGAGGTCATGTGAGCAGCAGATTCCATCCAAGGAATCAAGATGAAGGACAATCCCGTGGTTCGGGTGCTAGCCTGGAACAAATCCCGCCACAGACTTCCTGTGTTACCTTGGGCAAGTCACTCTGTGTGCCTCAGTTCCCATCTGTACAATGGGGATAACTGCACAGCCCTGCCTCAAAGTGTGGTTGAGAAGGATAAAAATACATTAAAGATTGTCAAGTGCTCGGATACCGAGGTGCTGGAGGACGATATAATTACCTAATATAGCTAGATAAAGGCCTCCCATCATACAGTGGCCCTTTTCAGGGTGCCACATGGACAGCAGATCCGTTTTGGAGGAACAGACGAAAGGGGGAACACCCTTCTCTTCTCTAAATCCCACATTCCTCAGTCTCTGTCTGGCCAGCATGATAAAGAAACAGTTGCAGTCCATCAACAGGCAGGAGACGAACAAAGGCTCCCCAAAGAAAACATACAGAGGATCCGAGACTTACCATCCTTGGCTGAAATTGATGGGAGCCGAGTGTCCATTCGCCCTTTGTAGATGTGTCCATCCAGGCCCAGGATATCCACCTCTTCATGCTAGGAAGGAAACGCAAAGACAGAACTGGTGTTGGTGCCGGTGGTTAAAGTCAGACTTGGGGACAGAGTTCTTTTTAAATGCCCAGCGTTTTAAAAAGAAAACAACAGTGAAAACCCCTGGGAATGAGCTGGATGGCATTGGCCAGGGGGGCTCGACGCAGACCAGTGACTCCGTAAGAACAGCATTGCTGGGGCCTCCTGGCTACTGCCTCTCAGTGGCTCCAGATCAATCTGATCAGTTTGCAAGTAAACCACTAGCTTCTCTAACTGCTCGCCCTCCAAACTCAACTTGGGATCTGAGAGTCAAGCTGGGTTCTTTCCATCCTCGGTCAGAACTTGGTTAACGGGTGTGCTGATGAGACAAAAGAGAATCTAGCTCATGCTCCCAGAGCTGTGCTGGCTCTCCAGGGCTAACAGCAGTAACAACCTGTTTCAGTCACTAAAGTCAGCAGTGGCTGTTTGTATGTAGTCACTGTCCAGAGCGGGACCACACATATCAGTCCCATCCTCTGTGTACGCATGGGCTTCACAGTCACGACACTGGTATTAGAGAGAGGGTGACAGTGACTCCCATAATTCCATACAAACCCTGATCTGTTCTCGGAGAGGAGTCCTGCCACGGAAGAGCAAACAATATTCTACCAAAAGGTGAACGGGCATCAGAGACATCAGGGTCTGAAATGTACATTAAAGGAAATTACACCCAGGTGGCCAGATTCTGGTCTCGGATCTGAAAAGGCTACTGGAATTATTCTGGATTTACACTGCTAAAATTCAGACCTGGGGACTCAAGAGTTCCTAAACCACTTAGGAGCTGACATCATGTTGATTTTCAGGGGGCCTTAGGCTCCGAACTCACTGCTAACTCACCTAGGCATGTTTGAGAAGGTTATCCTAGATCTACTGCTTCAATCTTGTTGTCTCCACAAAGCAACGTGTGGCATATTGGAAAGGGGGTGTTAATATTTCATTGTAAAGACGCAGGGACAAAACCTTTCCCCTTGGCAGGAGGAAGGGAGGGGAAATGTCCCATGACAGATGCTACTGGTTTATTCTTAATACTGGAAGATGCTCAAATATCTTAGGGATGGGCACAATACAGGCACCTAAACAGAATGGATTTGGCTCCAACCCCAGAGGGTTATTAGCATTTCTAACCTCCATTCAGGCAAAGAATACCTGTTCCAGACCCCCACGCAGCAGCAGAGTGAACGGGTTCAACACCCTGCAGTCACCTCCTTTCCCTTCCGCAATGCTCTCACGTATTTACTAGAAAACACCAGTATCGCTCGGGAATGCTGCCCTGCGCCGACCCCTCTGTACCTAGGGCACCGTCCACATTAAGGAAATCCACACGTGCGCTGCTACATCAAGGGAGTTACGCCAGTATCAAGCCCGAGTGTGGACGAGCTGCACCGATGCAGAGTGGGCTTTGCATCTACAGTAAAGTACGTCACTGAATGATGGGATCAAGCTACGTGCCCAGCTTTGCATCAGCGCAGTGTCGCTAACTGATGTAACCACACTGAGATGGTAGGAATTTCCTTAATGCAGGCCGCTACTCCGCCCATTAATTCCTCCCTGCCCCTCCAAGCCACGTCTCTTCTCCATCTCTGCCATTGTCACACCATCCTCATCCCCATCACCTTGTCTCGCTCTCTTACTCTCAGTCTCAATTTTCAGAGCCCTGGATAGTCCATCTCTCCCCCCAATTCTCTATCGCTGTTACCCCGTCCCCTAGCCCAACCTCGCACTGTTTCCCCCTCCCCCTCCATTACACTGCTCTGTTCGCTCAGATCTGGCAGGGACAGGCCAGGGGAGGTGGAGTGGGGGTGAGGAGGCTCCGATGCGCATTCCCAGGGCTGAGCCGGTTCTGACTGACGGCAGTGCGCAGCAACCAGGCATGTCAGCACACTGTACAGGGCCTGAGGGGGGCTGTAGGCACCTGGGAACGCCCTGACTTTGTGTCCCTTTTGGAACAGGCCCCAACCCCATGTCTGGGGTGTTTCCAATCACGCCTTTCTTTCTCTGCCCCCACCCGTCCCAGGGAATTAATTGTGGGCTTGTATGTGAACTATTAATAGGGGATATAGCCCTGAGATTTGTTTCCCAGGGACTGAGACTTCTCTGACCATCTTGGACTCTACGGGGGGGCCAGGCCTGTGAGGGAAAAGGTCTCCTGAAAAGCAGAAGGTGCAATAAGAAAAACAACCCCTAGCTCTTACATAGCTCTTTTCAATCAATAGATCTCAAAGCACTCCACAGGATCATTACCCCCATTTTACAGATAGGGAAACCGAGGCACGGGGAAGTAACGTGATTTGCCCAAGGAGACCCTGAACCCGGGACAGAACCTAGCTCTCCTGAGTCCCAGTCCAGTGTTCTAGCCACTTGGCCAGTCACGATGACAGGCCTGGCAAGGGCCTTTGTGCAAAGCGCTGGAGGTAAAGGCACAGCAGAGGGGTGAGGTATCTGGGAGGCAGGTGCATCTCAGTGGGCAGCTGGGGAGATGTGGAAGCAGGGTTCGTGGGGGGCAGAGGAGAGGGAGTGTATTGCTTCCTGCTTCACTCTCCGTGCTGCCATCTTTGCCAAAGGGGATCATCCTAACCGTCTAGTCTGACCTCTGTAGACCTCCCCGGTCAGGAGCGGGTGGAGCTGGGAATGAGAGGCAGAACCTGGAGCATCTGCTGTCCCTGACTCATTGGGGGTTATTCTGCACCCAAGATTGGGGTGGGGAAGGGTGGAATTTCTTTAGAAACTGCTAGAGAAGCTAGAAAATAAGCTGTGGTGCTCAGAGTCTCTGGGTGCTAGGGGTTCTGGAGAGTCCATACTCCAAGCCCCTCTGTATTCAGGAGGAACTCGGTTAGGAACAAACAGCTGGATTCTCAACTACTCCAGTCCCGTACTTGGGGCAGGGATTTGGGGGATAATGCGGCTTCATGTTCCCCTTATTCTGAGGCTATTGCTGGGTCTGCCTGGTCCCCAGTATAAACTGGAGCAGCCTCAGGGCTCCTCTGACTTCTACTTCCCACTGCCCCTGGGAAACCAAGAGCAGACAGTGTGGTGTACCCCAGGCAAGCCTGACACACTCCTCTTGTCAGTGTAGAAACTTCACACCAGCTCTGCACCAGCCAGAAGGCCTCCTGCTCCAGGGAATTCTATGGGGGTGTTTCCAGCCTGTGTAAGGCCCTTTTACAGTACCAGTGCAGCGCACGCGCACACACACACACACACTCATGCAGCTGACACCTGGCCCAAAGGGTTTCCTTCCCCCAACATTTCCTGCATCTCCTATTCCTGGAAAAGCTGGTGATTAAAAAGGCCCGACTAATTCTCACCCTTACCAGCTCTGACCACCGTTTCTTGTCCAACAGCTGCAGATACAGACAGGGCCCTGGCTAAAGGAAGATTTCTAAAAAGCCTTACATTGCCAGATGATTCAAAAGTTAAATTCCCCAGTGGAAACCACAACAGCCTGTTTTGGTCAAGTCAGAGACTTTTCCACTGTGATTAGCAACACTGGTAGCAAAAGCCGGGTTGCTGTGGTTTAAGTAGTGTTTCCTTTAGACCTGCTCTGAGCAGGGTAAGATGACCTGGGACTTAAAATTCCGGCAGCAGCCCCATCTATGGCTCAACATTACAGCTACCATGGAGCTGAAGTGGTGTTAGCAACTGAGGGTCGTCTTTGCAACACGTCCCGAGCGTAGTCAAGGCTTATGAAGAAGATACATTTTATTGACTCAAAATTATTAGCATCTTGTAGACAAGATCCAGACTGGCTCTGGGGCAATCTGACTTGGGATTGTATCTAGGAATAGAACTGTTTTTCTTGTGATCCAACAGCGGGAACTGAGGTGGAGGGGCCAACCCCATGTCCCAGACAGCTCTCTGGGTACCACCAGCAAGCACACTGCACACTCCGGGTCTGGTTCTCCCTTGCTTTGCATATCCCTGGAGCCCAGTGCAAAGCAAGAGCGTAGCACACTTCTGTCATGACCAGGTATGGTTTTACACCCACTTTGCACTGGTGTCAATGGTCACACGAGGGGTGGGCCGGTGGAGAGTCAGGCCAGCTGTGTTCTTGGTCTCTCTCCCTCCCTGCCATCCCAGTCCCGGATACCTTCATCACTGTCAGCATGGCAGTCTCCTCGGGATGCACTGGCATACATTGGGCGATTTGCTGCAGCCGTGTGTAGCGCCTGTAGGGGTAGGTGAGGGTGTGGCTGCCGCCGCAGCGCCGAGGCATGGACAGGTAACCGTATTCCGCCATCTCCGCCATCTTGTCACTGTGGGACAGTGAACAGCAACGCTGCAAACTCAGCCAGGTAAACAGCAGAAAGCCTCCCCGACAGCCCAGCTCCAGCGCACACTGCAAAACCGAGCTGGCTTCTGGAGACCAGGCTTTCTATCTTCGTAAGTCACCACAGAAACAAAAGCCTCCTGCTGCCACGCCCCAGTGTTACCAGTGACCTGTGATGGGGAAGTAACTGGGTGTGTGGCCTTTATTGTGGCTTTAAGAGGGACAAAGAAAGCCTGGAAGGGGTATGGCTCTTAAAAAACATCCTGCATGTTTGTAAACTAGACATTGCTAGCTTGCCTATCCTGTTTTTCCTGTGGACAACTGGAGACCTGGTGAGATCCTGACAGCTGAGACACCATGAAACTGACGCTTGATTGGTGAGAGGGGAAGTGACTTTTGTGCAGCCTGTTTAGAACGACGGGCACATTTTTGTTAGCATCCATTTAACTCAAATCCTGACAAACACTTGGGGGAAAAGTGGTCTTTGTTAAAGTCTCAACACCTTTCTCTCAACCCCTCATTTATGTACTGAGAAAGCTCCCAGATCCCGAACAAGTCCCTCCAACAAAACCAGGGACTTGAAAAGAACAAACAAACAAAAAATCTTTTCAGGGACTAGCTTCTCCTTGTAGGTCACCTTCAAAGGATGTTGAAAGTGACCCCTTCCAGGGATGCTACCATGAGCATAGCATTCCTGGCTGCTACTGCTGGAGCCCCACGCATGGACACTGAGCTAGCTGTGAACTCCATGAAGACCACAGGGACAGGGAAAAGAAGAGACTGGAGAGGGGGCTGAGGAAGGGACAAGGAGCCTTGAGGTGGGAGGGACAACCTTCTAGTAGCAGGCAATTCTTGCAGTTGCCTGTGCAGCCATACAGTAACACGGTAGCAGTGGGGAGAGGGGCCTGACACAGCTGGGATTCAAGGCCTGGGTATTAGGCAAAGAGAAACACTCACCCCTCAGGACAACCCATTGGACTCTTTGGGTCTCCTCTTATTCTCCTCTGACCTATAGAGAGGGGCCCAAGTTGCCAAGTTGGATCCAAATTCAAAACTTTCCCCAAAGTCTGGATCCAGGTTTTCGGTTCAGCCTGCTGGAGATGGGGCTGGATCCGAACTGCTCCAGAATCCAGTGTGTTCTGGTCTGGATTTGGGCGCATCATCTCTACGATTTGGGGCTCACAGCAGTGAGGGACAAACCCTCTGGCTGGAGCCAGACGCAACATGGGCAGGTGCCAAACAAGCTCCTCCCACACACACACTTCACTGCAGACCTGGGCATCTCCCAAGCACACCCCGCCAGTCATTCCACACTACGGGGAGGGCTCAGTCCTGAGACATGCTCTGCACCCTCAGCTCCCACTATTTTAAATGGGAATTGGGGACCCATTAGCCCCTCCCAGGTTCAGGCCCTTTGTGCAGATGGGACGAACTCAGACTCATTTTCATTTGTGCCTGAATAACCCAGGGCGGGGTCTCCGGAGAGAAAGGCCCATTTCCTCAAGCCAGGGAGTCCTCATCACTCCAGCACTGGGGTCTGTGAGATTTGCTCATCATCAGGCTGCTGAACCGCAGACAAAGGGAAACCTACACACGCCGAGAAGTCCCACAGAGCGATGTGCAGAGCGGGGCGCAGCCTGGGGACACCCTCAGCTCACAGGCCCAGGCTCAGTCCCCAATCTGGGTTGAAAGCGCAAACCACATGGCAAACCCCAAAGGACGTGACAGACACACAAATCCAGGGGCCCAGCAGCAGAGGAGGCTGGAGTCTGAGGCTCACCTTACTGATGGTAACTGAGGTGTGCCTGCCCTGTGGTGCATCCCATTAGACAGGGGCTGTCTGCCGTAGCGTGGGTCTAATGATCAGCGCTGTCAATCCGGAGTGGGGGTAAGGGAGTGGGTCTGGGGCAGAACCTGGCCCATCTCAAATACAGCAGTTAAAAGCACCCAGGATCTCTCACAAGAGGAAGATCCATGTGAGTAGCTGCCATGACAACAGATCCAGAACAGGCTTCATCACAACTGGAGCCAAACAAATATTCCCCCCCTCAAACTCTTCTGGTGTCTAAAGGCCAGTTTGACTACGAGGGGCAGTTTCTACGCCCCCCTTCCCATGCTTTATTTATTTATCTATCTATCAACTTCCACCTCACATGCTATCCCCTAGGATCAGACTGGACCCCGTTTGTACCATGATTAGTATGCACGTCACTTAGGATAAAAGACTATAAGAGATATCCACGGTCATGCTTCAGGGGCAGAAGCCAACTGCTACCCGTTCAGGATTACTTAGGAAGGAACTGTCCCTATAGCAGTCCACTGGAGGGTTCTTGCAATTTCTTTTGGAGCATCCGGTACTTGCCACAGCTGGAGACAAGATACTGGACTAGCTGGACCATTGGTCTGATCCACTAGGGCAAGTCCTGTGTGCCTACGATGCCAAAGAGGGCCTGACCCCTGGCTGGTCACATAATCCTGCTTTGCTGAATAGCTAACCCTATTCTGCCCTAGGACTCTCCTGCAGTGTGGTACCCTCTCCTCGGGACGGCCTGCGGGGAGAGATCTTCCTCGGCGGGTACAGAGCACAGCTTGTCTGTATCTGAGAGCAGCGCTACAGAAAGGTCAAGACACTCCACCAAGGGAAGTGAGATACGTCCAGCCGTGCTCAACTAGCCAGGAAAGAGGGTGAGTCCCTCCCAGCTGCCCCTCCACAGGTTCAGGCTCTATATTGTGTAATGACTGGGGCCGGGCTGATGACTGCCCATCACCTGAGGCTCTCCTGGCTCTGTACACAGCAGGTATCAGGTTGCCCTATCAGCAATCCCTGTGGTGAATGCGTATGTGCCCGAGCTGAGCTCTCCGTGTGGGCAGGGATAAGAGCTCCCCTCCCCCCATCTCTCTGGCTATATACTCACTGCTCAGACCTGCTCTCCTACCGTTTGTTATACTGGCTTGGGCTGAGACACTGCGACTGCATTATCTCCCTGATCATCTGACTGCTGGCCTTCGCCGAGCCCCCAAAGTGGATCTGCACCTTCTCTATGTCCATGAGCATCTTGGAGTGGATGCTGCGCAGCTTGCCAAGGCCCGCGCTCTTCTCCAGCTGGAGCGCATCCAAGCGAGGGAAGGGCCTAAGCCCTAACTTCAGACTGGGGCGGAGGAGGAGATGCATTCAGAGAGGGGAAAGGAAAGGAAAAGTCATACCGTTACCCAGGGCTGGGACGCGGTTAGAGCTAATCCCCCAGCCTTGCTCACACGACTAGTCCCGTGGGCTCGCACGGGGGCTGCTCACATGCAGAAGGGCGGCAGGATCGGGCCATTACACTGTTTGGGGAGTTGGATGAGGACCCCGAGGACAGGTGAGCCGGGCTGTACCAGCCCATTTGAGTCCTGAGAAAGGTGGCTGAAACCCCACCCCGACAGCACTGGAGACTGAAGTCCTCTAGTCATCTGCAAAGCAGTGTTAGCAGCAGAGCAGGCTTCCCTCATGCAGATGAGCCTCAGCCCTATGCAGCCGCGACCCCTCGGATCTGAGAGGGCATTTCACTCTTCAGGACTTACTCAGCCCTTTACCTCCCCGAGGAGATGTCAACCAAACGGGGCCACTTGTGCGGGGTTCTCTCCTGTGGATTCATTCCACGGGGCTGAGATCCCGCAAAACCCATTGCACACTGGCTGAAGCGATTCGTTCTTTCTGCCACAGGAGAGTTTTGGGTTTCCCTGTTCGTGTGACGTGGGGCTGGGCATCACCCAGCAGCGAGTTTGGAGCTGTGCTCATGCCCACAACCTGCTATCGTCACAGCTGGAGGATTTACAAAGGTTTTATTGTGCAGGGTTGTGAGGCCGAGGGGAGAAAGGGTCAGTTAACTCCTTGCAAATGTCTGCATGGCCAAAGTCTGCTCTCACTGACACCAGTGCAACCCCCAAGGAGATCAATGGGGTTGCTCCATGTAAGCTCCTAGGGACATCCCCTGACCAGGACTTTCGAACAACCAAAGCAGCGGTCCCTAGAGAACCCATCCCAGAGTTTACACTGAGCCCAGCCTGTGCTGGGGCAGGACCTTGGGAGTTCAATGACTGCTGTGCAGACACTTAGGTACCTCATCTCAGTGCCTTGATTTGTAATCTGGGACATAACACATAGGTGTCCCTGAGAGCAGCACTGGCCCCTATCCAATTCACAACAGCATGGATAAATTCCCCTCCCCCTCTCGATGACCCGGCAGGTGTATGGATTCCAGCTCTGGGCTTGGAGCGAAAGGAAGCTGCATTCACTTAACTAGCAAACCGCAGCAGTACAAGGCTTCAGTGCATCGAAACCCAGGGCAGGAGAGTGGCCAGTTTCCCTAGGAGAAGGCAGTCAGCACTCTGCTAGGAAGAGCAGGCCTGCAGTAGGGTGATGCCTTCAGCTGCCACACTGGGGAAAGGGGATTGGGAGGACCGTCCCCATTCTGCTAATTCCAAGACAGCCGGAAATGGAGGGCAGGCCTGGGAAGGCCCCGCCTGGCTGGCTGGTCCAAGCTGCAGTTGTTGCTCCAGCCCAGTCAACACCAGAAGCTTCTGCTAGCAGAGGAACCTCTGCACTGCCACCACTCCCAGTGGAGATGGAGAGCTCTTCCCCCTCAACCCCCGTTCTCTGGTCCCCACCCACACGTGAAGCCCAACACTAGGAGTAAAGGCCCCTCCCTCCTGCATGCATCGTACCTGCGGGTGTGCTGCCTGACTTGCTCCAGTTCGTAAACGGTGTAGGGCCGGATGGAGCGGTGGGATGGTAACCCCGGCACGGAGGGGACGGTCATGATGGTCCTGGCGAGTCAATAAGCAAAGGGGTCAGGGGAAGAAGAGGAGAAAATCCAAACATCCCTAGTTATTAAATCCACTGCCTGGCATGTCTGGGGTTTGCCACATGCCCCGGAGGGAGATCTCAGCCCCTCATTTGTACATGGAGCATGGTCACCTGGCGCTGTAGCTGCCGTCCAGAAGGAGGCGTACACGAAGCCTGGAGAACGAATCATGGATTGAATCGACCTCTCCCTTTGCTGCTCCAGGGCCAGCGCTAGGAGAAGTTTACTGGGCCCTAAAGCATGGATGGGGGTCAGCACCAGAGAGACTCTAATCCCTGCAGTAACACCTTCGTGCCCCTCTGGCAGCGTAAAGGGGTCGGAAAGTAGGCAGAAATGGCCCCTGAGAAACTCTCTTGGGCAAGGGGCCTCCCTGACCAGTGAAGCGCTGGGCTTGGGGCTCCATGCCAGCCCCGGCACGGGGTGGGGTCAGGGTCACGTTGGGGGCATGGCCAGAGTGCACTGCACTAAAGCTATTCTCTACTTCCTAGGGACCATGGGAAAAAGAGCTTAAGTTAGAGCAGCTCTTAGGCTGCTCTAATTTACACTGGGGGCTGGGCAGGACTGTGCAAGGCTCCAGAATGTGGGGAATGCAAAAGGAATTTAAATTTATCTTTGCCCCCTGCCTCCTTCCTCACCTCCCCACCCCCGGCCACAGCGCAGGAATGGAATACGTAATATCGGGCCAATTGCATCTGAAGTTTATACTCTGAAACCTGTCACTATTCTGGTGACTGTCCTTGCTTTCCCACTTCAGTGTCAATCAGATTCTAGCAGCTGATATGCCCGAGATAAAGAGATTAAGGCTTTATCTCATTTGATCACGGCTCTTCCAAGTTTGCAGTGCTATGAAGCATTCATTCCTAGCACAGGGGATTGGAGATAGCACGACACAGCGAGTGTCTGACAGAAAGGGTCAGGGGAGGATGAGCTCCTGAAAACGGTTACTTTATAATCCTCCCTTTGTAGCACTTTCTGTGGACAAAGCTCTGCACAGTCATTGATTTATTAGCCTCCTAAGAGGTCAATAAAATATTATTATCCCCCATTTTACAGCCAAGAACATGGAGAGATTAAATGACTTGCCGAAGACCACATACAGAGTCAGTGGCAGAGCTGGACGGGACCCAGTTTTTCCATTTTGTGTGAAATTCCACACAATGAAACATTTTTTTCTGTTCCAAAACGGGTGGGGGGGGGGCAGAAGAGATTAGAAAACACCGGCAAAACAAAATTCCATTTTTTGTTCTGATTTGGGGGTTTTAAATTTGTATCCCTTTGTAATATAAAAGAAATTTCAAAACCAAAATGGTCCCTTCTGAAACTGTCGCCATGGAATGCTCCGACATCATCGGAACGCTTTGTATCAGGGGCTTTTTCAAACAGATTTTTTTTCAGCATCTATGTTTCCCTGTCCAAGAATTGGCATTTTCTGATGGAAAAATGTTCCCCTGGAAAATAGCCAACCAGCTCGACCAGTGGCAGTGCTGGGATAACAACACAGGAAGTTCTGGCTTCCAGCTCTATGCTCACACCACTGGAGCAAGGGGTTTACCCCTGGCACCCGAACCGCCCCCTTTTGTGTCCTGTGACCCCGTTGGTTTGATCTGGTAAGGTGGTTCCTGTGAGCTGTAGCCAATGAACCTAATTACTGCAGCTAGTCGCATTTGGGAGGGTTTCTGCACCATAAGGGTTAGAAACTTGCTTAAGATCCAGTAGGAAGTTTGAGGGGTGTCCCCCAAAAAGCAGCTTCCAAACCCACCTCGGGGACATGTCACCAGTGTTTGAATCACCATGCTAAGGCACACAGGGGCACAGCAGTGTGAAAACGGTGTACGTGGATGTGGGGGGAGGCATGTTGTTTCTCTCCCGAACATGGGGAAAATACATCACTGCCCCTTTTCCCCCACCCTATTTCTTTCCTCATGTCACTTAATCCATGTCGCTGAACTCAAGAGACCATGAGCAGCGGCTGCCCACCAGCCCCACCTATAAAAGGCCGCAGCACTCTGAAGAGCCACGTTTACGCCAATAAAACATTTGCATCCATGCGCTCAGGAAACACAGTCCAGTACTTACGGGCCGGGCACCACCATTTCCAGAGGCCTGTCGCAGGAAATGCAGTGGAAATGAGCCATCAGTCTTCTGTTGGGATGAAACCAGACATGGGAATCATTACAGGCTTGGGCCCAGAGGCAAACGGTTTCTTTGGCTCTGTGCTAAGGACAATAGGACTGAATAAGAAGTTACAGAGCCCCAAGCCTAGAGGACCACCGAGGAGCCACAGAGAGCGCTAAGAACGGTGACCTGGGACATGAAATATTTCTATAGCTCCATTGGGTGACCATATCAGCAATACACTGGCCAGGGAACTAATTTTATTCAAGTAACTACGTCGGTATTTCTATGTATTGGGCCAGACACACAGCTAGTGTGAATGAGCACAGCTCCAGTGACTTCAATGGAACTACCTACACCAGCTGAGGATCTGGCCAGTTATTTGTAATATATAATGATAATAATACTCAGAGTTACTAAGATGAAAGGGGCCATAGTTGGCTTGTGAGCTCTTTGGGGCAGGGACTCTTTTTGTGCTGTGTTTGTACAGTGCCTAGCACCCTGGGGTCAACTAGGCCTCGGAGGCGATACAGTAACACAAACAATAAACACCAAGGGCAAAGTGACACATTAACTCCTTCCACACCCCCTGTGAGGTGGGCCAATGTCATTATCCTCAGTGCACAGGTGGGGAAGTGACTTGTCCGAGGTCACCTCGCAAATCAGAGGCAGGCTCAGCGACCTTGACGCCAACTCTCCTGCGCTAACCACTAGCTGTCATTGCCAGCGTGATTAAGTTTTGTCGTACACATAAACCTTGCACCTGTAAATGCTATGAAATCATTTTACACACCAGGCACTGGGTGTCACACATGTATCAATGGATATGAAATTTACACCCACGTCCACACTTATCATACACACTGGTCTTTTACACACTACACCCAGTCTGCAGTTCTATCAGCACTAAACACACCAGGAAAAATTTGCTTAAAAGCACATGTAACTTGGCACAGAACTGTGATGAAGGGGTGGAATTCGGCACCCACATAAACCTTAGGCAACCCTATTAATGCTGTGGGGGGAAGAGGGCACAGAACTGGGACCCAGATCTGCACTTTCAGAGAGCAGGTAGCTAAGAACCCCAAACTCCAGAACAATCCTGCTCCTAATCACTCGTAACATTAATAATGCAAGGATAGGGTCATGAATCAGCAACCTGTCCTGAGTTGACATGAAAGCGCAATCTCTCTTGCAGGGACTGTATGGCGGCTCTGAACCTGCCCATTTATGTAAAGATCACCCTACAGGCAAAACTGAAATCAACCACATAGGCACCCCTGTCTTCCCCCAAGAGGTTGCCTGATGCTGGGGGAAAACCTGACTCATCTTATCAGAGTTTGTTTGCTTTTATTTTCCACCCCTCCCAGTGGATCTGATGTTAGGTTCAATAAAGGAGAGAGCACACAAGTACATGTGTGGGCTGGGAAGTGGAATCTGGATGTCAGACCCTGTCTGTATCTTACAGAACACGTGGGCCATACAAAACTGTTATTGTGTCATCTGGCTAACAGGGTGCAACAGGACCCCCCAGGTTTCATTTCTCTGGCAGCCCCTGCAGTGTGTGGGCCCGTGCATCGGACCTACACACTGAGCATGGGTGCCCTCTAGTGGCCCTACATAGGGGACAACTCACAACTGGTGGCAATTCACTGTGTTGGTAAAACTCATGGGAAAGTTTCACTTCACTTCTTTCATCCTAGGATCGCCAAGCACTTTGTGAATGTTGACACCGCTTGAGGAGTAAACCCCTGTGAAGTTCTTAAGTAGATATGACACATGAGTAAACCGAGGCAGAAAGAGGCAGTAAGGGGCTTCCCCAGAAGACACAATGAATCTGGCCAGAGCTAGGAATAAAAGTCATGAGTCCCAATCTCCCGCTGTAATCACTGAACCATACACCCGCCCTCACATATTCCTCCAAATGGCTCTGTCTGAAGAGGCAGCGATCTCTCTTATATAAGGGCTTTGTACTGTTGCCCACCACCACAGTATCTGATGGCCTTCCACATAAAATCAGTAGCAACACTGAAGTCCCTAGCGCACTTCAAGAGCTACCAGCTCTTAGGTTTTAAGACAGGATTTTTCAAACCTGTGTAAGGGATTTAGATGCCTGTTCATTTCCAATCCCTTAGGCAGCTTTGAAAATCTCCGTCTTCATTGTTAACAGCCTCCCTGTTCTGCAACTGAGCTTCTGCCTGCAACAGAACGACAGGAGCAAAGAAGCTGGAAACACCTTTAGATCAGGAAAGTTGCAATAGTATTTGAATAGGCGAGCACTAGAAAAATCCTAAAGCCAGGTCTGCACACATCTTTTATACCAGTATAGCTATGTTGTCTAGGAGGGTGATTATTTTTTTTTTTAAATCGACTGTGTTATAGTACAAGCTCTAGCGTGGATGCAGTTATACCAGGATAAAGTTGCCTTATAGTTATTCCCCTTCCTGCATGGAGCAGCTGTACTGATCTAAGCATTTTTATACTGGTATAATTACATCCACACTAGGGGATTGCAGTGCTTTAACTATCTTGGCATGGTTAAAGTGGTAGAACTTCTGTAAGTAGATAAGCCCCAAGAGAAGTCAACCTGGCTGAGGTTATCCCAGGAAATCAGAGAGACCAATCCCTTAGTCTAATGTGTTTCCCTAAAGCTGTAGCTGTCCATCTCCGGATGTGCTTACTTCCTAATTCCAGCAGCATCGTCCGCTTCGTACTGCGGAGAGCTCTCCTTTAGCTGTTTCCGGATGGCTTTCCAACGCTCTTCCAGCTGCTGTCTGAAGGGATCTAATTCCAGGCGGTCCAGCTGCAAGGCAATGCACAGTTCGTAAAAGCCGTGTGCGCATTTGTATGCGTGTGTACAAATGGCTCACCAATGGGTTCAAAGGCAGTGAACACCCAGGAGAAGAGAGATGCTTCCTAAAGGGAGACATGGAGGTAGAAGCAGGAGCTGTGGGATGAAGCTAGGCAAAGGAAATCATGGGCTGTCCCATCTCACCCTGGGAAGTTTCCCCTGCTATTCAGATTGGAACAGTCTCTCAAGAAAAGTGGTGGAAGCTCCATCACTTGGGTCATTTGGAATAAGATGGCAGGAAGTGTTAGGAAATGTACTGCAGAGAACCATCTTGGATTGTTGGGAGTGATCTAACACTGAGTGGGGCCTTTCCATCTTTACCTCCTAAGGTTCCTAGACCCACCGAATGTCCACAGATCATCTCTAAGTGATGGGACAGCAGCAGGGCACCACTAGAACCACACGGGCAGCACATCAAACAAGGTGGGCAATTCTGCTCAGCCCATAGTCAGGGGGTGTCACAATTCAGGGCAACTATACCTGTAGTTCCACTCACTGGCCCAGCCAGGGCACCTGCTCTCTGGCTTCCAGCTCCCCAGCTGTTGCTTCTCCCACCTCTCATTCCCTTCTGACCAGGGTATTTCCAGACTGCACAGTTCCCTGCCTTCACTGTTTATTTCCCAGCACAGACAGGTTGCCCCAGGGCACCCGCTTGCTTTCTTTTCGGAGATGGTTTGGCTAACAGGTGTAATTGCTCCGGTTATGAGTACCACACAGTGTTTAGAATGGACCAAGCTCCTCATCCCGTCCTGCTATAAACTGGGCCAAGTCCCTTCCCCCATTTGCCCTTCCTGTGGCTGGCCGCTGGCTAATGCACTGGGTGGGGCTGTGAGTCATGCAGAAGGCACTGGCTCCAGCTTACCTTGGAGTCCATCTCCACCAAGATTTTGTCGAGCACTTTGTGCCAGTCCTGCTCCTGCCCGCTCATCTTGTTCACCAGATCCTGCACCATCTTATTCAGCTGCTCCGTGGTGGCATCAAACTGGGTGCGGCTGACCTTGCCAGCCAGGGCGATCTTGTCTGCTTTCTGGCCAGCGGGAGAAAGGAGAGTGATTGGGAGGAGGCGGAGGGAGGAAGAACCTCAGCTTGATCTGGGGCACAAGAGAGACATTCCCGTTCCACAGGGCCCCACGTGAGCATACAGCTCCCCCTCTCTACTCCCCAGAAAGAGACACCTCCCTCCCTTCACAATCAAGGCTCCGGTGCTCTGAGTAAGGGCTCCATCCTCCAACTCTATCCATTTTCTTTCTCCCCGCTCCCCTTTGCCCACTTAGATCAGGCCCTTCCTCATCAAAGCAGATGCTGCCACAGCATGTCAGATGGCTGGCCTGGGTCGGCTCCTCACCGATACCCCAGGAGGACTCTAGCATGGACCCTCCTCTTGCGTACTCTGGTATGGTCAGGAGTACCTGCAACTGGAGCTGCGGGTACTCAGCACCTCTGAAAGCTCAAGATGTCTCATTCAGACACTGAGCAGGTGAGGCGCCAAAATAAGGGGCCACCACTGGCAATTCCGGCTTCTGCGTAGGTATTGTCAGTGTCACAGCATGCGCGCGACAGGGAGAGTCTCCTTAAAGTTATATTTAGAGGATGTAAAATGCTAAGTACTCATGGCTAGCACCTTTCATCACAGCAATTTACAAGGTGGGTGTCACTAGCCCCGTTTAAAAGAGTCACAGAGAGGCGAAGGGACTTGCCCAAGTCCCACACAGAAGAGCCAGGAACAGATCCCAGGTCTCCAGCCTGGTATCCTAGCCAGGGGACCACACCACCTCCCACTGAATAGAGAGCCTAAACGTACATCTCCTGTGCCTGTGAAAGAAACCACGTGCGTCTGTCCCACCCAAGCAGTGCTGCACACCCCCTTACCACGTCAATTTCTGTCTCCAGATGCTCCTTGTCTGCTTTCTCCTTTTCCAACTTCTCCAGTGACTGGAAGAGAAGCTTTACAGAACACAGAAGAGGCGGAGATGAAAACCGGTCAGAGAACGGGGAGGCTGAGATTACTGCACAGTCCTTGTCATTACGCAGACCACCAGCAGCACCTGCACGTGCTCCCTAGTAGCCTGAGGCCTCTTGGGGCTCAGATATCTTGAGTCATCACTAAACACAATAGCAGGGTGGTGAAGGAAGCACATCTGGGCCTAGTCAGTGTAAGAACCTGCAGACAGGAGGGCTGTCCATGTGATATTCCCTGTCTGCCCTTTGATCCCCTCTCCAGATCTCCTCTCTCTCAAGAGGACGCTCACCTACCAGAGACTCACTGGGCGTCAGGCCCCTCGTGTTTTAATGCCTGTGGTGGGTGTTATATTTCTGGGGTCAGTCTCTGATGACAGCCTCAGCAAATCCCTGGTGTATCATAACAGGCAACTCAGTGGCATGACTCATAGTCTCCTGCAGTGCTTGATGTTGGACTAGGAGAGAGGGGCTCAGGGGCTAACAAGTCCAGAGCCACCTACCTATCCTCTGTGCTATGTAGAGCCTCAGATGAGTTGGGTTCTCCCAGGGCAGGAGAGAGGATCCTTTGTCTCCTCTGCCCGTCCCTTTGTTTTCCTTGCTAACGAGCGACCACGATGAGGGTGCATAGTGCTAAGAGCATCCCTGATTACCAAGCAACCCAAACCCTTGGTGAGTACAGGCAGCACCTTATCCTCTAGCCAGGCCCCCTGCCGCCACTTACAGAGATATCTTTCTGCTTCTGCCGATGGTCTTCTACGAGGTTCCCTGTGGTGGCATTGAGATTCTCACAGTCTCCTTGCACCTGGAGGATGGTGTTTTGGATGCGACTCAGCAGCTCTTCGTCCTGATTCAAAGGCAATGGAGGAGAAAGTGAAGCTCTGTCGCAGATAATTACTGACAGACACAAAGCCTTCGAACCACAGAGCAGGCCTGGCACGGGCAAGAGGTAGGACGCCTCATCCCTCACGTGGAGGGCTCTCCGCTACCGCTGGGAGAGCAGTTCTCCAGGGCCCAGCCAGTGCTTGGCTTCACTTCTGAGGCTGCCAGCCGTGGATGTGCTTTTGGTGACACGGACACTGGCTCACTTGCACATGGAGATCTGGATTAACAGCATGCGTCACACAGGCCACTGAACAAGTCACTTATATGGCATCCATGGCAAAGATTTTCAGCCACTACTAGTCAATTCGAATGAGTGACCTCAAGGTGACAGGCTCCATAGAGAACTCTTCACCAATCCCCAGTCCCCCTTGGGCAGAATGATATATGGGGTATCCAGGACACATCCCTTCCTGCTGGACACAGTCCAGATAAAAAGTGGTTCCCAGTGGCAGTCGAGGGCCTAGAGTTCTGTGCCAGAACCCACGGGTTGTACTGGAACTGGCTAAGTATGATTCCCTGAGCTTTCCTTTTAGGAGTGATATTTACAACATGCCTAGCGCTGGTTATTGTTTTTGCAGACTCTGCTTCCAAAAGAGGGCGCATACTCCAGACGTGCAAAGCCAGCACTTGTGTGTGTGTGCACTATCGCTGCTCACCCTAGTCTCAGATCCGTTTGTGCAAAAGGAGCCTGTGCCCACTTTTGCAGACACGATTAGCTACTGTGACTTTTAACATGAAAGAGAAGCTGCAGTTGACCCTAGGAATCATTCCAGCATCTCCTGGGCCCCGGCTCAGCTAGGTGAAGGCGCTGCCATACCCTGCCATTCAGATCAGCTAGAAAATGACTGCTGAAATACGACCACGAACTTTTCATCTCCCAAAACATTTCCCATACGTTGAGCAAGTAAGGCTCACAACCCCCAGCCCCAAGAAATAAGTATTTTTGTCCCCATTTTACCAAACAGGAAACCAAGGCATGGAGAGGTTATGTGCCAAAACAGTGATAGGAAGAGAACTCAGGAGTTCTGGCCCCAATCTCACGCGTAGATCTCTAGATAGATCATAACACTGCATCAGTTCATCACAATGGGGCTCTGACACAGTGAAGAATGTTACGGTATCACTGTCATAAGGCCACTACATTGTCCCACACAGGAGATCAGACACCAAGAGCAGCAGGAACGTAACTGTGCCACCCACATCCACACAAGGACTGGGCTAGCCTCGTTCTCCTCTCTAATCTCAGGTTCATCATTAATAGCAGATATTCTGTGGGATTTACTAATGCAACACGGGGTCACGTGGAGCCCAATTCCCCATTCGGTCACGAACTAGGGTCTTCTTCCAGCTCTGCTCTGGACAAGTGCTGATCTGAACGGCGTCAAACCAGGGTCAGGATAGTCCCTTTATGACACGGGTGCACGGTTGGAAGGGGAGGGAGAGAGGTGGGCTGGACTGTCTGGCTTGCAAGTTGCACATAGAACTGTGCAACGTGTGGGAACCTGCGCAAAGCTAGGGCTACAGACCGCAGAGCAAATGGAGGAATGGAACCCTTGTGATTTGCACTGGACTCAAACTGCTACGCCATTATCCCTGTTCAAATCCCCGCCTCCTCTTCTTCTTCACCATTTTGGTGAAGCTGAGTGCTACCGGAAGAAAGTGACTGCGTTGCCCTCAGCCTGGCACAGGACAGCAGGTAATGAGCAAGCTGCATCCCACGTAGAGCTCTGCTAATCATAACCTGCAGCACACTCTGCTAATCCGGTCTTGGAATCCCACACACAGCTCTACCAAGGCACCTCAACCCCAACCTGCAGCACCCCCTGCTATGCCAGCCCCGAGGGCATACCGTTCACACAGCTCTGGCAATGCACCCAAGCCCTGACCTGCACCCCCACCTACTGCAGTCCTGGGACTTCACACAGCTCTGCCAATGTGCCTCAGTCCCACCACCCCTGCTATTCCAGTTTGCAGCTTCTCTAGAACAGAAACCACGAGCCATGCTGAACGCTGGGATGGCTTTGTAGGGCTGGCATGAGCCCACTAGGCAGTGGGAAGACACACAAAACTCACTCTGACATGTGACCCCTAAAATCAGGATTTGAGACCAGGCCTGGAGATGAGGGGTCAGGGCACCCACCCCCCAGGCCAGCCAGCAGGTGTAAACCAAGGCTAAACGAGGAGCCAGAACAACGATGGGCTTCCCAGGGAGCCGGCAGCGATCTGCTCCTGCGTGGCGCGCAGCGCAGAGGGGCTGAATTGGTCACAGTCACATGACTCCCGTGTGCAGCTCTTCCCATGGTCTCTGCATTAGGAACAATCAGCATGCCCTGGGCTGCCGCCTGCTGCTCCGACTCACTGCTGCACTGGGCTGTGGACCCAGATCCCAAAGGATCCAGTCTGAACCATCCCCTCACAGGGCCACTGAAATCCTCCATCCCTCGCTCCCCCCAGGTACTTCGTTACGTTCACAGCTTTAGCCTGGAAGGCTGGACAATAAAGCAGGGTGTTTCCTTTTGGCTGGCCTTACCTGGCTCCTCAGCTGCGGCCTCTTTGCTGGCTTGCTTTCCGCGTGCCTCGTCATGAAGCTGCTAATTAAATCCTGCAGCTGTTCGTAGCGTTTGAACAGCTGGCTAACCTGCTCGCTGACGTCAAGGCTGCAGGCCGGGCATGTGCCATGCGGCGCTGCCTCCCCAGGCTCCGGGCTAGTGGGCATGCTCATGGATAGCAAGGTGGAGGAGGAGGCCATCATGTTCTCTATGATAGATCTAAGCTTGTCTAACTGTAGGCAGGGGAGAGAAGGAGTTGGGTTTGAAACAGGCACTGCCCAGCAGAATTTCTCTGCATGCTAAGGCACCCGGGCGACAGGTGCTGAGCTCTATCAGAGAGGTGTCTCCGGCACCCCATTGCTGCTGGCCAGCAGGGATATTAGCAATGCCCGAGGCAATACATTCTGGCCAAGACTCCAAGGATTTGCCCATGCATGGATGGGCCCTAGGCTACCTTCTCCAGGTAGCAGCTGCTGAAGCAGTGCTCCCCCTAGAGGCTAGACCTAACTGCCTTGGAGTCTATCATTAAGGTTCCTATCTTGGGCCAGTCGGCACGGAGTGGAGCTCTAGAAGTATTGCAGAAGATGTACTGGCTGGTACCTGAGCAAAGCATCTTATTGCTACCAGACCAAGGAGTTGGTCTGGCTCGGCTGCATAAGGCAGCCCACTGAATTGCCACCAGGACAAGCTAAGAAACAGCCATGTCTCTACTCTGCTTCCCCTCAGATAGCAGAGCAACGCTTTAGCCTACGGTGAGCTTTAACAAACCCTGCTGCATTCCGGGAGGCAACAGCCTGTGGATAAGAACCTCCTTGGGGCACTACCCAGGGCTGTCATCTCCTACACTGGGGTGGGCAAACGTTTTGGCCCAAGGGCCACATCTGGGAACAGCAATTGTATGGCGAGCCATGAATGCTCACAAAATTGGGGTTGGGTTGCAGGAGGGGGTGAGGGCTCTGGTTGGGGGGTGCAGGCTCCGGGGTGGGGCCAGAAAAGAGGAATTCAGGGTGCAGGAGGGGGCTCTGGGCTGGAGCGGAGGGAGTGGGGTGCGGAGGGGGGGTGAGGGCTCCATCTGGGGGTGAGGAGTTTGGGGTGTAGGAGGATGCTCCAGGCTGGGATCGAGGGGTTCAGAGGGAAGGAGGGGGATCAGGGTTGGGGCGTGGGGAGAGGATTGGGGTGCAGGTTCTGGGCGGCGCTTACCTCAAGCGGCTCCCGGAAGCAGCAGCATGTCCCTTCTCCAGCTCCTATGTGGAGGTGCGGCCAGGCGGTTCTGCACGCTGCCCCGTCCACAGGCACCGCCCCTGCAGTTCCCATTGGCTGTGGTTCCCAGCCAATGGGAGCTGCAGGGGCGGTGCTCGGGGCGGGGGCAGTGTGCAGAGTGGAGAACCCTGGCTGCCCCTACGCATAGGAGACGGTGGGGGGACATGCTGCTGCTTCCGGGAGCCGTGTGGAGTGGCCCCAGACCCTGCTCCCCAGCAGGAGTTCGAGGGCCGGATTAAAATGGCTGGTGGGCCGTATCTGGCACATGGGCCATAGTTTGCCCACCCTTGTCCTACACCGATGAAAAATGCTTCCCCGGATCTGGAGGGAGCGTTCTGCTGAGCTCAAATGCCCCTTTCTTCCCCTGCAAGATCCAGGGAGGGAGGCAGCAGTTAGTGAGGCAAGAGGCCCTTTGGAGCCCAGCTAACAGCTTCGATCCACTCTACAAGGCTAGAGCACTGGCTTCAAGAGGAGGAAATCTGGAGACCTTTGTATTGAGCAATTGTCCGACATCACAGGGGAACTGGGCAAGCAGAGATACTCAGAGTTACCACTGCGCTAACCCCAAAGGGCAGCTGTTTCACAGCAAGCCAGTGAGCAGCCCGTCCTCTCGCCTCAAACCACCTGACCTGTTCCTGCAGGTAGAGGGCTGTGTCAGTCACCGACTGCTCCAGCTTGGCTTTGCCGTGATCCTGCTGCTCCCTCAGCTCCTGCAGCTCTTTCTCTATGTCGTGCACTGTCGATCTGGACCACAGAGCCAACAACAGAAAGGGTCATTTGCTGAGCAGAGGTGCTGCCATGGGGCTTGGAGCACGGAGACAGGGACCAGCACCCACCCAGCACGGGCAGGTGCTCACCCTCCGCTGTGCCAAATGCAGCTCCCCTGAAGTCAGCCTGTTTAGCCTAGGGCTGAATTTGGCCCCTGCCATGGTTGCTGGGAGGTAACTCTGTGGTTTAGGGCCGGATTAAAATCAAGCCACATAGCAACACACAGTCCATACAAGGAATGCAGCCGTTCTTACGGCTCTGTCCAGCTTCTCTGATGTGGGTGAGGTGGGAACGTAGAGCCAGCCTGAGGCACATGCAAAGACCAGCTGCAGGGGTCCCTCTGCTTTGAGGAGAGGCGAGGAGGGGCGAGGTCTTGCACTGTTAGACTCTCTTCCCCTTCCCAGCATTCTCCTAGGAACCCCTCCCCTCCAGCATAACGGCCCAGTGTTTCCCTCACTCCCTCTTGAAAGATGACCTGGTGAACAATCCACTCCTCAAACCAGCTGGATCTTGACATTCCCTCCCACCCAGTAATGGCAAACCCCTTCCCCCTAGGATGGCCAGACAGCAAATGTGAAAAATCAGGACAGGGGGGTGGGGGGTAATAGGAGCCTATATAAGAAAAAGACCCAAAAATCGGGACTGTCCCTATAAAAATCGAGACATCTGGTCACCCTACTTCCCCCGCAACTCCTCTGTCCCTGGTGCCAAAACCCTCTCACAGCCACTTAGCAATGTACTTCCCTGCCCTGCCCAATGTCCCCCCCCCAGGTGTGCTATTCAGGTTATAGATGTTGGCCTGGCACAGAGCCCTGCAAAACCTAGAATCAGGGCCTGGAGCCCTTCAGTTACTACTTCTACTTCTAGGCTTTCAAGCAAGCCCAGTGGTGTATACGCAGATTTAACACAGTCCAAGTGTCTGATCAGTCCAGGAGGGATACACGGCTGCTCCCTGCAGTATATTAACCAAGTGGAACCATGGCTACCCTGCAGGTAGTTCTGTTCGACGAACCATGGCATATGGGTCGCCTGTTACAAAACAGTTCTACATGCACCAAACCCTTTGGGAGGCGGGGAATGAGCCTAGCTCATTTTGAAGCCAGCCCTAGTGGGTTGCGGGCTATTTAGCATGGATGAGCCCTGTAGGTTATGCAGTTCAGTTCTGCATAAGTCCTCCAGAACATGGACCAGATGCTACAGCTCAGCCCCATCCCGGGGAATGGAATAGGGATGGCATTCTCGGTCGTGACGAACTACTTGGGACCATGAGTAGTTAACTGCAGTTCAGTTCTGCATCAACTCAGGTCTGAACCTGGTGAGACAGAACTAGATATCACAGCTCAGGTCTGCATGAGGGATTCAGATCAGAAACCGTAGATTGTAGGAAAGTATAACAAACGAGGCACTGGAATCCAGCTCTATAACATAGGTACGAATCCTACGGAGTCTGGACCAGTATTAGAGTCCAGCTTTATTATAGAATCATAGAAGATTAGAGTGGAAGAGACCTCAGGAGGTCATCTAGTCCAACCCCCTGCTCAAAGCAGGACCAACACCAACTAAATAATGTAACCTGTCTGATAACAGGCCCCTGTCTTATCAGAGGCCAGCTCTACAGCTCGTGGGTGAATCCTGTGGGACCAAGACTTGTTGCTGGAGCCTGTTGCATTAGCAGCAGAGATGCACACATCCATAGCTCTCTTCTCTTTTTACCTGAGGTAACCTAACTGCAGGTTAATCTGACTGGATCCCTTCACTTTCTGATCTGCTTCTGTTGCCACCTCTGCTTCAAGGACATTCTGCAGCTTCCTTACCTAGAACCATGACAACCATGAAGAGTCAGGACTTCAGGCACACATCTGCCTGCAAGGACTTCCCTCAAACTGGCTGAATAACTCCCCCACCCCTCCCGGCCCCAGTGCGTGTGCTGGGTTCAAATACAGCTAAATGCAGCCCTGATGTAAGCAGATGACACTCTAATTATTTAAAAGGATTTGCATCCACTCATATCTGAATTTAGCTCAGTGTATTACACACAAAAATGTGATACACACACACGCACGCACACAGACACTTTTTGGAGTGAATCTCAAAAAGAGGGGATCTTGGACTAACCTATTCAGTAGCTAGGAATCTGCACACTGTCCCACTCACCCAGCTGTCCTCCCCCTTCCAAAATGCCCTGAGCACAGAAAACAACAGGGCAGTCCACTGTACATCGTGACAGAAAATAATCCTTGGCAAGACATAGAGCAGAGGTGGGCTTGGGTAGGACTGCTGAAGAATCTGGGGCTCTCTCTGCAAGGGGGCTAGGTGGGGAGGAAGCCTGGAGCAACCTGTTCTGAGGGACACAAGGGCCAATCTCCCACCCCATCTCCTTTCCAAGGGTTTCTCGCCACCTCATACTGATCTTATTATTGTTCTTAATATTCTGAGCGAGCCGAGAAGCCAATGAGTTCAGGGAACCATTGTGTTGGGCACTTTACTAAGACACCGTAAGAGAGTCTCTGCCCTTAAGAGCTCACAGTCTAAATAGACAAGCCAGACAAAGGTGGGGGGGATGAATTAACCATTGTACATGGATAATACTGGAAACAGCTTAAGGGCTGGGTTCTCCAGATTAAGCAGCCCCTGGATAATTCTCCCTTTGTAGGGGGACTCTCCACCAGCGTAAAGCTGATGGAGGCAGCTGTGATGCCTCCCGCACTGGCATCCCTCTTCTACTGCATGGGAAGGGAGCAGGCGTGTTAGGGCGGGCAAGGGGTCATAGCAGATCCAGGCTCAACGCCACCTGATTTTTCACTGGTGTAACGTCCTTGAGGGAATCAAGCCCTAAGTGATTTGCTTAAGGTCATAGAGGCAGTCTGTGGCAGAGTCTGAAATTGAACCCAAAGGTCTCCAAAGTCTCAGTTCAGAGCCTTAACCACACTGTGAAACAAGAGGGGTGTTCACCACTAATGCCGACACCACAACTCCACGGCCTATAGCACATGTTCGGACCCTGGATGATACAGTATCAAAGTCCCTGTCTAGCACACCATCCCAGCCAACCACAGTGGACTTGTTACCATTGCTGATTCCATGGTTAGGTTACAAGACGGCACACCAGTTGCTCACCTTGGCCTTTACATCTTTCATGTCTTCTGCCGTGGCCTTCAGGGAAGACAGCTGCTCCATGAGGTCAGCAGGCATGCTGGAGAGGTTCTTAGGGACTAGACACCACCACGGAAATACAAAGGAAGCACTTAATTGATTGTGTACATAAGAACGGCCATACTGGATCAGACCAATGGTCCATCTAGCCCAGTATCTTGTCTTCCGACAGTGGCTAGTGCCACTGTCAGATGCTTCAGAGGGAATGAACAGAACAGGGCAATTATCAAGTGAGCCCTGTTGTGCAGTCCCAGCTTCTGGCTGTCAGAGATTTAAGGACACCCAGAACATGGGGTTGCGTACTGACCATCTTGGCTAATAGCCATTGATAGAGCGATCCTCCATGAACTTATCTAATCCTTTTTGAACCCAATTATACTTGTGACCTTTACAACATTCTCTGTCAACGAGTTCCACAGCTTGACTGTGCGTTGTGTGAAGAAATACTTCCTTTTGTTTATTTTAAACCTGCTGCTTATTAATTTCATTGGGTGACCCCTGGTTCTTATGTTATGTGAAGGGGTAAATAACACTGCCCCCATCCACTTTCTCAACACTCTTGCATCTGAAGAAGTGAGGTTCTTACCCACGAAAGCTTATGCTCCCAATACTTCTGTTAGTTTCAAAGGTGCCACAGGACCCTCTGTTGCTTTCTCAACACTATTCGTCGCTTTATAGACCTCTATCATATCCCCCCCAGTCGTCTCTTTTCTAAGCTGACCAGTCCCTGTTTTTTTCCCTCTCCTTGTACAGAAGCTGTTCCATACCTCAATCATATTTGTTGCCCTACTCTGTGCCTTTTTCAATTCTAATACATATTTTTGAGATGGAGCAACCAGAACTGCATGCAGTATTCAACGTGTGTGCATGCCATGGATTTATATAGTGGCATTATTATATTTTCTGTCTTATTATCTATCCCTTTCTTAATCATTCCTAACATCCTGTTAGCTTTTTTGACTGCTAGTGCACATTCAGCAGATATTTTCAGAAAACTATCACCAATGACTCCAAGATCTCTTTCTTGAGTGGTAACAGCTCATTTAGACCCCATCATTTTATTTGTTTAGTTGGGATTATTTCTTCCAAAGTGCACTACTTTGTACTTACCAACACTGAATTTCATCTGCCATTTTGTTGCCCAGTCACCCAGTTTTGTGAGATCCCTTTGTAACTCTTCGTAGTCAGCTTTGGACTATCTTGAGTAATTTTGTATCATCTGCAAATTTTGCCACCTTCCTGTTTACCCCCTTTTTCTGATCATTTATGAATGTGTTAAACAGCACTGATCCCAGTAGAGAACTCTGGGGGGACGACTGCTATTTAGGTCTCTCCGCTGTGAAAACTGACCATTTATTCCTACCCTTTGTTTCCTATCTTTTAACCAGTTACTGATCCAGAAGAGGACCTTCCCTCTTATCCCAAAACTGCTTATTTTGCTTGACAGCCTTGGATGAGGGACTTTGCCAAAGACTTTCTGAATGTGCAAGTACACTATATCCACTGTCATGCTTATTGACTCCCTCAAAAAATTCTGATCGATTGGGGAGGCATGATTTCCCTTTACAAAAGCCACTTTGACTCTTCCCCAACATATCGTGTTCATTTCTGTGTCTGATAATTCTGTTCTTTACTATAGTTTCAGCAATTCGCTGGTATTGAAGTTAGGCTTACCAGCCTATAATTGCCAGGATCACCTCTGGAACCTTTTTTAAAAATCAGTGTCACATTAGCTATACTCTAGTCATCTGGTACAGAGATTTAAGCGACAGGTCACATACCACAGTTAATAGTTCTGCAATTTCAAATCTGAGTCTCTGCAGAACTCTTGGGTGAATACCATCTGGTCTTGGTGACTTATTACTGTTTAATTTATCAATTTGTTCCAAAACCTCCTTATTGTCACCTAAGTCTGGGACAGTTCCTCAGATCTATCACCTTAAAGAGAATCCCATACCTGAACCAATTTCCCTCACACTCTCTGCAGTGAAGACGGATGCAAAGAACTAATTTAGCTTCTCTGCAACGACCTTGTCTTCCCTGAGTGCTCCTTTAGCACCTCTATCACCCAGTGGCAGCACTGATTGTTTGGCAGGCTTCCTGCTTCTGATATACTTCAAAACTTGCTGCTAGTTTTTGTGTCTTTGCTAGTTGCTCTTCAAATTCTTTTTTGGCTTGTCTAATTATACTTTTACACTTGCTTGACTTGCCAGAGTTTTTGCTCTCTTCTATTTTCCTCAGTATGATTTGACTTCCAATTTTTCTAGGATGTCTTTTTGCCTCTAACTACCTCTTTTACTCTGTTGTTTAACCATGGTGGCATTTTTTTTTTTTTTTGGTCCTTGCACTGTTGTTTTTTTTATTTGGGGTATATACATTTAATTTGAGCCTTTATGGTGTTTTGAAATAGTTTCCATGCAGCTTGCAGGCATTTCACTCTTGTGGCTGTTCCTTTTAATTTAATTTCCATTTAACTGTTTTCCTTATTTTTGTGTAGTTCCCCTTTTTGAAGCTAAATGCTACTGTGGTGGGTTTCTTTGGTACTCCCCCCCGTAGGAACATTAAATGTAATCATATTATGGCATTACCAAGCAGTTCAATTATATTCACATCTTGTACCAGATCCTGCGTTCCATTTAGGATTAAATCAAGAATTGCCTCTCCCTTTGTGGGTTCCAGGACTAGCTGCTCCAAGAAGTACTTATTAATGGTGTCTAGTAATTTTATCTCTGCATTCCATCCTTAGGTGACATGTTCCCCGTAAATATGGGGGACATCCTCATTATTACTGGGTTTTCTGTTTTTGTAGCATTTCACAATCACCATCACCATCACCATCCTGGTCAGGTGGTTGGTAGCATATTCCTATGGCTATACTCTTACTATTCACGCATGGAATTTTTGTCCATAGAGTCTCTATGGTACAATTTAAGCATTTTAAATGTTAGTATATTTGATTCTGCTTTCTTTCACATATAGTACCACTCCCGCATCATCATGACTTACTCTGTCATTCCTATGTATTTTGTACCCTAGTACTACGGTGTCCCATTGATTATAATCTTTTCACCACATTTCTGTGATGCCGGTTATGTCAATATCCTCATTTAATACCAGGCACTCAAGTTCACTCACCTCAGTATTTCGACTTCTAGCATTTGTGCACAAGCACTTATAAAATGTGTCCGTATTCAGCTGTCTGCCTTTGTGTGATGTAATTGAATTGGATTCTTTTGTTTGATTGTTTCTCTTCAGTTCCTACCTGCACTTTATCAGCTTCTATCCCGCTCCTCTTTACTAGGATACAGAAGGCCCCTTTAATAAGTCTATGGCTTAGCTCAGAGGCAGACCCTGAAAGCAGATTACCAGCTATCGCCTCCAAACCAACACAAGCAGAGATATGAAGCTTCCCTAAGAATGGAATTGCACTCCCTGCGCCCCCATTTAGCCCCAATCAGTGCCCCCCACTGGGATATTTTGTATTGTTTCAGGATGGGGGATGGAAATGCAACAAGATACTTTGAAGTGAACCAGAAAATGATCCAAATGCGATAAAAGGCCCCTTTTCAAAATGGTACCTTGGCGCGAACCCTAGACCCCCATCAAAGTCAGGGCAAGAGTCCCAAGGCGGAATATTTATGACCGTTAAGTGTACCACTCGGAATATTTATGCCCTCAAATGACAGCCCGTTCAAAGTAAGCTGCACCCATTCCACCAAGCGCGTCTCACTAGGGAGTCAGCCCAAAGGTACGAGCAGTGTGCCAGTCACTAAGGAACCATGGGGAGGGATCCAGGCCCCAGCCAAGAGCACCACTGCTCACCCAGACACCCCTGTGGATCCAGCAGAAGGCTACAGTCAGCACCACTCTGGGAAGCCATACCCGAGGAGTGTTTGCCCAGGAAACTGCCTGCATCGCTCCCTCCCAGAAGGACGTGATGAAGACACTGGCTGATGGGGAAGCCCCTACCTGCATCCGAGAGGAATTGTCGCAGCTTGTCGAGGTCAGCGTGGCTACACTTGAATTGCTCCAGATGGTTTATCTGCTCCTGCAAGGTGGTGTAGAGGTCGGTCAGCTGCCCGATCTGGCGCAGCGCTTCCACAGTATCCGAGTAGCGGCTGGAGGCGCTGCTGGACCCGGAGGACTCTTGCGGCGTGGATGAGGGTAGGCGTTTGTCCTTCTCTTGTAAAGGTGACGCCGGGGATGTAACGGCAGAGTAAGGTCCAGGTGGAATTGCGAGCTGGGCTGCTAGAGCCGGGGCACCTGCTGTAGGTGATGTGGGCTGGAATGCTGAAGTGTCTGCTGGGGTCCCAAGGTAGCCTGCCTGGGTCCCTGGAGCTCCAGGCCAGACTCCAGGAAGCCCCACCTGGGTCGCTGGGGAACTGGGCCAGGTGCCAGGGAAGCTCGGCTGGAATCCTGGAGCAACTGCCTGGGCCCCGGCGGAGCCTGCCTGTGCCCCTGGGAAGCCTGGCTGGGCCCCAGGGAAGCCTGGCTGGGCTCCTGGCTGGGCCACTGGGAAGCCTGGCTGGGCTCCTGACTGGGCCCCGGGGAAGCCTGGCTGGGCCCCTGGCTGGACCCCGGGGAAGCCTGGCTGGGCCCCGGGGAAGCCTGGTTGGGCCCCTGGCTGGGCCCTGGGGAAGCCTGGCTGGGCCCCTGGGAAGCCTGGCTGGGCTCCCGGCTGGGCCCCGGGGAAGCCTGGCTGGGCCCCTGGCTGGACCCCTTGGGAGCCTGGCTGGGCCCCGGGGAAGCCTGGTTGGGCCCCTGGCTGGGCCCCGGGGAAGCCTGGCTGGGCCCCTGGGAAGCCTGCCTGGGCTCCTGGCTGGGCCCCGGGGAAGCCTGCCTGGGCCCCTGGCTGGGCCCCGGGGAAGCCTGGCTGGGCTCCTGGCTGGGCCCCTGGGAAGCCTGGCTGGGCTCCTGGCTGAGCCCCTGGGAAGCCTGCCTGGGCTCCTGGCTGGGCCCCGGGGAAGCCTGGCTGGGCCCCTGGCTGGACCCCGGGGAAGCCTGGCTGGGCCCCTGGCTGGGCCCCGGGGAAGCCTGGCTGGGCCCCTGGGAAGCCTGCCTGGGCTCCTGGCTGGGCCCCGGGGAAGCCTGGCTGGGCCCCTTGGGAGCCTGGCTGGACCCCGGGGAAGCCTGGTTCGGCTCCTGGCTGGGCCCCGGGAGAGCCTGCCTGGGCCCCTGGGAAGCCTGCCTGGGCTCCTGGCTGGGCCCCGGGGAAGCCTGCCTGGGCTCCTGGCTGGGCCCCGGGGAAGCCTGGCTGGGCCCCTGGCTGGGTCCTGGGGGAGCCTGCCTGGGCCCCTGGCTGGACTCCTGGCTGGGCCCCAGGGGAGCCTGGCTGGGCCCCTGGCTGGGCCCTGGGAGAGCCTGGCTGGGCCCCTGGCTGGGCCCTGGGAGAGCCTGGCTGGGCCCCTGGCTGAGCTGCTGGAGTGATTGCTTGGGATTCTGGTGTGCCTGTCCTGGTTCCTGGAGTGCCTGTCCGGGCTGCTGGCTGGACCGCTGGCATGCCTGCCCTGGTCCCGGCCTGCACCCCTGGAGTGCCAGGTCTGCTGCTGGGAGAGCCAGACTGGCTCCCTGGAGCCCCTGCCCAGGTTGCAGAGGGTTTTCTGGCTTGGGTGTCCATAACTGAAGCTGGAGAGGGCTGGCTTAGGCTGGGCTCCACAGACTGGGCTTCCTGGAAACCAATGGAATGGGAGCAATTTACTGATGGGCCCTAGTTCAAAGCAAAGGGGTGGGGGGAAAGCTGGGATATTCAAAACCACCCTCTTCTATTTCTTAGGGTTACCATATTTAACAAATAAAAAAAGAGGACCCTCCACAGGGCCCTGGCCCCGCCCATTTCAACCCCAGCCCCGCCCCAACTCCACCCCTTCCCGCCCTAACTCCGCCCCTTCCTCCCTCCCACTCCCAGCCATGCGAAAAGGGCTGCCCGAGCGCTACTGGCTTCACAGTTTGCCGGGCAGCCCCCAGACCCTGAGCCCCCGGCCGGTGCTTCCCCAGCGCAGCTGGAGCCCGGGAGGGGAAGTGCCCAGCCAGGGGCGCAGGGTCTGGAGGCTGCCCGGCAAACCGTGAAGCCGGTAGCGCTTGGGCTTCGGGCAGCCCTATGCCTCCGGACCCTGCACCCCCAGCCGGGCACTTCCCCTCCTTGGCTCCGGCGGCGCAGGGTCCGGAGGCATGGGGGCTGCCCAAAGCCCGTAGCATTCGGCTCTTAAACAGAGCTGAAGAGTCAGGGGAGGAGCAGAGCTGCCGCGGCCGGAGGCTCTGCTCCTCCCCTGACTCTTCGGCTCTGTTTAAGAGCCGGGCTGCCCGAGCGCTACTGGCTTCGGGCAGCCCCCATGCCTCCGGACCCTGTGCCGCCGGAGCCCGGGAAGTGAAGTGCCCGGCCGGCGGCTGGGGTCCGGAGGCAAGGGGGCTGCCTGAAGCCCATAGCGCTCGGGCAGCTCGGCTCTTAAACAGAGCCGAAGAGTCAGGGGAGGAGCAGAGCAGCCGCGGGAGGGGAAGTGCCCGGCCAGCATTTTCCCGGACATGTTCGGCTTTTTGGCAATTCCCCCCGGACGGGGGTTTGATTGCCAAAAAGCCGGACATGTCCGGGAAAAACCGGACGTATGGTAACTCTACTATTTCTGCACTTCAACTGGAAGTAACGTTACCATCAAATCAGACAGGCCTATTTGGACAGAATGGGCAATGGGACAGGACATGCCCCCAAATCGGCCTTTATATTGAAAGGAAGCAGCAATCACAAAATGCCCTCTGACGACCTTGCTGGTCGCTGAACCAATTCCATTAGTGGCCAAGTGTTTCCTAGGAGCCTGCTTTCTACAGGAGTCTCTGGGATGGGGTTCCTAGCAGATATCTGACTCTCCCTTTCAATTGTGTACACTTGCCCCTGTCAGTCACACACCCTTCCCCACCATGGGGAAATCACCAGCTACTTCCCACATTCCCTTCCCACCAGGTATTACAGTTACTCTGTCTGCCAAAACGCCCTCCATAGGAACAACAAGCATTGTGTAGGCATGAAAATCACATGAGCCAGAACTGAAACTCTGGACTGAAGCACTCTTGAGCTAAAATGTGTGAGGCTGAGGTGGGGGGAGGAGTTGGTATCAGGATCCTGAGCATAATTCTGTAGGGGGAGTCCCCAGGCCAAACCACAACCCCAGGTCCACCCTCAGACTCTCAGGAGCTGGAAATCCACATCCAACTCTAGATCTGGTAGCTCAGGCCTATCCCATTCTGAGAAGGTCAGATCAGCTTTATCACCTCCTCATAGCACCAATACATTCCAGGGACTGTCTTTGGAATGACTGATTCTGGGAATTAGCAGTCACATTCAAATGAAATGTCATTCTGTGGTAAGGAAAGAAATGATTTCTTTTGGAAACTATGCCACCTGCATGCGTCCGTATGGGTTAACTTTATAGAGTTTCTGACACAGAACAAGAATAGCATGCGTTAGGAATATCATGTGTTGCTTACTATAGAGATTAGCACTGGAACAGAAGCTCCCAATTGATCAATTAACTTCTTGTATTCCTATGGGTTGATTTGCCCTATAGGATATCACCTCCTGTGCCCTGCGAGTGTCTCTATTTTTCTACTCCATACCTACAGAGGGATCTCAGTAGTAATCTGTGACTCCCATAGAATGGTACAGTCATGATGTGGCCACCTTGTATGATGCTATATGAAGTTAATTGTTTGACAGGCATGCTATGAGCCACATGCTGCCTCTGAGTGTCCCTCACAGCCTGTTCATGGATGGAGGGGTGCATTACAGATGTGTTCAATCAGGCACATTCCTTCGTTAGCTTGGATTTAAGGCTGCTGAAGTACAAAACCCACCAAGGTGATCACTACAAGTTGAAGTCCCCAGTTAAACCAATCTTCACCCACAAGCTCACAGGCACCTCACTTTCACTACAACCTCCCTTGCACCTCCAATGAGTACCAATCACAATACACACATGCAGCTATTCTAACCCACTTCCAAGTGCATAACTGTAACTCTGACCGCAGCTAAACTGATCTATTCTCCACAGATGCAAGTGCGCTGGTAAAGTATATAATGTGCTATTTCCACATGATGAAGGAGGAGGTCAAAGCGAAGGGGAGCGTGTTTCCATGTGAATTAGAGTAATGGGATGTGTGAATTCTGGGAGAACGGGGATTGAGCCGGAGGGAGAGAAGTGGAGATCTGCTCTGATGAACCTCTTGGAAAAGAGCAGGGTTTAGTCCTACGTGTGTAAAGAATCAGTTCTGCTAGCACAGTGGCTAGAGCTAGGTATGATACACGGAAACACCGTGTAAGTTCCTCCACACCTTCCAATGCTCTGCCAAATGCATCTCCATCCTGACCCACAACACCTTGCCTTACTCCACTCTAGCATTCCTCCAGCTTGACCATAAGCTACCAATTGTGTCACGCTGTGGGGCTATTTTCTGAGGCTGACAGCCATCCCCTGGCAACAGCTACCAAATTAATCTTCACTCAGGACTAGCCTTCTAATCAACCTGTATAAGACATGGTGACTTCACTGCTATCTAATCATGAAGATTCAGCCAGTGACTTCCCTAGACAGTTAAATGTAACAGGAAGCTGCCCTAGGCCTGCCCCGTGGAGACAAGAAAAAGGAAAGAACCAGATCAGTTAGCTCATCTATAAGACATTTTTAACATGCACGGAAAGAAAGGACCAAATTCATGCACTGGGTAAAGCTGATGGTTCAGTGGGGTTACACCAGTGGTTAATTTAGTCCAGTGACCATTGTAAAATTCTGTAATGCATAAATTCCAAGAATGTGAGGCCTCCAAATGACACAAATAACCCTTCTCATATTGTGCTAGTTAGACACTGCGACAGGGGTGGCGGAGCCTTCCCAAAAGTGGCCCCCTCCGTGGCCCCACTCCTGCCACCCTCTTCCCCTTGAGGCTCCGCTCCCCATAAAGCCAGAAGCAGGAGGGTGGCCAGGGACTCAGGGCCCCTCCACCTGCCCATGGTGGGGGGGCCAGAGAGCAGCCCCAGGCCCATGTCCCGGCCCCCCGGACCACTCCACCCAGGGCAGATGGAGGGTCAGCAGCTCCCCACCATTGCCTGGGCTCCCTGGGCCAGGCTCCACTTCTGGCCTGGCTGGGAGGTGGAACCTCAGGGGGACAAAGAGGGACAGGGCTGGGGCCGGTGGTGAAAAGTGGACAGGCAAAAAGTGGGAGGGTCATGGCCCCTTGGCTCCCCTGTTCAGGCGCTCCTGCACTGGGAAGCCCTGGGTGGGAGTCATACAAGGATTTCCAGTGCTCAGGCATGGCTCGTTGGTGTCAGAGAATGGCAATCACAAGGTGCCATCACAACATGGGGTCAGAGGGCAGGCGGAGGGAAAAGGCCTCGCTGTCTCTTACATCTCCAGTTTCACACAGCTTTGCTCAGAAAAGGCACATTTAAAGAGAAGCCTTGGATGAGAGCCTGCTCAAGTGGAACCTTGCATGGCACTGGGGCCTAGAAATGTGAAACGTGACAGAGGTGCAGGCTGATCCCCCAAAGCCAGTTCCGGACACCCTACCCCAGAGAAGAGCGTATCAGATCGAACACGTTCATGTCAAGCCGCATAAAGGCCGGAAAAGTTCCAGATTCACAAGATCTCCCTCCTTACTATTACGGGGATGTCTCAGCCGAGGTAGAGGAATGGGGCAAACATATTAAGTTTTCCCCTCCTCCCGGCACCCCTAAATGAAGTCACACTCACAGTGGGTGGGCTCTTGCCTTTGCCTGTCACAAGGCAGTCCTCCAGAACTTCCCAGCGCACCATGTTATACATTTCTTCGGGGGAAGGATAGAGATTTAGCCTTCGCTCTAGGTTCCTCTGGAAAGGAAGCAAACCAAAATCAAACAGAGATGACTGTACTTCTATGGGGCATGTCTAGGAAGGGACTTCATTCTTTCCTCCATTAACTCTTCAGAGACTAGCAGGCCAGTGATCACCCAAGAAGGTAGCTCGACAGAGAATGTATGTTCCCCAAACTGAGCAGCTGACTTTGTCTTGGACACACCAATAAAAATAGGGGCCCCTTACAGGGAGAGCACAGAACCAGCACCAGGAGGAGAAGAGGAACAGTACTACGCATGGTAACCAGTTCAGCATCCTTGGCTCCATGATGGCACAGACGCTCCCCAGCTGCCCACACCACCACTTCTGCGATCATGGAGTATCAGGGACAGACACCTAAGCCTTCCTAGTGGAGAAGCGGAGGCTCTAACTCCTCCTATAGAAGCACTGGCATTTCCTGCCCCTAAAGAATCCTCTAGCACAGGGGTCGGCAACCTTTCAGAACCGGTGTGCCGAGTCTTCATTTATTCACTCTAATTTAAAGTTTTGCGTGCCAGTCATACATTTTAACGTTTTTAGAAGGTCTCTTTCTCTAAGTCTATAATATATAACTAAACTAGTGTTGTATGTAAAGTAAATAAGGTTTTTAAAATGTTTAAGAAGCTTCATTTAAAATTAAATTAAAATGCAGAGCCCCCCGGACTGGTGGCCAGGACCCAGGCAGTGTGAGTGCCACTGAAAATCAGCTCGCGTGCCGCCTTCAGCACGCATGCCATAGGTTGCCTACCCCTGCTCTAGCAAGAGAGAAAGCTGGATGGATTGGGGTGTTTCCTGATGCGTCAGGAGGAAGGAGGACACCACTGAAACTCAGGAAGACACTCATGTGCCTTGCCCCTCAATATATGTGTAATTCCTGTTCCTACTGCGCTGCTTAGGGCCTGACCCTGAGACATGCTGAGCACTGAAGTCACAGGGAGTGAGCTCTCAGGATCATAGGTGCCAACTTCTGCTCCCGCCGGTAAGTGCTTGACCCCTCTCTGCCCCCGGCCCTGCCCCACCCCCTCCCGCCCCGCCCCCATTCCAACCCCTTCCCCAAAGTCCCCGCCCCAACTCCACCCCCTCCCTGCCCCTATTCTGACTCCTTCCCCAAATCCCTGCCCCGGCCCCGCCTCCTCCCCTGAGTGCGCCATGTTCCCGCTCCTCCCCCCTCCCTCCCAGAGCAAGCGCTGGGAGGTAGGCGGAGGAGCAGGGACACGGCGCACTCAGGGGTGGAGGCGAG
This sequence comes from Chrysemys picta bellii, assembly GCF_011386835.1. Classification (NCBI taxonomy): domain Eukaryota; kingdom Metazoa; phylum Chordata; order Testudines; family Emydidae; genus Chrysemys; species Chrysemys picta. The sequence continues at coordinate 41,675,697 of NC_088802.1, read as the reverse complement.
GTGGGACGGAGCACCCACTAATTTTTCCCCATGGGTGCTCCAGCCCCGGAGAACCCATGGAGTTGGCGCCTATGCTCAGGATCAGGTCCTTCCTGGTCCAAGTAGCTGAGATCTTGACTCAGAGCAGAAGACCTGGGGGGAAGAAATAACAAAGGAGGAGAAGCTAGGGATTTCAGTGAAGATCAGCATCCAAAAAGGAGGAGTCAAGGAATGAGAATTGGGGCCCCGGGGGGTGCCTTGGCAATTCATATGCAAATCGTTCCTCTCAGAGACATACCACATCATTATCCAAGTTCTTCTGATCAGCGATGCAAGTCTGCAGTCGATTGCCAATTTCCTGGGTATCTAGTTGTAAATTCTTGCAAGAGAAGAGAGTTTAGTTAATCTCCTACAGTCTGGTGTGTGTGTGTGATTGCCTTTAAAAAGGAAGATGGCCAATTTAGACTTCGATCCAAAATGTAGGGGGGGTTGTGTGAGCACACATGTGCAAGCCCACACCCGCACACCCACAATGTGTGTGCGCATTTATATTCCCCCCTCCAATATCTATTTTCCTGTTATTTTTATTTCAAAAGGCAGTGGCATCAGCTTGAAATACAGTCAATTTCAGAAACTGAGTGAAATGCCCTTTGGTCCCCCTGCCAAATTGTAGGTTTACAATGCCATTTTCCTGTCTTTTAAATGTTTTGCTCTCTGCTGTTGCTCTGTGAAAGTCATGCAAGCAAGATGGGAAGAAACTGACTATTTGTTCTCACCGAGCAGGGAAAAGTTTGACTACACAAAATGCAAAGTAAACGAACTGAAGGAGCGAGCAAAAAAAACCACTTTGCTCTAGTCTATTTCAATTCTAGTAATCTTGGGAGTTATTGTTAACTGGAAAGGGTCCAAAAAATTCAGACAGGTATGGAATGCTTAAGTCGATGGTGTGCCTTTAAATATTTCTTCCTCCAGTACTGAAAACTCAACACAAGAACTTTGTGCTAGTGCATCAAACGGGCCACAAACAGAGAGCAAAACTGAGAAGATAATTTTTTGTACTTCACTCACCTTAATTAAGGAGCGTATGTTCTGAAAAACAGATTAAGAACCCAGTCTGACAAAGCCTTCTTCAGTCAACTGAAGGGGCTGATGTGAGCGAATGTCTGCAGAATCGGGCCTCTGATTTGTAAAGATCTTTCAGTTTTGATCATCTAAAGTGGTATTAAAAACCCAGGAAAGGGTGTGATATTTATAAATATGGTTTTCTGTCTTGGTGATATCCCTTTAAGCACAGCATACAAGTAAAACACTTGAAACTAGCTCTGACCTCAGTTCATTGTGTTGTATATGATGGGGACTGGGGTGAGCACCAATTAAATGGAAAAGGTCACCCTGAAAACCCCTGAAAGCCCAGCACTATGGGTCTGATCCACAGCCCACTGAAGTCAACGGAAAGACCCCCACAGATCAGTTTTCTACTTACCACAGGAAAGTGGGTTTCTCAAGCCCCACTTGTTGGAGCTGAAGAAGCAAGTGTTTGGAAGAGACTGGAAAGGCAAGAGGGGATGGGCTGGGGAAGCAGAACAGGGAGGGTGTTCCAGTCCTGTGTTGTGGGGGACATTGGGGCTGGGCATCAGTGGCAAAGCAGAGGGGGTTGTGATAAGGGACTAGGTCGGAGAGGTAGGCTGGGCTGGCCCAAGTCACGCAGGGTGGGGTCTGAGCAGGAGCGCCGCCAGCTTTTCTGCCGCCCTAGGTGGCGGAAGGTTCCGCCCCGAAATGCCACCCCCCACAGAAGGTCCCGCCGCCGGAATACCGCTGCGGTCGCCGCCCCCCAAATTGTAGCGCCCTAGGCGACCACCTAGGTCGCCTAACGGGTCGCGCCGGCCCTGGGTCTGGGTTGCGAGCACCTATTCTCTCGGGTAGAGCATGCTTTTGGGGCTGAACACACAAAGTAAAGGCTCAGCCTTGGCATCCACTTAGCTTTTGTTTCCCTGTACTCTAGGAAACGAGATGTTTACTGCTTCCCCACGGCCCCCCTCCCTTCCCCCAAGGCTCACGGGAAAAGGCGGCTTGCCAAGCTGCAAAAAGAATGAGCTCTTGCGGCTGGCTGGATCCTCGGGGGAGCTAGCGTGTTTTGCAAGCGTGCCTGCAGATGGCCACCCTGAGGATCCCTGAAGGTACAAGAAGTAAGCTGGGCACTGCCAAGCTCTGCTGCCTCCCTGTGGGCGGCATCACAAGGTTCAGACTCTCCCCCACCTGGCAACAATCCCTCGGTTGGCAGAGATCTATGGCCGGCACGAGGCAGGTGGGAGCTCCCCCAGGCCTTGCTAGAATGATTTACCCGCTGAGCGTTCTCGCTCGCCATTGACACGGAACAATGGTCCCTGTCTTAGTCCTTCAAGGGGCATGGTGGACAGGTTGCCCTGTCTTGGATCCCATGCTGGGCTCCTTTATCTATCTAACTCCTCCAGCAGTTAGCAGGGGATTGGCTCTTCCTCACCCCTTCCCTGCGCTAAATACCCCCTCACATTCCAATGTTCTTTCTCAGCCCCTCCGCCAGCCCCCGGGTGGATTCTAAAGCTGCCCCACCCTGGTGGAACTGGCAGGAGAAGGCAGCGGTGATACAAAGGTGAATGCTTCTCTATCCCACCTGCCCCAGGGGCACCTGAGGACGGCAACTCCTCACACTCGTGTCAACCCATCAGGAGCTGGCATCAGGCGTGTTTGTCACCTTGCTGGGATCCCTTGTGGGGGTCCCAAGTGCTGAATTTTTACCTCCTGGCTGCAGCATCAGCTCATGTTACCTGAACCAGGCAATTGGCTCTGCTGTTACAGGCCAGGCCACCCAGCACGGCTTCCCCAGGCCCTGGGAGTACAAACCCCATTCCCTCTGCTCTGGCGCTGGTTAACTCCTGGGCGGAGCGCTCAGGAACAGTAACAAGGCTCTAGGGAAGGGAAGGCCTGAGAGTGCAGGTGAGCCCAGTGCACGACTCCCCCACACGTTACTCCCCAGCCACATCGACTCAACCACGCGGTTGGTGTGCGGGGCCGGCACACAGCTCTGTTTGAATAGCCAGCTCCCCCGTGCCCATGCACAGCTCAGTTCTGACTTGCATCCCGCCCTGCTGTTCCAGGCCTGGGCTCCCCATGAGCCACGCTGCCGATGGACTACAGCCCCAGCATCCCCTGCTATTCCCTTCCTAGCTCTGCCGATGCATCTCGGTCCCAGCAAGCAGATCCAATGCCTTCTGCCGTCCCTGGCCAGCTTAGCTATCGGCGGTTTTTGCACTGTCCTCTGGCAGCATCTCCTGCTCCTTCCCCTTGTCCCATGCCAAAGACATCGCGTGGGCATTTTAATTGAGGAGGCCAATGTACAAGCAAAATGAGATATTTTACATGGTGAACTACGGAGTCTCCCCCCTCCTCTCTCCCCAGAGCAACCCCTCGCCTGCCCTTTCCTGGTATTAGAGTAATAGGGGGCAGACCGAAGGATACAAGCTGGTCTTCACTGCAATTCCCACAGGAGAGGAAAGGTCAGCCAGTCCCCTCTGTCTGCTCTGACCAGCATTACCACAGACAGACAGAGAGGGAGGGAGAGGAGACATTCTCCCCTACATGTGCAGCGGGGGAACAGTGTGTTCTTATTGGACACTGACATTAGAGCATGCTGATCTGCTGCACATAAGCCAGGCGTAGTCCTGGCCCAAGCAGCTTGCACTCAAAGTTACCCCCAAAACACAGCAGGGGTGGGGAATATCAGCTCATAAAGGCCTGGGGAGTAGCGAGAAGAGAAATCAAGGGGACAGGACCAGGAGAGAGGTCTCATTCTCTTTGCTGCCCTCACTCAAGCGGTAACTCCCCTTGGGGTTGAGTGCTGCTCGTGGCAGGAGGGAGAGCCCCGCTCCCAGGTGGTGGAGGGTGGAGGACAGGGAGGGCTCAGTGCATACAGCAAGAGAGACTAGGGGATGTCGGTGCCTCAGGGCTGGAAGGAGAAGGCTTGGCGCTCCCCTCACCAGGGAGTGTGACCAGGCCGGCTCTGCTCTGTGGGCAAGGGCCACACTCACCAAGTCAAGTTTCTCCTTGATGTTTTCAAGGTCCTCGTTCATATGGAAATTAGCTGTCTTCACCCCATTGACCTCATTCAGCAGATCCTGGAACAGAGCCATGGCCTGGAACAGACAGGGGAGCGAATTTAGGGCCACAAGAACACCTGGTACGCCCCAATGAGGATGCTCGGAGGGGCAGTGGGGCCTAGCAAATCGGACAAGGGGCAGGGAGCGATCATTCCCAGCTCTGCCACTGACTGGCTGTGTGACCTGCGGCAGGGCACTCCCCTGTCTGTCTGTTTCCTTAGCTTTATCATTAGCAGGGAGAATAATACCCACCTATCTGGCTGAGGGAGGGGCCAGGAGATGGACCCTGTTAGGCGAGCTCCAGTTGCCAATGGAGTGTGAACGGTGCCGAGGGGCTTGCCAGGGAGCCAGCTTGAACAGGTGGGAGCTAGGGCCATCAGCTTCCAGGACAGAACAACACAGCAGCTCCACCCCAGAGCATCCTTCCCAACAGGGAGCTGGACACAGGGAGGGGCTCAGCAGAGCTTCTCCTTTTACTCCCCAAGTAAATAACAGCTTATAATGAATAAACTAATTAAGCCTGGCAGCTCCACACCTCCAGGCAGACCCACGATCTGCTAGATTAACCGGAAGGGTTAAATGAAAGCGCCAGCCTGGCCCTCCTCCCCCCACTCCCCCTGTCAGTGCATTTCCAGACAGGGGGTAAATATCATTGCATTGGGTACCTAACTGAGTGTGAACAGATCAAGTGCAGACATGCCCTGCGGTCTATGCCAGGACACCGTGATGTGCGAGCATTCACTGTTCATTAGCTTGCTGCCTTCCCATTTTAGCTTGGACTCCGCAGACTTCTCCTTCCAGATTTGGGTACTATACGCTTCTCCCTCTGGTACTGTTGTCCTGCCCACACAATACCCTTACCTTATTCTATAGCTTTTGCCACAAAACCTGCCTCTGATACACAAATACTGGGATCAAAAACTTCCCTGATGCTGTGCTCAACAGCTGGTGCCAAATACCAGTGAATGGGTTTAACTATTCATTAGCTGGACTTGGCCTTTCACACAGAGCACTTGACCATAGCAGACTCAAACCAGGGCTCTCACAGTAAACAGGCAACATCTGCTACAGTAGCTCTATCTCATGGTTAGAGCGGGGAGGCAGGAGATTTGGAGTAGGCCACTGACTCACCAAACGGCTTGCCAAAGGCCACGCAATCGCCTCGTGCCTCAGTTTCTTCATCTGTAAAACGGGGATAGTGATATTTACCTACAACCGCGAGGCAATGATGTTCGGAAAGCGCTTTGAGATCAGCAAAGTATAAAAGCAGACTGTGCTAAGCTGCTTGCAGCTGGAAACTGTTCTCGGCATAAGAAATGCCAAGTTACATGAGTTGCCCTCACCTCACCACCTCTGACGCGGATAATAAATGACCCAGGCCACAGGGTTGTTGGCACTGTCCCGCTTTCCCCCTGCCAGTGGACTGGATGCTCACCTCTCCTTGGAGCTCCAGCATTAGAGGGGTTTTCCCTTTGAATCCCATTAACCAAGGCTCTCAGCTGTGCAGATCTTTAGTAGAACATTGATCAGGGATCAACCACTCCGCTGGCCATCTTATTAACAAGCAAAGTTCTACAACAACACTGTGCATCCATATAGCATTGCTCAGTGTGGTGTCTCCCAGTGATTTACAAACAGCCTCGTCTCATCCCTGCCAAGCGCAGAGGATATTATCCTCCATTTTACAGATGGGCAAAATGAAGCACCGAGAGGGTCAAGTGACTTGCTCAAGGTCACATGATGACTCCGTGGCAAAAGCAGGAATGGAACCCAGGTGTCCTGACACATGTTCTAACTATTAGAGCCCCCCGTCTCCCAATTGATGCTGAGCACTTCTGAAGATTAAAATGGCCAGGTATTAGATACACACTGTCACGGAGTGTGGGGGAGTCAAGGCCCTGCACCCCTCTTCCTGGGATTCACCGTGACTCTCAGCCAGCCAGTAAAACAGAAGGTTTATAGGACAATAGGAACGCAGTCTAAAACAGAGCTTGTAGGTACAACCAGGACCCCTCAGTCAAGTCATTCTGGGGGGCAGGGAGCTTAGACCCCAGCCTTGGGGTTCCCCGCGTTCCACCACCCAGCACAAAACTGAAACTAAAAACTCCTCCAGCAGCTCTCTCCCCTCTCCCCACAGCTCCTCCTCTCCTTTGTCCAGTCTCCCGGCCAGAAGGTGTCACTTCTCCCAACCCCCGTCCTGGCTCAGGTTACAGCTCAGGTATCTTCCTTCAAGGGAAGTCCCCCATCCCCAATGTAACTCCCCTGCAACATTCCAGGTCAAATCCGCCCCACTCCCTGTTGCGTCACACACACCTATGACAAAAACGATGATTAAACAACAGGAGCAACTGGAGAGTTACATTCACTAGGGCTGGAGGGAGATCCACTTACTCAAAGTGGTGAGCAGTTACCCACGTGGGTAGCCAATTCACCCCAGGCAGAGCCAGCACAAAAATGATGCATCCTTTGCAGTCCCACTTAAACTCTCAAAATAAAACGTAAGTTGTGCATAGGTCTTGTGCTGGGTCCGCTGCACGGGATTGAGTTCCACCCTATTGTATGGGGCTTACAAACTGGCCTCACACACAACACCGGGAAATTCCAATCTCTTGACCAGAAAATTTGTTTTCTTTTATCTTGGGGTTCTGTGCTGTCACCCGTCAGCAGCTCACACCGATGTTTTATTTCCATTAACTCGGCACAAGTAAGATCAATCCATAAAACCATTTAAAAAAAAAAGAAAAAGTCAGGCCCAGTCCTACAAGGTGCTAAGCATTCTCAATTCTCATTGGCTTCACCGCGGATGCTCACTCAGCAGCCAGCTGCAGGCTCTCTGTGCCTCACAGAATGGGGCCCTGATTTCCTAGCTGAAATGCTGCTCTTGGATCAAACTAGCGGCAACCCTGGTTTACACTCAGATGGCTTTAGGTGTCAGCGCTGTACTCAAACTGATGGGGAACATCGATGCTCTCACAAATATTAGATCACTCAGGAGATGAATTGGAAACCAGAGCCCAGCTCCCACAGATCACAACGGGGATGCTTTGGTTTTTTATTTAACATGACCCTCCCGAGGCAGCACTGACGAATAATTAAACATTTACAGCCTGCCATATTGGATTGCAATAACTGTGCGACATGAGCCTGGGTGCTGATTTAATGCTCGGAGAAGGAGCTGTGTATCAGCCACAGAAAAGGCTCATTATCTCGTCAAAGCAGTTCCTTTTCCCTCCCAATATGCTACACGAAGGGATGAATAATTCAGCCGGGACTTGCTTTAATCTTGTGGTTCAACTCTTCCCCTATCACCGCCGCTATTGCTCCTGCTTTGGAGGCATTCTTTGGGCATGGCTTTTCCTTTCACCACATTTGATCGCTGTCCTAAAGCCAGCCAGCTAGCTCCGGAAGCATGGCTCACGAGGCTCGGCTGGGTACGCGCAAGATCCATGCTGCCTGGCCCCCATGACAAGGTCTGCTCCCCATGCTGGTCTAGAGCAGACAGTCCCCGCTGCCGCTTCTGAGACTGTCAATTTCAGCCAACCATTCTGTCAGCAAACTCTGCTAATAAGTAGGGGCGGCATTCTCCTCCCCATGCCGCACGAGGCCTACGCATCACCTACGTCCTCAACATAAGTGATGCTAGTCCCACTCCACAAGGGCCAATTGCCTCCTCAAAGCACGTTCATAACTTTCTCCATCAGGGAACGGCTGCTGTGTTTAGATCACACAAACAGATGGCAGGGAACAGAGAGGGAGGTTCACCTGTCACAATGTGTTACCCTTGCAGACACGCTATCTACGCCAGGAGCTCCCTCGTTGTGGCAAACGCTCACAGCTCTGCAAAACAGGCAGAACCTAGGATATTAATGTGCCCCCCCTCTGCCCCCACCAGCCCATGGTGTCACACCGTCTTCACCTATGCCAGAGCTTTGTTTAGACCTGCCAATGCCACAGCCCAGTTTCAGTGTAGGGCTTGGAAGAGACCCAATTTTGTGGAATGGTCCTAGGCATAACATGGGACAGTGAGGCCAAGGGCCATCCAGGTGCATCAATCTGGTTCCTAGGCAGAACCAGCCGAGCACAGAACAGGGAGGGCCCTGTTGACCTACTCTGGGATGAGACCTAGCAACCAGGTCCTCCCCCCTCCGAAGCACTCTGTACAGGAGAAAGGAAGGGAAAATCCATCGTCCACTCACAGGTGGAGAAAAGGAGAAGGGATGGGGGTGGGGGGGCTTGGAATGTAGGGACTGCAATAATAACCTTGTTGAGCTCCCTGCAAGCCCTAAATCCTACCCTGACTCATGCTGCATGAATTTTGGGCTGTGATGGGAGCTGGAAGGGCAGAGCACCTCCAATCTACAATAGTCAGTAGTATCTTGCTGAATGTGCAAGACAGAAGCAGTAGGATAACCAGCACCTGATCCTGTGAGACGCGGAAAGCCATGGGAAATGAGGGCACACAGCACCTTTGTCCATCTTTTGTCAATATCTGTTTAACTCAGATGCATGAGAAATACCTGGGGGAACAAGAGGTCTCTGCTAAAGAGTCAAACCCTTAAACCCTTCGATGAAGGACTGAGAAAGGTCATAATCCACACTGAGGCCCTCCAGTGAATCCTCTCACAAAAGCACGGACTTAAACATGTTTGAGATTTCTAAGAGGACGGCAAGCAGAAAAACTCACACATTTTCACCCTCCTCCCCAACCCTTCAGATCTTCTTTATCCATACTAAGGAAGCAAAGCAGACCCAACGCCCCCAATCGCCCTCCCCCATTTGAATATTACCTCCCTTTCATCACCACTCCACATACATTTAATTATCACTTGGCCAACCCTACACATTTAGCTCTATACATCTTCCTTCTGATTCAGCTCCTCCAGGCCACGGGTCAGTTTTTTGTTCTTCTCCTGTCATAACCATACAGCTAAGGGTAGTATAAAATTCCTCCTTTACCTGTAAGGGGTTAAGAAGCTCTAAGGTTACAAAAATTGAAAGTAAAGCAAGAAAATGCATTAGATTATCTTTTGTTTTAACTTGTGAATTTCCCCTATGCTCAGAGGGAGGTTTATTCCTGTTTTTTGTAACTCTAAAGCTGAGCCTAGAGGGGAATCCTCTGTGTTTTAAATCTTTTTATTACCCTGTAAAATTACCTTCCATCCTGATTTTACAGAGGTGCTTCTTTTACTTTTTTCTTTATAATAAAGTTCTTCTTTTAAGAACCTGATTGGTTTTTAAAGTCCTAGAAACCCAAGGGTCTGGTCTGTGCTCACTTGGTTAACCTATTGGTTGGTATATTATTCTCAAGCCTCCCCAGGAAAGGGGGTGAAGGGACATGGGGGGATATTTGGGGGAAATAGGAACTCCAAGTGGTCCTTTTCCTGAATCTTGGCCTAAATCACTTGGTGGTGGCAGCAATACCGTCCAAGGACAAGGAAAGGATTTGTGCCTTGGGGAAGTTTTTAACCCAAGCTGGTAGAAATAAGCTTAGGGGTCTTTCATGTAGGTCCCCACATCTGTACTCCAGAGTTCAGAGTGGGGAGGGAACCCTGACATCTCCCAATTCCCCCTAGTTTGTAACTGTCCTTCTGGTACTAAGGAACCCAAAGTGACCCCACTATCCCAGATGTGGTTGTACTACTGCTGCCTAGGGAGGGAATATTACACCGCCCTGTTCCATGACACCTTTGTCCTTTCTATGGTCACATCATACTGACTGGTCCAGGCTGCACTGCCAGTGCATCCCATGAGTTGGAATGTGGAGAGGCTGCTCTAAGAAGAACAAGTTATTCCTTGTGCCCCCAAAAGAGCCCACTTTTCTCCCCCCTTTTTACTCCCCCCATCCTGATTTTCGATTGCAGTACAGATGCTCCCCTTCCAGTGGGGAAAATCCCCAGGGCTTTCCCCTAATGAGCCTATGCAACATGCTGGTATCCTTGATCTTAGAACAGAACCACGGGGTCCTCTGGCACACCACTTCAGCTCCTTAGCCAGCCTCCCGCCTCCTGGAGTGGCAATAATTAACTTGGCAACACTACAACGCGTCCTGAGTGAGACTCTGAACTCAAACCGCTTTCAGGGAGCCCCAGGCTATAAGGGGGATAGCAGACATCCTGGAGATGATGCTATTTACCTACAAGAGGAAGGGTACAAACTACAGCATTTACATTATGCCTAGTAAGTCCGACAGAACAGCTATACGGTCTCAGGCAACCCCCTGGGGTATCTGTGCCATGGTAGATCTACCACTAATGCACATGGAGTGGGGAAAGGATCCGAGGGCAGAGGTAAGTCAGGGGACAGAGATGGGAGAAAATATTACTCCTTCGCTTGTAAACTGACAGCATCACATGGCACTAACTTCATCAGGCCAGAGCATATCTGGCAATACATCTGCCATGATTTCAATGTAACTCCTCCCTTCCCTCTCCCCCCGACTCCAATGGAAATGCTGTATGTGATCTGACCGCAGGGTATGACCCCTCAGAGAGACACAGGTCCAATTTCTTTGAACGCTATTGGAGTCCTGGAATAGAAAATGCCACTTGCACCGGGGCGGCAGAAATGGGGGTGCAGGTGGGGAGCAGGAACAGGGAAATATTGTGGAGGCAGCTGCCATGAGGCCTGGGAGCCGGGAAGCAGGTAGTGGGACCCATCGGGGCTGGAGTGAGTCAGGGAGCAGGTAGGAACCCCTGGGCTGGGACCCTCCTTCCCAGCTTAGAGCCAGCTGCCTGCCCCCACCCTGCCAAGTGTCAGAACCTCTCCTCACTCCCCCTCTTGTCCCTCTGCCCCCCATTTGCAGGAAGCTTTTCTCCCTCCCTTCCACTTTGCACCTCTATAGTTTCCTTGTGACCAAGGACATCAAAGCATTTCACTACATTAAATTAAGCGCCCCAACTACCTGTGAAGTAGGTAAGTGAGATCATCTACAGGTTCTGGATGGGGAAACTGAGGCACAGAGCAGCCAAGGGCTGGATTTTTAGAGGTGCTGAGAACCCAGTCCTACTGAAGTAAAGAGGAGCTGCAGGTTCTCTGCACTTTTGAAAGCATCAGATCCTTGAAAATTTGCTAGAGGTCACATAGGAAGACTGTAGCAGAGCTGGAAACAGAGCACAGAGATCCCACCTCTCAATGCATTAAACCGTTCTGCCCCTTAAAAGCATACAGCGCAACTGGAAATCAGGGCTGACAAGAGGGACAACAACTGTACTGGGGCTCCAAACTCAGGGCCTCCCCAAAAATGACTAACGGCTGTGTAAATAAAAAAATGGAAGGGGTGGAGCCCCAACAAACATGATGTACCGGGCCCCCAAACTTCTCTTGATGGGCCTGCTCCCAATTCAGGAGTAGCTCATTTGTCAGCAGTGTCTAACGGACGTCTACACAGATCACTGACAAAGGACAATAAAAGGTCACAAAGAAGAACATGGGCTCTACGTTCCCTAGCTTGAAGAGAAGATGAATGAAAACAAGAATACACCCTTTGTTAAAATTATGGCATGTGATAAATGAGCAACCCCCTGATCGTCCCCATCCAGCACTTTAATTAAACGAGTAGCAGCAATCAGGACTTTATTTCTCTTGCAACCTTAGAGGAATCAGTGCAGAGATGCTCTTGTAAAATTCATGCAACAAGTCACAGCTGTAATAAGAACTGCGTAACACCTAGTCATGGTTTTCCCTGTTATCCAGCCTTGAAAATACATGCCAGATCACAACCCCCATAACAACATGCAAAGTAAATAACACTGGATGAAACATGTGAAAGATAATTGGAGGCTGCCCTGGGGATTCAGAAAATATTTCCCTTCTTATAGTTTAGCTCTAATTCTAACACAGTGAGAGTCTTAAAAATTATTGATTTCTACATGAGAGACAAGGTGGGAGAGGTAATATCTTTTCTTGGCCCAACATCTGATGGTGAAAGAGAAGCTTTCTAGTTACGCGAGCTCTTCTTCAGGTCATGAGTTCCAAGTGTCTTTCAGACGCCCACAGACTTCTCAATGTCCTTCACTTTAGACCCTAACTTACCATCATTTAGCACAAATTTGGAGTCTTGTTGCTTATTATTGGAAATTATTTCTATCAAACTACAAAATAAATAAAATACCACCAAGCACTAATACAGAACACAGGTCTGGTAATGAGTGCTATATAAGGAACTTAAAACAGAGCAATTATCTACTACTTTTCTTCCAAATGGCTCAGGACCCTTTATAAGGGTCGATATTAACCCAATTTTCTAGGTGGGGAAACTGAGGCATAAAGAGGTAAAGTGAGTGACTTGCTCAAAGTTGAACAGCAAGTCAGTAGCAGAGGCAAGGCTATAGCATATATTTGCTGATTCTCAGATCTGGGCTCTCGCCACTGGACATGTTGCCTCCTCACAACTTAAAGAATGGAAAGATTTACCTTGGAGATGCCATTCTCATTAGCTTCTATCTTTTTCTTCATCTGCATCATTTGCCACATGTCAGCCACAGCAGATCCATTCGGAGAGCCACTCTTGGTCCTCTCCAGCAAGTCTGTTCCAGAAGGCAATTTTTCTAGGGCAGCCATTTGCTTCTCAAGACCTTGAACCTGTTCCCCTATTCCATGGACCTGAGACTTCACCCCATGCACCTGAGCCTCCACGCCATGCACTTGAGCCGCCATCCCAACCACCTTGGCCTCCACGCCATGCACCTGAGCCGCTACCCCAATGACCTTCTTCTCTAAGTCAGCATAGGGCAAGTCTTCTGACTCATCGCGCTTGCCCTTCTCCTCTTTCTCCTGCAGAGGCACAGGTTCCGGGGGCTTGGGTTTCTCCTCATGCATCTCGGCTTTGACATCCTGCAGGTTGAGTTGTTTAATGATGGCATGGAGCAAAGTGTGGAGGGCATTAAAATTGACCACCCCGATCTCCGGCGTCCCTATGGAGAGATCAGCCAATTCCAACAAGCTGATCAGAGCCATTGCCCCCCGACTTTAACTCCTGCCTGGTATCTGATGCCGTTACCTTCTCATTCAAATATAAAGCTATTTTCCTCCCCAAATAGATCTAATGACTTGAGCCCATGGGCTCAAATAAGTTTCTCTTCTTCACCTGGTGAGTTATTAAGCAAACAGTTAAAATCAATCCAGGCTGCTCGATCTTCTTCCCACAAGCCCAGCTCAGCTGCACACTCCATCGAATAGCAATTTCCCGGGGAATTTTCCTTCCAGGGATTTCCCCCCAGCCTTTTTTAAAGTTATTTATTTATTGACTTAAATTTCCCTCGACCTGTCTAGGCCTGATCCTCTTGCCCCCCGCCCCCTCCCTCCTGGGCTAATGCCCCTGTCTCAGACACCTGCCGCTGCCATGCCTGACTATGGGCAGAAGCAGGGAGCAGGCTGCTGGCAGCTCAGCAGAGCCATCTCCACTGGGACACACCAACCCCTCTGGCTCGGACCCGCCCCTTTCGCCCTTCCATTGGCTACCGAACACACCGCCCCACCGCCGGATTGGCCACAGCGGCTGCCCATGTGCCTTTGTTTACATCAGCGGGTTCTGATAGCTACATTGTAGCGTCTGGAGTTGCTAGGCAGGGACGCTGCGCCCCCTAGACGTTCTGTGGCTCATTGCGCCTGGGGAAGTAGTCCCCCCCTTCCCCAAGCCTGAATTGAAG